>NC_140218.1:23864989-24492489 GCF_951802725.1 Rutilus rutilus
ATTTAAAAAATTGACAACCGAGTGCAGTGGACTGGAAAAGCTGGGGTCTCTAGACGTGTGTTTAACAGTTTGATTTTTAACTTGACAAGGTATATCTTGAAAACGTAGCACTCACAAAACTGAATACATTTAATCAATTGCTTTGCAAAATTGCAACGTGAACACAAAACCAACGTTAATGAAGACATACCAATTGCAAATGATTTTATGTAAGTGTAATCTATTAAATGTAATCTACAAATCACTAAATACCATTAAATATGAAATGTGTGTTTCTGTTGTTTTATTAGTTTTTAGGTTTGACCAATCAGAAGCAATTAACTATCTCCCTTTTTGTATTACACACAAGTCACACGCATGTTTGGTAAAACTCATTAAATATGAACCAACAAACCATATTCACAAGCTCACCAAGATAACACTGTCTAGTGGTGAACCATCATAATTTAATAATTCGATACAGTATGCCTAGTTTGCTGAAATCACGTGATTTGGCCATGTTTGACTTGTTCTGAATCACTCAGAATCCTTCGATTCATTCGAAACAAAAGATTCACAAAGGTTTCAAAGCTTTATGAAGCAGTGTTCATAAATACATACATGCAACTTTTGCTATGATAACATTTCTCTAGATTACATTCACGTCATTTGAAAGATGCTTTTATCTAAGTGACTTACATAGCATTACCTTTCACATATTCCCTGGGATTCAAACACATGACCTTGATATTGCAGTATAGTGTACTGTTTGTGCTAAGGGAATGTTGTATGAGCAGCTATACACGACATGTTGCATCATGCTTATATGTTGCATTTTAAAGTAACTTGGGGTTCTCAATGTGCTAAATAAATATGACACCTCTCCTATACAAAAGTGGTATTTTCAGTCTGGCCATCTCTACCATCAAAATAATTACCATGTATATTTAATTTCCGTGAGCAACTGGAATGTGAACACTGAAAATCATCCCTTGTTAATGAGAACATATCAGCATAACATGTCAATGTGTATCACTGGCTTGCATGAAATGAAATGCATTTTTAATTTCAGTAACCGGCGAAGTTTTCCACCTTTTTGAGCCAAATTATCGAGCTTACAAATACTCATCCCCAGCTGCGAGTGAGCGCCATGAAGCGCAAGCTGTCTTTATCCATTCATAGCAGTCTCACTCCAATTGCTTGGTATTTCGAAGACATCATTACCACAGAACACAAACATGGTCATAGTCTGGGATGTAGTCAGCGAGACTTCATTAGCAAAGCAGTTTCATGTAGTGAGCCCAAAGGAGAGGCAAACTCAGCCTCTTTCCATTCCTACAGCAGGGTGCAGTTCTCTCAAACTTCCCCTCGAGAGCAAGAAACTCAGGCTGTAAGAGCAGCTATTAAACGCATTACGGACAGTCTGTTATACAACTCTTCTCTGGAATACCAAAACCCCCCTTTCCAAAGTTCAGGGTAAATTATGCATATAGGCTAATGTCATAACTGAAGGAAAGTTTACATGGGCATTTTTCAACCCTGTCTTCATGATTAATATCAAAGCCAGATATTAATCTGGGGATGGAGGGTGATCCTTAATCACAGTTCTGCATATTTGTGCACTTAACGTTTAACGTGACTCTTGTTTTGCACCTGAATTGTCCTCGGAGATCAATTCAATTATCAATGCATCAGTCTGTCTATCACACCTTTTTCTCTCGAACAACATTCACACATCTCTTCCACACATCTCGACTGAAACAAAACTCATAATAATATCGGATGGCATTGATAATCACCTTAGAGACCAGCACGAAAAACCTGCAGCTGAATATAAAACACTTTTGCTCTAGTTTATAACACTTGTGTGTCCAATCAATTTTAATATATTGAAATCTATTCAAACAGAAGCTCAATTATGTAAAAGAGTCTGAGTCATATGAATCTGATACAGGACATGCCAGTAAGCCTCAAAACAGCCATCAGCATACTTAGGGCTAGCATGACAAACACGAACACGCAGGTAGACTGTCCTGAAACAATGAAATACACTACTGAAGGAAAAATACAGCGAGTTATTATATTTATACACAATTGGTGGATTTACTTATTGTAAAATCTCTCTTAATGATCTTATTGTGAGAGATTCATCCATGCATTTTAGATTTTTTAACTCGATCTTCCATTAAAACAACAGATTCTATCTGGTGAAAGCCAACTCCCGGGAAAGTACAAGGTCTGGTGCTACCAGCATACACTCTACAGGAGGGTGATGTGGCCACTGAAAATGAGTGAGATCCCCTCATCCACCGTAAGCAAGATGGATGGAAAAGCTAACGCATTCATCCGAAAGTGGTTGGGGCTGCCACGGTGCCTCTCAGAAACAGGCCTCTTCGGAAGGAACACCCTGCAGCTGCCATTTCAATCAATCAGTCTGGGCTACAAGCAGGAAAAGATCAGGCTGGTTCTCGAGTTGAGAGAGTTCGCCGACCAGGCTGTAAGGAACGCAAACCCTAAGGTTCGGACAGGCCGAAAGTGGAACGCCCAAACTGAGGTCGACCAAGCCGTCAGTCGTCTGCAACATCAAGAGATTGTCGGCAGAGTCCAGGCGGGAAGAGCAGGGCTAGGGTGGGGAGAAGCGCCACGGTTCTGGTCCAAGGCCAACCGCAAAGAGAGGAAGGAGATGGTGGTGGCGGAGGTGACAAGAATGGAGAAAGAGCGCTACAAGATCAAGGCCGTGTCGCAGCACCAACAGGGAAGGTGGACAACCTGGGAGGGAACTGTCAACCGAAACATCACCTGGGCAGACCTGTGGAAAATCCCGCAGGCAAGGCTCAGCTTCCTCATCCGCACAACCTACGACACGCTTTCCCTGTCCTCGGAACCTTCACCAGTGGTTCGGGAGTGAGGAAGGCTGCACACTCTGCAATACCCCTAACGCAAGCCTCCAGCACATCTTGTCAGGCTGTAAGATTGCGCTTTCCCAGGAACGCTATAGATGGCGTCACGACCAGGTCCTGAGAAAGCTAGCCGAGGTGATAGAGAGGCGGCGACAGGGCAGCAAAGGGGTACCACCAGCAGAGAACCACAACCACATCACCTTTGTCACGGAAGATGGGGGAAGAAGAAACCTCAGGCCAAGAGCTAGGCCGTTTTCCCCTGACCAGGAGTGGAATATGAGAGTTGATATCGACAGGCAGCTCCGTTTCCCGGTCGAGATTACTGCTACATCTCTCCGCCCCGACATAAAGGTGTGGTCTACCAAGGTAAAATCCGTGCTCCTCATTGAGCTCACAGTACCAGCGGAGGAGGGGATGGAGGCCGCCTATGAACGTAAGAAGGCCAAGTACTCAGAGTTCACTGCTGAGTGCCGGGAGGCTGGCTGGAAGACCTCCATCTATCCAGTGGAGGTTGGATGCCGAGACTACGTGGGGCTGTCAACCACACGCCTTCTGAGGGACGTAGGAGTGACCGGAGGGAACCTAAAGAAGGCAACCAAAGAGCTAGCGGAGGAGGCAGAGAAGGGGAGCTTTTGGCTCTGGCTGAGGAGGAAAGACAAGAGCTGGGGAAAGAACATCTAACCCCGATAACAGCCACAGAGGGTAATACCAATCAGCTGCAGGGGGTGACAGGGAGACGTCCCTGTCACTGCTCCGCCACCAGGAGACGTTCCAGGATTAAAGGAGTGAAACGTTGGTGAATGGTGGTTCCTGGCTGATGACCCTGCAGCTGACCCATGGGCACCGGAGGAGGTGCGACCGGCAGCAATGCCTAGCAGGTGTTCCATCTACCTGTACATTTCACAGTGACATATGCTGGACTTCTCCAATCATTACTCTGCTTAAACCTGCCCCTTTCTTACAAAACTAATACATTCCTAATATATTCTTAGTGTTTGCCCTACATTTTTTCTTTTTCGATAATCCATTTCATTCGGATGTACGTCACAATATGGAATCTCTCGCTACTTGTTACATTTCAACTTAAGCCGGGTGCACACTATACGATTTTGTCGTCAAAAGTTGTACTATGTCAAAGTAGTACAATCTTTGCCTTTTTTTGTTTTTTGTTCAGGATACTGCTTTTGGATCTTGTCTGCCACAATAAAAACAAAACAATATAATTCCGGGGAAAATTGAGACAGAGATCTTCTCTAATTTTAATATGCCTTTGCTCTCAAATCATGGTCGCAAAAAAGGTGTTCTTCTACATGAAACCTATTTCTGAAAGTATAACTATTCAGTCAATTACCCAAAACTGTACAGCCAGCTCAGTGGAAACCGGATGATTGTTACACATTTCAAGTGTTCTTCAGTGAATGAATCATTTTGAGGAGAGGGAAGAGATTAGCTCTCCTATCTCCTATCTTCTTTGTCAAATTGGCTCTTTTTGTTGGAAATCATGCACAATCTGAAATTGCCTCATTTATCATTCAATGTTGCATTGTTTCTAATGGGATCACAGGTAGCCTAAATAGGGCTAAGTTTGTATGGCAAACTTCCTGCCAGTATTGCGTGACGTGAATGATTTAGTTAGACAGATGACATTTTGAGTCCCTTCACCTTCATTATGCGATGTATGGACTTCATGGATGCTCCCTTTAGGAGAATAACTCACCTGACAGCAATGGCTATTAGATGATGAGGCTGCGTGATCCTGTATTCAAGAGCATGAATAGAACATTAGAGCACGCTACATGACTGCTCTGAATACATAACACTGAATGAAGACAGACAGAGGCATCCAGAGAGCCATCGCCCCTCACTGAGCACTGGACTATGAAATGAACGCCTGTCCTCTCGCTCTTTGAAAGGCAGGTTCACTGGAAACTGGACAAAAGTGAATTTAATGGCGTCTGAATGATGAAGAACATGCCCTTGATTTGTAAAGCAGTGTCGAATAAGGAACTTGGATGCAGTTATCAGATAATGAATCCAGGTTGGTGGGTGAAGCAGGTCCATATTTGTGGCTAATGTCTTGGCTAAGATCCTAATCGAGTCCTGAACAATCTGGCCGGTGGAATGACCCACTCAACTTGAAGGGATAATTAAAGATAAAGGGCTCCCATCTTTTAATTCAGCGCTAATGTAATTGTGAAGGTCTAAAACAAAGAACAGTTCAGAGAGGTCATTATCTTCCTGTTGTTAATATTCTTTGAAAACTCCTGCGGTGAAGTGGCTGCATCTTACCTGTTTCACTCATGGAGCGCTCGATCCATGTCAAAATACTGTCAACTAAGTCAACCTCCAATGTGCTTCATACTCTTTTGATTGTCCTTCAAGGCAAAAAGATACTTTTAGAGTCTAAAAATAATTTGAAAATAGTGTGGCAACCTAATATTTAAGACTTAGGCTATGACTTCAAAGGTTGCTGGTTTGGTTCAGAGTAGATGATCCAATAATTGTAAAGCTACTGAAATCACTATCCTGCTCACTGTTGTGCCTTTTAACAAGATACTTCATTTTCATACGAAAATGAATATTCAGTCTGGTATTCAGCATACACTACCATTCAAAGCTTTGGGGTCAGTAAGTTTTTTTTTTTTTTTTTTTTTTAACTTAAATTAAATTTAAATAATGTTTTTCCATTTTAATATATTTTAAAATGTCATTTATTTCTGTGATGAATTTTCAGCATCATTACTCCAGTCTTCAGTGTCACGTGATCCTTCAGAAATCATTCTAATATGATGATTTGATGCTCAAGAAACATTATCAGTGCTGCATTTTTTCAAGTAATATTTTTGTAGAAACCATAATACAGTTATGACAGTTAAAAAGAACAGAATTTATTTGAAATAGAAATATTGTTGTAACTTTATAAATGTATTTACCATCACTTTTGATCAATTTAATGCACCCTTGCTGAATAAAAGTATATATACATATACAGATCATTCATTAGACACTACATAAAAAAAAATAAAATAAATGGAGAACACAGAATCCAAGCATGCAGTTACAGAAAAAAAGTATATTGTAACAAAGTAAACAAATTTTGCACTTACAGTAGTATGGTGAATAAATTGTATACTGTATGCACTGACTGCACGCATAGTATTGTACTGAATATTATTGAATGTCTGTATATTCCGCACTTGCATACTGTAAAAAGTTGTACAACTGCAAAAGTCAAAAAGGTTAAAAAACTCTAAACAAAAAGCATGTTACAGTACACTCAAAAAAGTTGTGCAACTGCAAAATCGAGGTCAAAGAGAGATTAATTCTGCCTCAGAGAGGCATAGAGGCAATAGTCATAGAGGCAAGGTATGTGCCATCTAGGTGGTTGCAGCAATGGGGACTACAAACCAAGATGGCCACCTGGTCCCGGACTACAGTTACCAGGTGCCTCAGCGGTGGGGACACAGCTGTTGCGAGTGAAGGAGAAAAACTGTTAATGAGCTGAGAACAAGACTGGCTGGAGCATAAAGAGAAGCTGGAAGAGTGTTTTGGTTAAAAACGTTTTGGAGTTTTGAGTTGATTATTAAAAAGAAACCAGTAACTTGATCTCTGCCTGGACTCGATTTGTGAAGCAACCCATACTGGTGATACCCTACCTCTCATGATGCCACAACGTCTTTGTGATCGGTCTGCCCTGAGGACTTTGTCCACATCTCAGGCAATTTCGTATTTTGCCAGGCAAAGGGAAAAACTTTTAGTGTGCCGAATCCAGCCTTGACAGCATTCTCCACACCTTTCTCATGCTCATCCTCTTCCTCCTCGTCCACCTCCTACCTCTAACACAAACCTCTTCCTCCTCTCCTTTTCATATCTTGTTCGTATCAACATTCAGTGTGTCACCTGTGCACTCTGAACTGTACAGTTAGTTTGATCACATCAGTAGAAATCAGTGTAAAAGAGTCATGAGTTGAGTCATTGAGGGAAACGATGACAACTGTGTTTTAGTTGTGTTTAACTTTTGCCTGCCTGTGTTTAGAGTTTTGCAAAAGAGTGCATGATATTTGCAAATGGTGTCTAAATGCCTGACCTTGTTAAAGGTTTTACAGAAAGAGTGATTTATTCAACAAATTGGTTTAGGCTATTAAGAATTTAGTACAGAGAATGGGGTTTGGTGTTTTAGCAATTCAGAAAATCAGTAACTCTTCTAAAAATGACTCTCTTGTGTCTTTTGCTTGTTCAGTGCAGTGGAATACACAGGACTTTGTCATAGCACTTACATGTATACATGTATGTGCATAAATACACTGTATATAGTATGAATGCTCAATAGATAAACTTGACAGTTATTGAACTGAACTGAATCAACTGAAACTGAAGCTGTATTATTAAATTACTGCTGAAGTTGAATTTGTTACTATTGTGAAGCTGCTTTGAAACAATCTGTATTTTGTAAAGTGCTACATAAATAAAGGTGACTTGACTTGTATGCATCTTCAGAATATATTTACTAAATGGAAAAACAGAAATGCAAAAAATATTTTGAAGTTTTGATTTCTAAGTGATCAATGTATGTTTAATTGTTTTCACACATGATTGATGGGTGTAGGCAGTCGGGAAATGATTGTGGCATTTGAATGGCAGTGTTCTCTAAATGTAACACAAGAGCGGTTAGTTTTGAATGATGTGTCCAATGTAGATAACCGTTTAGCATTTTGCAAAAACTTTGTTTTACAATTGCAAACTGAGTGTAAAGCATAATGTGCTTGCAGTTTTGCATATTTGGTCTGAAGATTAGGTAAATGAGTGAACGGTTTCACTGAGTTGGCATCAAGTACACCTTTAAGTGTGTAAGCAGTTTTAAAAAGACCACAATGTTTTGAACAGTAGTCTAAACGTGTTGTGCTGCTGATCCCACAGACAATAATTTCCACACATCCCCTCAGTGTCTATAAATCAACAGGAAGTGCATGTACAGTCATACACTAATGCAACCTTGCAAGCAAGATCGCTAAAACGATTGTGAAGGTCATAGTTCAGGAATTGTTCAGTAAAACGGTTTGTTACTTGAGGTGTTAAGTGGGAATCAGCAGGAATGATGCTGGTAGCGCTGCTGGGAGCAACTTAACAGCTCAAGCTACAAATATTTAGCTGATTTCAGCTCCATGTGAACAGAGCTATACAGATGGTGATATCACTTCCTGCTATATCTGAAAATATACTTAAATGAATCATGTTTACCTGTGAAATTGGTCACGACATGATTTGAAAGATTAGAAATAACTTTAGCACAGACATCGGCGTTACTGATCTGATTTTGCCTGTGCTATGGTTATAGTTGCATATTTTCAACGTTTATTTCTGATTTTGCCTGCTTAAAGGCTACAGCTATATTTACTGTAAACACACATTCATAGTCATACACAAATACATTCATACAGTCACGACTCACAAGGTAATAGTGAAGTCAGATTTAGAATATTTGTATCTATTTGAACAGTTTTTAAATGTATATGGAACAGACTTGGATCATTAATGATTCGTTTTTGATAAAGTTTAATAACTGCACGCAGATATAGGGCTAAACATAATACCCTCAAAAACAGAGTTTAATAGGTTGTTATGGTGAAAAGGTTTAGCGAATTGTCCTCAAATTGATAATAGGCCATAATAAACAAGTGTTTGGTGAAAAAAAGGAGGCAGAAGAAGCTTTTGCAAATAGTTTTCAGAACAAACTAAATGAATATGATCCATCCTAGCGGTTTAATGGGACTTTTCAGAGTACCTCTGTAACAGCTCTCACTTTGAACGCAGTCTGAATTGCTCTCACTCATTACTCCAACACACACTCGCACACCAAGAACAAAAGAGAGAAACGTCTCTCAGAAGACCTCTGCTGTACAGTTTCTATGAAAAATTGCAGACTTATCAACTGAATGATGATGGCATGTATCTATCAACAGGGCAATACGGGGCAGGGGAACGACAGCCTCTCGGCGCTCTGCCTTCTGCAGCAATGTGCCGTAAATTTACAGGGCAATAATTATGAGTCTTTTCAGGAAGATAAAGGCAGGACCCTGTTTCCCAAAAGTAATAAACCTGACTCACGCACCCCTAGTTGAGGATGAAAAATGTTCCCCTGGCAACTGCGATTGTCGTGCATGCTGGTTTTCCTTAACTGGCATGCTAGGCAAGCAATCTCCTTTCATCACAGGAAGAGAATGCAATTTCAGGGCTCATATCCACCAATTTTGTGTAACTCACATAAGGGAAGAAGGAATGTAAGCTGAAAAACATAATACAAGGTGGGAAAAAAAAACTGCACACTAAACACATCTCCTCTTGTAGGACTGTAAACACTCAACTTTTTGGTTAAAGTATGAGACACTCTAAATCGAAGACATTTCAGACTAAGAAAACAAAGATCTAAAAGAAAAATCCTGATTCAAACGTCACATGATGTGTCAGATTTATGTGGCAGGAAGCCGTTGGGCAGCTCGACTTTCCAGATGCAATAAACCCTCCTAAAATAGACATCTTCTTCGGTCTAATCTTTGCCACTCTAGTTTCTGTTAGGAGAATGGCACTTCTCCCTCCAAAATGGAGTTTGGCAAATTGGTGTGTGTTAAAAGAGAGTGGAGCCATTTTATATCAGCGTGTCCCTGCAGGCATGTTTCCACTGACAGGCCCAGTGCGAGATCTGTCCATCACTGCGTGCCTCTGCTCCTTTCCATGCTGATACACGAAATGTCCTTCGCCCCTCATTCTACAATCACACCAATACATCTGTTTTAGAGTAAGAAAAAAGGGGATGGTTCAGGTTTGATCAGTGATTAAATGCAAACACCCTGATGTCATCTGCGTCCACCAAAAAGAACTCTGAACATGAACAAATATAGAGACCGTTTCAACCATTAAACGCTGGTGTTATTAAAGAATCTCGCCGATGTGAGAAATAATTGTGCTGTCTGCTCTAGGTAGGTGCTTTGTGTCAGGAATGAAAGCTTCAGACATCAAGCAAAGAACTTCATTTCAACAGGCATTTCAACAAGTCTTGTGAAAGAAACAGACTGAAGCTTTAATCTGCCACACAGTGACCTTGACATTTTCACTTAGAATGCGGTTTCGCAGCCGCCACGGAAAGAGATGTATCTGACTTAATCAGGTAACTGGGAGCTTATGTAATGTTGAAAAGGTAAGCTGTTGATAAAACAGTTACCACTGGCTTTACAGCAAAGCAAATGATACCTTAAACATACAGTGAATAAAATAACAAGAAAATTATTTACTGCTATTAAATAAAGCGTTATTTACCGCTGTTAAATAAAACAGTCAATGTAGTTTTTTTGCGCAAACAAAGCAATCGTGTTTTCTTCATAAAACTGAGGTTAAACCAATGAAGTCACATGGATTACTTTAATGATGTCTTTCCTACCGTTCTGGACCTTGAATGTGGTAATTGAGTAGCTCCCAATGGAGGGACAGAAAGCTCTCAGATTTCATAAAAAAAATATCTTCATTGTGTTCCTATAAGATTTTTGCACACATTATTTGAGCAAATTTCAATTATATAAATCAAACTAAATACACCATTTCATTGTATAGATGCAAGGTAGGTTTTCCTTGAAGACATTATTCAAGCTGCCCAGTGATGATGTGAAGAGCTGAATGCATGTTGTTTGAACTATGAGACAACATGACCTTAAAATATACACTATACTCTTTTTTTTTTTTTTTGAAAGAAATTAACACTTTTGAAGAAATGTATATTTCTGTTTCATATAAATGAATCAAGCTCTGAAATAAATGCATCACGGTTTCCACAAAAATGTTAAGCAGCACAACTATTTTCATCATTGATAATAATAAGAAATTTATCTTCAGCGGTAAATATTTCACAATATTGCTGTATTTTGATCAAATAAATGTTGCCTTGGTGAGCAAAACAGCCTTCTTTTAAAAACAAAGAATTCTTACCAACCATAAACTTTTGAATGGTAGTGTAGGTTTAAGAAAGAAGACACCCACACACAGACAGTGAGACAGACCTTCACTTTTCAGCTTGAATGAATCATTTTGAGTAGAAGGTATTAAGGTGTAGCAATACGAATCACTAAACTTGACAAAAACATCAGTTGTAACAGTGCAAATAAAACTGGTTAACAGTGAAAAAAAGGTAAGGCAATTAATTTATGTTACATGATATGGAAAAAGCTAGTCAGAGTTAATTTTATACCTTTAAGGGTTAAAAATAATTCCTTAGTTATTTACAAGTTAGAGATTTAATTTCTACAGACCTGAATGGACTACAAATGTAGAGTAAGTTTAATATTTTCAAGTTCTTGTCTGCTATTTTTACATCCACACAAAATATTTGGTTTCCCTCAGTGTATTCTAATATTACTGATCATCAAAATGCACTTTCATGCAGAGGTTAAAAAAAAAAACTCTTGAGACTGCATTTCAATCTCAGGAAAGCATCACTTCCAATCTTATGACATCATCAAAACATCTATGCCAAACAGTGTTAGTGTCCCTGTCCAGAGTCGTTCAGTCCCTGTCCACCATCTTAAAATGTCACTTAGACCTCTTACAGGCCCAAATCACTTTGTGACTTTCACTTTCTCAGGCCTCTCAAAACCCTTTTAGATGTGAGTCCGAGTGAAAGGGCAAAGCTGTGACTCAACTTCAAACAACACAGAAGGGTGGAACAAACACTGATCTCAAACATTTCCTCAATGTCACAACATGCAAAATGTCCTTATTTACTCTCTATTAATCTGCATCTGAATAACATTAAACAGGGAATCCATAAACATACAGTATGCCTTCTTCTGGTGATATTCCATGAGAAAATGGCTAATAGGGCATGTGATTTAAGGTTCATTAGAGTGGAGTGAAGGCCAGAAGCTGGAGCAGATGCTCTCTCTGGAGATGTTCATCAGCATTCTGGAGCGAACCTCTATACAGTCATATTCCATTCCATCTGCCTGCTTCTGTCTTTCAGCTGCAAATGGAGCACCTAGGGCCATTAATTCTCAAATAACTGCTCTGCACATCCAAATGCTTCCAAAGAAGGGCATCCATTGAGGACTGTCCATTAAAGCACATTATCTGGGTCGGTCAAAAGTGACAGCAATTGAGGGACTCAGTAGCAAGGATGAAGCAATGTGGTGTGACGTGATATGAGCTGGAAAACTCTTTTTGTAAGAGGACAGGACGAGATAGACTTTGCCTCTTAGGGCTCGTTCACATAGAACACCTTTTTGCTTTGAAAAACGTGAGACGCGAGCAGTGGAATGGGAAATAATGCAAGGTCTCAAGACTTGTTTTTTAAAAGCTGAACTGATTTTAATCTGAGCGTCCCGTTTTTAGAACGCCGTGTCATGAGCGAGACGCTGCAAAAGACGCAAGACCTGAGCGCGTGTTTGCATTGAAAAACAACGGTAAAGTAGTGCAGTGGAATGGAAAAATGCGTTCTGTGTGAACATGATTGCATGATTGGACAAGAGGTGTAGAAGATGTGAGATTCTGCAGTTTCACCCTCAGCATTGTGTTTGGGTAAATGACATGGGACAATTTTTCTTGTCCAGATATATTAATTTATATATTATTACCAAGAATAAACATGAGTACGTGTTTTTTAGGATTCATTGATGAATAAAGTTTGAAAGAACAGCATTTATTTGAAATGGGAAACTTTTATATCATTATAAATGTCTTTACTGCCACTTTTGATCAATTTAATGCATCCTTCCTGAATAAAAGTATTAATTTCTTTAAAAACAAAAATCTTACTAAGCCCTGACTTTTGAAACGTAGTGTATATTTGTTTTGGCATAAAGAAAAAAAAAAAAGAATGAAGAAAAGTAGTTAAGAAAAATAGTCTCATTAAATGAAATGCTTGAAAAGAGAATGCTATTAAGTAGTTTATAATAATCTTTATTGTTATTATTTCTTTAAAACAATTAACCGAACTATGAAATATTTTTGTCGACCAAATCAAAGTACAGAAAACATGCAGAAAAACCATAAAACAGGAAATGATATCATAGAGAGGACCCCCTGCAGACCCCCATTACTGTGTGGCAAGGCCAATAATTCTCTTAGAATACCAGATAATTGTAACTTTTTTATGACAACGGTAGTTCAGATTGTAAATTTTTTATTTTTACAGTCTCTATATTTAAATCTGTCTTGAAAATGTTTTTTTTTTCTTCAAACCATACAAAACCAAAATGAGTTCATTTCTAATAACTAGATTTTTCCTTTTCTTTTTTTTAAAGACACTTTTATTTGTCATTGACCCGATTGTGTAGGATTCATTGTGCTCTATTTCTTCTGTGCAACCACATTCCTATTCATCGCCTGTGGGAACACCAGCAAAGGACAAAATGCAATGCTTTATTAACGGATGGCATGTGCTCACACTTGCTCTCTCTCCTCGATTGAGCAGCAACCAATTAAAGCTGATAGGCTTCTGCGGTTGTATACGCAGGAGCTGTCCACTCAGCAGCGGTGCTGAACGGACTGTGGGAGGCTCCTGCTGTCCGTGGTACTATCCAGTGCTGGCTAAAATGGCCATTGACAATCACTCTAAAAACTCATCCCATCCATCATCCATCACATATTTGCCCTTGGCTTATCACTACTCCTCAAATCTTCATCCCCTCCAGCTCCTTCCATCTTCCTCACTCTTTTCATCAAGTCCCTCTCATCCATTCTCAGACACCACTTGTCAGTGAGATGTGCTATGTGGTAAGATGAGTGTGTCCATGTGTGTGTGTAAGGCCCACAGGGTATCTATCCCTCCATTGAGAGATCAGAGCAGGTGCCAGATGCCTGGAGCTCATAAAAAAGAACATCATGCTTTTCAGCTCACCTTCAGCTCCTCGGTGCCCACACACATCCGGTTAACTCACTTACTGCCGACAACACCTGCACACTACACCACAGTTACAGGATTCTTGTCTCACAAGTCACGTGGCGTGAGCTCTTCTTAGGGCTGCTTTATGTTGTTCATAATGCTGTTTGACAGAGGTCTCGAGTTCATGAACACTGCATTCTTATGCCTCAGAAGGTATAGAATAAACCAGAGCGACTTGAGGACAAGTGACAATTTATCATTTGTCACTGAGTTCAGCAGAGTGGAGCTGAAGAACCGCATTACACTTTTCTCTCCGACAAGATATTAAAACGTGTTAAATTATTTAACCGTGCCCTCCTGACCTAAACACGCTCAGTCAGACACGACGTGCAGATGTGAGATGTTTAATCAGACTTTTCATCACACCCGGCTGGCTTTAGAAACTGGCGTATCAGAAACTCTTACACCATTTGAAATTCACCTGTCGTCCACCGACTTTCCTTAATGAATATAAAAATGCGAATCCATTTAGAGGACTAGATTCAGATGGATGACGTTGACAAGGATGACGAGATACAATGCAAATACCTGGCATACCAACAAAAAAAAAAACTCTCTAATTGAGCGTATTCACAGCAAGGACGTGTGGAGGAAAGAGCAAAGTGATTTTTTTTCCTGCTGTCATTAGTTATCTCTTCAGGGCAGGTAGGAGAAGTCACTGATGGGAGAACCGGCTGAGAGACCGACTGTATTAGAAGCGAGATAGTGTATCTGGCAGGTTCACTGTGAAATGTAACTGTCAGCCATTAGAAAGAATCAGAGGAGAGAGATTTGTGCTCATGAGATAATGAGTTTCAATCTAATTCCATTGCATACAGAAATATTCTCATACGACTGACGTTTAATTCTCCCTCTGGCGGCGGAGGTATTGACATACGCATTTCCTTTGATTTCCCTTTTGTTAAAATCCACATCAATCACACCCCAAAAGGTGTAAATATTTAAAAGTTTCAAGGCGCTCATTATGAAAAGCCTGCTTTATCAGCACTATAGCACATTTCTGTTTCTCTCTCTCTCTCTCTCTCTCTCTCTCTCTCTCTCACACACAATGCCACTAGTTCTCTAGTTTCCTCTGGGATTTGTCTTACATGGTCCCCTGGTTTTGCTGAAATGTCTTTATTTCAGTGTTACCCAAAGAATAACATCTTGATTCTGAATTCCCTTGGCAATATGCTTCATCTCTCTAAACACACCTCATAGATTGAGGGTAACCAGGGAATCAGGAGAGATGCTGATGCTGGACTATTTCACCAGGTTTATCTTCCTAAAATCACTAAAGTGCTTCTCTCAGAATAAAGCTTCATAAAAATATCACGAGCAATTCAAAAGTCCAGAGATTTTAGAACATACAGAAGTTTAGATTTAAAAAAAATATAGTTAGTTATAGTTAGTTCATTCTAATAAAGCTTTTTTGAAATGCAATTTAATCCATATGTTTGGTAAAAGGCACAAAAAGGCAAACATTTTCCTATAATTCCTGATAAACACCTCATACAGCGTTGATGACACAACCCCAAACAAAAACACACACCTTGTGTGTGATATCAAACCGATGCTATAGCACATACACTCACCTAAAGGATTATTAGGAACGCCTGTTCAATTTCTCATTAATGCAATTATCTAATCAACCAATCACATGGCAGTTGCTTCAATGCATTTAGGGGTGTGGTCCTGGTCAAGACAATCTCCTGAACTCCAAACTGAATGTCAGAATGGGAAAGAAAGGTGATTTAAGCAATTTTGAGCGTGGCATGGTTGTTGGTGCCAGACGGGCCGGTCTGAGTATTTCACAATCTGCTCAGTTACTGGGATTTTCACGCACAACCATTTCTAGGGTTTACAAAGAATGGTGTGAAAAGGGAAAAACACCCAGTATGCGGCAGTCCTGTGGGCGAAAATGCCTTGTTGAAGCTAGAGGTCAGAGGAGAATGGGCCGACTGATTCAAGCTGATAGAAGAGCAACTTTGACTGAAATAACCACTCGTTACAACCGAGGTATGCAGCAAAGCATTTGTGAAGCCACAACACGCACAACCTTGAGGCGGATGGGCTACAACAGCAGAAGACCCCACCGGGTACCACTCATCTCCACTACAAATAGGAAAAAGAGGCTACAATTTGCACGAGCTCACCAAAATTGGACAGTTGAAGACTGGAAAAATGTTGCCTGGTCTGATGAGTCTCGATTTCTGTTGAGACATTCAGATGGTAGAGTCAGAATTTGGCGTAAACAGAATGAGAACATGGATCCATCATGCCTTGTTACCACTGTGCAGGCTGGTGGTGGTGGTGTAATGGTGTGGGGGATGTTTTCTTGGCACACTTTAGGCCCCTTAGTGCCAATTGGGCATAGTTTAAATGCCACGGCCTACCTGAGCATTGTTTCTGACCATGTCCATCCCTTTATGACCACCATGTACCCATCCTCTAATGGCTACTTCCAGCAGGATAATGCACCACGTCACAAAGCTCGAATCATTTCAAATTGGTTTCTTGAACATGACAATGAGTTCACTGTACTAAAATGGCCCCCACAGTCACCAGATCTCAACCCAATAGAGCATATTTGGGATGTGGTGGAACGGGAGCTTCGTGCCCTGGATGTGCATCCCACAAATCTCCATCAACTGCAAGATGCTAGAGAATGCTTTCAGCACCTTGTTGAATCAATGCCACGTAGAATTAAGGCAGTTCTGAAGGTGAAAGGGGGTCAAACACAGTATTAGTATGGTGTTCCTAATAATCCTTTAGGTGAGTGTAGATCCATAATGGAATTTTTAGCAAGAGAGCAATTTAGCAATTGCTACATGAGATCCTTAAAAATTCACTTTAAGAAAGTATTCCCTAAAATTCTGCTCAAACCTCCACATACAGGCCAAACTACACACAGATGTGAAAAATGTAAAACACTACTCTCGTGTCTTTTGCTTGTTCGGTGTTCAGAGTGCACAGGAGTTTGTCATAGCACTCACACGTACATGTATGTGCATAAATACACTGTACAGTATGTACACACAAGGCATGTTGCACAATTGATGAACTTTACAGTTATTGAACTGAACTGAATCAACACTGAACAAACTTGACCTGAATAATAATGACAATATTGGCTTTACAGTAGAATTTGAGTTTGTTACTATTGTGAAGCTGCTTTGAAACAATCTGTATTTTATAAAGTGCTACAGAAATAAAGGTGACTTCACTTGTATATTCAGTAGGCTATATATTTAAAATTAGCAAGGCTAAAAATGTAAGTGTGGCATTTAAATGGCAGTGTTTTCTAAATGTAACACAAGAGCTGTTAGTTTTGAATGACATGTCCAACGCAGAAGAGTAAATGAAGAAGAGGTTTCAAAGAAAACCACACAAATATGCTCATGTCCATGAGTTTAGCTTTAAACCAAATAACAGCACTGCAGGCTTAAAAGCTATACTGGAAATGTACACTAAAAATATTGCAAGTTTAAAGGTAAAAGACTGTAAAAATGCTATGATAAAAACATGTTAATTGGTTTTATGGTAACTTTCCTTACTCTATACGGTGAAAAATTGTAATATAGATCTAATGGGACATTTCATGTAATTTTACAATAAAATACTGAATTTACAGTAAATTTCACTGATTTTGACAGATTTTATAGTGTAAGTGAACTGGCTAAATGAATTTGCACCACAAAAAAAGAAAGAAAAGAAAACAAAAGCAGCAGCCTGGTGCAAGTTTTGCCTTCAAAGGCAAATTCTGTACACAAGTGTTAATGTACTTGGTTTAAATGTTTAGTGAGTTAGAGCTGTTTAAAATAATTAAATGTTCCAGGGAATAATGAATTATTCAGATTCTGAAAGGAGTTGAACATTCCTTGGTGGTAACTAAGCACCCAAACTATTTAAGAGACAGCTCTAAAACCCACTTCACAATTACATCTGGTTTGGATGTAGTTGTACAAGGGCTTGAAAGGGAGAGAGTAACATTAAGACTTAGCACAAAATGAGCTTGTACTTGTCCAAAATCCGAACTCAAACTTTACAAGAAAAGCAAAGAAAACTCCAGTTGGCAGAGAGTGGCTGAAGGTCTAAGTTCAGACAGCTTCAGGAGTCCTGGTTTAGCAGATCTACTCCCTAAAGTGAGAGGGTGTATAGAGCTGTTGCTCTTGAGCAGACAAACTCCACTCAGAGAAGCACTGCTTCTTTTTTTGTGTAGATACCTGTTATACAGAAGGACTGCAATAACTAGTGTTTAGTGGGAGGGATATCAGGTTCACAGCAGCCAGCAGGTGGAAGAGAGCCGGCCAGGAAGGGAGTCAGTAGGAAGGCTGAGTGGGATTTCTCCAAGGTAGTGATGGTTTCCAGCAATTTCACAACACATAACCATGGTCTGAAGGTCTGCTTTACAAACATATAAAGGAGCATCAAATCCCATTACAGGCAACCCAAGGTGGTAAAGCTTAAGGTACTGTAAGTAAGTTCTCTTTTAAAGCAACTTGGAGCTTATTCGATCCATAGTTGCTAAAACATCATTTTGATGTAATTTGTTGATTTGTAATTTAACATTTTATTGGCAATATATATAGGCTATATATATGTGCATACATACTGTATAAAATGTATAACATTTTATGTGAAATATAATTACATAGAAATGTATGCAAGTTTTCATAAATACAAAAAAAAATCTTTCAGACACCGTCATGTTTGTCACTGTTACAGGACAAATACCATCCAATTTTGTGCATGCTTTCATATATTTATTAAAGATAATTTAAGATGTCTTTCAAATAAATGAGGCCACATCCAAAACAACTCTTTATTTCTAATCTCAAAGTTCAACTGATTTTGAACATTATTGACAATGAGACTTTTTTTCCACACTAATTTTTGCATTTCATGCTTGACCCTGTAAAAACAACTAAATGACTGTTTTTAGGACATTGTCATTGTCTCTCAAGTCTTTTGTCTGTAGCCTAGTTTGGTAAAAAAAAAAAAAAAAAAGCGGTAAAAGTTTTTGTTGTGCTTAAGCAATTTGTCAGTGACAAGCAAGTGACTCCAGGTCTGTCAAGGTCTCGGGCTCAATTACAAGCTGAGGAAAAGGGCTTAAAAACTGGCGAGTTCCTGAGACCACAACCACAATCTGTTTGCAAGTTGAGCGAAAAATATCGAACCCTCAGCTACTCAAGGGGGATTTATGTTGCTCTAAAAACGTTTCTTAAAAATGTCAGTTCAACATCACTATTGGAACGTTATACTACGATACAAATGCCCGGCATCATTTCCCAGTTTAAGGCGGCTGTTAGATCAAGGCAGGTTTTAGATGAGAGATCACATATAGCTTGAAGCTAGGAGCTCTCGCGTATCTGGAAAAATTATTACGTGCAAAGGAGGGAGAAAGAGAAAGATTGAGCGAGGGACTAAGAGAAAGAGACAGAGAGAAAGTGTGTGAGGGAGAAAGAGATGAAATGGGAGAGTGACACGAGAGAGAGAGAGAGGGAGGGGGGGATGGAGGAAGAGAGAGAGAGAGTACCGCCCTTCAGTTGTGTTTAAATGTGAAGCGGAAAATCATCTCTGTGGCTCAGGGGAGTGAAGAGGCGATTCTAGTGTTAGAGCGGGTTTGCCGTGTTTTAGATCATAGCGCTCTCTCTCTTTCGCTCTTTGTTTGTCCTGCAGTGTCCCTGATTTCAGCTTAAGGCTTCAAAGTGAGAAGAACTGAGAGTTTCTACAAGACAACAATACCTGGACCCGGGAATATCTAGACACCTCGCAATGGATGGATTGAGGACAAAGTATTGAGTTCTCCTATACGGCTGTCCCTGAATGACACAGGTACAGTAGAACAAGCTTTGTTTTGTTTAAGACAAAATAAATATAACATGTTTTTACCTTGATGCATGGAAAAAATTTTTTTTCCTCTCTGTGAAAAAAGAGTGCACTGAAAGATCAGCATGAATACCTTGAGCTGGTCTCGCATTCAGTGATTATTATAGCCTTCTGGAAGCATATGCCGTGAGACTGAATGCCTGGCTCTTTTCATAAGTTCTCCAGACATTTTTATAGTTCTATAGTATGACATTCAATTTCAGTTCATGCTATCTGAAGAAAATGTGACCGCTTAGTCACAACTCCTATTTAATAATATAAATAGACATTTGGAGACATTAGGTTAGAGGCTGTCAGGTAGCGAGGAAAAGAAACCGAGTGGCACTTTCATCTCTAAATGTGGCCTAATAGACACACTTCAGTCAACATGTATATTGGAGCTGTGAGAGATTTCCTCAAGTTCTGTCAGACTCTCTCACGCTCACATAAAAGATAATTATTTAATTATTTTCAGATTTAATTAGAGATTTCAGGTTTGAATGCACCTGCATTCACGGCACTTAGGTAGGAGTGAATGGAAGTGAGAGGAAGAAATCAAGACGTTACTGACCGCTCGCTCGCTCTCTGTCTATCTTCAGAGGAGTGTTGGGATGTCGTGGCTGGTGTGGGTGTGGGTCAGTGTGACAGTCCTGCTGATGTGTGAGGCCACTTTCTACGAGACCATCCAGCAGCACCTGGCCCCTCCTGGAACCAACATACAGATCCTCGGTGAGTCCTTCCTTCCTTCTGTCCAGCTCCTGCTTCATCGTCCACTCTGACTTTTCTTCGTTTAATCTCTGTGGGGGGAAAGGTTCAGGAATGCATTCATCAGGGTGGGCTGCACCATAAAGGATTAAACTAAGTTTTATCAACTACTTCAGATGCATCACACTCAGGGGAGGATCTACCGGGACGGCAACTGCCACCCTAAGAAAAAGCACTGCCACCCCAGAATTATCCCGGTATAAAACAAAAATGTATGCAGTGTTTCTTATATAGCTTTTCAGCAGTGGTGCGTCCATGTCCATAAAGACAATGCACCGCAAAATAAGAGAGGCTGCTCACTGCAGAGCCAATGGGTGGAGCTTGACGTCCAGCTCCCCCTTTCTGGATGCAATGGGTGGAGCTAAAAGGTCCAACCACACCCTAAACATTACTAGGTCAAGCTCCACCCATTAGACCCACAGAGGTGGAGCTGGATGTCATTTGACTCTCCAGTGAGCACCGCTTGAAAAATAATGACAAGAAAACACGTCTTTCCATAAATTGTGCTTTCTTGGTTCTTTATGAGTTCTTGGTTTTTCCATTTGTTTGTCAATCGGAAAATGACTGCTTCTTGGCTAACTCAAAGGTCCTCTGAGAAATGTAATCTCATCTGGATATGAAATGTCCGGGATTCCATATTGTTTGGCGAGTTAATTTTCCGACCGCCCGCTCCACTTTCATTGTGGATTTAGGCCTTTTTGCCATCTAACAATTTTTTTTTTATGAAATCAATAGGAAGATCCTGAACATGGAAACTGATAGCAGAGTTATTAGGTTAGGTAAGAATCTAATCTTAATTAACGAGATTGAAAAGTTTGAAAGATACATTTATGCTGGCTTGTTTTAAAGCTAACTTAAAGTCTTGTTTAAAAAATGTAAAATAATTTGATGTTGGGTCAGAACTGATAGATGTTCTGGGTGCTAAGGTGTTGCTAGGTGGTTGCTAGAATATTCTGGGTGGTTGCTAGGCTCTTGCTATACAGCTGATGGGATGTTGCTACAGTATATTGTTGACCTTCCATAACATCCACATACAGGCATTTCCACAGAAACTCTAACATTGTTTGCAAAACTGATCCAGTCTCAGTGCTTTGATATTTTTTACTCTTAAAGGAAAACGGCAACTTTTTGGGACTCTAACCACCTTTTCCACCCTTTCTAGATCCATCCCCTGATCATACATTAAATCCTTGAAAAATAAACAAGGGTACTTTTATACCATAATGTTCTGCTTGGTTTCAGTTTATCCTTGTCCTTATACTTTAAATATAGCTGCTCTAGTACTTTAAAACTTGCATTTAAATTTTAAAATGGTTTAATGGTTAGTTCACTTAAAAATTTAAATTCTGTTATCAGTTACTCACCCTCATGTTGTTCCAAACAAATAAGACTTTTGTTCAACTTCATAACAAGTGAAGATATGTTTAATATTATCTATACTTTTAATATTATTATATTATTACAATATGATATATAATATTACTATTTTAATATTAATATTCTCTATATTTTTGTCCATCCATTGAAAGTCCACGCAATCAAATATTTCATGCATCAAAAAGAGATTGTAAAAGTAATCCATATGAATCGAGCAGTTTAAGTTACACTTTATTTTAAGGTGACGTAGTTACATTGTACTTACTCAAATAAGTACTGAGTAATATTAAATAACTACATGTACTGACTATAGAGTTATGGTTAGGGTTAGTTACTTGTAAATTAAAAAAAGAAGTTCATAGGTGCTTGCGCGGCACATTAGAAAAAAACTAATTAGTTGCATCTTTCATTTAAAATATTTGATATGCTCTATACAGTATATGTGCGTTGATCAGTATTTATATGTGAATAAAAGCCTCAAATGATGATGATGATTGGAATTTTCATTTTTGGGATTTAAGGATTAACTTTAAACCTACTGGTTTCAATTTCCAAAATTCTAACATGTTACGAAAATAAAAGAGTTCCTATAAGGAGATTGAGGATTAAGGGACCAGTTAATTTCTGTTAAGGAACTGAAGTTACATTTATTTGATTGAATAAAAACATTTATTTGAATGACTATCGAGAGAGAGAGAGAGAGAGAGAGAGAGAGAGAGAGAGAGAGAGAGAGAGAGAGAGAGAGAGAGAGAGAGAGAGAGAGAGAGAGAGAGAGAGAGAGAGAGAGAGATGCATGAGTGAATTACCTGCGTCTGTGCAGCATCTCTCTACTAACAATTAAGCTGTGAGTTTAATTACTTTAAATGGACACATCATGATAATCTGATTTTTTCATTGTTTAAGTAGGCTACTATAACCGGGTCCCCAGTGCATCTACCGACCCAGAAAACATGAAAAGTGACAACCCAGTAACTTTGTTATGGCAAGCCTTTCTCTGCAAGCATGTCAAAAAATAATCAGATCAGATTTCCCTCCCCTTCTGACATAGGAAGGGGATCTTATTATAATATCACCGCCCCTAATCTGCACATTTCCACACGTTTCCACCTGGCGCAGTGTAACCAGTGTAACTACACGGCGCAGTGTAACCAGTTCTAACGCAATGGCAAAAGTACGAGCAAAGCATGCAAATTGCAAACTGTTCTGTATTGGCTGCAAAGACGAGCACAGAACACTATTTGACCAAAAAATGTCACAGCTGTCTTATAAAGACCTCAGGGAACTGTGTCAACTTGTGTAAAATTTAAACATGACGGTACATGCAATGCAAGTCGATGAGATGAATCAATGTAACTCCACAACAACTATACATGTATCCATCCACTAACCATTAAGAAACATCCAGGCAGTCTAAAAGTTGTAACCTCTTCCTGAGTCTCTCCATAAGGCTTCACTCCGCTACTGGTGGTTATTTCTGAGATTTTAGATGAGTGTATCCGAAGCTGGATCGACCGTCTTCTGAACGGAGGCAGGGAAAAGCAGCTCATTTGCATTTAAAGGGAACGCCCAAAAATAGGCAACTTTGACAAGCTATAAATGATCGACACATTCTGGGGACACCAAAGATTTATATTACAAGCTAGTGAAAAGGGGCATAATATTTCACCTTTAAAAACAGTGACGTTATAACATCCTTGCTGAGTAATGTAATGTAGCGATTTAGTAGCGAAGCTAATTTCTTAATAAAAGTTGCGGTGCAGCGTTGATAAGTTTCTGTGCTAATGAATGTTTCTGTGTGCGCGCAGCGTGATCTCTTGACTTTAGTGTGTGTGTGTGCTTCAATGTAAGCTGCGTATTAATATAGAACGTGATTAAACTGACTGGAACTACCTGTGCATGGTACCAGATCATGGTATAAGATAGTATATACACTATTTCAATATTTTTTGTATACAGTAAAATATAATATAATACACTCACCTAAAGGATTATTAGGAACACCTGTTCAATTTCTCATTAATGCAATTATCTAATCAACCAATCACATGGCAGTTGCTTCAATGCATTTAGGGGTGTGGTCCTGGTCAAGACAATCTCCTGAACTCCAAACTGAATGTCAGAATGGGAAAGAAAGGTGATTTAAGCAATTTTGAGCGTGGCATGATTGTTGGTGCCAGACGGGCCGGTCTGAGTATTCCACAATCTGCTCAGTTACTGGGATTTTCACGCACAACCATTTCTAGGGTTTATAAAGAATGGTGTGAAAAGGGAAAAACATCCAGTATGCGGCAGTCCTGTGGGCGAAAATGCCTTGTTGATGCTAGAGGTCAGAGGAGAATGGGCTGACTGATTCAAGCTGATAGAAGAGCAACTTTGACTGAAATAACCACTCATTACAACCGAGGTATGCAGCAAAGCATTTGTGAAGCCACAACACACACAACCTTGAGGCGGATGGGCTACAACAGCAGAAGACCCCACCGGGTACCACTCATCTCCACTACAAATAGGAAAAAGAGGCTACAATTTGCACGAGCTCACCAAAATTGGACAGTTGAAGACTGGAAAAATATTGCCTGGTCTGATGAGTCTCGATTTCTGTTGAGACATTCAGATGGTAGAGTCAGAATTTGGCGTAAACAGAATGAGAACATGGATCCATCATGCCTTGTTACCACTGTGCAGGCTGGTGGTGGTGGTGTAATGGTGTGGGGGATGTTTTCTTGGCACACTTTAGGCCCCTTAGTGCCAATTGGGCATCGTTTAAATGCCACGGCCTACCTGAGCATTGTTTCTGACCATGTCCATCCCTTTATGACCACCATGTACCCATCCTCTGATGGCTACTTCCAGCAGGATAATGCACCATGTCACAAAGCTCGAATCATTTCAAATTGGTTTCTTGAACATGACAATGAGTTCACTGTACTAAAATGGCCCCCACAGTCACCAGATCTCAACCCAATAGAGCATCTTTGGGATGTGGTGGAATGGGAGCTTCGTGCCCTGGATGTGCATCCCACAAATCTCCATCAACTGCAAGATGCTATCCTATCAATATGGGCCAACATTTCTAAAGAATGCTTTCAGCACCTTGTTGAATCAATGCCACGTAGAATTAAGGCAGTTCTGAAGGCGAAAGGGGGTCAAACACAGTATTAGTATGGTGTTCCTAATAATCCTTTAGGTGAGTGTATAATATAATATAATATAATATAATATAATATAATATAATATAATATAATATAATATAATATAATATAATCCTTATGTATTTGACACTCAAAAATGGAAGATTGGTGTCAGAGTATTTGTATTTTAAGTTTTTTTTTTGCTACTGTTTACTTACATAGGTTAATTCACCATGGTGAGCAATCAAAATTAATTGCAGGTGAAGGTTTTAACCACTAGTTTGTTTGGCAGTGTATTATTAAGTGGTGCAAAACAACTTCAGCAAATCCTTTGCTTAATTTAATTCTCATTGGATACAACTAAGATCCAGGAAAGTAGACACAGGGGATGGATTGCTAGCACAGAGCTTCTCGGCATAATGTTGCTGCAGGACCCAGATTTGGGCATTTATCAAGTGGCAACCCAACACAGTACCAGAATTGCTTTGATAGTTTCAAGCTCACGGTAGCCAATAATTCACTGCACACAACACATTGTGGTCAGTATTTAATGAAGTCTGGGTCATTCTTTTTTTAAGTTTGCATAATTTTGTTCATGCTTTTTGAGGGGGGCCATGTCAAGAAACTGCTTCATTTGGCTAGCTTTTACCTACTGTTAATGTAAGATATATTTGCACCAAAATACCGCAGTTTTAAAGGAGACATATTTTGACAACAACAACAAAAGCAGCATTTATTTCATCCCTAAAAGAAAAAGTCTGTCACTGTACTATGTGTGCACTATTATCTGGTTAGTTGTATTTTTTATTTCAATTTGACATTGCCTTTTTAGTATTTTATCCCTGTCAGGACTATTTTGTTGCCAACAATTATTATTTTATTTTTTTAAGTCATGAGTACAAATGAGGTTTTATTTAAAACAAACCATATTTGCATATAAAGGAATGTAGGAACGAACAATAAAGTGCCCATCACAGTAAAAATCACAGTCTCACTTTCACAGATCAGGTCAAGAGGATATGAGACATTTTTATCAGAATGTAAATCTATTACGAAAATCCTGTTGATCTAATATCTTGACGGTCTTGGGTGGTTTAAAGGTTCGCCTCAATTGAAAGCACAAAGGCTTCTTGTAACCTCACACCTTCAAATGCGAGGGCAAAAAGCAATTCGAGATCTTACCACTTACGTTAACTAATCTTGCTAGAGGCACTTTACTGGGATTGGATCCTGAATTGGAATTGATTTTATTGTACAGACTTTAGAACAATTATAGAGGTACATGCTATTCTTGATTCAAAGCAGCACATCAGTGGAGTTTTGCCACCGTTGACAATAAATGCTTTGACTATTTAGATTTGACCGATTTAGCTTCAATGCCATTCAGAGGGTAGATAGAGCAATGTTAGTAAAGCTAGTCTTGACTAAATAATTGAGCTCCAGCTGAGAGTCTTATCAGAGAACAAGTGTATTTCTTAATCACGTTCATCCTAAATGGAGGGCTATATTGTGGCCCACTGAGTGCTCGGGGGATTCCATTACCCCCAAATCTGAGTATCAAAGCAGATCAACAAAATGCACAGATTGGGCTTTTATGAGCTTTGGTGACGTTGCTAGAAATTCACATTTGTTGCTGGATGGAATGAATGGATAGAGATTACGTTTCAGTGTCCATATGTTCTCTCAAAAGATGAAAAATTCTGAGGCATTTAGATGTTTCTTGACTGCAGTATGAAAGCAGTATAGAATAATTCTTATTAAAAGCCCCCAAGAAATGATTATTTCTTCAAAAGATATCATAATTTATGGTTATATTTTCTGCAATACTTGGTTTACAGAGGTTGGAATTTGAGATATCACCGGTTTCCAAAACCACAGCTTCACAGCCATTTTCTTTTATCGCTTCTCTTCTCATTTTCCTGTATGAAAAACACAAACAACCAGCACCAATAGTAGCTCTAGGATGCATTTGCATGTTGTAAAAATGTCAGGCTCAGCAAACATTCTGTCAAACTGTCAATCACGTAAGAAAAACAGTTTAAAGGCCAGCCAAACTGACAACATCTGCTCTACTTTCAAACCTTGTGATTATGTGGAAATTCATTGATGTAATGTGTCCTGTAACCGTAGTGCTTTTTCAAGTAAGGGTGAGATTGTGGCTGTGGAGAGGGTGGGAGTGTGTGCATGTGTGTTGTATTAGAAAGAGATATTTGTATAAGTATCGAGTGCTTTGAGGCTGGTGGATTGTCCTGAGTATCAGGGTTGACAGGTTATGAATTGTTGCGGCACCTTTGCTTTTGCTGAAAACATCAATGTGACTAGAAAGAGACCAAAATGTGGGAAACGGTGTTGTTCTGAAACTGATTAATTGAGTTGCATCCATTACAAAGATGTTTTTTTGTCCTTATTGAGAATTTTAAAGGGATAGTTCACCCAAAAATGAAAATTCTGTCATCATTTACTCACCCTCAAGTTGTTCCAAACCTGTATGAGTTTCTTTGTTCTGCTGAACACAAAGGAAGATATTTGGAAGTATGTTTGTAATCAACGGATCTCGGTCCCCATTGACTTCCATAGTAGGAAAAATATATACTATGGTAGTCAATGGGGACCGAGATCTGTTTGGTTACAAACATTCTTCCAAATATCTTCCTTTGTGTTCAGCAGAACAAAGAAACTCATACAGGTTTGGAACAACTTGAGGGTGAGTAAACAATGACAGAATTTTCATTTTTGGGTGAACTATCCCTTTAAGGTTGTATTTGAATTTCAAAAGGAGGTCGAGGTTTATAAGAGCATACGTTTGATTTATGCAGTATTGATTATTATGCAGTATAAACTGCACATATTAATGTGCCAAGATACTATGGCACATGGCAACTGCAAACAGTCTATAGTTAGAAAAATGAACAAAATTTAAGCAATAAGATTTGAGAAGATATGCAATATTGAAAAAAATCAAATCAAATAAATCATGGTCACAGCTAAAGGACGGACACGGTGCATCCCTACTAACAGGGTCAGAAATCAACTTTTACATGTTTTTGACCTTTTTTAAATGTACCTGTGTTGTCTTTCATGCCAAATACTTATATTGAACTAATTACTTCAATCAACCATGATACTATAGACTGTTAACAAAACATTACCATGAAGCACAGTTTCTTGTGGCTTATTGCTTTAATAAATTGAATGCAACCTTTTAAAGGCTGAATAGAGATGATCTAACAATTATAAAAATTCCACATGAAAAGCATTTCAGCAAAACACCAAGCAGTCTGAATTATTGTAGCTATATGCATTGAAACACCATGCCCATAGTGTTTTAATTTGACTACTTGATGTCTGTACATCAGCTGCTCTGTGGGCT
This sequence comes from Rutilus rutilus, assembly GCF_951802725.1. NCBI lineage: Eukaryota > Metazoa > Chordata > Actinopteri > Cypriniformes > Leuciscidae > Rutilus > Rutilus rutilus. The sequence continues at coordinate 23,893,286 of NC_140218.1, forward strand.
CAAGGGTCCTGACTTACTTGCTGCTGAGATGCAAATCGATGATTATGTGTATTTTAAATATAGAGATGGGTGAGAAGCGAGGGTCGGAGAATGAAAGACAGACAGAGAGACAAACATGAGACAGAGAGGAACATGTAGCGCTTCTCACAGATGTGCTGCCGGCTGTTCTTGCTTGCTCTTAGACAGACAGATGAGGATGGGTGATTCATGAGACCAGGTCTTTAGTCAGCACTGACAGCTGCAACAGCACTAAGCAAATTGTGTTTGTCATGCATGCATAGCTGCCATGTTTTAGTGTTACGAGTCTGAACTCTCCAGATGTAGAAAATAACCCATCTCTAACAAACCGAGACCTGAACCAACCCATTAAACTCCATGCAACCAAATACACACACAGTTTCTCGGGGCCCTGGGAGAACATCACTAAGGCCAAGGACATGTAGGCTATTATAAAAACATTCACACCGGAATCGACCTGGGTAGATCAGAGATTAAAGTGCAAGTGTTAATAGTGGACTGGCGGCTAACTGTATTATTTTGAAAATAACAGCAGTCTAATCTGATAACTGCAGTTCTGCTGCCTCTTTACTTTAACAGCAATACAACTGTGACTTATGAACACCTCGCTGTGGTTTTAGAGGGCAGATATCATATCAATCTTGCTGAGTTTCTGGGAAATATAGATTGTCTGTCAGATTCACTTTACTTGTTAGCTCATTGATCAATGCGTCTCTTGCTGGACATGTGAAAATGCACGACACACGCCTATATGTATCAACATGCACCCGGGCATAGTCATATAAGGAATCAGATGTACCTCACGCCACATCTCCAATCATAAGAGCAAGAACAAATTTCCTTGAAAGGACTGCATGCTTTTACCAATGTTAGGAATGGTTGGATGACTTTTAATTTTAAAATGCATAAGGAGTCGATTTTCAGATGGAAAAGCTTGATCTTAAAAAAGAAAATAGCATGAAGCATGAAGAAGGGAAACATCTGCAGAGCAACAGATGCAAATATGTCATTATATTACAGTAGATCTTTCACCAGAGCCTGATTATTTTTAAGGGGCTTTTAAAATGTAAATGAACATGTATATTTTTTGCTGCTGACTTCCCAGCTCAGGAGGAAGGGTTTAGGACAGTGTGCTGCCATCAGCCAATCAGTGTGATCATGACATAATTTTCCTCTCGGCTCTACAGTCATTAGTCACATGCCTTTTAAGTTGAGTTAATTGGCTCAAATCAACCTGGCAGCAGAGCTGAGCACCCATGAAGATGGCAGCCTCCAGGTCACGTTCTTCCAGACCTGGCCCTACGCCAGCCCAGCAATTGCCACTGAGATGAATGGGAATTCTAACGAATCGCTCTCTCCAGGTATTATATAGACCTCCTCGTTTGCAAACAAACAAATACGCCAAACCCTAACTCATGCTGTTTTAACTTTTAACAGTTTAATGCGCTCATTGCGGGAGATCAGGCAATATTTCCAATCCTGTAGGCTATAAAAAAGACATGCCCGGATCCCTTTGTATCAAAGCGTCATCTGGTTTCTGCTCTTCCATTAGAGTTTCTCTGGAGGAAATTTCCAGGAGGGCTCAATAAAGCTCAATAACAGAGGTGACGTTGGATGCCGGTTCTCCATCTGCAGCTCTAGGCTGCCGAAGCCGCCCGAAGACTTCCTCACAAAGTGCCTCTGACAGAATCAGGGCTCGACTGCGGCACGGCATCCTGCGTGTCCTTCTTTGTATTAAATATATCTCAGCAGCATAAGAGAGAAGACAGTCATCTGTGATAATTCCCCCCACACGCACCGACGGATGCAGGCCATGGACGTAGCTACATTCAAAACAAACATGGAATGTGTTTTTCATCTGCTTCAAAACAAAGGTTATCTTCCTGCATGTACGCCAGCACACACTGACAGTTTAATAGCCTTATATAATGCAGTTCCTAAAGGCACATTATTTTAGCAGAGACGTTCCGTCCATCTCTCCCGCTTCCATCCAATCTTCCTGACAGTGCCAGCTCGCCTGTAGGAACAATGGGAGAGTCGTACAGCTTCAGCCCCTGGGCTGTCCTCCATCTGCTCTCTGTCACACTTCCGCTCACTCTCTCCATCTCTCTCTCTGCTTCAGACAGCGGTTCTATGAATGCCAATCTAACCTCACAATACCTGAAGCCACCAGACACATACAACCACATATTACCTCTGAAATCCTCCCTTGCCAAAGCATGGAAGTCCTATATAAACTTTATTACATCAGTCTTATGAGTTTTACTAGACATGTGACATCTACTGAGGTACCTGAACAAAGAGACAGATTTGTATTTCATTTTCTTTTCTCTTAAATCACAAAACTGTTACCCATTATTGCCTCTCTCATAATTTCAAGTCTTTAAACTTACATTGTCAAATAAAAAAATATATATACTATAAGTGACACTTCATACCAATTCTCAATATCAACAATATGGTGCCAATAAAAAAAACTATTTACCCCCTTGGGAGTGCTCATGTTTTATCATTTAACACTGACACAGACAATTTGGTTTTTGCTAATGACAGAGTGATTCATAGAAAAAAAATTCTGTAATGTCAGTGTAAGTTGTACAAATTGGTCAAAATTAATTAGTTATTGAACACAAAATAAATATTTTTTGTGTTTTTTTTTACAGCACTGAACCACAGAATATTTATTTAGGCTTTTAAGACACTTGAGAAACAGGATTGTTTTTCTTATATGTCAAAGGGAGAATTTCTACAAATCGGTCAGAAATAATCATCTGCAAAAGAAATTCAGTCTTCCAGTCAAGTAATTAGTTAGATCCATCTCTTTCAGCACTTCCAATCTTGATTCTATGTGGATTTGGATCTGGCCACTGCAATTTCCCCTATTGTTCTTTTCACAAGTGTTCAAGTCAGGCTGCATGGAGACTGTGAGTAGAGTCTTATTCAAACCACTCAGAAATTCTCAGTTGGGTTGAGGTCTGGACTCTGACCAATCCAGGACATTTTTGTCATTTTATGATTGGAATAATTATCTTGCTGGAATACAAATATCTAAAACGTGGTGTCTTGCAGATTTGAGTCGGTTGTGAGTGAATTTAGGCATCACAACATTATAATGTGGTGTGCGAAAAAAATAAATACTATTTTTGAGATTTGCTAAATATTACATTTAACAGTGATATAAAGTGTTTTATCTAATATCAACCAAAACCAGTAAAATAAAATAAAAATACCAATGATGAAAATATTTTTTTACATTACTTGGAGATAATTTTTCATTTTATATTAAACGAATCTTATAACACGTATTTTTCTGTTTATCATTGCTAAAAAGGCAAATTAAGTCTATTGTGATTCAGTGCCGTGAAACAATAAAATAAAACATGAAACCAAGTGGTTGATATGGCAATATATGTTAAATCTGTCAAGAAGAGAGCCAAGAATTGACATAATTCAGCTGAAGTGTGAGCATTTCTACTTCATATCTGTATGTTGGGTCGTTACAGACTTTATTCCTGTCATCTTGTTCTAGTTGATGTTTTAATGCTCTCCAGATCTCCCATGATGCAATAAGAGTAAAGTGACATATCGCAGATGTTGTCATGGTGGCTACAAAATACTTATGATATGAAGCTGTTCTCCGTTTGATGATTTGTGGTTTCAAGGCGGGATTTGCTGGGGTAATCAAAGTCTTCACAGCACAGTAAAACACTGATCTGCTCTGTTCATTAATCTCCTCTAATTGATTTCATATCTCGCAAACGGCAGAAGTTTAATAGGCTTGTTTGTGCCATCAGTTTCAAAACAAACAATTTCAAGGGTGCAAGTGAGAAATCTATATTGCAGATGAGCTCAGACTGATGTTCAGATATTCAGCAGGGAGGAACAGAAACTGCACTGGTGATGCATAGCCAAACATTCCTCATATTGTTTTTTGTTGTGGTTTTAAATTTATTCTTACTGTGAAGCAAAATGACAGTTCCTGAATTTGAACAAATATAGACAGAGAAGCAGACTCGAGCGTGGAGGACAGTGTAGTGCTTTCTCGCTTACAATTCAACTTTCATGCCAGGGAAAATTTCTGCATAATTTGTGTACATGGGAACAACCCATCAGTGGTTTGTGAATCATTTTCTGGGAATAGCTGTCGAGATTCAATACCTGAGTCCACCACGGCCTGAAGATGTGAACAGAATATTGCTGTTGCTGCTTTGTGAAACTGGGCTATTGAATGAAGATGAATGATGAATTAGAATTCATCTATATTAATCTAGAATTCGTACAGAATTATTTGTATTCATATATATATATATATACACTCACACAAGGATGTCAGAGATGAAGAGGAGAAATCATTAAAAAATCTAGTGCAAGTGCCAAGTTCTTATAAATGTAATCTTTGTATTTATGCTGGTTTTATTCATTCATCAAACACAATCTTTAACAACAACAACAACAAAAAATCAAGTTAAATGTAATAAAATGTGTTCCTTACATCCTGATCCTGAAAAAAGTTAATTGTACTCAACTCACATTGATCTTAATCATTATTTTCCAAAATGTTCAAACATATTTCATTCAATGTTTTTAAACAAACATACTTGATTCAAAAATCAAGAATATCATCTTGGGGTTACTCCATTTGACCTGAACTAACTTTACCTTTTCATAAAAAAAAAATGTATTTTACTAGAGTGAATTAAATGATCCCTGCGCATGAGAACGAACTAATTCACTAAAAATAAAACAGACTTTCCGATGTTACATGCTAGGAGAGAGGAGAACATTCTGGACCAACCATTTCACGAGAACGAATCAGACTTTAAAACAGTACATATAAAGAGAAATATTAGTTAAAGGGATAGTACTCCTAAAAATGAAAATTTGCTGTTAATTTACTCACCCTCAGGCCATCCAAGATGTAGGTGTCTTTTTTTCTTCAGTAGAAACCGTGGTCCTTGGTGATCCGTAAAATGCAAGTCAAGGGCCACCGACACTTTGAGAGTCCAAAAAACACATACCGGCAAACAAAATTAATACCCATGGCTCCTGACGATACATTGAAGTCTTATGAAGCAAAATGATCAGTCTGTGCAAGAAACTAAACCTTATTTACAACATTATTACCTGTAATCCACAGCCTTGTCAAACTGTCACGGCAGTCTAGAGTTTCCACCACTATAGAAGTTTATCCTACTAGTGTTTCACTTCCACGTTAAAAACTAAATTTGTGAAAAGGGTATAATTTTTTATTATACGTACACATCTCTTTCTCACGTGCATAGCTTATTATGCCACAGAAAGCTCACGACTGTCTACAGTCTACAGTCGTGAACGCGCTCAAGACAGTTTGACGAGGCTGTGGATTATAGGTAATAACCAGTGTTATAAATACTGTACAGTTTCTTGCACAGACCGATCGCTTCGCTTCATAAGCCAGGTTTTGTTTTGCCTGTATGTTTTTTTGACTCTCAATGACAATAGCCGTAGACTTGCATTTTATGAATCATCAAGCACTACGGTTTCAGTTAAAAAATCATCTTTACTGTTCAACTGAAGAAAACAAGTAATAAAAACTCAGTGAGTGTTTTAGCGCAATTTTCTCACGTCATGGGATCACAACACTAAGAGATAGTAAATGAAAGAGAAAATAAGTTGCTCGAGAATATAACTTTCTCTTGAAATTCAAATGAACTTTCTGAAATCAAATCAGCAATGGATAATAAAAAAGGCACAATCACTTGACTAGTTGAACATCATTTTTTTTATTAGCTCATTATTTTTTACATCTTGTGTTCACTCAATATCCTCGATTTTCTCTGTATCAGCTTCCTTTTCTGCTTTGTCCTCTTCAGATTCTTCCTTCTTTTCTGCTTGACTATTGGCTTGTGACTTTGTAAACTCTTCTTCTGCTTTCGAGATATTTGCCAAAACATCCTCTGAAAGTCACGAGTCATCGTAGAAATCAGATACGCCTGATGAGGAAGCCGTTGGTGTGGATGTCGCCATCTTTTGTCGCTTTGCTGAACATTCTTCCATTTATTTTGCAACAACCTCTTGTCGTTTTCTCATATATTCTTGCTCCTTCTCCAAATCTTGATCGATACCTTCATTGATTTCTTGCCGTAATTCAGTGGAATTAATTGTGCTCATGACTCTTGTGAATACCTTCCTTACGTATTTCTGTGGAACAATAGTTTTATAGGTGAAAAGGCAATATTTTTTCTTATTTCCCTTCATATAAAGTTTTAATTAATTTTTAATTAATTTTTGAAGCATAAAGGAAATATTTTTGATCAATTCTTTTTTTCTAATATTATTGTAAATTTTAGAAGCTATCGATTGCAATTTGTTTCAACTCGATATAGCTATTATGGTTGCCGAGAAATTTGCAAAAAACAGAATTTTTTCTGGAATTTCCAGGAAATCCAAAATCTTTTCCTGGATTTTTTTTGTGCGTTCCCGAGATTAGACCTTCCTTAACATAATGCCGAAAACCCGAAGTCTCTAGGTGGTCTGGTTGAGGAGTAGATAGAAGTGCAAGATTGGTGCGCACAGACAGAACAGAACAGAAATCATGAGTTGTTAATCGCAATTTTGTCCGGTGGAAAATTGCGCTAAAAATGACACCTAAATCTTTGATGGCCTGGAGGGTGAACAGCAAATTTTATTTTTTGGGTGTACTATCCCTTTAAGTAGTTAAGTAGCTACTTTCAGATAAATTCTAACACTGACCGCACAAACAGAAAAGCGTCTCCACGTTTTGGAGTCTTCTATAGCAGTTAACCGTTTGAGCCAGAGTCAAAAATCACTTTTGCAGTTGATGAATAATTCAGAGAGTGTATCAAGAATGTGTTTGTGTGTAATTGTTTAAACAGCAAGAGTAATTGAAAGTGTACAGGCGGTGGTTGAGAAAAATGGATTTTCGTCGCCTACAGCTTAATTAATTACACCACACTTTGTCCTTTCATGCCGCTCACAGCCACAAAGACCCAATAAGAAGATCTCCGTGCAATGATAAACATGCCATCGCTCTGTACGTCTCTTTCATTTACTCTTTCTCACTTCCTCTTTTGCACCTACTCTCTCTCACACAATTCCTCCTCCTACCTTGAGCAGCAGAGGTGGCGAGGCAATTTAACTGTTTTGCATGCGAAAGTTGACGCCATCAGCCATGCCGAGAAGTAATCAATCAAAAACCGTCATGCAGGCAGGGAAAATGAAAACCACATTGAGAGGAAGCAAAATCTCTCACAATGAATTTCAAGACGTTCAACATCACTTGTAGCGTAAAGCAGCTCAAGTTTCCAGTGGTCTGAATGTGTTGTTTGCAGTGTTTGTAAGGTATCGCATGAGTACGATCAGTGACTACTATTCTGAAAGATAAAAATGCTTGTTCAAACACCGTGTAGTGCACTTTGATGGAATGCAAAATCATAACACAATCATTGTTTAAAATGTCACGCTATTCACACATTTAACTAAAAAAGAGGGCCCGAAAAGCTCCAATACTTCAATTCGTTTTTTGTGAATCTTTTCATTTACATGGAGCGTTCAAATGAACGGTTCATTAAAATGACTCAAACTTTCGAATGTTACATATGAGAGAGAGGACGGTTCAGGAGGAAACGATGCACTAAAATGAATCAGACTTTTCAATGTTGCATATAAGAGAAAGTAGACCATTCGGGATAAAACTGATTCACTACAATAAATCAAGCTTTCCCATGTTAAATACAAGAAAGAAGACTGCTCAGGACGTACCGATGCAATAAAATGAATGAAACTTTACATATAAGAGAGAAGAGGGTTCAGTACGAAACAATGCACGAAAATCAATCAGACTTTCCAATGTTACATATATGAGAGAAGACTGAACAGGACAAACTGATTCACTAAAATTAATCAAACGTTCAAACACTACACATGACAAAGAAACCTAACATAAACCACTTTAATCTTGACAAAATTTATCATGGTATTTTCCTTCTTTTTGTTTGTCCACGTTCTCACAGTCGTGCAAGAGAAAAGCAGTTGTAGAAATGTCCTTCTTCAGAAATGTAGCATGGAGGACATCCCTCTTAAGCACACATCTGAACACACTGAGGGCCCTTCAGATCAATAGAGAGAGCCGGAGAGAGTGCTTTAGTACTTGTGTGTTTGAGGGCAATTCTGAACTCATTTACAGACATAATGACTCACTTCAGCAAGGACAGGACTTTTCTCCTGTCTGGACCCCACTGAGGTAATTAATTCTACAGCATGGCCAGAACATCCATGTGCCATTAGCATGTTCCAGCTGTGGTATAAAGCATAATTGCATAATGTTTGGAAGGGAGTAAATCGTCCCAACCATAGATAAATGAAGCATTAAACACTACAGGGATTCTGAGGACAAGTCACACAAGTTGATGTTCAACTTTTAATAAATACTCAAAGCGGTAATAGTAGAGTGCAATGTTTCTGACATTAATAAACATGAAATCAATAACTCAAACTGCTTTGTAGCACAACATGTAAATAACAATCAAACTGGAATTCCCATGAAGGTGCCTGCTGTCTACATAAACAAGCACTTAGGAGAACGAGAGTGAAGTAACATCTTATTTAATCGTCTGTAGCTCAGTGTATTTTTGTGCGATGTGTCTCAAACTTTAATATAATATTCTCATAGTTTTCTGCTACAAACTGGTTCAGACACCATGAACTCATCCATAAACTGTATAAATTATGTAAAGTACAAAGAGTGCTGCTCCAGCCTACCACATCTGAAACAAACAATATAATAAAACATGGGACATCATTTTAAATTTTATACATTCATATATCATTGGTATGGAAGATTATTTCTGCCACTGAATAAAAAATAAAAAAGGTAATTGTGACTTTTTATCTCACAATTCTCCCTTTTTTCTCAGAATTACGTGATATAAACTCACAATTGCGATAAATTAAAGTGAATCAGGGTAAGACAAAAACATGTTTTGGAAGAAGGATTGATGAAGTATAGAGTTGTGCAGGGATGACGTCAAAACATTGAAAACTAGTTCGCCACTTGTTCCCTCGAGATTTTCAATGGGGTTTTATAATATGGTCTTTCAATTTGTGAGTAAAATAAAGTCTGTGGTAAACATAACTTGATGATACATTTTGTTCTACAGCGTGAATTACACACACTCACACCCCGAACGTATCTCTAGGTACTTATTGGAAACATACATTTTCTGCATGGGTTTTCTGTAAAATCTGCGTTTTCTGTATTGGTGTGTGTAATATACGCTGTAGAACAAAACGTCAAAGAATCGTCATATGTTTACCACACTTAAAGGTACAATATGCAATCATTTTTTGCCGCTAGAGGGCGCTACATTCCAAACAACAACAACGGCGTAGCTTGATGACGATGTGAAGGAGCGTGGAATGATGGGAACTGTCGTTTTAAACTCCACCGTGGATGTAAATCAGTCAGACGGGAATCGAAAAATCATGTTCATGGATGAGGTTAAGTTTTATTTTTATAATGACATGCTTTTTGTGGCGAGGGGGCGTGGTTCAGCGCGGTCTGTAATGGGAGAGAGAAGAGACGAGCAAGTAGGTCAAGTGCAAATGACGAACACCTGTGTCTTATTGCTGTGATCGGCGTGGAGAGACCGCTTATAAGCTGCGCTGGAACGAGAGAGAGAGAGACTGGAGAGAAAATTGGACGCAGAGAAAGAAAACCGGTGGATCCGAGCTCTCATTTTTGAACTGTTTTGTGCCGTCGCGGTTGCCACGGTGAATGCGCGTTGTGTGCGACTTTTGTTTGTTTTGTTTTATTTTAATAAAGTACGAGTCCCAGTCACGCCGACCCCTGTCTTCTTCCTTCCTGACTCTTGAACCTCATCACACTTTTATTTCATTCAAATGAATTAACCGCAAGAAAAGTAAGGTTTAATACTAAATTGGTTATCATAGATGTTACTGTATGTCGAATTCATTGTTGTGATAACGCTGCGCAGTTTTACGTGTTCTAAACAGTTGTGGTAAAAGTACATTCAAACATCCCCACATCATTTGCCAAAATACTGCTTAATCTTTATGTATAACACATGCTATATTTATTTACATGGCCATAAACACCAGACGTGATAAACAATGTCAATAAACTAAACACAAATCTAAAGCAATAATACTTTCCTTACATAAACATAACTATTACCGAATGCTACATTTGGAAAATATAAAATTAAGCATGCTTTTGTCGACAGAACCAGCAGCAATCGGTAAAGAATTCCATAACGACAGCACGAAACAAGCTAACGTTAGTTGCTTGATAGACGCTACAACTACAACTTCCGCATTTGTCCAGGACTCCACGCAGTACGAGCGGAAACCGAGGGTAACGCGGATATGACGCAATTGACTGGCGACTCCCAGCTCCCCCCTGCTCTAACGCCCCGTTTCCTTGGTTAAAATCGCAATTTTCTCACGATTTAAAAATAGTTGGAAACATTTGGGATATTGTAAGTAATCAATTTAACAAAATATATAACACTGGCCTTGAGATTATGGGATATTTAAATGCAAAATTCTTACATATTGTACCTTTAAAGCAACACTAAGTAGGATTTTTTACCTTCAAATAATGTTTCCAAAATCGTTTCAGTGGTTCATCAAGTCGTGACAGGGTGAAAGGCACTTATGCCACCGCTTTGCGGTCCTTTATCTGGTATATCCACGCTATGTAAGAATGCCAGATCGGGTCGCGTTTCTGTAGTTCTAATGACACATAAGAAAACTACAAATTTGACTTGCTTTATGGCAAGCGTTACAATTGTTGATTCCAAAGCCGGTGCTGGATAAACAGCAGTGGTGTCAACAATAATCGATTCGGCGATGCATCGCAATGCGGGGCATGCACGATTCAGCATCGATGCGGCAAAGTGCCATAATCGATTATGTCACTGTTTTAGGGGTGTAACGGTACGCGTATTCGTATTAAACCGTTCGGTACAAGGCACGCATTTTCAAACCGAACGGTTATTTCAAATGTAAGCGCGTCGCGAGCGCGCTCATAATGTAGACGCTGGCGCGACCACAACATCAAATGGCAAACGCAATGTAAGCGGAACGAAACTGAGCTACTCGTGACAGACTGTTTATCAGTTTGGACCAACGCAGCGCGAGCCGATCTTAAGGCCTCATTATACTTCTGCGTCGGACCTACGCCGGAGCCTATACGCCGTAGGCAACGTGTTGGTTTTAATTTATACTTCTGTGTTGTTGTCCGCGTTGACGCGCACCTAGGGAGCATGTGAAACCCCGAGGGAGGGGTTCTGGCAGACCAATCACAGCGCTGGCGTCCGCGTAGAATTGACGCGTTGTTACATTTTTGGAGAGGTGCACGTCAGGTTACGCCGTAGGGTACGCGCGCTACACACAGCCTAAAGGCCTCATTATACTTCTGCGTCGGACCTACGCCGGAGCCTATACGCCGTAGGCAACGTGTTGGTTTTAATTTATACTTCTGTGTCGTTGTCCGCGTTGACGCGCACCTGGGGAGCATGAAACCCTGAGGGAGGGGTTCTGGCAGACCAATCACAGCGCTTGTGTCCGCGTAGAATTGACGCGTTGTTACATTTTTGGAGAGGTGCACGTCAGGGTACGCCGAAGGGTACGCGCGCTACACACAGCCTACGACGTAGCTACGGCGGCAGTTCGACGCAGAAGTATAAAACAGGCTTACGACGTAGCTACGGCGGCAGTTCGACGCAGAAGTATAAAACAGGCTTACGACGTAGCTACGGCGGCAGTTCGACGCAGAAGTATAAATAGGCCTTTAGGCTGATTTATACTTCTGCGTCGGACCTACGCCGGAGCCTCTACGCTGTAGGCAACGTGTTGGTTTTCATTTATACTTCTGCGTCGTTGTCCGCGTTCACGCGCGCAGAGGGAGCATGTGAAACCCGAGGGAGCGGTCCTAGCAGACCAATCACAGCGCTTGCGTCCGCGTAGAGTTGACGTGTTGTTACATTTTTGGAGAGGTGCACGTCAGGGTACGCCGAAGGGTACGCGCGCTACACACACCCTACGACGTAGCTACGGCGTAAGTTCGACGCAGAAGTATAAATTGGGCTTACTACACAGCGCTAAGAGATCCAGTAAAGAAAGCATTTGAACTCGCCACTAAAGTAATAACATCGCTGCGAGATCTAGTGAGAAACATTCACATTTCTCCGTTATTAACGGATCAAACAGCGCTGACGTGGAAACCAGGAAGAAACATTGTGACATGAATGAACTATCCAGTGTCCACAGATCTGCAATATTCACCATGGATTTACTGTAGTAACACTAACTGCAACTTTGGAAGTTTGGCAGGAATAGTAGGCTATAATGCTTTCAAGTAACGTTATGTTGGATTTATTTCGACATTATGAATAACATTGCTGCCCTCAAATGTTAATCTGAACTAAAATAAACATTTGTTTATAAGCACAAAATATTACATTTAATTTTTTCCAAGGAGCTGTTTTGTTTTATATGCTCCTAAGAAGAGTCAATTATAGCTCCATCATTGCTCAAAGAAAAAAATGTCATACTTTATGATGTTAGTTCTAATAAAAAAAGAATAATAAAAAAAAAAAAATCAAGGAAATTTCTCTGGCATTTCTTTCTTTTTGCTGTATCGAAAACGTACCGAACCGTGACACAAGTGTATCGTATTGAACCGAACCATGAATTTTGTGAACCGTTACACCCTACACTGTTTATTTTCTGGCCTTGAGTTGGACAATAAGGTTGAAATTTAATTTCAAATGGTTCTCAAGCAGAGAGAAGAGAAACATTTCTCATTCAAAGCACTGAAAGCAGTGATTTATGCTTTCTTTTTCAGGTTTGAAAATGCCATATCCAATACCCTGTACCATTCAATTTTATTTTATTTAATGACATTTATGTCAAAGATACAGGAGAGTGATAATACACACATAGCAGCCAATAAAATCTGTTGTTCAATATCTGACTGCTTGTATTGCCTCATGACTGATGAAAATTTTGCCTTGTTGTGTGCAGTAGAATTTTGATGCATCGCAATGCATTGTAGAATCTAATTGAATCGAATCGTTACTTGGTGAATCGTAATCGAATCGAATCGTGAGGGCAGTGCCAATGCACACCCCTAATAAACAGTGAGCGTGCGCGTGCGACAGTAGGATGCGGTAGGCTAAATGATTTACGACAGCGGTAACTGACAATTCCGCTTCCAACCTGTAGGGCGACCGCAGAGGAAAAGTTCCTTGGTGTTGCTTTAATAAAACAAATTTTATAAAAAAAAGAAACAGTGTATCTTTAATCAAAATTTACTTTTACATTGTTACAAAAATACTGGTTTCAAATAAATGCTGATGTGTGATTCATTTGCAAAGGAATAATTTGCAAAGAATTGGAACATATTTCCACAGTGAGGGGAAAAACTCATCACACCAGGAAATGACCAAGAAATTCAAGTCAATTCCCCTCTAAATGTGCACTATGCAAAGAGCAAGAGATAATGGGAATTAAGCAGTAGTGAAATTAGTGCATTTGAATTAACACATCAGTTCAGTGTTCTTCCCCCAGGCCATGTGGATATTTGTAATGAGAGTTTAAAAGGCCCACTGAGAGTTGAATTTTGTATGCCCTGCAAGCAAAATGTTGAGATTAGCACTACCTAAATCACAGCCAGAAGAACGCAGTTAGTGTTTCTCTGATCCACAAATTTTAGCTTGTTAATAATACATGGAAATTATGGTTTACGGCCAAAAAGCATGATCTCTTTTGTGGAGTAATTAAACCGGACAGGCGAACACTCTCACAAATAAAAACCCCTGTGTCCATATTCACAGTGCAAATGTTTAGACTCTCTTTCATATTATTTTTATTCTTTTAATCCTTTTCATTTGTGCCTACAGCAGTATAGCACTCATTAGAGCTGAATATCATGGGATTTTAAGACAAAATGTGTGGTAAACAGTGTCATACCCATAAATAATCACTTCAGTTGAGATATGCATTATGTTTTGTTGAGATATGCTTTTATGTTCTGTTATTTTCCATTCAAGTCCACTGGGAAACTGCAGATAAATTTCAATGAGACGCATTTCCACTGAATCCGCATTCTTGCAATAAGACTTCTTCAAGAATGCACTGCAAAATTAATTACCATTATTTCATTTATATTTAATTACCTTATTATTTCCAAAGAAAACATCTTGAGCTTGAAATTGAGCCCAAAAGGGAGGGAAACTTCATAAATTAGCAAGATAATGAGCAACCCAATCTGGGGCTTGGTACGTGATTAGCGCCGCTGGTCTTTATTCAATACCTCGTGTGCTATAGCACCCACACATTCTCACACTCACCTTCGTGAAGTTATGAGGCCATTATTGCAGCCCGAGCTCATTTCCCTCATTATGAGAGGATGAAGGGATTAGACAGAGGTTGTTTGAGGTGTGAATGGTATAAGGAGGCAAAGCAGAGCGAGTGTGTTTGCTACTGTTAACATTGGACAATTTGAGCCCGTCGCATTTATACGGCGCGGGTAGGCCGCTTTGATCAGTGTGGCAGTCCTGAAAACAGATTGCTCTTTCCATGAAGACAGGTATTCAGCAGGGTTCAGTGGCTGTGTATTTTTAGAAGAAGAGTAGATAATACTTATGTGCTTGAATGCATCCAGAACAGCATAACCGAGAGCGGTTAATTTGGTTCTACCGGTTCAAGCTCTCATCTCCTGGTTATTCATGCATGTGGGCAGACAATCTCGTCGCGTAATTGTGTTTGTCTGAAACACTTCTTCGCGACATTTACGGCAAAATTACTCAGGCCACAAGGCTGTCTGTCTAGGTCTGTCATGCCGACGCCTATAGCGCTGGTGCTGCAAACCAGCCAGGTCAGAATGTTTCACACACACCCCAGCCTCTTCTGGAGACGAGATGAGCTCTGTTGTGAAGACTGGAGGACGGTGGAGAGGAAGAGATTAGAAAGAGGACAGGGAATCGCTCACACACTGATCACACACTGATCAACAAGATAGACGTGACTATTTCTGCTGCACCTATTACAGACAGACGCAATCTCTCTAGACAGAGATTTACAAGACCCCAGAAGCTTGGTGAACTTCATCATGGTGAGGTCCATAAGAAATGGTTTACAGAGACCAGTGTGTGAAAGGACCTGACTGTTCTGCACAGACCTGAACCCCGCCAAACACCTTTGAGATGAATTTGAAGCACTTGACCTCACTTATGCTCCTGTCTGAAAGGGAGCAAATCCACACAGCCTTGATCTAGTGGAAAGCTTAGCTAGAAGAGTGGAAGCTGTTAAAGCAGTAAAGGGAGGATTGAATCTCTATTAACGCTCGTGGTTTTGAAATTAAAATGTTCAACAAGCACACAAGTGTCATGCGCTTCAAACCTGAGGGGGCACAAAAATAATACAAATTATTCACATTCATATTCACAACTACTGTAGGTAAAAAAAAAATGCTGTGGCAGAAATCGTGCATCCACAGACTGTAAGGCCAGTCGACTCACGCCTTGTGCACATCTTTAAAACATCTTCATCCACCCACACTCATGCCAGTACAACAAACAACATTTATTTTAATTTTTTTGTGGAGGACAACAAGGGAGATGTAGGGCTGTCAATTTGGTTGGATTTATAAAAATTCAACTTTTAAAATGTAATTTTAAAGTTTTGTAAACCGTGTACACTACTGTTCAAAAGTTTGGGGTCAGTGGGTCATTTTTTTTAAAGAAATTAATATTTTTTTGAATCAGTGTTTTTTTATTTAATTTTGTTCAGATTTTTAAAGGATGCATTCAAAGTGAGCGTAAAGATTTCTGTTTTAAATAAATGCTGTTCTTTTGAACAGTAGTGTGTGTATATATAATATTATATATTATACATTTTAAACCTAAAAATATATTTTATGAATATTCATTAAAATATTAATTCAAAATATTAAAATAAATCAATATTTTACAATATATACAGTGCTATGCATAAGTTTAGACACCCATACTAAAGTTGACTAAAAAGAGGAATAAAAAATCATCTTTTGGAAACTGAACTTAATGCCTTAATTTAAAAAATTAGGAAAAATCCAACCTTTAAGGACACCAATTTTCTTTGTGAATGAATAATGTATCGTAAATAAATAAATGTTCTTCCTTAAAATACAGGGTGCATAAGTTTGGACACCCCTATGTTAAATTCCCATAGAGGCAGGCAGATTTTAATTTTTAAAGGCCAGTTACTTCATGGATCCAGGATACTATGCATCCTGATAAAGTTCCCTTGGCCTTTGGAATTAAAATAGCCCCACATCATCACATAGCCGTCACCATACCTAGAGATTGGCATGGTTTTATTTCAGTTAGCCTAATAGCTAGTTTGATTTGCATTGAGAGATGATCTTATGGAAAGTACTCCATGCCATCTCTAGGTATGGTGAAGGCTATGTGATGATGTGGGGCTATTTTAATTCCAAAGGCCAAGGGAACTTTATCAGGATGCATAGTATCCTAATTATTTATTTATTTTAAATACTTAAAAATAAAAATCTGCCTGCCTCTATGGGAATTTAACATAGGGGTGTCCAAACTTATGCACCCTGTATTTTAAGGAAGAACATTTATTTATTTACGATACATTATTCATTCACAAAGAAAATTGGTGTCCTTAAAGGTTGGATTTTTCCTAATTTTTTAAATTAAGGCATTAAGTTCAATTTCCAAAAGATGAATTTTTATTCCTCTTTTTAGTCAACTTTAGCATGGGTGTCTAAACTTATGCATAGCACTGTAAATATATATTCTTTTTTATGAATATTAAAGGTAGTATCAGCGATTGTGGGTGACGTCACTTCTGTTTGTGTTTGAAGCGAGATCCCAAACAAACCCAGTTAGCTCGCCCCTCCCTCCCGTTTCGTGCATCATGAAAAAAACGATTGATTCTGTTCAGCATAATGTCGCCTACGTTAGCTAGAGCTACCCAAGTTTAGTCGAGCTTCGCTCATATTTTTTCAAGAAGGATATTTTCACACACAGTTCACATCCAAACAAGTCAGCACTAGCTACTCACCTGTCCAGAAGAAACAATGCAACCTCGGCGTCCGATTTAATTTTTTTTTGTTATTTAACCTCTCTTCACCTTTCCATAGCCTTCCCGATAACTATTCGTGTCGTTGAATAAACACGATGGTATTCCCTCCAACAAATCCTCCTTGTCCTCCTCTTTGGGATTGACTCAGCCATGTCTTATGTCCACTGATAGATGCTGTTGATTCACGTGCTGCCGTGCACGAGCGCAAAACCTCACAACACCCACCCCTGTCGGTGATTGGTTGGAACACTGTTTATTTTGGTTTTGAGTGTTTGGCTAACCCATTTGTTTTTGTGTGCAGATCTCAGAGCCTAGGCTGCCTACAGAGACGCGTTTTTTTGACAGCCTGCTTATGGGGCGGGCAGCTATCGGATCGTTAGAAAAGATTAGATGAATTTGAACATTTATTTTTGGGCCTGAAATCGCTGATACCACCTTTAATCGAAATATGAATATGAACTACAAACCTATAGACTATAGACCTCAACTACAGTCAGGGTAGATTTTGTTAAAAAGAAAGAAGGATATATTGTGTTTTAAAAAATGTATTTATCTATTTTCATATAAACTAGGCAAGCATCTTGACTAGGCACCAAGCAAAACAGCAGTTTTACCCCTAACAAAAACATTGTGCATATGGGTATGCTGTTCATATGTCTACATTATACAATAGTGTAACTTTCTCGCTCTCACTCTATCAACAGCCATGACTCTCAGACGTGTTTCTTATGCTTGAGTCTGGCCTAAAATTGCTAGTGTAAAATCACTGCTGAATCAAGTGCACAAACAGAGCACCCACAATTCTTTTTTTCTTCTTTTGGACGACCAGCATATCTTAAGGTCCTTTAGGAGAGTCAGAATATGATTTCATGCCCCAGATCGGTTCCAGTGTCTGAAGCTTCAGCCCCCTCTGCATGTGACAGCCCGCTGACGGCCTTTGAGGAAACGCATACTGATGTGGATAGATTCTCTCTCTCTCTTCCCTTCTCCTTCTCCTCCCTCTCTCTTCTTCAGTCCCTTCTCTCTTTACCCCTTTCATGTCATTCTTATTCATCTAAAAACAACACCAGCTCTCCCCTTTTGTAGTTGCACGGCATTTTAATAAAACATTGGCAGTTTTATACAGGCCTCCCTTGGCAGGTTGTTTTTCACTCTGCGCTTGGATAGTGGTGCTCGGAGGCATGTGTAGTTTTATAAACCACCAGCTTTCATTTGTCTTCAGTGGCTCGTGCTTTCAGTCCCGCTATTGATATTTGCTTCACCCATGTGTAAAATACACGTGTTGTAAAAATCCTATTGTGAAAAAAAAAACTACCCGCCATTTGAAAGGGCATTGTTTCGGAAAAATGAATCTACGACAGAGATAATAAATGGAACATGTGCTCATTCACAGTTTCTGCATAATTTTAGCAGTGATATATAACCATGCCCATCGGCCACTGGAATCAAAAAACAAACTGTATCACACGTGAGTTGCTTACAGAGATATGGCAAAAATGCATTAGCTGCTAGTCAGCGCAAATGTTTTATTCTTTAGTGGTCAGGGTCAGTTGCTCTGCCTCGCCACTGAACTATACACTCAGGGCAGAGGTGAAGAGATGCTCGAGCAGAATCTCGGATTTGTTTACTGGAGAGCAAAATATTTGTTCAGAGCACCTTTCAAACACAGTGCTGTTTATTTAAAGGGGTGTGCGCTGATGGGGCGTCTCTCTGTTTGCCCTTCATATGAAATCTCTCATTGTGAATCAGCTTCATCTCAAAGCTCTGAACAGCATGACTCCATCAGACTGACATCATGCCAGCAGCAGCAGAGAGATTGAACATTTAAAAGTGTTTTTTTTTTTTTTTTTAAAGAAAAAGTGCTGGCATTTTAAGGAAGTGTGTATTGTTTTTACATTTTTACATAACTTTTTTTAACATTCTGACTTTGCAGCAACACGTCAACTAATTCTCATTTGAGTATCAGTATACTGTCAAATGGTGCTCTTCGGTCATTTCTAAGTTTTGAATTTCTAAAAGAAAAATCACAGCTTCATCGGAATGGTACGAAACTTGGTGACTTTTATGGCATTTGGAATGTGAACACAAAAAAATTGTGTTTGTAAAAACATTTTCACACTTGTGCTCTTCGGTCAAAAATGACCGACCATAGGAAATGAATGGGAAATCGACAAAAACACTAAAATTCTCTACAAATCGGCCACGATGCAGAAAAAAAAGTGCTCAGCAATGAAGGGGTGAAACTCTGAAAAATTGTGAAAAACAGACTCACCCACTCACTCACACACACACATACACAATTATAAACACAGATGAACTGGTAGGGCTATTACCGAGTCAGAAGACTGAAATAAGAGGTTGAAATGAGATCAGATCCAGATGGATTAAGCTGTGATAAAACATTCCTGTTTATTTTTGTAAATTTTTTAATGAATTTTAATGTTACGTGTAATAAAATGCTTTCTCTGTATTCAGGTTTGACTGTAGCAATAATAATGCAAAAACGTTTATTTATTTTTTATAAACCTTGACAAAAAGTATTATTTGAGAATTTCGAAAAAATACATTCAAATCCACATCTTAAAAGTAAGTAATTTAAAAGTAGCCTCGCCATAGAGAGCTTTACAGGCATTTAGTGGTAACACTATGAAATTACATGTTTTATTTTACTTTCTCTCAACAGATGGCGCTAACCTGACTTCAAAAAATGGATTTAAAAGGCCTAGTCTCTATATTAATCTGAAATACTGCATTAATTATAATAGAAACTTCAAAAGAAAGAAATCTTTTCTACCATTATAAATGTCTTAACTGTTACTTTTAAACAAATTAATGCATCCTGCTCCCTGAAGCATTGATTTATTTCAAAGGTTTCAATTTAAAGTTTTGAACAGTAGTGTGCTCCCAGTTCCCAGCCTTGACTTTATATCTCACAATGTATATATTTTAACTGTGATTTAAATTTTTTATCACACAGTATGACTGTAAACTAAACTATTTTAAACTTTAGCTCACAATTATTTAGGTAAAACTCTCAACACAAACACAAAGATCACTATAAAAGTGGTTGTTAAAGCGGTTCCACAAATGGGTCACAAATCTGTTCTGATCGGGTCACAGACAGCAAGAAAAAAGCAATGCTAAATGAAAATAAAATAAAATGCAACTAACCATATAATCATGGATAGATTCCATAATGGCTGAGCGTACAATAAATCTCAATTATGTTTTAGTGTCAATTCATCTGTGACTATAGGTAAAAAGAGGTCGCATGCATTCCCTCGTCCTCAAAAACAAGGTAAAAGAAAATATGATGCGGAGCACATTAAATATGGGTTGAACTATGTTAAATATGTTATATACATGGGTGGAGCTGATTTGTACAGTACTGACTCATTTTTCAATTACTTTTTTCTGAGAAAACACTTTGGGCTCTCTGTTGGGTTGCTAATTGATATCCAATGTAAACTCCTGAACCACAACTAGCTGCACTATAATGGAAAAATAGCTATTATATTAATTAAGCCATTTTAAAATAAATTAAAAAGAAAATAATTTAGTATACCCACCTTTAACTTTTATAAGAGTTAATTACCCTTTGCCAAGATACACAATGACTTGACAGGAATCCATTTGAGTGTGTTTGAAGTTGTACGGGTATATTGTATTTCCAAAGAAACGCCAGAGAACACTAAAAGTAATTATGAGACGAGTTTCTTGAAAAATACCAGCCAACTCAAGGCAATCTAAAGAACTGAATGTACCTCTGAGTACTGAGCAGAGAGACAGCCATCATTAAAATGGTTTGGACATGAGGAACAACTACGAATTGGTCCAGAACTGGCTGTTCTCCAGTACGGAGTGTGTGTCTGGGTGAGAGGAGCAACAGAAGCAAGAGGTCATTAAGAGAAACACTAACACAGCAACACTAACAGAGTTACAGTCCTCTGCGAGACGTGTGTGAGACAACAATAGCGAGCACAGTTCAGAAATCTGCCTGGTGCAGATGGGTGAGCAACCAAAACAACTTTGCTGAGTGGGAAAAAACACACACATCACATCTCAGCAGGAGTTTTGCCGAAAGGCGTGTGGGAGAGACTCAGAATTTGGAAGAGAATTCTGTAGTTAGACCAGATTCCAACTTTCATGCCCTAATACAAAGTGCTATATTGGAACAAACCAAACACAGCACATCACAATGAGCACAGCATCCCTACTGTGAAGCAGCATCACGCGCTTGAGGCACGGTTCTTTGCGGCACGGACCGGAAAACTCATAAAAAGCGAAAGGAAAATGGATAAGGAACTAAATCGAAAGCAAGTAGAGAAATCCTGATGGTGCAGCAAGGAGATCTGGGACGTGGAAGATGATTCATCTTCCTACAGGAAAACACAAAACCTACAACAAAAATCTACGGAGAGACTTAAAACCGAAGTGTGTAATGTCCTGGAGCCGCTCAGCAGAGCATCTGACAGTAGAATGACTTGAACATTTGAATAATTTTCAAATAAATTTATGGAACAAGGTATTTGCAGTTAAATCTGTTTATTGTTGCTGCAAAAATTCACATACTTGCATAAGACAAAAATACTGACTATCCAGCCTGGTCTCATTGTTATTATGTAGGTATCAATATACGTAGCATTTTCAGGTGCATGCAAAACATGCATTTTTGTACATTGTAAAAGTACAATATGGACGTACTGTACTGACGTTTTAAAAAGTAAACATTATTACGTACTGAAGAAACATAAAATAATAAAAAATCTTTTATAATCACAAAGATATTTGTATAATTTCCCTTTTATAATTTTATAGCCTGGATTCATTTTAGATTTTAGATCCAGTCCTTTCTGGCCGTGTAAAATAGTTTTGCACGAGGTACAGAGCAGAATTTAAGTTATTAGGCTAATTGCTGTGAATCTTATCCCGATCCACTCTTTGAGACGGTCATGTGTCATTCAAACGCACATCAACCGAGACACGGCATGTCGCAATCTGTGAAGAAGCAGGTGAGAGCCACCAAATCCACTTGAAGGCAAGCCTGCAACCTTAGCAGAAAAAAGTGTAATGCAAGCTATCCGGTGCGCAGGGAAGACAAGGGGCCATTTTTTTTAAATGGATGTCAATGGAGGAGAGGATTCACTACGCTGAATAAACCGCTTTTGTGAGGAAATAGCTTTTCATTTAATGAATCAACAGCCCATTGGCTTATCGTCAACATGTTTGCTCTTAAACATTTGTTTTGGATTGATCTATTTTAGAGTTTTCACCGAAAAAAAAAAAAATGCTGTTTTTATAAGAGAAATCACGGACAGTTGTGTGACAGGTATGATTCAGTTTACGGCACTTCTTGTTCATTTCTATGGTATCCGCAAAGACTCACTGAAATCGCACTCAACTCTGAATGAAATTTAATTACATCAAGGCTGTAATGTGATTGGTTATCAAGGGACACGTGATCCAAGTTAGCCGTTACTCTTTCTCCAATGGTAGAGCCACGAACCCTCGTATCTCCCAATAATAAGACCATCTCTGGAGCGTTTGATATCACTGCCATAAAACATAAGGTAAAACTTCCTGGGGCGGCAATTTTTGAATTTGTAATTCGACGTTTGCAGTCTCTGCTGAGAATGGAGATGAAGATAGCAGAATATTGAATTTTGGTCTGTTCCTTGCAAACATATGGATTCTAAAGAAGTGAATTACAGTGCACAAATAAAATGTATTACTTTTGTGAAGTATTTGGTGTATTTTATGGTTCTTTTGTCAGTCATAGCATAGGTTCTAAACAAATTTTTGGTCACGACTCACGCCCCCCTTTAACCTTTAACCAAAAATTCTTTAAAAAAAGCTTAAAAATTCAGCTTTGCCATCACAGGATATGAATGCCACACATTCAATATTACAGATTTTACAGTAGCCTATACTTTTTTTTTTTTATCTAACTTTTGAACGGTAGTGAAGATACTGATTGAAAAAAGATGTTTTGCAGTATATGCTTTCCCTCACTGGGTAATAATTCTGCTCTATAGCTAGATGTTTTTCTGCAGCAGTGAAAATACACTGCTAGGGATGCGTTTCATGTGCACTGGAATAGATAACCTCTGCTTGTTGCCTCAGAGTTCATTCTTTGCCTCGGTGGAAGCAGCTTGGTTGTAAGAAACAGGTTTTTTTTCCCCCGTCAGTGACAAATTTGTTTTGAGGGTTGCGAGGATAAAGCAATTCATCAGTGAGCGGTACTCACCAATTTCAGCTTTTTCCAGAAGAATGACAGCATTCTGTGATGTAACACCCAAAGGAATAAACACCCCTGGCCAGTGTGTAATAGCGGTGGAGGTTGTGATTTTTGTCCGTGTCTCTCTCATCAACCGCTGTTGACAGCACTGTCAGAGTGTAGGGCTAAAACCTGTCTTCTGACAAGGTCACCTTAATGAAACCTTCTGGTTTTGGGCTTTAAAACATTCTTGTTTCCTGGCTGTTTCCTTCTTGTTTCCTTTCTGATTTAAATAGACCTGCGGCCAGTTGCATAAACATACTAGTATGACCAACTATCGATTAGTCAAGGGGCAATCAGTCTTACTTTTTGGTATCAAATTAGACAATCTACGTTATGTAACTGACTATGAAGAGTCTTAAAGAAAAAAATGTGACTACCTTGTAAGACTTGTCTTATCAGGCTGTATGGGTTGAATAATAATAATAAAGTAATGACAGAAAATAACTTGCATGCTTAATGTTACTACTCTGTGGGTGATGGGTTGGATAGATGACTTTATAAAGAAAAATCATTAAGATCATTAAGGAATATACAAACAAATAAAGGCCCTTATTGACTGAAATTTTTTTTCATTGAAAAAGTCTAGTAGGTTAAGCAAGCTGAATTAACTGCAAAAAAGCATCAAAAACTACATCCACTGTCCTTCACGCCACTGCTTCTGTTACTGGATGGGTTTCTTTTGCAATTTTGTCTTGCTCAACAAGACAATGGTGGGCGGAATTAGTGTAAATTGACAGACTATTTGCACTTAGTGTAAATAGATATTACAAAAACAATTACTTAATGTCTTCGAACAGGTTTTTCGGAGAAATTGCAACTGGTCAGCCCTTTGGCTCGGTTTATCATTTTTCGAGCTAACGGTTAGTCGGTGTTGGGTAGATTACTTACAAATTGTAGTCCGCTACTGATTCCAAATGGCATGACAAATATCGTAGTTAATAACGTAATCCACTACATTACACATTTTAGGTCATATAATCGGACTACTTTTTGATTACTATTAAGATTACTTTTGACCTAACTCATTTATCACATTGAATTGAATAGGATAATATTATACCGTATTGTTATAAAAAATAGTACAAAGAGAAAGAAAATATATTTTAAAAATTGCTATCAACAACATGAAGTGCATTAAATATTACATTACGTCAGGGTTTCTTGAAGGAACTGCACAGGGTTTGTGAGTTTAATGAAAAGTAAATAAATCATACAATTAAAATAAATTATTTTAAAATAATAAAAATTATTACAAAAATGTGTTTAAAAAGACAAAAGCCTTCCAAAGACATAGCAATACAAGGTTAAATGACTTACTGAGTAATAATTGAAATAATAGGCTAATTAATATGTTCGTCAGGAGTTGATTCGATATGCAAACACTGCTTAAAAGTGAAATGATTTCTGTAAATCCAGTGATCATATTCTTTGTGGCCTCTCAATTATTTATGCCATCATGAATATCATCTCAATTAGTCACCTGACTAGTGGCTGGTTTGTGTGCAATTTCACAAAATTTGAAAACTTTCTGAATGTATAAGCGATATGCTTGTTTAAAAAGGAATATTTAAAACATGAAAAAGAAGTGGGAGAATCAATACATTATGAATGGTTTACTGCCAGTGTGAATAATATGTAATCAATAAAAAACTAACTGTAGTCTGATTATGAGTATTTTAAAATGTAATATAATCTAATTACAAGTACTTAATTTTTGGAAGCTGATTACGCAATCCAGATTACATGTAATCAGTGCCTACCCAGCACTGCAGTTAGTCCAGCCCCAAACTCACACCATTGGTCAAGCCAAAGGTTGACATGTTGAATCATTCACATATAGTGCCACAGAGTCACAGTGTTTACACTCTTGTAAGAAAGATGATTCAATCATAGATTATAAATGACACACCTGTAATGGACTACTAAAAGGAATGGATCTGCTTTCAGTGTGCAGCTTTTCTGTGTCCTCACCCAGACTAGCTCCTCTTTTCGTCAACCCGTTTCCCTTCTAGCTGTTTTGCAGTGCATGTGACTGAAATGTTTCCTGTCCAGGCTCATGTGTTCATAGGCAGAGGCCCATTGTGCCTGCTCATCTGTCACTGTTTGTTTGTCCTCTGAAAGTGTGTTTGTTTGCTGTTGAGAGGTTGTGATATAACCTGCCTGTCAGGGAAAACCCTCACACAGATGGTTGCGGATGAATGGAACAATTGAGGCCGAATGCACACACTACGCCATCTCCAGACAGACAGACATGACACACACACACACACACACACACACTCCAGCTGGCTAATTAGACAGCAGAAGAGTCAAAGTTATAGCCCGTGTGTAATACGCTGTCTATTTTTTTCTCTCCGCACCCCGGTTGCTACAGGAAAATGAGCCTAAATTGGTCCCCGATGGCCTGGTCTCATATCCATTAAACTGAATAAGTGCCTGAAATAGCCCTTGTAGTAAGCAGTATGATGCAGGATTCCCTACCACAGCAGCTATCAATGCATCCGCTAGATCAATCAGCGGTGTAGCCCACACTCCCTCAGGGTGACCTTATGCTATGTCTTTTAAAAATATGAAACTCAGCACCATTCAACGATACTCTGTAGGTTTTCTAAGTTTGCTTAGTCATTAACATTTAACGGAATTATACGCAAGACTTTTAAATTGAATTTTCGGGATGTTTTTGAGTCGTTCCTGCAGAGGTTATTGAACATTACAGCAGCAAAGTGCTAGACTGCTTTTGGCTTCTTCTGTTCAAATGGATACCTGATCTTATTTCAGATATAAATTTGATGAAAAACTAGAAAAGAGATCCAAAAATGCTAAAAATGGTATACGGTTTAAAAAAAGAAAGAAATTGGATTCTAAAGAAATTGGAGAAAGTATTGTAGTCTGGTTGACGGTATACAGTAGAGTCCAAAAGTCTGAGCCTAAGGGAATCTAATTCAAATCTGATAATAAACCATTCTAGGACAAATAAACATTATGATAGGTTGCACAATTAATAAAAAAAAAAATGAAATAACGATTTGGCTTAGTGCGATTATTAAATCGCAAAGGCTGTGATTTCATTAAATATATGCATGGCATCTTTCAGAGTGAAGAATGGCAGCGTGTTCTTATACATGCGAAGACATCATGATCTGGTGTTTTCGATGTCTCAGAGTGGCTCAGTTCACAGTAAATGCTGAGTTTGGGTCACTTTCACGCAATGCAACATGCATTAACTATCTTCCCAAAATTGTAATGAGAAGTGCTTATAGTTTTTTTGTTTGTTTGAAAATGAATTTTAAAAAACATGAATATTATTGTAGTGCAGCCCTATGTTATGACCTTTTTACAGTCTGTTATGACATAAAATGAATAAGGCATATTTGATTAGGGACCTAGAAGTAATGCACTATCTTAAATAAGTAAACACACGACTTTGTACAGACAGTCAGTTATTCTTCCACTGAAGCTTAAGATACTCTTTGGAGTCATTCTCAAATCATCCCGGAGCAAAAGACGAACAAACCAAGTACTATGACAAATTCATGTCCTTTTTCAATTCATCTTTCCACTTGAATTGAATGAAAAAGTGCATTTTCACTATTGGTCTCAGACTTTTGGACCCCAGTGTACTGTGTATGTACACAACCCACACCCCCACACACACACATACAAGGTCTGTTTAATGAAAGCTGCTTGACAGTGCTTTACCAGAGCTTTTAAAGTCCTCTGACCCTCTGTTTGATATGTTGAGCAGGAAGGAGCCACACGGAGGCCTATACGAGATAACGTTAAGCCCCTGAGGTTCAGCAATCAATTTCTAGTGAGTCGCACGAAGTGACAGAATACTAAAAGCAATCACGTCCCTGCATGGATCTGAGCTGTCCACGGTCACCTGCTTAAATATTCAGAAGAGCTCGAAAATATTCTGATGTGCTGTTAACAGTCGACAGCCAGCGCTCTGTTCCTGTCTTTCTTTCTCTGTCTTTCCCCTCCTGCTTTGACTAACTTCAATCTAGAGGTAATGAGAGCCTAAGAAGCTGGAGACAGAGAAGCTATTTACATTTTTATTGATTTTTGAAAGTGCATTTAACTTTTTTCTTCTCCCCTTTCCTCCACTCTTTTCTAATCCCCAAACGAGAGTCCCACTGCTCTGTTTACGCTCATTGAGGAGTCGAGATATTTTAGTCAGGAGCTCCAGCATTTTCTCCTTCTCTTGATAGATCAAAGAGGAAACTGGGTCTGTCTTGTGTAATTAAGACTAGGCATTACAGAAAACAAACCCCTATGAATTCTGACTGAAGCACCACTGGGGAATGGAGTATTTTTCATAATTATAGAAGCACAAACAAGGCCTACTCAACAATCCACAACAGTTCTCAGTAGTGTAGCTTTATTGTTTCCTGATTTCCACAATGCTATTTGCCTGTTTAACTCATTGAAGCCAAACCTTTAGTAATTGCCATGACTGGAACTTTTGTTAGCAGCAGGTCAGGTATAACGAATGCCATTTTTTACCCATTTGAAGACTAGACTGGAAACTTTTTTTTTTTTCTTTTTTTTTTATAGTGTCAAATGGCACACTTCGGCCTTGTGGACCTCCTTCGAGTTCACACTTGGTGACGTAAGGAAGTGCAGACCTAATGGGCGCCGGGCCTCGAGTCCACGAGGGCACGCAAAAGTGTATTTTGGGACAGGCTTGATGACATGATGGTTAATTTTCAAATTCTCAATTTTGTATAATTACGTAGTGTAATATGAAAGACCGTGCTATATTTTGAAGACGCGCAGTGGGGTAACGTTAACGTTAGCCATTACAATATCAGCTTGCTAGTTTGCTAGAGCTAAAAATAAAATATTAGTTCACTTTACTAGCCAAAAATTAAAATTATCATAACTCACCACAATGTTGTTCCCAACACACGTCATGTGACTTCCTTTCTTCTATTAAACACCAACGGAAAAACTTCCATGATGTTCATGGTTTTCCATGCAATAAAAACAACGCAAAGCACCATGAAAGTGATCTATATTAATATTGGGCTATATTCCAGCTCATCTGAAGACATACGATATACTTTGTGCAGATTAATATGCAACTTGCCGATGTTATTTTCTGCTCCCGGATCTTTGCGAGTGAATTTTGCGACCGAATCAGTGAATTAATCATTTAGACTGGCTTTGTGAACTGATTCAACTGAATCAACTGATTCAATGAACGATTCACTCACGAATCAGACAACATTGCTTGCTTGTCTCATGAATGTATACTACGGGGAGATAAACATTCAGTGAATAGCTACTTAAATTTCAGTCTGTTCCACACACAGGCCTAAATGTATGGTTTGATTTCATAAGATTTGGAGTAGGCTATGATGCACAAGTCATATGAACTAGGCTACTTTCTTGATAATTCAAAAAGAGAGCAGGATAATAATAATAAAAAAAATCACTTTGTTTTTCCACGGATGAATGAAGGCAAATGGGTTTGTAACAAAATGAGAGTGAGTTTAATAATAATTACAGAATTTTCCATTTTAGATTAATTATATAGGGCTTCCTTAATATTTGGCCTCTGTGGGTGTTGTGTGGCTACTGATATAAACAGTAGGCTTACTTGAACTGATGTGGTCTTGTGAGAAAAAGTTATTTGATTCACCTGGTTCACACAAATCTGTTTCTGAGTCATTACTTTGCTATTTACTGAATATCTTTGCGAATTCAAGGTTACCTGAATAGATTGCTATTTTAACAGATCACTACAGAATAGTGCTCAGTATTCAGAGAAGAATATGTCCAATGAACTGAAGATTTATAATCTTTATCTGAGATTTCTATCTCTAAAGGCTAGATTTGTTTGGTATGATCTCAATTTAAGTAAAGGAACTTACAGGTTGTCGTCCTAAAAGGACTTTGCTTCATTCCAGATCACTTATTGTTAAAGTACTCTTATACAAATTGCAGCAGCCACCAAGACCCTTGAACCTACAGAAGCAATTCTCATCTCTCAGCAGAGTCAGCAAAGCTTTATTGGGATGACTGTTGAGCGTACTGCTTGGAAAAAAAGACAATGCAGACAATAAATAAGGTGAAATAAAGAAATACAGAAAATAAAAGAAAGGTACAATTAATTAATAAAAAATAAAGAGAATGTTATGTGAATCAAGAAATATAGGCATTGAATGGAAAATTAAAAAAGGGACAAGGACAAAATAAAGTAAATAAAGCAATATTAGATTTGAACAGGACCATGAAAGGGAAAATAAACTGACTGGGAGTAAAAAGGAATGGGACAAGGAGTAAATAAAAACAAAAGATAATTAAATGAAGTTAATATAGGATAGATATAAGGGAAAATAAATAAAATAAAAAGGAATTATGTTATGTGAATAAGGAAATGAAGTGGAAAATGAAAAGGGGACAAGAAAAAATAATAAAAAGGAATATATGGGAACATAAAGGAAAAATAAAATAAAGGGACATGGGAAAAATAACAATAAAAAGTAAATAAAGTTAATATAGGAAAAATATAGGGTGAAAAAGAAATATAGGGAAAAAAATAATTTAAATAAAATATATAATTTAGATCTAAAATGTACCTGTAAAATAATTTGTCTCATCTCTCATATATCTCCCTCTTTCTCTTCTCCTCTGCTTCTAAAGCAGTGCCTCATCCTCTCTTAGGAGTGTCTGCGGTGTCTAAATTGAAATGCATGATGAATTATGTGGCAGTTTAAGGGGACCATGAAAGATGACATGCATGAGATAATGATTGTAAATGTAGATCTACGTGGCGAGTCAGGAGTTTTTGTTTGTTTACTAATGGCTTTGTCTTTCGACAGAAGGAGGGACATGCGAGGTGATTGCGGCCCACAGGTGCTGTAACAAAAACAAGATAGAAGAGAGATCTCAGACCGTGAAGTGCTCCTGTTTACCAGGGAAAGTAGCAGGAACCACCAGGAATAAACCCTCCTGTGTTGACGGTAGGTGAAGAGACATAAGTCACCTTTCATCTTAGGTGCGTATAGCTTCCTTTATGTTGATGTAACAGATGCTGACTGCTGATTTAAACCATCCTAGTGCAGCTGTGCAGTGGATGAACAGGCTTGCACAGTGCAGCTGCTTAAACACACGCTGTGCAGCTGTGTAAAGCAGCAAGGTGCTCCAAAAGACTGTACAGCTTTTTTTAAGGTTTGGTATGTTGGAAGAAACTCTGTTCAGGGTCGCTCTTGCAGTGTCCCTGCCCTAGAAAAGCTCAGATCCTCAGGGCTTTTCATTATTAATGCTCTGTCCTTATGACAAACGAGCTGCTGTAAACTAACACTTCTGGGAGAACATCTCACTCGCAACGCACCCAGAGATAATCAAAGCACATTAACTTTGACTGCATCTCGCGGAGGAGCATCCGACCTTTTCCCTAAGTAAAGCTCATTAGGATATTCTTTTCTTAAGGATGACGTCTGTCGTTTATTTATTTATTTAAAAACACTTATATGCCTTAGCTTAAGGGATAATTCACTCAAAAATAACATTTCTGTTATCATTTACTCATCCTTGTGTCGTTCCAAACCCCTGTGACTTTTTTTCTTCCATGGAAAGATGTTAGGCAAAATGACAGGCTCCATTCACTGTCATTGTATGGAAAATGAATCGAAAGTGAAAGGTTGGTGACTGAGGCTGCCATTGTTAGAGGCTGATTTCTTTAAAGGCACAATATGTAACTTTTTTGCTTTAAAAATAGCAAAAATCACTATATCTATGTTATTTTTTTATATATATAACATACATTATCCCGACTGTTTCCAACGACTTTCAAACCAGGAGAAATTTGTAATTTAATTCGAAGACACGTCCCATTTCTTTATTTCCGTTTTGTCGCCGTCAATGGCGTCATATCCGCGTTCTCCCTGGTTTCCGCTCGTACTGCCATAGCAACCAGAGCCCTCTGATAGTAACCAAGGCGACTGACGTGGACAACTGTGTAGTTCGCAATGTCTATTTGCACGCTGTTGTTGTTTCGTTCAAACATTATGGACCATGGCAAGCAGACTTTGGATAAAAAAGGAGAACTAAAACGAGAATCAATATCAGCGCGGTGTTTTCGAGATGCCTAGAGCTCCCATAGACAGTATATAAACGAGAGCTCCACGTCCGAGACTTCGACCGCTCCTACATGTACTTTATTAAACAGGTGAGCACATTTACATAAAACTAGTCAATGTTATATAGTTCAACAATGATAAAATGTTAGAATATGATCTGTATGTTATTCTAATGTTGATCTAGCTTACTGCTAGTCTCATACAGACAAACTAACACATAGCCTACATTTCAACACATTCAAATGCAGTTTAGTGTGCTAGTGTAATGTTAGACCAAAAATGCGTTACCTCACAAGTTTAATTTGTCTAATAAACTGACCTGTGAGTAGTATATCTGCACTTGCGTGTAGTTCGATAGAATGAAATGTCCTTCCTTTTATATCCGCGGGACTCGCGTCGCGTGTGGAGCTGATAGCTGTCTCTTAGCAATCCCGACCTGCTTCAAATCACAGTCATGATAAAAACATCGATGTATTCACTCATCCATAAACATTATTAGATCGGTCGGCTTTACGTTGACGACAAGATCCATAATTCTTAGCAAATGTTGCGCCATCAAACTACGCCTTTGTTATTGTAAGAGGTTAGCGACCCCTAGCGGCGAAAATTTCCATACTGTACGTTTAAATGGCAAGGACTAAATCAACGTTAGCATCATTATTTAATACAAAATCTTTTGCAAACATGTCAAGACATTTATATAAATATACATTCTATAAATATTGAATAAATTAATTCAACATGAACACACTCACCGGACACTTTTTAGGTACCGGGTTGGACTCCCTTTTACATTCAGAACTGCCTTAATTCTTCATGGCACAGATTCTACAAGGTGCTGGAGACCTTCCTCAGAGACTTTGGTCCATATTGACATGATAGCATCATGCAATTTCTGCACATCCATTGTTAAGTCCACATCAATGATGTGAATCTCCTGTTCCACCACATCCCAAAGGTGATTTATTGGATTGAGATCTGGTGACTGTGGAGGCCATTTGAGTATAGAGAACTCAGTGAAACCAGTTTGAGTTGATTTGAGCTTTGTGACATGTGTTATCTGTGGTCATAAAGGGATGGACATGGTTAGTAACAATACTCAGGTAGGCTGTGGTGTTTAAATGATGCTCAATTGGTACTAAGGGGCCCAAAGTGTGGCAATAAAATACTACCAGAACTACTGCTGGTGGCAGAACTACTGCTCACTGGATATTTTCTCTTTTTTGGACCATTCTCTAGTCTAAACCTTAGAGGTGGGTGTGTGAAAATCCCAGCAGATCAACAGTTAATGAAATACATTCAAAGGTGCACCTAATAAAGTGGCAGATAAGTGCATATATTTACAACATATTTAGCCTAATCTTCATCTGAAACTATAGCTGTTGTGTTTAGGATTCTGTATTAAATATTTTTTAATAAATAGTGTCTGGGTGGGGAAAGACAAACGCATGAAAGTTGACAACACAACAGAATTTGCCCACAAGACAGCAGCATCATTAAAACAAAGGCAGTTACCTGTTAAGGCTGCAATGTGTTGTCTATTCTGTAGAGGACTAGTAAAGTCCAGAGGCAGTCCACAGGCCGTGTGTTTGGAAGTTACTTCTTTTTTTTTTCAGGTATTGGTGCATGTTGTTTCTGTATTGTTATTTTACCAAAATACACAAGGATGGTCTGCACTCTGAAAAAAAAAAAAAACTTTATTTATCTAAAGCAACAGGGGAAAAATACAGATGTTTGGTCCAAAACCATCTTCAGTTACTTGGAACTTCATGTTGTTGCTGTTTTACCTATACAGTTTTTGACAAGAAAGTAAATAAAAGACAATGACAGAAAGATTCTGGAAGCGTGCACCACCAAAATCCCATATTAATTTATTTTGGTCTTGCAGCACTATGGACTGATGTAACTATAATATTTTATATAAATGTGTTGAAATAATATTTTTTATTTATATTTGGGTCTTGCAGCACTATGAACTGATATAACTATAATATTTTATATGAATGTGTTGAAATAATATTTTTTATTTATATTTAGGTCTATTTACATTAATTTACTAAATATTTGTACTTATTATGGTCTTGCAGCAGTAACATTTATTGAAGTAGAATATTTTAACGGTAATTTTAAATGTTACATTTTGTAGGATACATCTGTTGCATTTTATGGTTACCAGTTAAACTGAGATGACACATTTACTGAGATAGTGGCCATTAAAACTGGTCCATTCATATTGATATTCTAGGATATGAGGCTGAAGGCTATCTTTTTGTCAAAGGAGTACATGACATTGAAGGCTACATGTTGTGTATGAGATGTTTTGTTTACTTTATGGAGGATAAGAGACCTAGTAAAGTGAATTTTAATGCAGAGCCCTTGCCTGAGGTTGTTTTCCATTGATTGTATTGCTTTGTAGCCAGAACAGTGTTAGATTTGTCTCATCCATGCAGTGCTGTGACTATTGTACATGTGAGCAAAGTCTATAAAGCTTGAACGGTCATTCACTCTTTTAAAATATCCTTTGAGAAAGTGTTGAGCATGGTCAAATTAAAATTTAAAGGCCTATACGCACAAAGAGACATGCGACTATTGGTTGAGTGCTTTTGGGTTTTGCAATTTTAATGAATGTGACTTAAGTTCAGTGCCGTTATCACGGAAATGGAGTAAGTCACAAACTTTGAGTACTTGTCAGAATATTAATAACATAAAAGTGCCTAAAAGTACAGTATTTTCAGGTATTAGTAACTCTCCCGAAACGTTTGGTGTTCAATGCAAGGTGACAGCATTACAAGTGATGCATTAATGTATCATATTTTAATATAATCATAGTGATGCCAATATAAGATGTTCTCAACCTCCTGAGCACCTGCTTTCTTAATGGTCCCTACTTGGTCTCCATTTGGTAATTATAATAAATTTGGCAAAGTGGGAAAAATTGATAGTTTTACAAGAACGCTTTTCTCTCAAGCAACTGAAATGACGTCAAACTTTCCATTGCAATGTCAGTAGATTGACCTTCATTATATGCATAGAATATGGACCATATATATTTTTCAGAATATTTCCTAAGACTACAAGGTGATTTAAGTGAACAATTCGGCATAGGATTTCATTTCAGAATAATACCTTTCATAAAATGCCACTCTGTGAAATGGCTCTGCTCCTACTGACCGCAGACATCCACTGAGGCTATTCAAGCACATTAGAGTCAAGTCAATTTTATTTGTATAGCGCCTTTCACAACATATCGTTTCACAGCAGTTTTATAGAAAATTGTACCTTAAAGCCCCAATGAACAAGCCAAAGGCGACTGTGGCAAGAACAAAAAGTGCATAAAATGTTCAAGATGGACAAACGCTTCTTTGAGAGGAACCATACTCTGCTGGAGGAAGTTATCCTTTCTTATGACAAAATGCATATTACAATAAATATGAATACATAAATACATATGTGTAACACTGTGTGCTATAAAATGTTTATTGATTTTTTTTTTTTTTTTTTTTATGTATACAATCCTAAGAAAAGGATCTATATGGAACATATGGTTCTGTCAGGTGCTTCATATAGAAAATTTTAGGGGTTCAAATGGGATAAAAAAAAAATTCTTTCTTTAATTACATTATTATTATTTATTTATTAAACAGCTCATAAACATACCTTAAATGTATAACCCGTTAAACATGAAAGTATTATGCAATCATTTAAGACATTTCTCCTTATATAAAACTTTATGGCCTAAAAGGGTTCTTTAAAATCAAGTCAAGAACCTAGGGTTCTATATAGAACCATATTTAACTTTTTTCCTAAGAGTGTACATTCATTTATCTATTTATCCATCCATCTGTCCATTTTTCTTTCTTTGCCAAAACACAAAAAGTTATATATGTTGAAAAATGCTGGTAACCAAACCATTTTGAACACTATTGACTTCCATTGCGTGGAAGAACTCAAAATATCATCTTTTATGTTCCACAAAAAAAAAGAAAATCATACAGGTTTGGAACAACATGAGGGTGAGAATGCGATGACAGAATTTTCATTTTTGGATGAAATATTAATTTAATTTAATTTAATTCAGACCATGCATAAATTGCTTAAAGTCTAAATACTTCAAATCTATCCTAAACCATATGGAGTGGTGCAGTCAGAAAAGCATTCTTAGACATGTAAACATGTACATTTTATTTGTCAGATGGTCAAGGAGCAGTCGAGGATGGAGACTGGAACCTTACCCTGTTTTAAGTCAGATGCGAGTAAGAGTCTAACTCAATTATGATCTGCTTGCAGCCTCCATAGTGATTGGGAAGTGGTGGTGTGAGATGGAGCCGTGTCTGGAGGGAGAGGAATGCAAGACTCTACCAGATAACTCCGGCTGGATGTGCTACTCTGGAAACAAGATCAAAACCACCAGGGTGAGATTTAGACACCTGAAAGCATTCCTCGTTACTTTACGTACATTACTCAAGCTACTGAACAATTCATGACTCTTAGTGGTGCGGTGTATGATTGCATGATGTGATTCGACTGTGTATCTGTGTTGTGCTATTGTTTTTTGCTTATTTCACTGAAATATTTGGTTAATAAAGAACAGAACACAGAACAATAAATAAACAACCCTCATACACCTGAATGGTTGCAGTGTGTTGGACACTGAACGTATTATAAAAATAGAAGCCCTGCACACTGCTGTAGCTCACAAGAAGAAATCCAATATTTATTAAAATAACAGTGATTTGGTCATGTAACTTGACATGTAACTGGCAAAAAAATCATAGCCAATCAGAGAGTTTCTTCAGGTAGCCAATAACAATATGGTCGATGATCATTTTTATTTAAGTTTTATTGCCATTTAGAATGATTAATAACAGGAACACTCAGGCCCTGTTTAGGGCTTGTCGACACTGAAACGTTTTCATTTGAAAACGCATCTTTATCTCTGGTTTGGACTTTCGTCCACATAGAGATGGAATTTTTGTCAACGAAGACGGAGCTTTTTGAAAACGCTCTCCCAAGTGGATAAATTTGAAAACATTGTTTCCGCGCTGTAGTGTGCACTGTGAAAACGGAGGAATGTGAAACCGATGACGCATGTTTAGTCGTGACACATATTGTACCCATAGATTAGATTAGAAAACTTTATTAATCCATGTAAGGGGAAACTCATTTGCCACCATTGCAAATTACAAACACAGCAGCGTGTCGTGTATGTATTGGCAGTAGCAAGTCCCGTACTTGCTCTACCCCAGCAGCAGCAATAAAAGCAGCAGATCTATTCCGCCAAGACCAAACATACAACATTGTCAAACCCATTACCATGTCAATCACTCCGAGAGTTGTCATGACAGAACTTTATTTCTCTGTATATCTTGTGAACTTTTAGTACGTTTTACGCATGCGTAGTAAGGGGCTTTAAGCATTTTCAG
This sequence comes from Rutilus rutilus, assembly GCF_951802725.1. Lineage (NCBI taxonomy): Eukaryota > Metazoa > Chordata > Actinopteri > Cypriniformes > Leuciscidae > Rutilus > Rutilus rutilus. Next base: position 23,930,218 of record NC_140218.1, read on the forward strand.
ATGTTTCAATGTGGATGAGCAACTTTTGGAAAACGCTTGAAAACGCTAGTGTGGACAAGGAATGTTTTAAAATGAAAACGCCGTTTTCAAATGTATCCAGATTATTGTAGACGTAACCCTACACTAGTTTGTTTTCATTTTAAAACGTATAACTTTTGCTACGGTTGCGCCTGGTGTCCACACTACTCCGTAGGTTTCGACCCTCGAAAACTGAGACTTTTGGAAACGCTGCAGGCCCTGTTTTAGTTTGAAAACTCCGGGGTTGCGTTTCATTGTAGACGGAGCAAAACTGAGACTTTTGAAAACGAAGGCGTGGTTGCCCACATTTGTTACCTAATTGGGTCTTTTGGATCATTACATATCCTTTCCTGATTTGACAAGCCCCTATCATATAACCATTTGGTACCATTAAAACATTTGCTAACTAAACAGAATTTTATTAAGTTTAGTGAAAACATTTTACAATGTTTACATGATACAATGACTGGTAGGCTACAGTTTTTATTATTGCTTGACAAACGATTTCAATTCAATTTCATTCTTTTGATTTGATTCCAATCTTGATTCATTTGGATAAATATTAGGTACATTCATTTTTCTCAAGAAAAAAAAAACTCACCTAATGCTGTAAACATACAGAGATCCCTGTCAGCTGGTATTATAATTGAAGGTTAAAAATAACAACTTAAATGAAATATAATGCAAATATAATATAATTGATAATAAATATGTAATACAGTGCACATATTTAGCAAAATACTCCTCTCTATAGCTAATTTTTCTATCCAACTAACGTGCTATGGTCTTTAAAATGGCTTTCCTGATCCTGAGGTAAATGTAAACGTTATGTGACATTGTTCTCCAGCTGTTTCATTGACCTTTATTGAAAAATGCTGATTGCTCGATATTAAGTATGAGGCATATACATTTTGGTAAGTTTAACTGGATCTTTCAACATATTGTTGATTCATGTTTATTTACTATTCACTAGTTGTAAAGAGTAAGATATGATCACTTCACATGGCGCTTGAACTGAGGCGCTACAGAATCTGTCACGTCACATTTACAAGTGCCAAAGCGGTTTGAATTTGTTTGAATTTCGTAATAAAATTGACAGTCTGAGAGCTGAGAATTTGCTTCTTATCAAAAGTAACCTGCTCTGTCTTGTCTGTCGGTGTCAGTGTCCTCTTTTCTATGCGTGAGAAAATGGATGTGTGGCGTGAGAGCGTGTGAAAAAGGTCAGTTGCGTGATTCTCATTTGAGAGTTGGCAGCCCTGACAATAACAATGAGATGGAACGGCAAGCTTTGCTGACTTTGTTTTCTTCTTTAGCATCCATTGTGCAGTTAAACTCTGCATTTTATAATACTGCAGCTGCCTACCTGTGCAAGAGGCAAGCTATTATTAGAGCAATTGGCAACTGTTTACACTTGTACTCGCATGCCCAGTGTGCATGAACAGTCATGTGACATGCGTTTTTGGTCGTGTAGTGTGGATGGAGATCTTTTCTGAAACGCAATGGAAACGCCAGTGCAACTGTCATAGGCCAGTAAGAGCTGTGCGAGTAAACCTCACTCCCCTGATCTCAAGAGGCGCCCTAGTGACTGATGCTAGAAGCTGTGGTCTTTAGCCTCCTTGTTAGAGCACCCGCCGACCACGCTGGAGACTATGGTTCGAATCCCGCTTGAAGCAGGTTGAGTAGGACCGGTTACATTTGGTGCCATGACCTGGATGGGAGTGAGGTTTAGGGGGGTGAGAGTAACTGTCGTAGGGCAGTAAGAGCTGTGCGAGTAAACCTCACTCCCCTGATCTCAAGATGCGCTCTAGCAATTGATGCTAGAAGCTGCGGTCTTTAGCCTCCTTGTTAGAGTGCCCGCCGACCACACTGGAGACTATGGTTCGAATCCTGCTTGAAGCAGGTTGAGTAGGACCAGTTACATTTGGTGCCATGACCTGGATGGGAGTGAGGTTTAGGGGGGTGAGAGTAACTGTCGTAGGGCAGTAAGACCTGTGCGAGTAAACCTCACTCCCCTGATCTCAAGATGCGCTCTAGCAATTGATGCTAGAAGCTGCGGTCTTTAGCCTCCTTGTTAGAGTGCCCGCCGACCACACTGGAGACCACGGTTCAAATCCCACTCAGATCAAATTGAGTAGAATCGGTTACACCAGTATGGACAAGGATCATTTTCATTTTAAAACGCCATGTTAAAACAAAAACGCAATAGTGTGGACAGCCTCAGTATGATTTTCCCCCCTTATTTTCTTTTTCTTTCTCCAGAATACCCACCCATACACATCCTTGTAGCAGATATAGAGTCACTGGAAAGCTCATAACGGAGAAACTTAACGAAGGTTTTTGATTTTATTCCTCCTTTTTGCCTGTTCAACATGGTGATTCAGTGAAGACATAAAATGATCAATAGAAAACAAATTATGGATTTCAAAGGTGTGGGAACTATGGTAAATGTGTGAAAAAATTGTTCCAATCACATTTGGTTGTTATTACAAATAATCTCTGCATGATATGTTGTTGCTAATTATTTGACCATGAAAATCATTCTCAGATTGTTTTCATATTACTCATCCAACTTTTATTTACTTTACTTTTTCAGGGCAATATCCAAGACGACAAGCTGAATTAAGTTTTCCCAACTCGAAACCAACAGACGTGTCCAATGACTTCACATGGAGCCCTTTTCTCATAAATCCATCTGTCTCTAACACGGACACCGACTTTCTAAGATAATCTTTGTGGGCGTGGAACTGCTGGTTCTTTCATTGTTTTGTTTGACAATTGTCAAATATTTGTTTCCTCTCAGTGAGTCCTGGATAATTAAACTCGTATCCCTTTGTGTGTGGAGTGCACTCAAACCAGCTACACCTTGCCTGAAATAATCTTCAACTGTAAAATTCTTGGATGTTCCTATGTCTCCGGAAGAACATGTTAATTCTCCTACTGTATGTAGTGAAACTGGCTTCCTGTTCATGTGGATTTTCAGAAGGGGATCGTCTTCAAGCAACTTTAATAAAGACACTTTGTGCATCGACTATGAACAAAATGCAGAGGAGCATGTCTACATGGAATGACTGATCCCATCCTATCCGGCCGGAGATGTTCCTCCATTTCTTGGAACATTATATCAGATTAAGAATTCTGAATGAATTATGGTGTGATACTAAAACCAAATAAGTCCTTAGCATGATTTTATGGGAAGTTGTAAATATAGGTGAAAAATGTTTTTCATAAATAAAATGAATTCAAAAAAATGGTGAGAATTATGTTACAACTATATTTAATTTGCAATAAACAATAGCTTAAATGTGAAAATAATGGGTGAGAAGGTGCAAAGGAACAGCCATGATGTTTAAGTGTTCTTGTTTACTGTTCTATTGATTGGTTAAAGATGCTATTTTTATTTTTGGGCTTCAGTAATATTTTGACAAATTGAGTCATCAAGGCTTAACTGAAGTGTTCTCAAAATGTACATGTTTAATGAAAAACTAATAGACCATCACTTTGGCTACAGCAATATATAAAAGCTGTGGATTTATTACTGAAGTTAATGAAGCCTGATTGAAATATGCTGGTGCATGCACATATAAAATACCATGACATTTAAATATTCTGAATCAATTTCATTTCCCATTGTTCAAATATACCTTTATTAAATGGTACAAGACCTACTAAGACCATTCTGTATATTAAGGGTTCTGGTCATTTGAATGGACTGGAGAAAAGAGGGTTGAGAGGGTATTTGAATGTGTAGGCAGGTAGTGTGCACTGAAGGACACTGTGAAAATTCTGACACCCGCTGGGACATTTACCTGTCGTTTACATTCAGAAATAGTCCTCTCCGCTCGGAGCAGCTGAGGGCCAGAGCACGCACTCACTCTGAATATGTAGCTATAGCATTTTAAGCAGGGAGCTGGGAACATAAGAGCCTCGGTGTTGCTGTCGGCATGCAGAAAGGAGGCTCTAACCACAGGCTGAGTGAATACAGATCACTACATTTACAGTCCTCCACATGGGACAGAAGAGGATGAACTTTAGCCCTCACCTTCAGTGGAGCTTTGGTGGAATTTCAAACAGTTGACTCCAGAATATCAGAGTGGAAAAATTAATAGGCTACACGGAAATCTTAAGCAAATACCAGCATTTTCTCTTGCAGGCTGAGCTTTTGTTGGAGAGGTCTTCAAATCATGTTTTTTGCCAAATGGAAAAAGTTCCTTTGTGTTGTAGAAAAGATTTACAATACAAAGAGGAATCATAGTATTACCATTAAGATACATAAATGAAAGGAAATGAGCTCATCTACAAATATCATTATACAATAGTTTTAGTTCTAAAATTTGATTGGCTAGTGCTTGTGGTAACGTACTATAAAGTTTCAGGAGTGACAAGTGCATTTAAATACGGGAGCTGAATCCCCTAACATATCGTTCCGTGTGTATGGGTCTATGGGTGGGTAAATGTAGGGGGCGGTTCTAACTAATGGACTAAATAAGCTCATGCTATTTACATAAACGTAGCTGCGTGTTAGAAATCAGGAATGAGAGAACATTGTGTTTGGTAGGTTTTTCGTCTTGAAACCAAACTTGGGTCTCCAGCCGACAACGTTTAAATCCCGTCTGGCTAGCGCGCTTCCCATTATGTTTGCGCATTAAAGGTGCTCTAAGCGATGTCACACGTTTTTTAGGCCAAAACATTTTTTGTCACATACAGCAAACATCTCCTCACTATCCGCTAGCTGCATGTCCCCTGAACACACTGTAAAAAAAAACACAGTCTCTATAGACAGCCCAGGCTCCACAAACGGCAACAAAAACAAACTGGCCCGGCCTGGACCACGAAACATAACAAACAGTGTTCCAGCCAATAACCGACAAGAATGGTTTGGGAGTGAGGTTTGGGGGGTTAGTGCGCGTGCACATGAAGGGGGGTGTGGGGAGTGGAGGAGAGAGAAGCATGAAGAGGGAAGTTAGCTAGAGGAGAGATGTCCTAACAACGACTATCGTTAAAATTGTATATTCTTGAGAATTTTGATATGGCCAACACACAACCAAAGAGACGACGTACCGATGAACAAATAACAAAGAATAGGAAAAAGGAATTCGAAGTCCCAAATTGTCACAGAAAAGCGTTCAAAAGGTGGCGAGAACTCCGCCGGCAGAAGGGCTTCCAATCCGACATTCAGGTGGCTCTGTTTTTGACATTTTAGACCGTTTTTGACTTTTTAGACCGTTTACATCTGTTTTTAGAATCGTCCATTTGTGATCCGATCAACCAAAACGTATCTTATTAGGCTACCAGGTGTAAACAGGGTCATAAAGTGATCTAGTTTACGGAGTGAATAAAGTAGGCAGGTGTGGGTCACAATATTTTGGTCATGTTTTCAATATTAACCATTTGGATTTATCTGGGTTTACTATGGGCTTGTTCTTGCTTGCTGTTTTATTTCTAGCAAGATCTGGCAAAACGAAAGTCAACGCTCATACCACTTGCCCTGTGGTTTTCTTGCTCGTCACACACGGCTACATCTCCGATGCACATTTAAATATGTCATTAACAACTAGTTGTTCAGTTCAGTTCCGTACACACGTGCATCTGCAACCACAGAACTCATATGAATATCTATATCTGCAATAGACTTTTTGTTAAACTAACACAATACAACAAGATGAAGGCATCAGCTGACATGACATTAAAATGTTAAAATGTAATGCGTTATATAAAAACACAAACCAACATATTCTCACCTGTGAAAGGTTATCACATTTTTATGGAATTCAAATCTCTGCTGTTTTACAACCAGAAAGTATGCAATGATTCTCATTGTGAATGACGACACACTGGCAGTTCCAATATAGCTGGCGGACGCGATGATGTGTCTGATGTGGCATACATATCTATGGTCACTGCCTGCATTTTTCAGGAGTTAATTCGGTACTAGAATGTGGTTGTCAATCCCGTAAATCACTGAACTGTGTGTGTAGCCTACTGAACAGATCAAGCACAAAAAAATGAACTAAGAACCAAATTTATGCAGTGTGTAAGTGGCCACATGTTTGTATCGAGCCGCTTGTGTTTGTGCGCTCTGGACAAACTGTCACTCTGTGCAATTAGTGGTGGGTTTTTACAGTGTTTCTTTCCGCAGTGTACATCTTTGCTAGAGATGGGTGAGTCACTGAATGATTCAATACATTTTTCAAAAAAACTGATTGTTTTTTAATGACTGTTTTTATGAGTGAATGATTGGATAGTTATTTCAACAAATTCATTCAAAAGACTGATTAATTTTGAAAATAAACAAGTTCCTGCCTTTATGAGTGAGTGATTGAATCATTTTACTTAACCACTTGATTCAAAAACACAGATTCATTCAGAAATTAAACAAGTGAGTGGCTGTGTCTGAAACCAAATACTCTCATAGTACAATACTTCTTTTCCAGTATGTTCTATATAGTATAAATGTGTGTTGCACGAATGTAATCCGGATGCATTACATGTGTCATGCTGTCATGCGACCTACTGTGACCACTACTCCTCTCCCGTGGCATCATAGCATATTAAAGTGTCCATTGAATGCTCAACTCAGAATCTTGAAGTAATAGGTAGTTTTTGCCTCCTGTTTTATGAACATACTACTCTTTTCACATACTGAGTCACAGAATCATTTACTCAATTGATTCCTTCAATAATACTGAGACATTAATGTACACCATTGTGGAAAGACAAAATTATTCTGATTTGACTGAGTAAAACAGAAAAAGTAACTTGTGTCTAAAAAGCAACTTATTCAGGACCGTGCAGAGACCTTTGGACCCCAGGTGCTCAAAGTATAAAAGGGGACACATGGAACAAGGCTTTAAATAGGCTGTGCTCAAAATATCAATCCAGCAATATATCAATAAGGATGATTCTGTATCGATACGGCAGCAAATGCTGTGATGCAGTTTTGAAAAAGAAACAGAACAGAAAAGACAATTTTAAGTTTAAAAGTTAAAAAATAATTTATGTGCACCTATTAAAGGTCCCATGGCATGAAAATTTCCCTTTTTGAGGCTTTTTAACATTAACATGAGTTCCCCTAACCTGCCTATGGTCCCCCAGTGGCTAGAAATGGCGATAGGTGTAAACCAAGTCCTGGGTATCCTGCTCCGCCTTTGAGAAAATGAAAGCTCAGATGGGCCAATCTGGAATCTTCCCTATATGTTGTCATACAGGGAAAGGTTACTTCCCCTTTCTTTGCTTTGCCCATCCAGAGAATTTAGCGGCCCATGAGAAAATGAGCTACGACCGTGCAAGCGCGATATTGCTTTTTCCTCAAGAGACATCATGGCTTGCAAACGGGCGAAGCATGGCAGTTGCTCAATGTTTGGATGTACAAATGAACACAAAAGTCTTTTTTTAGTTCCTTCATGTAATAATGGCAGAGGTCTGACTAATATAGTGGCACTGGTTAGTGTCTATAGCTGATATTTTATATATATATGAATGACAGAGTGGACAGCAGGTGTTGAGTAGAGGTAAATCTTCAGGAGTAAATCATGGGTTATGTGTAACATGACTTCAATATATGTGAACATGGAGAACTTTGTCATTAAAAAATGAGCCAGAGTACAGTCTTCTCTAAACTACAAAGATTACTGATATAGATGCTAGTACAGCTTTAGAATGATAGCAAATCAGAGCAACATGAAAATCCAACAACGTAGGCTAGCGTTAGCTACATGATAATATCTGTAACAGCATACATAAACCAACTAAAGTACCGTATCCAGACACAATATTTTAAACTAACCATTCAGAGACGTCCTGTTCAGCCGCTGAGTTGCAACTTCTTCAGGTGCTTCTGTATGAGACATATAACATATATGAGATATATTAGCTGATTAAACAATTGTTATATGACCATGAAAAGATGTAAAGATTGCTGACAGTGTTTGGAACTGGCTCACTAGCTCACTGACCTGCTGTAAAGCTGCAGCTTCTGCCCAGGCTGACTGCTACAAGAAAATAAGAGGGAGATGCTCACAGAAGCTGCTGCACACCAAGAGCTGCAGGTGGAAAAAATAAGATACTGGTAAGCCTTACCAGTGTTGTGATAATTATTTTTAAGGCACTCTACGTTTTTTAAATAAATACTGTAGTAATAATAATAATAGTTCAAAGTATGAATAGTTTTTAGTCAAATAACATAAAAAGATCAGACCCCTCGACGCCCGTGAAACTTTTCTCCCTCAAACAGCAAGCTAACGTTACTTCTACAGGCTAAGCAATATAAACAACATCTCTGCATGCTCTCTTCACGTCGTTCTTGTAAAATGATAATAATAAGTAAACAAACATCAGAATCACTTCGCTGTGAATGAAACACCAGCAAGCAGCGGTGTTGAAGATATCCTCTGGTAGTGCGCGCAAAATTAAAAAAAATGCGCGAGCGGCGTGAGGAATCGTCCCGGATGAGTTCGTCAGGTGAAAGGTCATCATGTGGATAATTGTATTTACTGCTAAATTATAATTCATTCATTTTACTAATAGTTAGATTGGGCAGGCATCCACAAAAGGGCCTTTAATTACCAAAAAGCGAGAAGAAATTTTGCCTTGACAAAAGGGCACTTTGGGCACCAAGGGGCAAAGGGGCAGGGTCTTGTATAAAAGCAATATATCCAACTGTGGCCTCATATGGATGTCGCAGTACTTCTGCCCGTGAGATAGACAATTTCTTATTATAAATAGCCTAAAAAAAATACAGATCACATCAGACATCAGATCAAAATCACATCTAAGTGACATTTTGTCACATACTAACCCCTCAATTTTTCTCCACCTTTTTGCTTCCATTACTTCCAAGTTAAATGGTGAGATACATTTTTGAAATATTCTGTTGCCTCTCAATTAATATGAGCTCACAAAAACAGCATGCATAATAATTATAACAGAATAAAAACAAGCTGTTAAAAACAGTTGGAGAGTGTTGCATGTCACACCACAGGACATCAACTTTCCCGTAGTGTTTCACATAAACTAATACACATATTTTTCAAGTTTTCCATCATGTTCTTTTACCACTTCCGACCTCCAGTGTTATTTGGAAGGGCAAAGATATTCAAATGCAAAGTTAATTCTTCAGCAAAAGTGTTGTAAAAACATATCACACATGCTGATGGTTGCTTGTTAAGCTCTTTGAGGTTCAGTAAATGAGGCTATTAATGATTCAAAGCAGTTTCTGATACAATGAAGCCACTGGAGCTTTGAAGGATAAAAGCAGCGATGTCCTCATCACTGAAACGGCGTTGACTGCGCTGATATTTGCTCAGAGAGACAATTCTAGGTCTGGGAAGTCTGAAAATGCTCCTGTGAGGCTCTCTGTCTGCTCTGAAAGTCTCCCAATGTCATTACAAAAAGTAATTTATACAACACTTTAAAAGGATGGCGAATGAGCGTGCAAATTGGATCCCTTTGAAAACAACTTGCTGGTATTTTTTTCCTCTCTCAGACAGATTCAAAAGAAATACGGATGAATAAAAATTAAGTTTCGATCTTAGATTAAAAAAATGATCAAAGTCAACAGAATAACAATGGCTGCTCTCTTGTTCCGTTTAACTTCAGCATGAGCACTGATCACAACATGAGCTCCCCTGTCGTTTTCTTGGTGAAGCACTTCTTTTTGACTCTAATTTAACCTGACATCAGGAGCTTCTTACACAGCCCTGCTCTCAATCACAATTATTAATGACCAGCACAGAGTCAGGGAGCTGTCAACATGTGTGCTGTTTGGCAATGTGCACTAAAACATCTCCAGTACCACTACCTCTTAGTCTTATTAGCCAGAAACAGCACTGAATAATTCAAAGAAAAGCAGAGGTAAGCACTGTTTCCAAATCTGAAACACATTTAAAGGAACACGCCGACTTTTTGGGACTTTAGCTTATTCACCGTATCCCCCAGAATTAGATAAGTCCATACATACCATTTTCATCTCCGTGCGTGCTGTAACTCTGTCTGACGCACCCACCGCTAGCCTAGCTTAGCACAAAGACTGGAGATAAACGGCTCCAGTTAGCATACTGCTTAGAGCCCTGCACGGGGCAAAACATCCAGCCCTAACCGAGACCTGGCCCATGGTATTCAAGCCCTAATCCAGCCCCAGCCCGAAAACGTCTGCAATTTTTCAGCCCGAACCCGACCCGAGACCAACATCAATATCACTTTGAGCTCTCTCTGACGCGCTCTCTGATGCGCGCTGTCTCTGCTAGACGCACACACATACACACACATGCTACTAGGTAAAATTTTATTATAGGCCTCAAACATAACAACCACCACCGACAATTATGCCCACAAATATTAATACAGACTGTCCATTACAGAGAAGTATAAGCATGCAGTAGAGAATATTATATAGCCAAATGTGATCCAGCAGTAAATAAAGATTTACGGCCTACCTTTTTTTGATGTCAAGTAACTTTACTGAAGAACAACGTTTCAAAGAACTCTTCGCCAACTGGCTAACGTTAAATAATAATCGGCTGAACTGAGTAGGCTCATTCACTGTTTATTCGTGAGTGTTGTGAAGAAAAAGAATAGCATCACTGTTGAAGGCTTCAGGCTCGGTAATCAAATCAAAACTCTTTCAAAATGCAGCTTTTCCTGAAGTATTGGGAACTTTTAATAACTCCCCACGCTCCAACTTCTCCCTGATGCTCTGCATGGGCATCTGTCACCTATTGCATTGCACACGCGTCGTGTTACTCGCGTAATCGCATATTGCGTTGCATATTTATAATATTATCAATATAACAATATTTCATACAGTAGCCTGCGCTCTGCACATACACTCACCTAAAGGATTATTAGGAACACCTACTAATACTGTGTTTGACCCCCTTTCGCCTTCAGAACTGCCTTAATTCTACGTGGCATTGATTCAACAAGGTGCTGAAAGCATTCTTTAGAAATGTTGGCCCATATTGATAGGATAGCATCTTGCAGTTGATGGAGATTTGTGGGATGCACATCCAGGGCACGAAGCTCCCGTTCCACCACATCCCAAAGATGCTCTATTGGGTTGAGATCTGGTGACTGTGGGGGCCATTTTAGTACAGTGAACTCATTGTCATGTTCAAGAAACCAATTTGAAATGATTCGAGCTTTGTGACATGGTGCATTATCCTGCTGGAAGTAGCCATCAGAGGATGGGTACATGGTGGTCATAAAGGGATGGACATGGTCAGAAACAATGCTCAGGTAGGCCGTGGCATTTAAACGATGCACTAAGGGGCCTAAAGTGTGCCAAGAAAACATCCCCCACACCATTACACCACCACCACCAGCCTGCACAGTGGTAACAAGGCATGATGGATCCATGTTCTCATTCTGTTTACGCCAAATTCTGACTCTACCATCTGAATGTCTCAACAGAAATCGAGACTCATCAGACCAGGCAACATTTTTCCAGTCTTCAAATATCCAATTTTGGTGAGCTCGTGCAAATTGTAGCCTCTTTTTCCTATTTGTAGTGGAGATGAGTGGTACCCGGTGGGGTCTTCTGCTGTTGTAGCCCATCCGCCTCAAGGTTGTGCGTGTTGTGGCTTCACAAATGCTTTGCTGCATACCTCGGTTGTAACGAGTGGTTATTTCAGTCAAAGTTGCTCTTCTATCAGCTTGAATCAGTCAGCCCATTCTCCTCTGACCTCTAGCATCAACAAGGCATTTTCGCCCACAGGACTGCCGCATACTGGATGTTTTTCCCTTTTCACACCATTCTTTGTAAACCCTAGAAATGGTTATGCGTGAAAATCCCAGTAACTGAGCAGATTGTGAAATACTCAGACCGGCCCGTCTGGCACCAGCAACCATGCCACGCTCAAAATTGCTTAAATCACCTTTCTGACATTCAGTTTGGAGTTCAGGAGATTGTCTTGACCAGGACCACACCCCTAAATGCATTGAAGCAACTGCCATGTGATTGGTTGATTAGATAATTGCATTAATGAGAAATTGAACAGGTGTTCCTAATAATCCTTTAGGTGAGTGTATATTATGGGCACGATGAAAGGAGAGAAGCTAAATGAGCCCGAGTCCGACCCGAGCCCGATCTGTAAAAAAAAGAAAATGACCCGACTGCTTCCAATAAGTGACAAAATAACGCCAACATTTTCCTATTTACATGTTGTGATTTGTATAGTCACAGCGTGTACGAATAACAAGGTCATATGAGACACAGCATCCAAATCACAACATGTAAATAGGAAAATGTTGCCGTTATTTTGTCACTTATTGGGAGCAGTATGCTAGCTGGAGCCGTTTATCTCCAGTCTTTGTGCTAAGCTAGGCTAGCGGTGGCGGTGCGTCAGACAGAGTTACAGCACGCACGGGGATGAAAAAGGTATGTATGGACTTATCTAACTCTGGGGGATACGGTGAATAAGCTAAAGTCCCAAAAAGTCGGCGTGTTCCTTTAAGGAACAAGACAAGCAAGAAAGCAAAACCAACCCATTCAAATCTCACAGCTGTTTAAAAAAAAAAAAATGCCAGCCACACATTATTCCTTTTTAAACCAGTGTACCTGAAAATCAGAAAAGCACAGGCTGTGGTGATAGACTATATGCAAACTCAAGACTTGTTTTCACCTTTCATTTTCACCTTCTCAAGTCACTTAATTCACAGCCTCCTCTCACACCCACATACACAAACAAGACAGGTATCTCTCAACTATCATACACACACCATAACACTTGATCATGACAAGCAGACACAAAAAATAATAAGCTGTCCTTGACTGAGTAGTTTTCATGAGACTAGTTAAAGCATGCACAATTTTAAGGTGACAGTAAATTAAAAATCAAACATGTCTAATGAGGTTACTATCACACAAGCCTATCACCTTTGATGAAACAAAGGTGAAACAAAAATCACCTTTGGCTCTCCTTAATTAAGTATATTTTACTTATCATTTCTTGTGTGATGTGTAGTTGTTGTTTTTGTGGTAACCAATTGTGCAATTGTAATCATATTTAGTTAATAAAAATCATCATTAATCATTAATTAGGTTTATCAATAAATGTGGCACATTTAGAGGCATTCTCGAGTCCTTTTCAAGGCTTAGATCAGTCAAGCCTACTGTACAACAACTTCCCATCCCAGCAGATGTGAAGTTTTCCCAATTATACAAAAGACAGTGTGATGATAACAATTCACCAGTTTTGCCTGTGTTGCTCTATACCATATGCAAGATTAATGTGCAAGCAAAAATATACTACATAGTATGCATTTCTGGGCATCGATTTGATCCCTGCAGGTACGGAAGTTCATACATCTTTCTAATTCATATACATACAGACAAATCCCAAAACAAATGGTGCACATCATTGCTCACTTACAGTACTTATGCCAAGTACCTGTACAGTTATGATAACACTGTCATTCACTGATTGCACAATTTTTAACCTAGAACTCTGTTAGCATGTCTCTAAACCAAATAAACACTTTTGAAGTATAGTATGCTTAGATTAAGCAGTATGTTTCATACACACTTAACCACTTTTAAAAACTGCACTTTATAATAGCGTCAAATGAAAAGTTTTACTTTAAAGTACATTTTGAAATCATTATGTTTTAATAATATTTTTGTGCTTTAAAAAAGTATACTTATTTGATGTATTCACTAACATACTAAACCACATGTAAAGTACTTAATTATAATTTAAACTGTAGTGTGTCATTTGTTAAGTTTATATATTCTAAATAAACAAAATTACGTTATCTTTACAAGTGTAAATATATTTAAATACATGACATACCAGTTTCAATAGAAATTACATTAAAGTATATTTCAGTTCCCCATAAATGAATATCAGTACATTCAACAGTACCATATTTCAAAGACAAATGAAGTAATTATGAACTTATAGATGTACTTAAGTGGGTCTAAAAACTGTCTTAGGTTCAACTAATTGCATTTAATATAAATTTAAACTAATAATACTGAAGGGTGTGGATTTTGGAATAAACTGCTGCTTCAATGTATATGTAATAGGCTAAGTAATTATAATCAAGGTATTCCTCAATATTTTTCCTCTAAATGTCACATGAATGACTTCTCTAGGCTTGTGAGATTTTACTTTGTTATAGAAGTTGCAGTGTGATTACTGAAATGTTCTTTTCATGTATTCTCTAATGTCTGTATTTGATATGAATGCAGTAACAGTGCTTGCTCGGCTTCCAGAAATGAAATATGTAAAGATGTTTTGTTTTGTTAAGAAAGGTCTTCAACATGTGTCAATACATACACCTGTTTTTCTACGGTACCCTGACGACTATAAGTCACAGGAGTCATTGAAGTCTATAGTTTATAAGGGAACCTTTCTCAGTTAAAACCTTACTTTCCAGTTAGACTAAAGTGTAGCTCTCCTTGAGAGAAAGAAAGCATTATCTTGATGTTTTGAGATGACTCTCCTGTTTATAGTTAGAGCCTGGCCAAATCCGACCTTGGAAAAGCTGTGTGTCAGTGTGTGTGTAAGTGTGCGTCTTTTTGGTTGCAGGATTGACCGAGTTGTTGTTCTGGACATGTTGGCGCCCAGCAATCTAAATCTGAAAACTGGAAGGTCACGACGTGCCTAACTTCAGGGTCCGAGTGTCCGCTGCATAATCGATGAAGATATGCTTCAGTCTATCTGTACATGTGTGGAAAATTACTATGCTTATCTATTTCTTAGCCAATCAGAATCAGTCAACCTGAAGCAAGGACGTACCTTGGTGAAGGGTATAATTGCTGTGATCTTTGTAACTGTAAGCGGGGCGGCCTAACTCCCGTGTGAGTTTTGAAGCTGACTTCTGCTGATGAAACTGCATCTTCAGTAAATCTTTTCTTTAATTTATTATAATTCTGACTCTGGGTCTTCATTCATCATATCTGGTTCTGGGTCTCTGACTGTAAAACAAAATTTTCATTTGATTGCAATTAGGCTAAGTGTCCAAAAAACTTTGCATTCAGTTCGCAACTAAGTATTAGTATACTTAAGTATATTATTTCCACAATAAGCTCACTTTTAAACGTATGCCTGAAGTGTACTTTTTCACAATGAAAAGGATACTTTAAAAGGGATAGTCCACCCAAAAATATCTGTCGTCATTTGCTCAGGTGAGTCTGAGAGCACTTTCAATGGATGGAAAAGAGCAGCTTAAATCTCCTTTTCTGTTTGATGGAACAAAGAAAGTCATATAAATTAGGAACTAAATGAGGATGAACGGTGATAGAATCTAACTTATGTTTAGCTTACAGGACAGCAATGTACTAAAAACTGAAAAGTCAAAACAATCTCCTTTCACACGGATCCGCAAAAACGACTAATGGTGTGCACACACCAAAACGCTGCTTCATTTCAACAAACTGACCACTACATTGAAAAGAAATTAGGCTACAACAATTTTTTCTAAACTAGGAATAACGGTTAATTTTATACTGGTTACTTTTCTGAAATAGGATATCCTTTATGACGACCAATGCGACCTCCGAAAGACTCAGCCTTTGAAACGAGACACGGGCGCTAATACGCATGCGCAAGTTGTCACGGTTTCCACAGAATCACGTTTTTGTACTTTACTCGAAGACGACGCTAACTGTCCCAATAGCACACAGATATCACAGGACGTGCTCCTCTCGCCTCCTTTTCTCTGCCCCACTGTGAGTATGATGTAGGAGGGTTTGGGTAATTATGTGACCAATGAACACACATTTTGGAAAAGATACTGAATCTAAGAGGGCTGCCCTCACAACCATTCCTGCAAATTTTCTCCTCTAAAAAGATTGATCCGCCAGAGCCTGGTAATGGTAGATTGCTGGTCTAAAATAGTTCATAATTAGAATTTTTTATTTCCCACAGAGCCCAACAATTTTCTCTGTCTTCCTCCGCTCACTGCTGGATGTAATAAGATGCTGGCATACTGTGTTGGCATGGGTTCCACATTTCCTTTAAAGTATGCGAACAATGGCATATCGAGTTATTCGCCGGCACTCTTATTAACAACAATGCAATGCAAACCAGAAGAGAGAGAATGTGAAACTCAAGCACCCCGTCATTAAGTTCATTATGGATGCCAACATCATTTAAATTCAAGCAGGTATACTTACATCCGTTGTCCTCGGTTCCTCTAGTCTAAAGCACTACAGGAGCGCGCTGGCCCTCCCCAGGGGACTGATGCCAGGTACGGCATGCATAAGTAATACCCTGTGTTATGAATCTTCACACAGAACAATTACTCTTTCCAGGAGAGTTCTGTGTCATTAAAACTGAAATGTGTGTGTTTATTGTAAATACATTCAAATTCATCTTGCCTCTTGCCACTCAAACTGTCAGGTATAATTGTATGGTTGCTGCAGAGCAAAAAGGTGAAAAAATACCAACATTCTTCATAGTTAAATGGCACCTCAATAATTAATATTAATTCATTAACATAAAAAACAGTTTGAGTTTTACATTTGGAACCACCGAATTAATTCAGTGAATTGTCATCAGTCTTAATGAGCCTTATGATAAATCATTCAAAACAGTCAAGGTGACCCTGGTGTGAATTAATAACAGACTGGAACCTGTAGTGAACCCCTACATGTGTATGTGGAAACTAATACATATTTCACTGTTGTTACAGTCATAATTAGAAGCTAACCACCCTACTTCCCCAACCCCAAATTTTAATAAACTCTTAATATGATAATAACCTACAACTCAGGAGCACATGGGCTCCAGCATAGTCTGGTTCTCCATCTGTCTTTCTCACACATCCAGATAAACACACACACACACACTCACACTCCTCTGTTCTATTTCCATATCAAACAGGGCTTGTTTTGCTCCAAACTTCCATGTTTACTTGCCTCCACTTGCAGGTGGTGTGTCAAGTCAGTCAGATGAAAATGAAGAGACGAGCAGTGTGTTTGAGTACATGTGCGCAGGTAGGGGCTTTATCTTAATATTCAGAAGTTTTGCTGTGCAAAAACAACATCAGAGTTAACTTGGTTACAACTCGGAGAACATGGATTAATCAAGATGGAAAGAAAAAAAACAAAACATATGTACCTATGATTTCCAAAAACATTTAAAGGGATAGTACAGCGAATTTTTTTTATTTTGTCAACAATTTATCACCCTCATCCACACCTGTATTACTTTTTTTGTGAATAACAAAAAAAAAAAAGTACATTGGAAATGATCTGTTAAATGTACTAGCCTTTGGGGTCTGTAAGAAGTCTCTTATGCTCAGTTGCTCACCCAGGCTGAATTTATTTGATCAAAAACACAGTAAAATACTGTAGGCTAATATTGTAAAATAAATTATTACATTTTAAAATAGCTGTTTTCTATTTTAATGTATTTAGGGGTTCATGCACGTAGCGCTGAGGTTCAGCAAGGATCACTTTGAGGGCTGGTAGTACTCACACCGTCTACAACGTCACCATGGCTCGCCCTGATCGGCCTGACGGGGGCGCTACAGCGGTGAAAGTGCAAAATCGGTCGTAACTCTTATTGTCAATATTATCAAAAAAAATTAAGTTTCGATTCATGGTCTCTAAGGCGCACCAAAACAATTGAAGTGGGAGGAGCCACTTTTACAAAAATGGCTATAACTCATGAAAGAAATTAGATATTAGATACCCATGTAAGAGCTCATTCTGTGGTCGTGTGAAAAAGCACACGGTGTGAACATGAAAAAAAACACATGAAAATAGCTATAACCACCCAACCGTTAGTCCGATTGACTTGAAAATTGGCTTGCAGTGTCTTTGTCCAAGGGCGATTTCAGATTCAGCCATTGTTAATAATTAAAAATATATATAATTTGACCCTTTGAGTAGATATAACAGGGTCATTTAGAAAATGGGCGTAGCAAAATATACTCAAAAGCCAATAAATCCTAAACGAAAACTCAAAACTTGAAACCATGCAACATATGATTCTAAAAAAGCATGCAGACTTTTATGGAGATCGGATGGCAAACCTGAATTTTCAGCATCATTACATGCTGCTCAAGAAACATAACTGATCAATATTTTTGTGGAAACTGGGATAATTTTTTCATAAATCTTTGATGAATAGAAAGTTCAAAAGATAATTTATTTGAAATAGAAGTATTTGTGTTGTCGACCCAATGCCTTGCATCATCTGAACTCTTCTCACAGTCATAGTTCACAGTTCGCATGTTTCTGCTCGAGCGTTTCTGTTGACATTTGCAGATCTGATTTTAAAATACACTCCTGCGAAATTATGAGTTGTCATCACATGTCCACAGAAGTGCTGCTTTACCGTGTGACCTAAAGGGGGAAGAAGGGCCAAGAAGCACTTTAGAAGATATTTCATGATAGAATTACCAATGAATAACTAGAAAACCGATGCATACAGTCCAAACAAACATGCTGGGACATTCAGCCCAAAACATCTGGTGATGAAGCTCTGATGTGTGTGTGGTGGTAGTCAAACTGCTGACTATATTTCTAGGTAACATTGGACTCTCTCCAAAGACCAGGCCTTACAACTCACCTTGGTAGTTTTGATTTTGTTCCCGGAACTGCAGGACCAGCCGGTGAGGTCAGGCAATACTTTACACTCTTCACCATTTAAGCATGGCTCCATTTGACACCACCACTTCATCCGCACGATTGATGCTGAGAGGGAATTAAAAGAAAAGTGGGTGAAATGCAGGAGCAACATCCAGTACCACCAAGAAATTGATGATTTTTAAAAAATATATATATACAGTAGCCTACAGTTAAAAAGTTTAAGATCGGTACGTTTTTTTGTTTTTGAAAGAAGTATCTTATGCTCACAAAGGCTGCATTTATTTGATTTAAAATACTGTAAAAAGCAATACTATGGAAGCTTGTTTCCAACACAAAATAAAATATTTTAAAAGATAATTGCGACTTTTTATCTCACAATTGCGAGTTTACATCTCGCAATTCTGACTTTATTTCTCAGAATTGCGAGATATGAAGTCAGAATTGCGTGAAATAAAGTGTTATAAAGTCAGAATTGCGTGAAATGAAGTCGCAATTGCGTGTTATAAAGTCAGAATTGCGAGATATAAAGTCAGAATTGCGTGTTATAAAGTCAGAATTGCGAGATATAGTCAGAATTCGGACTTTTTTTCTCGCAATTGCGACTTTATATCACGCAATTCTGACTTAATAACACGCAATTGCGAGTTTATATCTCGCAATTCTGACATCTTTTCTCAGAATTGTGAGATATAAACTCACAATTGTGAGATATAAAGTCCAATTCTAAGGGAAAAAAAGACGGATTTTTTCTTTTTTTTTACCTCAGAATAGTTTATATCTCACAATTCAGACTTTATAACACGCAATTGCGACTTTATATCGTGCAATTCTGACTTTATATCTCCCAATTGCGACTTTATTTCTCAGAATTGCGACTTTATATCTCGCAATTGCGACTTTATTTCCCAGAATTGCGACTTTATAACACGCAATTCTGACTTTATATCTCGCAATTGCGACTTTATTTCTCACAATTCTGACTTCATATCTCGCAATTGTGAGAAAAAAAGTCAGAATTGTGAGATAAAAAGTCGCAATTATTATTATTTATTTATTATTCATTGGCGGAAACAAGCTTCCATACAATACTGTGAAAAATTATTACAATTTAAAAAAAACTATTTTAAAATGTAATTCATTCCTGTGATGGTCCTAATTCTAATTGATTCCTTGAAGCTGATTTTTCACCATTAATCCAGTCAAGTGTATTATGATCCTTCAGAAATTATTCTAATATGATGATTTGATGCTCAAGAAACATTTCTGATTATTATCAATATTGAAAACAGTTGTACTGCTTAAATGTAATATTTTTGTGGAAACTATGACACATTCTATTTCAGGATTCTTTGATTAAATTTAATACAGAACAATTGAACGATTTACTGCAGAAAGAAGAAGAAAAAAAATTTTACTGAACCCAAAATTTTGAACAGTAGTGTAAGTACTGGATAATATACAGTCAGCTGGTCATTATCACGAAATAAACCCTGACAGGGCGATCAAAACTCAAACACTGGGTGGTTTTGTTTCATCCAGAAGGGGTTTATTTTGTGATAATAACCAGCTGACTTCATTATCCTGCTTATTAAATAGCTATTTTCCAAGTAAATAAATATAACAAGGACATAAAATACTAATTTGACTTGAAATAATTTCATTATGTGAGAAGAAAGAGACTGCAGAGTGATAAGAGCGACATAAAATTCAAATGTTTTTTTTGCCAGAGACTGGTCAAAATGTTTTCCACAACAGACAGAATCAAGTATTTCAGAGATCAATGTAATAGGAATGTATAAAATCACAAATAACTGAAATGAATTGACAACAAATTGTGAAATATTGAGGTCTGTTAAATCTTCCCAGAGGCATACAAAAATGACCATGATGATAACACACCCACATAAGCTCACTGCCCACCTCTCAGATGCACATAAACCCACTCAAACCCACACAGAGAGACAAACCTGCATGCTGAAACTACACAGAAAGACACAAGCTTTGGCTGATTAATGCTCCATGCTGACAAAACTGCCCTGCTGAGGGGAAAAAATGAAACAGCATATGTTGTGTTTTGGACGTGGTCACGGCATGGGTCGCTGATGTTCTGGCTTATTAACAATCTTAACCTGCGAGACTTGCGTTGGTCAACCAGCTTCATCAGAAAGACAATGCTTGTCTGAATATGCATGCTAGTCTTTTCTGCAGGATATTCAGGGAGAGATCCATACGTACTCAACAGCTTATTTTGAAGAATTTAAAATGGTAATATCCTGCGTAACACATTACATGTGCACCCGAGGCACCAGGATATAGTAATGCTATTGTATGAGAAAATGTATGAAAGTGAATGTGGTATTACATCTGGATTTTCCTTTCAAAACTATTTTCTTGACATTCTATCTAAGAATGAATTATGATGACTCTGAATCAAATTCTGCATGATTCTGCATTATCATTTAGACTAGAGGAGTTTTTCTGGAGAACAAGCTCAAGTGGCCTATATGTGTAAAAACAAAAGCCGTTATATAGGATATATTATTGTGGAATATTATTTATATTCATTGAAATGATTAATAAAACAATAGGGATGCACAACACATCATAACCATAACTTTGGACATATATGGATATTTAAAGGGACAGTCCACCCAAAAATTTTACGAAATTGTAATTTACTCTAAACCTGTTTGACTTTCTTTCTTCTGTGGAACACAAAAGAAGATATTTTGAATAATGTTGGTTGCTAAACAGTTTTGGTTCCCATTGACTTCCATTGTATGGACAAAAAATACAATGGAATCAAAGCGAACGAAAAAATTCAAAATTCTTTTGTTTCACAGAGGAAGGAAAGTCATTACAGGTTTGGAATGACATGAGGGTGAGTAAAGCATTTTTGAGTGAACTATCCCTTTAATTGTACATGCTCATCATCTAATACCCACTTAAAGTTCATCTTAAATAACACTGTTAAACATAAGCTATAGCAAATCTTAAAATGCATGTCCATTTTCATTACAACCTATTGATCAGTTATTGATCTGGTGATTGTAGCATGGATCAAGATATGTGACATTATAATGTTGTGATGCCTAAATTCACTTGAAGAATTTAAAGAAGCATTTATACTTTTTTAAAAGTCTCCTGATCTTATTTTGGAGGTCTCCTACAATAGTTTTACATGCATCCAAGGTCAAAAAACACTTTAATTTTCTCATAATATACGTTGTAGCATCACCTCGGTTCAAAAAAGGATTCGGTCTCTCTTAACCCCTATTTGCTCTGATTGGTCAGATGGCTCAGTCTGGTGTGAATGGTTTACTCTGCTCTGATTGGTCAAATGGCTCAGTCTGTTGTGATTGGTCTACTTTCTTCAGGCTCGAAACGGCGATTACCATATCTGAATTTCAGCTCCGGATCTTCCTCAGCACTTGTTACACAGTGATGCGAACAGTAACAATGGCGTTGGTTTTACCATGTCAATTCAAGCCAGAGACCTCATCCTTTGGAATACAAAGTGATTTGCTTTCATCACATCACAGTACACAGCATCTTCTCGACATGTCGACAACACGAACCAAACTATTCCAGACCTCAACTATACAGTGTTTGACGGGCAAATCAGATGTTGTTCGCGGGCAGCCAATGAAGATGCAAATTTGTTACAAACCTACTGTACGTAGGTTCATGCAGCCAGGAAGACTAGAGTTACTGTCGACTCGTTACAGGCAGTTCAGAATCTTTTTTTTTTATTTTAGGAGATAATAATTCTATAAAACTACATGGCTAATATAGCGGATATAGCTATATCCGCTATATTACACACTACATTAAAAGGTAATATCCGAAAACCATAATAGGGACACTTTAAAATGGCACTTTTTTAATATTTAACTTATTTAGACAAAGCACTATAGAAATTTAACATCAGCCATTTATTGGTTAGTTAATTAATTATTAGTTTATAGTATCAGCCAGAATTTTAATATTGGTGCATGCCTAAAAAAAAAAAAAAAAGTTTCCCAGCAGAAAACTTAAACCCTACAGCAAGAAACTGTGTGCGGCAGTAATTCCCTACAAAATATCTGCTGATTGAAGAGTCAACAAACTGGCAGAGCAGGATTAGATTCACAGCTCCAAGCCTAAATCTAAAGAGAGTGACAGCTTGAGAAAGCCAATGTTGCTGGAGTTTTAAATCAAAAGCAGCCCTGAAGTCCAACCTGTTCCTGAAACTAAATGCAACAGGAGTTTGCAAAACTATCACTGCGTCTTATGCTGTCATAAGAACCAAGTCATTTTTAGTTTGTTTTGACCAATATGACAGTGATCATGGACTGTACTGACACCTATCGGTGTAGATGTAGCATCACACATAATAAGAGAGCTGTCACTGATGCAGTTAGCCATGATTAATTTTTTCTTAAACCTACAGTAATTTGAGGTTAATGAGATACAAACATACCATCTACACATGAAGGTTGGGTGTGGGTCGTTCCAGCAACCTGTCCAGGGAGACAGGAGCACTTGACCGTCTGAGACCTTTCCTCTATTTTATTCTTATTACAGCACCGATGAGCCGCCACCACCTCACAGGTACCCGGCTTTACTTCAGACCGACCTTAAATTGACAGAAAGACAGTTAGAGACGGGAGGGCTATATAACATGCAGAATATTTGTCATATGTGCGTACACACATCTTAAAATTTTGTGAAAACAGAGGCACAGATAACATTATTTCTAATGTCCTGGCGCCCTCACATGGACATAAACAACACTACAGTTGCTCTGAGCTCTGATCTAGTGACTTTATTAAAAGCAGCACAGAAATAATTATTAAAACATAACATATAAACATACTAACATAATATAACGTACTCCATCATATCTATCTATCTATCTATCTATCTGAACACACACACACACATATATATATATATATATATATATATATATATATATATATATATACACATACATACAAACACACACATATATGTGTGTGTGTGTGTGTGTGTGTGTGTGTGTGTGTGTGTGTGTGTGTGTGTGTGTGTGTGTGTGTGTGTGTGTGTGTGTATTTTTTTTTCTTGTGACATTTATAAATATTAGTTGAAAAAAATGAAATGAAAATTAGAAATGTTGCCTTAGCAATAAACAGAAACAAATTTAAGTTGAAGAACTAAACTTATTACCTGGAAATAAATGAACAATTACAGGTAAATAAAAATTAAATAAAAATAAATTTAACCAAAATAGATTATTAATTAAAAAAATCAGTTCATCAATGTAAAATCAATAAAAAACTGACAAAAGCTTTTTATTTTATTTAACTAAAATTATAAATCTATATAAACTAAAATAACAGTTTGATATATGTATATATGCATGTCAAACATTATATTAATTATATTATATTTTATCATATTATTTGACTTTAATATGGATGCAAATACTGTATATACTTAAAGCTATACCAGCCATCTCATCACCTTTTAGATTCACTATGTTCATGACTGAATGAGTTATAACTAGGTGGCAAATGGTTGTTTAGCTGTTATTCGCAGTGGTCCGACTCTGCTCCCAGTGGGGCTATATAAGTGTGTGTCCAGTGTGTGTAATGAGACCTAAGGGGGACAAAAAGGGAGAGCGAGAGAGATGTTGCACTGGTTGGCTTAGCTTACCGGTTTGGCCTCGAGAGCTTTGGTTGCTGCTGGACACTGACTGTGAGCACAGGAGCCACACACACACAAGCAGAAGAGCCCTTGGTTTCTGCCTTACTTTATTCCTGTAGACAAGCTTCACACAGATTTCTGTTTTGCCGGACATGCTTGCATTTTCCTATGATAAAAAAGGAGTGTATTTTGTCTTGAACATTATTTAAATAAATATTTATTTCTGTACATGCATTTCTATAGCACATTTAAAAACAACATAATGTGACCAAAGTTTAAAGCAAAAACACAAGTAAAATAACAAGAAAATATATAAATATTATGACACTTTGTGCGACTTATCAACCATTTTCGTTGCTCTGCCTCAAAAGTCAAATTGCTAAATCTTAAGAAAGAAAGAGGATAGTATACGACTACAACACTTCACTTAATGAGGGTAAGTATCATCACCGTCATCTTCAGCAACGCCTAGAAGGAAACAAATTGTAAGGGGAATAATTTACTGTTAGCGATCAGTGTCGGTATTACTGTCAAGTCCCAGGGTTAATCTGATCTTCCATCTCCCGATCTGCAACTCTGCCAAAGTGTCTTTCAACACAAGTGCTCATAGTACCTGACTATGGAAAACTGCTCCCTGGTGCTTTTCTAGGTCTCCCTGGGAATAGAACCACAAAAATGTAGTCAGGATAACATTAATAATATTCAGGATTTTCACACATTTTTAAAGTTCAGTAGCAACTTCACAATAAACTGCAAATCTGTCTAGATCCACTTACCAGCTCATCATATGCAACTGACAGGATGTGTAATGAATATGCTAACAAAATGCTAAGAAAATACTCTTATCTATTAGACCAAAACATGATGTTAGAATGAAGCAGAAGAAGAATAGACATGACTGCTCTTTTGTTTCGGTTTTAAATTCAGGTTGTTGTTGTTGTTTTTTTATTTAAAAAAAAAAAAAAGGATAAAAATGAACGGGCTTACAATATTTGTAAAAGTTAAAGATTATTTTTTTTTATCCAAAGTTAAAGAAACAACAAAACAATACACAGGTTAAGCGAGAAAGACCATTATAAACGAATTCAAACCAGTACTGAAAAACAATGTATATGCTATACTTAACTGATAGCCTATATTTATTTAGACACCTTCTGACTCTTAAACAGACGTAAGTGTGATACATTACGTGATTTGCTGATTTGTGAATCTCATAGTTTCATAGCGTGGTATGTTGCTATTTCTGTTCTATCTATTATGGCTAGTAGATAAAAAAATAAAAAACCTAATGCGATACGTTTAGCTACTATTAAGTAGGTTACATCGATAACTTTTTTCATCCTTGTAGTCTAGGGCGCGGACGTACAAAACGCAGCCACGCGGCGTTTACGTTAGGCTACTCATAATTTTCACTAACACATAAAAATTACAAAGTTTGAGGATCATTTTGTAAACGAAAATGTGTTGCCTTACCTGCATTTCCTCAGGAAAACAATGTCCCCCCGAATCATGTACACGTTCAGTGCTGGTTTATGAAAGTCCTCAGAAAGACGCTCCCTGCATCAGTATCAAACTTAATCAAGAGGCCATCTGTTCACATTCAGATCTTTTCTATTACTACTCTAAAGGCGATTACTCGTGTTAGTAACGCGGGGGACAAGGATCTTTATTTAATAGCTCGCCTTGAGCTCATGACAGTTTCATTAAGATATTTTATTATATATATATTTTTTTTATTTGATCATTTACATATTAATGTTCATTGATAACAACACTAATAAAAGTGATTAAACTTTAAATAAAAGTCAATAAAAAGGATTGAGAAATGTTTAAAAATTATTTTGGTGTAAATAAATGTATTTATTTAGCTGACCTTTGAATTTGGGCTTTTTCTAAATTTGACATTTTGTAAATTCAACTTGCATGATCAACTACAAACAAAAGACTGTGTACAGACCTAATAAAGAAAAAAGAGAGTCGCTAATTGACTAAAGATGACAAGTTTTAATTGAATCAGCTTCAGAGTCAACATCAGCATCTGTCTTGTCTGTATCTTCATAAATCACATCTGTTGTCCATCACCATCTTTAGTGCCTTCCAGAGACCCTCACCAGCCTTAGTGTCGTGCGGTTACCGGCCCCAGTGCTGTGCAGTGACTCACACCACACCCAATGTCTTTCGGTGACCCTCACCAGCACTAGTGTCAAGTCAAGTCAAGTCACCTTTATTTATATAGCGCTTTTTACAATACAGATTGTATCAAAGCAGCTTCACATTGATAACATGAAAATAATACAACAAAGTTTGTTTCTAGAAGAAAAATTGCGTCATCGTCCACCCTTAATAAGGCAGATCAATAATATTGTTGAATATTAAATGTCCCCAACAAAGCAAGCCAAAAGCCAAGGCAACAGTGGCAAGGAACCAAAACTCCATCAGGTGTCAGAATGGAGAAAAAAACCTTGGGAGAACCCAGGTTCAGTCGGGGGCCAGTTCTCCTCTGGCCAACGAGCGAACAGTGTATGATTATGATCCAGGCAGCATTACAGGTCGGAAGTCAGATTGGTCGTGTCGATGACGCCTTCACAGGGCTGATGAGGCTGGCACTTCAGGGATGCGTCATGGTTAGGTCCAGGTGCAGATCCACCATCTGATCTGAATGAATGAATAAATGAAATCTTTATTTTGAACAACAATTAAAAAATGAATTAAACAAAAGACAGCAACACATGAAATATCCATCAATAAAATAAAATAATTTTCATAATAATCAAACTGTTCGAAAAGGGATAGGTAGAAGCCCTAGGCATATCAGGACCTACCCCCAGTAACTACCCAAACCAAATCACAATCGAACAAGATAATCCAACATAACGTTTAAAATAATACAGAAAAAAATACTAAATTAAATAATGCTTTTTCTTAATATTAAGATAAAGATAAAGAAGCATAAACAAAAACCATTATCAATCAAGCTTTACACGTTAAGAGTTATCATTCACCCTCACCACTTCTGTACTTATATAAATAAACAAAATAAACTCTGGATACGGCCGGGGTCGACCTCACTTCAGTAAACGGAGAGACTGGTTGACACTTCAGTCCTGCGTTGTCGTCGCGTCCAGGCGCAGGTCCTTCATCGGATCTGGATACGGCCTGGATCCGGCGGACTGCGGTAAACCTCGGTATAAACAGAGAGACTAATATTAGCGTAGACGCCATTCTTCTTATGATGTAACGAGTACATCAGGATTTATGGGAAGTGTTCCCGGTTCCGGCTGGCCTAATCTATGCAGCCTAATATGGAATTATAGAAGTCTATAATGTGTTTATGTGTATGCTAGGTCAAAGAGATGTGTTTTTAGTCTAGCTAGTGTGTCTGCTTCCAGGACAATGGTAGGAAGACTGTTCCAAAGTTTTGGTGCTAAATAGGAGAAGGATCTACCGCCAGCAGTCGATTTTGATATTCTAGGTATTATCAACTGGCCGGAATTTTGAGATCGCAATAGACGTGAAGGACTGTAATGCGTTAAGAGCTCGCTCAAGTACTGCGGAGCTAAACCATTTAGTGCTTTGTAAGTAATCAGTGATATTTTAAAATGTATACAATGTTTAATAGGGAGCCAATGCAGTGTTGACAGAACAGGGAAGAAACATTGATTCCATGTGATAATATTAGATCTGAGTATGATTACGAGAATGAGTAGGTCCTGACACGTGTTGTCTAACTCCAATAGAGTTCAGAATGTCTTTAAATGCCAATCCCAATGCATCTTTTTCGTTATCTACATGTATATTAAAATCACCAACAATTAGTACTTTATCTGCAGCCAGTACTAACTGATAGAAAATCAGCAAATTCTTTGATAAAGTCTGTATGGTGCCCTGGTGGCCTGTAGACAGTAGCCAGCACAAATGTTAAATGTGATTTATCATTTACACTAGATAGTGTTACATTTGGCAACAACACTTCAAAAGAATTATATTTAAGGGTCATGTTTATAACAGTAATCTTGCGGGGTGAACTCATTTAAAGTAATATAATTGTCTGATATAGTCTGTAATCATATCATTAACAATGAGTGCTTTTGAAGTAAGGGATCGAATATTCAGCAACCCGAGCTTTAACATTTGTTCATCCGTATTATATCTTAATATAAGATTTTTTATTTGTTGAACATCAATACAAAAATTTTGTATGTCCTAATTCGGGGAACAGACACAGTCTCTATATGATGATATCTTGGTGAAAGAGGCTCTATGTGATGGGATTTATCTGACCTTGGTGACGTGAGACAGCTAGCAGACGGTCGGTTTAGCCAGTCTGTCTGCTTCCTGACCTGAGGCCATGATTGTCATGTTTGAGCTCTAAGACAGTGCCATATTACTAGAGAGAAGAGCGGTAACCTTCACTGCAGTAACCTTCACTGCCCCCAGTGCTATGACCCTTACTTACTGCCCCCAATGTCTTTCAAGTGACCCTCACCAGCACTAGTTTCTTAACCCTTGTGCATCCTTAAGGACATTTTTGTCCTTTTCAGTTTTGTTTTTTTGATCACTTTGCCTGTGTTAATGCTAACTGCATAAAATTTGGCACGGGTGTGTATTTTTATTGGAATTTTACTACTTCATCACCATTTCCTTTAAAAAATCTATTTTGCACTAGTTACACAAAATACTTCCTCTCAGGACCTTTTGGACAAAAATGGCCCCATTGAAACTGCATTTTTTAATCCCTGTGCCGTTTAACTATAAAATGATGCAATCTTTTTTAATAGGCTTTCATTCTGTTGGCAAGGCTTCAAAATGTACATTAAAAAAAAAAAATTATCAGATGGTGCCATTTTTTCAGGTTAGGCCTATAAAGCAAATACTCGCTTTATTCCTGTTTTCTGCTTCGGCATATTATAGAGCCAATTGGATAAATTATGCAACGATAATTGTGTGGGTTTGTTGGTATGGATGTCTAAGTGTGGTTTGTATGTGTGTAATAAAATAAAAAGTGTGTTTGTGTGCTTGTAATATTTGAGAGAGAAAAACTCAACTGCAAATCGAAAATCCAATCACTGTGTTCACCAGTGGAGTTTTGCTGGGATCCAATGGGGAAAGTTTGGTACTGCGCCCAAACAAAATCTTACTGAAAGCAAATTTTTTGAGATATCATCCTCAAATTCGGAACACAACCTGTTTAGATTTATGGCTTTGAATTTATATCAGTTTTAGAGTTCCAAATGTTTCATAAAATATATATTTTATATAAAATATTGATTATAATGTTCATAAATATTTTTCATAAACTTAATCTTCTATAACATTTATTTGGTTGCACTTTTTTAAAAAATTTCACTTCAACAACAATCTGCCAAGGGTCTTCTTTAAAATGAGACCAAACTTAAGTATTTGCTCCCAAGCATAACATTTTTATGAGAGTTTTTTGACTTGGACATTTTTGTCCACTTTGGACCTGTGTAAGTTTTTTTTTTTTTTTTATGTTAACTGCATGAATTTTGGCACAGGTGTGTATTTTTATTGTAATTTTACTATTTCACCCCCATTTCATTTGAAAACATTTTTTTTGCACTAGTTACACAAAATACTTATTTACACTCACCTAAAGGATTATTAGGAACACCATACTAATACTGTGTTTGACCCCCTTTCGCCTTCAGAACTGCCTTAATTCTACGTGGCATTGATTCAACAAGGTGCTGAAAGCATTCTTTAGAAATGTTGGCCCATATTGATAGGATAGCATCTTGCAGTTGATGGAGATTTGTGGGATGCACATCCAGGGCACGAAGCTCCTGTTCCACCACATCCCAAATATGCTCTATTGGGTTGAGATCTGGTGACTGTGGGGGCCATTTTAGTACAGTGAACTCATTGTCATGTTCAAGAAACCAATTTGAAATGATTCGAGCTTTGTGACATGGTGCATTATCCTGCTGGAAGTAGCCATTAGAGGATGGGTACATGGTGGTCATAAAGGGATGGACATGGTCAGAAACAATGCTCAGGTAGGCCGTGGCATTTAAACGATGCCCAATTGGCACTAAGGGGCCTAAAGTGTGCCAAGAAAACATCCCCCACACCATTACACCACCACCACCAGCCTGCACAGTGGTAACAAGGCATGATGGATCCATGTTCTCATTCTGTTTACGCCAAATTCTGACTCTACCATCTGAATGTCTCAACAGAAATCGAGACTCATCAGACCAGGCAACATTTTTCCAGTCTTCAACTGTCCAATTTTGGTGAGCTCGTGCAAATTGTAGCCTCTTTTTCCTATTTGTAGTGGAGATGAGTGGTACCCGGTGGGGTCTTCTGCTGTTGTAGCCCATCCGCCTCAAGGTTGTGCGTGTTGTGGCTTCACAAATGCTTTGCTGCATACCTCGGTTGTAACGAGTGGTTATTTCAGTTAAAGTTGCTCTTCTATCAGCTTGAATCAGTCGGCCCATTCTCCTCTGACCTCTAGCATCAACAAGGCATTTTCGCCCACAGGACTGCCGCATACTGGATGTTTTTCCCTTTTCACACCATTCTTTGTAAACCCTAGAAATGGTTGTGCGTGAAAATCCCAGTAACTGAGCAGATTGTGAAATACTCAGACCGGCCCGTCTGGCACCAACAACCATGCCACGCTCAGAATTGCTTAAATCACCTTTCTTTCCCATTCTGAATGTCAGCTACGGCCTACCTGAGCATTGTTTCTGACCATGTCCATCCCTTTATGACCACCATGTACCCATCCTCTGATGGCTACTTCCAGCAGGATAATGCACCATGTCACAAAGCTCGAATCATTTCAAATTGGTTTCTTGAACACGACAATGATTTCAGGAGATTGGAGTTCAGGAGATTGTCTTGACCAGGACCACACCCCTAAATGCATTGAAGCAACTGCCATGTGATTGGTTGATTAGATAATTGCATTAATGGGAAATTGAACAGGTGTTCCTAATAATCCTTTAGGTGAGTGTATATTTTATATAAAATATTGATTATAATGTTCATAAATATTTTTCATAAACTTAAACTTCTATAACATTTTTTTGGTTGCACTTTTTTCACTTCAACAACAATCTGCCAAGGGTCTTCTTTAAAATGAGACCAAACTTAAGTATTTGCTCCCAAGCATAACATTTTTATGAGAGTGTTTTGACTTGGACATTTTTGTCCACTTTGGACCTATGTGTAAGCTTTTTTTTTTTTTGTTAATGTTAACTGCATGAATTTTGAACTATTATAGAGCCAATTGGATAAATTATGCAATGATAATTGTGTGCGTGTGTTGGTATGGATGTCAGAGTGTGGTTGGTATGTGTGTTATAAAAAAAAAAGTGTTTGTGTGCATGTGTGTGTTTGTAGTATTGAGAGAGAAAAACTCAACTGCAAATAACAAAGTCAATCACTGTGTTCACCAGTAGAGTTTTGCTGGCATCCAATGGGGAAAGTTTGGTACTGCGCCCAAACAAAATCTTACTGAAAGCTCATTTTTTGAGATATCAACCTCAAATTTGGAACACAACTTATTTAGATTTATGGCTTTGATTTTCTAGCCGGTTTAGAGTTCAACTTGTTTCATAAAATATATATTTTATATAAAATATTATTCATAAATAATTTTCATAAAATTAAACCTATTTACTTATAAAAGAAATTTAACTTCAGCAATAATCTGCCAAGGGTATTCTTTAAAATGATACCAAAGTTAAGTCTGTGCTCCCAAGCTTCAAATTTTGATGAGTTTTTTTGACATGGACATTTTTGTCCTCTTTGGACCTATGTGTAACTTTTTTAAATCGATGCACAAGGGTTAAGGTAAACTTCACTGGCTCCAGTGCTGTGCTGTGCTGTGAGGGTCAATGCACATTCCCATGGGGCCGGTGAAGGTTACTGGAAGACATAAGGCTGGTGAGGGTCACCGAAAGACATTGGGTGCGGTAAGGGACACCGCACAGCAGAGGCCTCAGTGCTGTGCAGTGACCCTCACCGTCCTTCAATGTCTTCCGGTGACCCTCACCAGCCCTGGTGTCTTGTGGTTACCTTTACCGGCCCCAGTGCTGTGTGATGACCCTCACCGACCCCAGTGTCTTCCGGTGACCCTCATCAGCCCTAGTGTCTTGAAGTGACCCTCACCGCCCCCAATGTCTTTCAGGGACCCACACCGGCCCCAGTGCTGTGTGATGACCCTCATCGACCCCAGTGTCTTCCGGTGACTCTCATCAGCCCTAGTGTCTTGAAGTGACCCTCACCGCCCCCAATGTCTTTCAGGGACCCACACCGGCCCCAGTGCTGTGTGATGACCCTCATCGACCCCAGTGTCTTCCGGTGACCCTCATCAGCCCTAGTGTCTTGAGGTGACCCTCACCGCCCCCAATGTCTTTCAGGGACCCACACCGGCCCCAGTGCTGTGTGATGACCCTCATCGACCCCAGTGTCTTCCGGTGACCCTCATCAGCCCTAGTGTCTTGAGGTGACCCTCACCGCCCCCAATGTCTTTCAGGGACCCACACCGGCCCCAGTGCTGTGTGATGACCCTCATCGACCCCAGTGTCTTCCGGTGACCCTCATCAGCCCTAGTATCTTGAGGTGACCCTCACCGCCCCCAATGTCTTTCAGGGACCCACACCGGCCCCAGTGCTGTGTGATGACCCTCATCGACCCCAGTGTCTTCAGGTGACCCACGCCAGCCCTAGTGTCTGAGGGTGAAGCTCACCAGCCTCAGTATCGTACAGTGCCGGGCCCAGTATCTTATATTGAGGTTCACCAGCCCCATTTTCTTCTGGTGATCCTCACTGGCCTCTTTGTCTTCCAGTGACCCTCACCAAGCCCAGTATCTTGCAGTCGGAGTCACCAGCCCCATTGTCTTCTAATCACATATGTCTAGGTCTCCATTTTTTCGGAGGCCTCTTCACTCTCGATATTGTTACTGTGTGGTGAAGTAAGGAAAAAGTAAGAAAACAGATCACGTTTGTTCACTCAACACATTCATTACCTGAATAACTAAATCTAACTTTACCTATGTCTTAACTTATTCGCACCTACCACAGTAAAACTTCATTTCAAAACTACATATGGGCACATGCAGGGTAACAACCAGATCAGTCTTAAGATAAAGATAAAAAGATAAAGATCCTGCGGCATACCTGCCAAAGCATGAGAAAAACATTCTCCCAAAACTGCTTAATCTTTTTCTCAGTCGCCCAAGTCGTCCAATTTTAGGTAGCTTTGATCTGGAAAATACACAGAACAAGCATGAAGATGGACTGACAAGCACTCAACAATAAATGGTTCTGAATAAACCCATAATGACCAGAATCCTACTGTATGTGTGCATGTTTGTGGGTGTATGTGATCTGTGCATGCATTTGATCAACAACTGTTTGCCAACAACACAGGTCTGCATGTGCTTGTGAGTGTGTGTTCAGCATATTTACCTCATTTCTGTGAGTGGCAGCTGTTTGACACACTCTTCGTCAGTCCAGTCCCCTGACTCCTCAAACACACAAACACATTTCTAAGCATTTTCAATCTCTCATACATATACAAAACTAAAGAATTAGCCTATCTATTATCATTTTCACTCTTAAACACTAGCAATGACTAATAATTTCATTTAATTATTTTTATAATGACAGATTCTATTTCATAAACACAAGTCACATACAGATGCCACCATCATTTGAAACAAACTTATAACACAGTATAAACTCACTGCTCTGTTGCCGGTGGATGCATGAGGGTACATGTTCGGCAGCAAATGATTCAGGTTGTTCAGCAGGTGCTCTGTCAAAGCATTACACAGCCCCTGTTCCTCAATCATGGTGGGGCCGAGAGGAACGCTGCACACACAGATAACAAACGTGTCACATCACTACACAACAGACACCCATCTTTCTTTTATGATTGACTGCTCCATCAGACTGGTCTCTGTGTCTCATAGGATCCTGAAAACTTGTGCATGTACATCCTTGAAACCTCAGTACTTGAGTTACATTGTAATGTGCTTTGGAGGACAGACTCTATCAGCTGAATACACACACACAAACACTTACTGAAAGATGGTGGGTCCAAAAACTATTGACAAGTTCTTGGATGTCATACGATTTAGAAGACTCTCAGCTGCCACACGGGACAGGAAGTACAACAGGTAGCAAAGGACATTAAAATGTTCCTCCGGAAGACTGTTCAGGATCATCCTCACAGCCTGATTCAGTTCTTCCTCCTTTGAATCTGCAAGATACAATGAAGAAGATTCAATCAGATTTGATTTTCTTATCCCAAAATGTTCACTCCTCACCACCGCAGCTTCACCTACCCCTGAACACCTTCAGCAGTTGTGTCCTGTGTGACTCTGGAATAAGTCCACCAGGCAACTCCCTGAGGAAAAGTTTCAGTAAGGAGGCAAGAGTAGGAATTTCCCCACTGTCAAACTCCGGAAAGCTTCCTTGATCAAAACCTTTCCTTAATTCCTGGCAGAGTTTCACTTTCCCACTAACTCTGAACAGGCCACTCTGACTGAGACCTAAACACAAACACACATTTTATAAATACACATAATCTCAGCATACGTGGAGACTGAGAAACAGCGTCAAACACACTCACCATGCTTCTCCACAAACTCCACTATGTGCATGAGCGCTAGAGGAAGACCCTGCCTCATCTGTCCACTCTTCCTCAGGCCGATCAGAGGCACACCAAACACATCCTTCTGTGTTTCCACCTGCACAAAAGTTCAGAAAAAAATAAAAATCAGGACGGTTTACTAGGAAATGTAGGCTACTGTACAGGACAGACTGCATAAGAAAAAACTTTACAGGAAGCTGTCTACCAAGTGTGCATTTTAAAGGATGTATAGTCAGGAAATATTACATTTACAATAGCGTTTCTTCATGTGGGCTACACTTACACCAATTTACGGTTTGTCATTTGTTAATTTCAATACGTGACATTAAAAACAAGACTGAAAAAAATAAGAAAGCTGATTTTAACACAAATGTATTAAGTTATTTTACTGGAAGTCAATCTTTGTCCAATTGTTAGTATTAGTCTGCTATGTGCATATGGCATACTTACACACACTGATAAAACTCCGATCACCCCCATTTCAATGAAAGGATCGGCTTTTTTTTTTAGTCACTCTTTATAATTTATATAATTTTCATAAACACTTAAGTTGTCCGCACTGCACAGTCAATCTCTTATTTACATCGCGTCTAGACTTGTTTATGAGGGGATTTGCGAAAGGATAAAGCTCGTGCTAATTCTGAACATACATTTTGAGCGAATTCTCCGCATGGTGAATCTAAAACGCCTCTGATTTGCCACTGTGTTCATGTCGAGTACCCCAATCTTTGTCCAATTGTTAACTTAGTATTAGTCTGCTGTGTGCATATGGCATACTTACACACACTGATAAAACTCCGATCACCCCCATTTCAATTAATTAGGATCGGCTTTTTTTTCAGTCGCCGAGCTGTCAACCAATCCGAGAGTCGAAACCAGAAAAGGGTCAAAAACGGCTTATTCAAAAAAGCTTTTTCAGGGCAGTAACGTTAGCCAACTATATAGAAACAGTGTTGATACTAAATGTTTCAAACCAAAATGTTGCTATGGTTATCATATTCTCATGTTTCTATGGTTACTTCGAGCACCCCAACTCAGGGGCGTAGGAATGACTTTGACGGGGGGGGGGATTCATTGGCCACTATGAATCAACGTCCATCCCAACACCATAATAGTAACATACAGTATGTATGGTGACGTGGTACGTACAACATGTATGGAATCACAAACAGCAAATAAATAAACAAAATCATTCAATCTGTTTATTATTAGACAAATATTGGAGTTGAGAAACAGAAAAAAGTGTACAAACCCCCCTGTAATTGCGGGCAGAAAGGAGAGTGGCACTTTACAAGGCAAATATTTGATATGCCTATTGCCTACTGTGTTTCCCACAGTGTTTTTTTGGGTGGACCTTGGTACCTCTAGGGGGTTTTTGAACATTTTGAACATTTTAAAGATAAATTCATTAATCTGGTGCACTTTGAGTCACCCAAAATCCGCTGTTAAAAATAAATAATACACCCGCCAACCGCCCGAACCTATGATATTTTTTGATTTAGATATCTGATCTGATCATCACAGTACAATTATTCAAATTCTCAGTGTTAAGCATGATAATATGGTAAAATATCACTATGAAGTAGGCTGATTTAAAAATAACATTTATTTAAATATAAATTATAAAAGTTCTTCTTTTGGCAAAATTACATTTCCTTAATAGCCTATACAGAGGCTTTACTCCCTTCAAACGTCAATGTTTCATTAAATCACTGTTGGACACTCTTATCAGAATAATTTCTTTACCTTTATAAAGGGCTCCATCTTTCATTTCAAATTCTTAAATTTGATCAATAGCCTACATTCATTCAAGACACTAGGCTGTTACCAATCAAATTAAACAATTTACATTGAAAAAATACAACTGTATTAAATGAGATTATTAATTGAAACATTTAAAATTCTCTTTCACTTGTCCCTTCAAAAAAAAAAAAAAAAAAAACAAAAAAAAAACACGTGTCCCGGACAAGCGTTAATGTCGAGCCCCGATATGTTTTTCTTGATTGGTTTTCCCTGAAGAGTTACGTTTAAAACGAAAGTAAAAGAGTGACGCTCGTTCATTGCGTTTTACTGTGATGAGAGTTCCGTCACCGTGTCTTTATTAAACCCACCACATTATAATGATTTATCTGTCATCCACCCTCGATTAATTGGAATATTATGTTTTTATTACTTGGCCCGCCCGACCCGCGGATTATCCGCGATCCGCGCGGCACTATCGGCAAACTATACGGTTTGAGAATGGACACAGGCCGGGAAGCCGCAACTGGAAAAAGTGCATCTGAGAATGTGACTGTCCGAGTTTTGTCGAGAGCCGGAGGCGGTACAAAATTTGACGGAGGCGGCCGCCTCATAATTCTCTATGCAGGAAAAAAACCCTGTTCTTTGTCGCGCTTTCAAAATAAAAGTTCCAAATGTACAGTTTTTGTCCCTGCGTATAGGCAAATTTTTGGGTGGGACACATGCAGCATTTTCCAATATTGATAGTCCAGTCATTTTAAGCCAAAATGGGGGTCAACCTTGAACAAATTGCAACAGAAGCAAAGATTTTGTATCCTCAATATGTCCTGAGTAAGGAAAAAAAAGCCCCGATGAATCCCATTAGGGGAAAGTTTCGAAAAAGACCCAAATATAGCCTATTCATACACCTATTAATTCTTTTTCTCACGTGAATAGGGTATTTAACCTTTAGATATCACTATGAAAATTACTGAGTTGATTACTTACATCAAGACAAACAAAAAATGTATTACAAGTTTTTTAAAATTGTTTGTTAATCTAATTATGTATGTGCTAATTTGCATAAATACCACAACAGATCTAAACATTGGGTATAGCCAGGAGAAAATGTTTTGTTGAATCTTGTTGACACATAACAGTAAAATACTTAATGTTAAGGTCTGAATGGAACCCATTTAGGCTACCCATGAGCATTAATACATAGAGGCAGGAAGAAGTACTTTAAACCAGCCTTTATTAATGTTTAAGAGATTGGGTTTGGGGCTGGGTCTGTGGGACTGTTTCTAGAGCTGACCACAGAAATGTTCCCGTTTTACATCATGCAAATACTGAAAAAAGGCAAGACAAAAAGGGCACTGCAACTACACTGATCACATAAAGAACTTAACCTAGACGAAAGCGCTATTATTATTGAAAGACTCCATTATCGGGTTCAAGGTAGTCGCAAAATTCCTGCACACACATCTTAATTATACCATGTGGGTGAAAAAAAAAACTAACCAATTACACATACAAAGCCCATACTTTCCGCTCAAAATGAGCCTAAAATGCAAAATAATAAGCCTAATTAGAGTTCAATTTTCAAAAGCACAAACATAAAATAATATCTGAAAAGATAAAAACGTTTTGAAATGGAAATGGAATGGAAATTAATGGAAATTATGTTAAATACATGTTAATTTATTTTGTTTTATTTTTGTAATGTTTTTAATGTGTAAAGTCATAATTTTGTTACAATATAATAGTGCTTTTATCTGTTTTCTATCTGCAAATTTACTTCTATATATTGTAAAAAATTGTTGAACTGTATTAAAACAAGTAAGAGTTAATTATAATAATAGTATAATAAAAATTAATCATATATTTTTTTCAATGTATTGTCGCTTTTGTTTTGTTTTAATTCATAGATAAAAACAAGTGAGATTTCAATGCCATTTTGACCATTTGAAATAATGTCCCAGAAATCTTCATTAACAAAAAAATAAATAAAGTGGCTGCCAACAAACTTAAATATCTCTTTCAAAATGCACACAGTCGTACCTAAAGAGAAACTGTCAATTGAGGTTGGAGACATCAAAGATGTCCATATCCACAACATGAATATGAAAAAAGCCTGACAGAGCCTTAAAAAAATGAGTAAAATGATCAACAAGTTATTACTTGAAAACAAAACAAATGAGAGGCTGGATTAAAAATATAGATAGAAACCTTACCAGGTTCTTCAGTAGTTCGCAGCCAAGACCCCCAGCTCCAATTACCAGGATTTTGCATGTTTCTAACAGAAGTCTTTTTTTACATCTAAATATTACAAAAATACAAGAGTACAATTTTTTAAAAATTAATTATTACTAAAAAAGAATATAAAGTATTGAAAAATAAGCAGAATGTTTTTTTCCTTCACCTCGTCACTAGGCTCAAAGTCTGGGTGTGTGAAAGGGCCAGATCTCTCCAGAAACTTCTGCACAAAAACCAATGCTGCAAACTTCAACTGCCATGCTAGAAATAAAACAAACGTGATGAAAATAATGCAAAACAACAGCGTTACCAACATTAAATAATCCAAATTGATTATTTATTAACCTTATTTTTTGCAATGAGAATGAGAATTTGAGCCACATTATTATAACTGTGATGTAGATGCATTAAAAGGCAAAGGAATTGTATTGAATACTGACGATACTCTGCATGAAACTGAAGCTGCGATAGTGTTTTCTACTCTATTGTGACGTATATCTGAGAGAAACAGCTTTTTGAATTGGGAATTGATTGGATTGTTGAAATTTGCTATTGCCGTGATCTTTGTCAATTTTAATTTGGTGACTTTAAAAAGCATTACTTGTACCAAATCCCTGCATAATACACAGTAAACAAACAACGTAAAAACACTTTTGCTGGAATAAACTTTCTTCGCTTCGTTTATTAGCCAGATACAGGGTGAATTTTGACAGTCCCTATGCTGAGCAATCCTCAAACCTGCAGCCAGCTCTTATTTCATCACTTCTCA
Organism: Rutilus rutilus; assembly: GCF_951802725.1. Lineage (NCBI taxonomy): Eukaryota > Metazoa > Chordata > Actinopteri > Cypriniformes > Leuciscidae > Rutilus > Rutilus rutilus. The sequence continues at coordinate 23,969,823 of NC_140218.1, forward strand.
GTCACTGCCATTATTCTTTTTCTTTTCCTCCCCCTAAAAAGAGGGAATAAGAGAAGGTTCAAACAAGCTTGCATACGATCACATATCCATGTAATAATGTTGTAATAAGTCCATCTGTGCTCATTGTTTATTCAGCACTTACGGCTCTTTTCATCCGCCATACTTTCAGCAGCGTCTATTTCTACCCAGCCTGCTTTGCGGTGGTGCATCTGCCAGAGTTTGCTCACCTTTTCCATTATTATGACTAACTACTATCACAATTTGGAGGCCCGTAACCCACTTTAAACGCCATTTAATTTGATAGATTTTTTTTTCCTTTGAAGAACAGTTAAGAACAGTAGTTTATACAGATCTGCATTAAATGTATACCGGTCATCTGAAGAAGATAACAGGTAAAAGTAAGAATACAATATGTTTACAGCACAAATTAATACTACCATATTATCCTGGTGTTTTTCCATAATCTCTGCAATAGTCTCCAATTCCAAGTGAGGTCAGCTTCATCAATGTCACTTTAACATGTTTTTCTCTCTCTTTCTATATAGTATGTTGGCTAATACAAATGTTGGTTTTAAGAATGTCCTTGTAAAGCACTTTTGTTTGTAAAGGTGCTATATTTGCTTGCTTGCTATATGCAGGGCCGGCCCAAGCCTAAGCAGAATTTTAGTTGGGGGCCCCTCGGTGCAGCCAATATGATTGACTATTGCCAATGCTTGATTATTCGCAAACTATAAATCTAACACACCCATTATGAATTTTATTAGGTGTAGTAGCTGTGTTGTTTACATCATATCAATACGGCCTGGCATGTTTTTACCCTTCTACTGTTTTTAATTGTAACAACAGCAAACCCACAGCAGTGGTCAGATGTTAATTTGCACTTTAATATTCAAAGTCTTACCGTACTAAGTGGCATACTTAATGTGGTGTCCTGAAAAGTAGTTAAATAAACCAGCAGACAGAAAACTTAACCACTTTATGGCTTTTGGTTAAAATTAGCAACGTGCAAAAATGCAGAACAATTAACTACAAATAAAAGTGTTTTAGATAAACAGTATCTTCTTATATAAAAACAACTGTAAATGTACAGAATGGACAACATTAAATTAAATACTTAAATAATTACATACAATGTACAGATCAGATGGACCTGTAACAAGATAACATAATAATAAATGTATTAACATGGGATAGTTCACCCAAAAATGAAAATTCTGTAATAATTTACTCACTCTCAACTTGTTTTAAACCTGAATGAGTTTCTTTCTTCTGTTGAACAAAAGTTATTTTGAATAATGTGGGTAACCAAACAGTTGCTGGTCCCCATTGACTTCCATAGTATATTTTTCCTACTATGGAAGTCAATGGGAACCAGCAAATGTTTGGTCACATTTTCAAAATATCTTCTTTTGTGTTGAGCACAAGAAATGAATTAATACAAGTTTGGAACAACATGCGAGTGAGTAAATAATGACAACATTTTCATTTGTGGGTGAACTAACCCAAGGGGACCAGGGACAGCATTTTTACAATTAGGCTGCTGTCACTTTAAGACCTGCAAGCATCTATCATACAGGGGTGCGTTTCCCGAAAGCATCGTTGGCCAACTATGGTCGCAAGTTCATCGCAATGTCCATTGAACTCTATTGGTAACGACGGAACTTGCGACCATAGTTGGCCAACGATGCTTTCGGGAAACGCACCCCAGACACGCAATTAATTACTTTCACTTTAGACATAACCAACTGTGTTTATGTAAACCTTGTGTGTATTTTACAGTATTAGCACAATGTCCCATGAGTGCAACTCTACCACTGCGTTAATGAACTTTCCTAAAATACATGCTACATATAGGCTGTGTTAATAACTAGCCAGCTAACGCTAGCTCGCAACATAGCCTAGATGAGTTTACATACATTTTCTAAAACATACCTTTATCTTGCTGTTTTTTCTCTTCCTCGGTTTTCTTCTTTTGTTATTTTCTCTGCACCAGAGGGATATGTCCTTTTTTGTGACATTTATAACAGTTTTGCTGCAATGCTGCTGCCTCTTCTATCCACTTCAATAATCCAAATCATTCAGTCTGACTGTGCTTGGCCGTTAACATAATATTACGTTTTTGTATAATTTTGCGTTTTTATTTGATTTAATATTGCGTTTTTGTCATTACCATTGTTCATTGACAATATATCACACACATTTAAAAAAATAAAATAAAAATAAATAAAATCAAGCTGTAATTTCACGTGGTCTTGGGGCCCCCCTGGTGGGGGACATGAGGGTGAGTAATTAATGACATCTTTCATTTTTGGGTGAACTAACTAACCCTTTAGTTAGGCTACATTTAACCATTAAAACTAAATTACAAATTTTTACAATGTATACGTAACAATGTTTTACAAAATAACTGATAGTTCAATAATAAACTCCTCTAAGGAAACAGTTACATCCATATAATTATTGAACTCTGATGTATTACATCTTATGATTATTGTATTTTGTGAGTTAGATGAGAAATTACGTTTGATTTTAATTGTACGTTTAATTGTCTGATGGAGTGATGGTAGATTAACCTTTAAGGGCTGCAATCTCAGAAACATGAACTCAAAATAACATAATTTCTTACACAATAAGACGCAGTCTCTTTGAGACTCTTTTCTCAGATAAAGATGCGTCTGTTTATCTGAGAAAATAGCATAATACCTATTTTAGACAGTCCCCCTTTTTAATACTCATCTTTAAAATTGATATTGTTCCACACATAATATCAATGCTAACTGATAGCTGATAACTCTCTGAGGAAAAAAAAGGTACAAAAGTCACTTGGGCAGTACCCTTTCAAAAAGTTCACTATTGTACCTTATAGCTCATATTAGTAGTCTAGTCTACATATTAGTCCCTGAAAGTGTACCTAGTGACAGTTTTTCCATTTTTTCCCCCTGTAGGCAACCCAATTCAATGATATTCATATGTTTAGAAATTAAAGCAAATTCACTGACACTTAATATAAATTCAACCTCCTTAAGAACTGTACAAAATTTCAGTATATTTTAAATACATTCGCATAGGACACCATTTATCATAAAAATTATATTTAATTTTAAATCTCTGCAAAATTTCCATTAACACCCTTTGATAGATTTTCAGCAATAGTTGCTATAAACCTTCATTGGTTCAATTTATGAATCTATCGATGAGGACAAGCAGTTGCAGTGTCTTGGTTAAGACCGCCCATGATATAGCCTACTGTGGGCTTTCTATATATGCTTTTTGTACCCTGAACCCTCTGAAAGCACTTCTTGCACTTAACCCAATACCAGCACTTTGCAAATAAACATGAAAACCTGGAGGGAAAAAAACCCCTACAGAGATTTTTTAATAACTTGTGTGTTTTAATAACCCATGGTTAATGAGAAGAAAGCCAGTTGCCTTTGAAATAAAACAGCATTACACACCTGTAGCCTTCAATTGCAACACAAAATAGGCTACTTATCAGCCATTTATTTGTTTAACCCCTTATAAATCAGAATGAATAAGTATAAATGTCTTCATACTCTGGTGATGTTGGAAACAGCCTTTCAACTTTAGTAGGCCTGTGTTTATTACACTGATTACAGCTTCGTTATCTCATAGTAATAACATTATCTGACAAAACTAGATTTGGAAACAGTTAAAATAAAATAATCTAATCAACTGATTAACCATCAAGAGTGGGTAGTAAAGGACTGTTGCTGAGTGGGGTCGTCCAATCCTGGTTTGCGGGCATCTTGCGTTCTTCAGACTCCCATCCCACTTTTACTACTCATAAAAGATTCCTGGCTGGCAGGCCAGGCAGTGGCTAATTAGTTAGCTACTATTCGACAGCAGGCTTAACCAGGTCAATCCGGCCTGTGGATCAACTTCAACATTTCTCCATTTTCTACCCACACAGCCCAACGCGGCGTGCGAGCAGATGCTCTAGATCGCACACATTTGCGCGTCTTTAGTGCAGTTTGCATTGCATCTAACGTTAGGTAGTAAATTCGTACAGCTCCGTGCTACAGAAAGCGCTTTCCAGCAGCAGGAGAGACACCTGGATTTCAGCTGCAAAAAGCCAGCACCTGGGTTTACAAATAAAATTTCAGTTTGGGAAAACAAAAGTCTCTCAATCTGTCTGCAGAATGGCTCGACCTTCAAGGTAAGTGCGTTTTATTAGTCTCTGTAGCTTCGCAGGTTCGCACATGATGTGTGATCTGTGTGTGGGTCTCTCCATGTTGCTAAATGCTAACTGGCTAACCAGCATTTTCTGCGCGTGTTTACATAGCTTCCCAAAACAGCACAAATCACACCTAAACACGTAGATTTTCATCTTTTGATATGTTTACGGATATTATTTAATTTAAAACATGGCAGTGTCGGTCGCTACATCCACAAACGTGCCTATGTTAACCTCAAGCGGCCAGCATTCAATAAAAAAAAGCGGGATAGTAACGTTAGTTCTCGCTGCTGGGGAATTCATGTTGTTCAAAACCAGCCAGCTAGGCATTATGACAAAAAAAGCAAATAAATAGCTTTATGGTTAATTCGTAATTCAGAGTAAATGTGATACACCAATAGCGTATGTCTGTGGAAGTTTCGCGTATTTTCCTCAGTTAGCCCCGCGAGCATTGGTGTTAGTTTAGCGGCAGCGTGTGTTTGAGCGTGAACGCGCGCCATTATTTCACACACACGACTTGAGCCATTTCTCCTGCAAACTTGTGTTCGTAGTTAATGCACCTTGGGTTCGGATCTGTTTTCTGAAATGAATGCTCTTAAGTGGGAAGTCAACAAATGTGTTTGCTTTTCGCGATAAATGTATTTAAATGCGCCCTTGTTGATTTCGTAGCGCTGATATGAACCCACGAGCTCAAGCCAAGTGACGCGAACAGTGGCAACGTGTTGCTTATCATCTGTCAAACAGTAAACCGATTTCTTTTATTTAATATGCAACCCTCTCGGAGCAGGGAGTTAATGCATGTGTCGTCGGTGTAATTTATGGACTGAGGAGGTCCTGTGGTTCAGTGAGTACTGTCTGACCTGCAGGGCCTGTAGTTCAATGCCCCTATCTGAACAAACAGAGTCCCTCCTCCCTCCCCACACTGCTGCTGTTGGCATGGCAATTAACCTGCTCCAACATGGCACCCCTGGCTCCTCTGCCCCTTCACTGCTTTAAATAAGAGGAGTGACAGCTCTGTTGCCATATGGAGAATGAATCAGAAAATCTGCAACCATTTATTAATTTTTTAGATTTAAATGATTTCGTTTTTGTTAGCCTAAAGAGAAGTTCTGCTGCATTCAGGTCAGGTTCCTTTTTTTTTATTAATTTGATAAATGTTTTATTTTCCCTCCCACATTAAAAAGTAAACAATATGGTGCAGGTTGTCTCTACATTATTGATTATGTTGCCATTTTAAGCATCAAAGCATGTAAATTTGATATAAATAAGATATTAATATAGATTGAAGTTTTAAAGTCAACATTAATCAGAAGTTGCACTAGTCTTTTCTTCCCTATCGTGACCTTACAGTCTATGATTGTGACACATATAAGAGTGAAACTGCTTCTCATACAAGAAAAAAAGTTGTAGGGCAGGGCTTGATTTTTGTCCATCTGGAGTTGATTGGATGGTTGTGGTTTGCTATTGCTTTGATGTCATGTGAGTGACAGGTTGATCCCGCCCTCATCATCAAAGAAAAGGGAGGGGACGTTATTTCGATTAAAGTTTATTAAAAAAAAAGTGCACATCTAATTAATTTATAATTTATAAATAGTGCAATATTGCATACAAAATAAGAATAGTCCATTTGTATTTCATTGTGACTAATAATAAATGATTTATAAACCTATTGCATACATGTTTGTCCTCTTGTGGGTCATTTATATTTCCTTTCCTGTTATTTGTGCACAGGAATAAAAGGGTTGTTGACTATGCACAATTCCAAGAGTCTGACGACGCAGGTAAGTTCCTCTAATGCAAATATCCTGTTGCACACCTCACTATTGTGTCCCACTTAACAGGGTTTTCCCACAGCCAGGAAATATAAGGGGCGAAAAGTGAAAGTGTTTTCTTCCAGGTTTTGAAAAGTATGGAAATTATTACAAATATTAATAATAATAACTGAACAAGATCTCTAGTGTTAAATAATGTCACTGTGCTGCATTAATACTTAAGTAGATGCAGTGTGTTGTTTGTGCTGTGAAGTCATGCTGTTTTATAACCTGATTCAACTGAATGATTTGATACAGATGAGGAATATGGAAAAGAATCGGAACGACCTGAGAAAACTTCTGTAAAACGCAGGTCAGTCTCTCTGATTAGTTATAATATTTTTTAGTACATATGTAGTAACTAAGAAAGTAATGATAGCAAAACTAATACAATTCTGGTTGTAAAAGTAATATTTTAGTTTAAAGGGATGGTTCACCCAAAAATGAAAATTCTGTCATTAATTACTCACTCTCATGTCGTTCCAAACCCGTAAGACTTTCGTTCATCTTCGGAACACAAAGGAAGATTTTTTTCCTCTCTTTCTGTCCCCTCCATTGACAGTCTACGCAACTACCATGCGAGTGCTTAGTTTGCATAAAAAACATAATTTACCACTTTATTTACAAAATATTACTCTCTAACGCGAGTTCACGAGAGCACCCACACCACATGCGAGAGAACACGCTGTTGGGTAAACGTGCGTTGGAGATTAATATTTTGTAAATAAAGTGGTAAAAAGTGCGCAAACAAAAGACGTGTCGTTTCATAAAATTGATGTTTAATCACTGGAGTCACATGGATTTACTACCTTTATGGGGCGTGAAAGTGGTAGTTGCGTAGCTGTCAATGGTGGGACAGAAATCTCTCAGATTTCATTAAAAAGATTTTCATTTGTGTTCCAAAGATGTTGGAACGGGTTTGGAACGACATGAGGGTGAGTAACTTTCTTTTTTTTTTCTTTTTTTTTTACTGTCAAGTTTGCTTGCATTTATTTTAGGTTCCTCCATTTCTAAAATTATTTATGAGCTGCATACATATTCATTACACTATTCGTTTTGTTTAAATTCATGAGGGCTGTATTTTGTCTGAATTATTTTTTATATCGCTAAAACATAAATGCTGTATTTCTTCCTATGTAGTGAGGATTCTCGAATCAAGGACCACAAGAGTAAGTCAAATTTTATTTTACGCTTATATTTAACTTTTTTATTTAGAATTATTTATATAGATTTTTTTTTATTCAGTTATTAAACATTCTGACAAAATGTTTTTCTATCCCAATATTCCAGAGGATTTAAGTGATGATGACAATGACAATGACTATGGGGAGGATGAGGAAGAGGATGATGATGGTGGTGACAGTGATTTTGATGCTAAAGAGGCCAGCAAGGGGAGACAAGCAACAGCTAAACGGAAAAGGGCTGCAGGTATTACCAGTATAAACACTTCATTACACAGTCATTCAGTTACCTCTGACAACTACTTTCTGTGCACATTTGGCATTTTACCTTTTACATTTCAAAATGGGGGGGGGGGGGGTCAAAATGCGTTTTTTTTTTTTTTTTGGGTTATATATAGGGTTATAAAAATAAATATAACACCTGGTTTGTTGTGCTTGTTTGTAGGGCTGCACAATTTGGCCCAACATTTTGTTCTTAGATATTAATATAGACTAGACTAGCACTAGACTAATAATTCTTATGATTGCTATTATTGCTAAATAAAAATATAAAGAAATATATAAGAAATATTACTATTGTAATAACACTTTTGTTATTAAAATAAAAAACAGTATTTTAGAATAAATATAACAATGAAAATAATAGTAATGTTATTTTACAGACAACTTATTTTAAGAAAAATTGCAGGGTTAAACCTGTTAAACCTGCAGGCAGCCTATGACTATAAATCAATAGAAAGGTCTAAGGACTTATACGAGGAGAAAAACATATAGATTATCATATAAATTTCTTTAGAGAGTATTATTTTTCCTATTTTTTACCCAAAATCGGGTGGAGTGAGCATTACTGAGCGGATGAGCGCTAATTCATACTGGAAGCTGGAGGGTGCCCACGCACAGAAACTCCAAATATGCCTCACAGAAATAATATAACTTATAATGTTCCATGAAATCCCTAATGTGGACAAATGCATCAAGCTATTGTTGCTGAATAAACGAAGATAGTTCACTTTTACTTATTAAACACACGACTGCCGCAATATATGGTGTATTTGAGTTCTTCAAGCCATCTCGGGTTTTTTCATAATAATAAAGTATATTTATAATGTTGTAGTTTGGGAAGATGTTAGACGTGTGTTGCCTTTTCAAATGCACGTTATAAGTGACTCAGACTCGCAGTGCTTTGAGATGGAGCAGCATTTGCTACTGATCACAGAGCCGCTCTTCACTAACACGCTGTGCATATATTTATTCAATTCAAAATCGGGATTCCAGTTTAATTTCTATAATATCTATAATAAACAACATATAACATGTATCTAGTGTTTCAGTTTCATGCTCTTCTTCATTTTCTTTTATGCTATTAAAATGCAATTTTATGCTTTTGTTCCTTTTTACAATGTGAATCTGCTCTCATCTGCTAATTAACTTGCTCTTATTCACTTAAGCAAAACCGCAGTCAATTTTTTTCATGCCTGGGCTGCGATTTAGTGTTTATGCATTTTGCATATTAATGCATATTTTTAACAAACCTTCAGCTTGTGTTAATTAACCATGTATCTGCTCTTTTGACACACAGATGACAGTGACGATGAGGTAAAAGTTGTGAAGAAGAAAGGCCGGCAGGTGCGTCAGGCTGCCACTAAAGCCGCGTCCAAACAGAGGGAGATTCTTCTTGGGGACGGAGGAAGTGAGGATGAGGAAAGAGAGGAAGAGGAGGAAGAAGATGACAGTGACGTTTACACTGGCGGTACAAACAGTATTATGTCAGAGTCAAACTATTTCAAGAACATTGACATTCGCACGTTAGCTAACCGTGAGATACCTGATATTTTATACTTCCCTCATCTGCTCATAGAGGACTCAGGCAGCGATGAAGACTTTATGGTTGAGGACGATGATGACGACAGTGATTATGGCCGACCCAAACGGAAGATCTCAAAAGTGAGCAGGAGAAGCAAAGACAAGAAATCCCCTAAACCCAAGCTAAGGGCTTCAGGTAAAGCCACCCATAATCCTACTATCAGATTATGTCTGCAAAAAAAAAAGGTCTACTGTAATACCTTGATAATTAATCACTTGATAATTAATTACAAACTTCCTCTAGATACTTTTAACTGTCACAGTTACAGTAATTAAGTCAATTATCTTCTCCCAGTGACCCGAGGGCCCAAGAAGAGGAGAGGAAAACGTCAGACGAAGGTTAAGAGAGTGGTGAAAAAGGCCTCGCCTAAAGCCAAAGATGAAGATATCGAGAGCAACAAGGAGGAGGAGGAAGAGGACGAGGCGAAGAAGGAAGACAGGAAAGAGTCGCCCGCCCTGAAGAAGACGCAGGATGACGAAAGTGGCGCAGAAGGGGAGGAAAACAATGACAACGGAGAAAAGGAGGAAGAGGAGGAGAAAGAGAATGAGAAAGAGAAAGAGGAAAAAGACGATGTTTCTGAGGAGGAAGCTCCATCAGGTGAAGACTGAGCTCTTTCGCCTGCTGGTGAACGTGTCTGTTATCTGTTTTTCTTAATGAGGAGCAGTAGAATTTATTTCCCACAATACTCAAAGAGTGTTTTGGATGTTTGTTATGTCTCTCAGCTTGTAAATACCATATCTCCGAACGAAATCTGTAAAGTATCATCAGACCTATTCTAAAACTGTACGGTTTGGCCTTATCCCAAAATGCGGTCTTTCGTAGTAATCACTAATCAATGTTTCAATTATAGCTTTGCAACGTTTTTGCCGAAACCGTTTTGTTATGGTTGACTTTCAACGTATAACAAAGGATGAAAATGACGTGCCCAAAAAAATACAGATTATACTGTAGGCTCTGTACTTCACTTTATGGGCACCTTCATTTTTTTTATTAAAAATGCATTTGAAGAAGAACGAAACTGCTCGTTTACTCCCAAACAAACAAATTTTTGTGACTTTTAATGTACATGATCTCATCCCAGCTGCATTGACCGTTGAAAACAGGCTTATAATGAACATATACGCTTGTCGTCATGAACTGCACTGGATTGTTGTGGCTGCAGTTCAGTCACGTGATTTTCCTCGCTACATCAACTGTACGTCACTTAGCTCTAGTACGCTACTTTCTCCCACTTTCCGTGCAGTTGTTTCTTGATTCAGTCTAGTAAATCAGCTTTTTCCCGTCTGAGCATTTGAACTAAGATGACTTTTTCTATGGTTGTATTGAACCTCTTTCATGGTTGGCATGCTTTCATGTACGTGGTGCGAAGTACGTCGGTGGGCGGAGTCTCGGGCTCAGGATGAGTGATGTCAGAAGTGAGCTAGTGAAAACCTTATTATTGACCTCTGTGATGCTTCATGTGTGCATTTTTTAAGAATATTTTGATGCTTATAGATGCCTTTTTAATGCAGTCCGTTCAGCCATTAGAATGGTAAAAACGAGCTGAATTCAGTGCACACCATTCATAGCTTTCTCAGCTTCATACGACTATTTTTATCGCGTGTATCTCCATCCTAATCTGTAGCCTTTCAGTCTATATCATAATTTATCCAAAATAAATGTTTGTTTTAATTACGCTATTCTGATTTTTGTAAAAATTTGTTTTACAAGGAAAAATAAAATGTATCTTTAAAGAAATGGAGTAGTTGGTGACCTGTTTTTCACTTCACTTTTTACAGCGCTATCTTCTTGTTTTGCTAGACTGTAACGGAAATAACATCATGTACTAATTTACTTTAATCTCTCACTGTGTTTTATGTTGGTACAGTGCGTTGATACTACATGGTGTCTTTTATAACAAATACTGTAGCTACTTTCCAGAATAGCTGAATATAGTTAAGATCACACATGCAATCAAAGCAATAGCCTGAGAGAAAACATTCACCGAGGACAAAATCCATTCATTTTCGATAGGAATTCACTCAAGATTTCGCAAGGTTTTGAAGTGCACTTATATTTAATGTTCAACGATTTTTCATGGGCAAAATCAAGTCATTTAAATAGGAAACAAGCTAACATAAGCAAGATTTCCACACGTGTTCAAGTTGGTCATGCAGATTCTCTGCGTTGACTTCATACATCACTGCACTATTGATAACAAAAAAAACCTGACCTTTTCACCAGTGATATTTTGCCCAACTTTCTCTGAAATTTCACTAATGTGACCGCCGCAACTTTTTGATGACAACAATTTTAGGATAGTTCATCATCATTTACTCGCCCTTGCCTCATGTCATTCTAAAACTGTATTACTTTCTTCTGTGGAACATACAGGGTATTTTAAAGAATATTTAAATTAAATAACACAACAAAATAAAGACATTAAAATATCTTCTGCACATTTATTTTGCCAGAACACAAAGCTTGCACAACATTATGTCTCTTGACACGGTAAACAATAATTCATTGCAATATTACTGCAAATAACTTTTTGCGTTAGTCATGAGTTTTCCAGAAGCTGTTGAGAATGAACAAATGAACACAGTACAATATTCTGGCCATGACCTTCCAGCCTAAGACCAGTTTTAACAAGATAAAAAGTTTTGAAGGAATATGTAAGTTCTAGGAATTCTTAGATTGGTGAATTATTAATTAAGAGTTCATTCTGGCATTTAATTTGGTGTCTTGGGTAAAGTACAAAACTTTATATCAATTGTATGCCATAAATGACTTAATTGCCCTCCTGTAATCAAACATTTCTCCCATTTGTCTGCTCTTCCTGTAATATTCATAATTAACAGTCAAGATTATTTGCAAGAAACTAAACAAATAAACAAAAAATACATATATAATACCAAACTTTTTACAGTTTAGTTGTCAAGTATTTCCAGCAGGTTGTGACCTGTCAATGGTTTCATCCAGAGTCACATTTAATTGATTCAGGCTGTATTACAGCAACTTTCTGTTCTGGAGCAGCTTTCTCTGACGCAGATGGAGCGGGTGCTGGTGGGGCTTCCACCATGGCTGCCTTTTTAGATGCTCCTGGATGGTGAAGACATTGAGTCATATAATGTTGCCCAGTTTACTTAAGTTACATACTTAACTGCTGATATAAAAACTGTTTATCACCATGTATGTTGTTTTTACCTGTGAGATTTCTGTGGATGCGGTTGCACAGGATCACGCTAAAGAGGAAGATGAAACCAAGGCATCCGGTGACCATACCACACACCAAAAAACTGTAGCTGCCTTTTTTCTGAATAAGCTGGAAGAAATTTGTTCAGGGTTATTTACTTTTGTAGAAAATCCATCCCAAGTTTTAAAACATGAGCGCAAGAACTTACTGATCCAACCAACACTTGCAAGGTCATCTCACCCATTCCGGAAGTTGTCACTAAAACTGTTGTTGCACATCCTGAAGGGAAAAAAAAGTAATTTTTTTGTTGTTGTTGTTTGTTTTTGTGGCCTTGTTTGTCCATTATTTTACAGTGGGGAAGATTATTATTAAGTGTAAAACATTCAAGACAGTTGCCAATTTTCCCAGGAGTGGACGTCCAGGTAAATTCACCCCAAGGTCAGACCGTTCAATGTTTAGAGATAATGCAAAACACCTAAAAACTACACTTCAGACTCTACAGGCCTCAATTAACATGTTACATGTTAAAGTTCGTGGTAGTACAATTAGAAAAAGACAGGACAGGTATGGCATGTTTGGAAGGGTTGCCAGGAGAAGGCTTCTTCTCTCTAAAAAGAACATGGCAGCACCTGAACAAACCATAAGACTTCTGGAACAATGTCCTTTAGACAGACGAGACCAAAATGGAGATGTTAGGCCATAATGCACAGCGCCAAGTTAGGCGAAAACTAAACGCAGCATATCAGCCCCTCATACCAACAGGGTTGATGATTTTTGGCTTGTTTTGTAGCCACAGGAGTCGGCCATGAACTCCTGTGTAAACCAAATTATTCTAGTGACAAATGTGAGGCCATCTGTCTGACAGCTAAAGCTTGGAAATATTGAGTCATGCAACAGGACAATCTACACCAGTAAATCTACAACAGAATGGCTGAAAAAGAAAAGAATCAAAGTTGCACTGGCCCAGACAAAGTCCAGACTTCAACCCTCCTGAAATTTTGTGGCAGGACCTTAAGACAGCTGTGCATAAACAGATGCTCACAAACCTCAATGAACTGAAGCAACGTAAAGAAGAGTGGGCAAAAAATCCTCCAGAACAATATGAGAGACTGATAAAGTCATACAGAAAACGATTGTTATTACTGCTAAAGGTGGCTCTGCAAGCAATTAAATAATAAAGTGTTCTTAGTTTGTCACATGGCTTCTCTGTTTTTGGCTTTATTTTTGTTGAGTAAATAATGATATTTTATATTAAATATTAAAAAAATTATTGTAATTTCACATTTATTCTTCAAATTAATGTAGAAACTACATAAAGATAGTAGCCTATATTTTAAATATTTGTTTAAGGGCATATTTTTATTAAAGAAGGCATTACCGATACCAACACTGCTACTGATGTCTCTATGAAATTGATTTTTTTTTCTCAACTAATTATAGCCATTCAGCATTAGTCTTTATAAAATATAAAACTTTTCAAATTTACCTGTGCCCTTCAATATATCAGGGCTCATTTTTTCCTAATGTCTCGGTAAGACCGGTTCAGATTTTTACTTGCCCAGTCAAAAATCAACAAAAGGCACTTTTGACCCATGTAACCTTTTAAACAGTGCTATAAGATTTTCAGGTAGATCTAACAGGTAGGATATATACAGAAAATGTTATCAAACACAGTCTTTACTGCATACATTTTAAATTAAATATAGATTAATCCTTATTAAAACTACAAAAGTTATTCATTCAAGAGCAGTGAGAGATTTTCTCTTTTTCTTTTGTTCTTTGATTATTCTAATGACAGACAGCAACAGATTTATTAGGCTGCTGTCACTTTAAGACCTTCCGCACAGATCATCTGACACATATCCCATTCTCTCACAACTCTTTACATTCATTAAAAGCCTTATTCGGACGGGACTAGTTTAACATGGAGAGGTGGGGTAAAGTAATAATTACCAGAGCTTCTCTGTGATTTTAGTCCCGTCCGAATGTGCCATCTCAGTAATCATCACGGACAATGTCAGTAAAGATTACGGCGACTTTTACCGTCAGTAAAAAGGTCGGGAAAAATTACCTCAGGTAGCCTAATGCTAATCCTGTGCGTGCGAATAGACCCGCTGTAAATATGTACGTAAATATTTCGTAATTTCCTGTTTAAAAGTAGTTTTCCACTGTTTTTCAAGTATGGAGACGCTTGAAAAAGCATTCAGTTGCGTTCTAGACGCTGGAACGAGTCTGTGGCAAAACTCAAGTGTTTTCCACATACCATTCAGAATCAGAAAGAAGATCGAAAACACTTGTTAAAGGCACAAACACATTACCAACCTATTACCAACACAATCCAATCTGAAGTTAATTAATACATTGTTCGACCGGACATAACTATTTTAGGTTATATGTGTTTGCACACGTGATATCAGGAAGCAACGTAATACGCACATGACGACAGGAGGTTGACGGCGATGCGCAAATCGAGTTACTCTCCCACTTCTGCTAGTTTTACTGAGATATCTTATCCCGTACGAATTGGCCATTAATATTACAGACATCCTGTGGTAAAATTACATTACTCCATCTACTATTGTAAAGTTAATCCCGTCCAAATAGGGCTTAAGACTTAATTTAACTCATTTCAGACTGTGTTTGCGAGGATCCTCGACAAAACATTTTGGCATAAAGTTGTGTGTTTTTGTCCGTTCAAGTGCTGTCTGAAGCGGCTTTCTGTGCGCATGAGTGTGTGTGTGTGTGTGTGTCAGGAGACAGGAGATTCACAGATGAGTGCCAGTACTGCACTGCGTTCTCTTTTGTCCTGTTGCACTTGAATGGTTTAAAAGCATTTGCATGAAGAAGAGCGTCATCATATAATGTAACGCTAGCCAAAGGGAAAAGACGGATGTTACGTTAATTACGTTAAATGTTTTTAACAGAATTTTTTTTTTGCATGCGTTCGTGTGTTAATTCAGTGGTTGTGATATAAAAGATGAAGTATGCTGTGTGCAGTTTACCGCGGTAGTTTAGGATGTCCTCAGTGTAGGCCACTATGCAGGGGAAAACACTGCTGATGAAAAGCCCGAGCAAGGTCGTCCCAACAAACAGAAACACTCTGTTTGTGTAGAGGATCAGTAACAGCAGCAATGTTACATTCACACCAGCCTGAGAGAGAGAGAGCAGAGAGGATCCAAATTTATAAATCTATGATTCATCACATACTCAATATTTCTAACAACTGATAGCAACAGCTTGAATGTAGCATGAAGGAAACAACTTAGTGAAAATCAGCTCTATGTATGTAAATTACAGTATTTAATTATAGATTACCAGGTTCACGATGAGCAGATACACCGGTCTGAAGCGGTACGATAGCGGGACAGACACCAGTCGTCCAGCAGTGACGGCTGCCCAGAAGATACTGTTCAGGTATCCAGCCATTTTAGCGTGCAGAGATATGGGAGCTGAAACAGCATACGTGTAAACAAAGCCGGCATAGACCCCCTAAAGGTGAGGTTCAAGGGTCAAGTGTGAATTTTAACTTGCAGTTCTCAAAAAATATTCATAAAAATCATTGAGCTTTCTCACCATAATGCCCTCTGTCATAAACAGCACCATTCCACTCAAGATATGGATAACAAAAAAAGTGGCCGGTAACTCACGCAGGTTACCATTCATACAGCAGCTGAAAATGTTTCCATGTCCTGAATGATGAAAATCTAAGGGGACCAGAATAAGGAAAAAAAAAGTGAAACAAAGTTGGGGAGAGTTATTGAGTCAGAAGTTCAATTGCATAAATGGTTTTGCATGTTAGTGTCAATAACCTACTACCCTGGTATTAATCCAGAGTTCTCGCGAGAGCACAAGTTAAATTTGCTCAGCGAGTTACTCTGGTGTCAAGTAATGATGCTCATTAAATACGCCCCTCTAGCTGAGCTGCACCAATCACATCGGGTTATCTGATATAGGCGGGCTAGAGGCGAGATAAACAGATGACGACAGCGCTGTGACGTCGAAGTCATTAGTAAACAGTGCAAGATGGCTATGGATGAATACCAGTTGTTTGAAACGGCTTTGGCCGCTACAATGAACGAGTTAGACTTGACTTTTTATCTAAAACAGGAACAAAAGATGCCGCTCGAATCGTTCCTTTGCAAGAAGGACGTTTTTGCTGTTTTGCCGACCGGATACGGTAAGAGTCTAATCTACCAGTTAGCTCCGCTGGTAGCTAAGCGTATGGGGTTTATTGATGTGATTGGTCGTAGTGTTATCCAATTGCGTGCAGTGGGATTTTCAAATGCATGCTTGGTGCCGCCCCTCGAGCTGGCCGATTTTCATTAGTCGACGCCAGACCATTAATCTTTTAGATTTAGGTCTGGATTTCCAGGCTTATCACCTAATCATTTGCAGTCAATATGATTTTTTTAAAAGAAATTATTACTTTTATTCAGCAAAGATGCATTTAATTGATAAAGAAAAGACAGTAAAGACATTTATAATGTTAAAATAAATAAATGCTGTTCTTTGGAACTATCTATTCATCAAATAATCTTAAGGAAAATGTTTTGAGGTTTCCACAAAAATATGAAGCAGCACAACTGTTTTCAACATTGATAATAATAATAAATGTTTCTTGAGAACCAAATCAGCATATCAGAATGATTTCTGAAGGATCATGTGACTGAGGACTGGAGTAATGATGCTGAAAATTCAGCTTTGATCACAGGAATAAATTACATCTATTATAAATTAAATATTTTAAATTGCATTATTTCATAATATTACTGTTTTTTTATTAAATAAATGCAGCCTTGATGAGCATAAGATAGTTCTTACAAAAACTCCTAGCGTCCCTAAAGTTCAGAATGTTAGTGTAGTTCAAAGATCACTTGTACCTGCATCGTATGGGTCGGGCAATTCTGTGATTTCTGGTGCTTTTGTCTCCATTGCTAACTCATCTTTGTCCAGCAGTCGTGGAGGGCTGTTCTTACAACAGGGAAGCAGCTTCTCTTGGTACATCAACACAAAAACCGCAGTCGGCACAGGCAACTAGGATAGAAAAAACAGACTGAGCTTTCACAGAGATCCAGGCTCTCCTGCACACTGCACACAGAGCGGTACATCAGCTTACATTTATGACAGCCATGATCCAGAAGGCGTACGACACACTGGCCTTCTCCTCGACCAGCTCAGGGTGCGGGGAATTCTCAGCAAGGATTACAGGTGACCTGTCGCTGGATCTGAAGTGGTGAAGTATCTCTGTGGCATTTTCTGTGCTATTACTGCCCAGACAGTGCTCTGATATGAAAGGCTCTGCAATCAGGGGACTCACCAGAGCACCGAGCCCAATGAAGAAGTGCAGTGCCTGGAAAGAGAGTCAAGACACTGATGGAAAACACTATTTAGAGCTATCAACCTTTAATACAACTGATTATAACATAAATAAACCATGCATTTTATTATGTCCCTATCCAAACCACACTTAGCTAAAGCAGCCAGCACAGAATGAATACTGTAGTGAATCTCACAAAATGTCCAAGTCAGATTCCTCCCCAAAAACCAATAGTAAAAATAAGAAATCAAATGTTGTTATTTTACGTTGATGTAGTTCCTATTGACCAACAACAGATTCAAATAAAACACTAATATGATTATTTGAAATAAACACTACTGTATATAATGTATGTATAGAGTAGATCAACACCTCCCTGAGTGTATATATATGAAGAGAAACGTCTTCACTCACCTGCAGAAAGATAGCAGAGTCTTTCTTATACATAGACACCAGTCTGAAGTTTGCAATAGTGTCGATGATTCCCATAGCCATGCCTGACACTGCCATAGCAACCGCCAGCAACAGCACATTATAGCAAAGTGGGATGATAGCAAAAACCACAGAGATGATGAGGGAGGAGAAGAAGAGAGCGAGGAGAGCACCGAACAACCTGAGAAGACAAGGAAAACAGCTTGGTTGCTTGATTATTTGTCAATTTTCCCACTTTATTTAAAAAAAAATTCTTCCAATTACAAATGCCAATAGTAATAAGATCTGTAATAGCTATCAAGTGACCTCACAAATTGATATTCCAAAACATAATGTTTCTTAGAACTTCAAGGACAGTCTTAAATTGTATTTTTTGATGTGCTTTCATGTGTCTGACAGTTAGTCAGCCAGTAGTAGGGCTGCACGATCAGTTGAAATAAATAAATACATGCTCTACAAGTTTCAGAGTGAAGCATGGTACTGTGTTCTTTTATTATCAATTTTATTAATGATCCCAGAGCGGCTCGAACTCCATCTCTGCATCTGCTCTGAGTTTGGGTCGCTTATAACATGCGTTTGAGATGTGCCACCCATTTCCCCAAACTTGTAATGAGAAGCACTTATGAACAAAAGAGAAGCTTTAAGGGCTCCCTGCTTTTTTCATAAAAATAAAGGTTTATGGTTTAATACTTGAAAATGATATAAGGCATCCATACCTTTTAAGCATTGTCATTTTTTTTGAATAAAATAAAAATGATTTTTTTTTCTTAGATTATTGAAATAATAATCTTTGTCATTTTTATATTTTTATTTAGTAATTATAATTTTTTTCTAGCCATATTAATATATGATCAGTTTATGTCCATAAAATATATACATTTGTCTTTAAAGCTATAAAATATTTAACATGAATTTTCTTTCAATTTTCTTTTTCAGCTGACATTTTTTTTTTCATATTTTTTATAGGCTATATTAAATATTTTTGTTATATATATATATTCATTTAATTAATTAAAATATAAGATATTATATAACAGATTAACCATGTTTAAAATATATATAATATACATATATTTAGAAATCTGTAAAATGTATACATTTGACTTTAAAACAATAAAAAAATTATTTTCATTTTTTTAAATATGATTTCAAAATATATTTCTAAATGTGGTTCAAATAAATATAGTTATACAAATATATATGTAGGTGTTAGCTTCACCTCAAGGTTCACAATTTGCTGTTTGTGTAAGAGACATGGTGACAGTCACATATGTTGAGGATGTCAAGAAGTTTCAGGCTGAAAGCTGACATGAAAAGTTGCAATAAATCTGTTTCAACTATAAAATGGACATAATAAAAAGTTAACCAACATCTGAGATTCACGTGGTAAGGAGCAAGCACTTGAAAAAAAAGGAAGAAAAGGACCAAAAGTGCATAAACTCCCCAGGCAAGAATGTAATAGACTCTTCTTGAGTCTGACAGCCTTAACTGTCTGACATTTAAACTGAAAACATAGCTTCACAAACAATGAGAGTTTATCTTGATGCAGATGTCCATCTTCATTGGACTGTTTACCCGCACAGTTTACCAGCAGAGACACACTCGCTTCTCTACTCACGTTTTCGTGAAGAGTCCTCCAGCCGAGCTGCCGATGAGCAGGCAGAGCTGCTGGGAGAAGAACACCCAGGTGATCTCCTGTAACGTGGAGCCTGTCTGGCATTTCAGATCTACGATCGTAGGCCCCAGGAAGGCGATGCTCAGTCCAAAGCTAAAGAACACACTCCAGTATGTCAGTGTATGTTGACAGTTCCTACGGAAAAGTGTTAATATACGCTCCTCAATTAACATAGCGTGAAAATCACCAATCTATTCCACTGACAGCTGTACTGGTGTCTGGATGTTCCTGTCGGTGGGTTTCAAACCATTTGCTTAGGTGACAGATGTCAGAATAGAAGATCATTCCCCACATTTATATTCGTTCACTCCTCCCATTTCATGAACCTTTGTGCGATGCTTCTGAAGTTAATGACTAAAAATCACCTTCCAACGGATCTCTTCGAAACTAACTGTCAATGATTTTCAGTTAAACTGTCAATGATTTTGATCCTCAATGAGAGTCGTGGATAAGAATGTGATACGTAAGGCTTGGATTGACGACGGGCCGTTGAATAATTAATAAGGAGGGAAATAGGCACATCCGCGTAATGGTCACTCACTCAGCGGGTGTGCATTATTTTTCGAATAATAATAATTCATAATTCAACGGCCCATCGTAATTATTCCACTTATACGGTTACCACAAAATATTGTTCAGATTATGTAACGGAGGCTTGAGCCACTGATAGCAGACACTGATAATGCAGTTATTACTGCAGTTAGAGAGAGAGAGAGAGAGAGAGAGAGAGATTAAGCTTGGATGAATTAACTGAGTCTGTGTCTCAACAGTGTTCAGCATCAGCATATTGTGAAACTGTACGTTTATCTGCTCTAAGAACAGTGCCAAAACAATTTTGTGCCAAAAAAAGTCATTTTTTTGCTGTTGTCGGCTGTAAAGACCTTTGAAATAAAATCATTTAGCAAACTGGCGAAGTGATATATGGAACTGTAATGTGGTCAAGACCAGCTGGAACTATTTTAGCCGTGGGTTTCTCGTCAACCAATCAGATTCGAGCATTCAACTGCCCGTATGCTAACATAACTGGACCACTCATATTAAATCAGCATGATCTAAACATTCACCAGCAAAGAACTCCTAAAAGAACATTTCTAAAGGTCGGTTTTAAATGCTTTATTGCTGGCTGTTCAACTTTGAATCAATGCAATGCTATATACAAGGCTACGTCACTGATTCGCTTTTATTCAACAAAATAACCCAAAAAGCAATTATTAGCTTTGTACATTCACAAAGTGTTACTTATATAGTACTTGTTAAACAATGACCTATGAACTCATCCTTTGTGTGAAATGTCAAAACCTCTGCTTACAGGTCCTGACGAAGGCCTTATATGTTCCTTTAAGTCAATAAATTAAATGATGACAGAATTTTCATTATTCATTCCTCATCCTCTTATCGTCTCAAACCTTTATGGCCTTCTTTCTTCTGCAGAGCACATAAGAAGATATTTGAAAGTTTTTACAACTTTTTTAACTAATATAAAGTTATGTTATATATATACCACATTTAGTTAGAAATAAAACAATACAAATATACATTTTGTCTGTTGGATTAATTAATTATGTATATTCATCTTAAAAAAAAACATATTTTGTTATATATATATATATATATATATATATATATACACACACACCGTTTATATAAATATAACATTTTATATTTTTAAACTTGAATATAAAGTCATATAACAAATTAATCACATAAAAAATATAAATGTATAATATAAATATATTTTGAACTCATATAATAAATATTAGTATAGTTTTAAAGACTATGCAATTTACTGTACATATTTTACATATTGTAGATATTACAGACACATTGAAGTACATTCAAGGACTCCCAAGGTTATGTGGACCTACAACCCAAGACTTTCAATTGAACTTATTGTATTATTAACAGAGAATTTTATTTATTGTGCATAATGCTTCGTAACATATCTCTTATTAAAACTGTTGTGATGTATATTGTTGAGCTATAACAGTTTTTCTTAATGGCTTTGGCACAATTTTCAAGCAGTCTTCACATTCTCTAAATTGTAAGTTCAACTGTCACAACTGTTTGCTTGGAC
This sequence comes from Rutilus rutilus, assembly GCF_951802725.1. Lineage (NCBI taxonomy): Eukaryota > Metazoa > Chordata > Actinopteri > Cypriniformes > Leuciscidae > Rutilus > Rutilus rutilus. The sequence goes on from NC_140218.1 coordinate 23,991,547, forward strand.
ATCAGAACTGGATGGCATGTCTGCAAAATGTTACCCTGGTAATCCAAAGTTCTTACGAGGGCACAAGTCGAATTTGCTCAGCGAGTTACTCTGTTGTCGAGTAATGATGCTCATTAAATATGCCCCTCAATCTGAGCTGCACCAATCACATCGGGTTATCTGATATAGGTCGAAGTCATTAGTAAACATTGCAAGATGGCTATGGATGAACACCAGTTGTTTGAAACGGCTTTGGCCGCTACAATGAAAGATTTAGACTTTTTCTCTAAAAGAGGAACAGAAGTCGGCGCTCGAATCGTTCCTTTGCAAGAAGGGCGTTTTTGCTTTTTTGCCGACCGGATACGGTAAGAGTCTAATCTACCAATTATCTCCGCTGGTAGCTAAGCGATAACTTCTTGTGATTGGTCGTAGTTTTATCCAATTGCGTGCAGTGAGATTTTCAAATGCATGCTTGGTGCCGCACCTTCGAGCTTGCCGATTTTCATTAGTTGACGCCTTAGGTCTGGATTTCCAGGCTAGCAAAATGTAGTTACTCACCCAAAACATTTAATTCATGCTTCAAACGCTAGTTATAGTGTCTGTAAATTGGCCAAAGCCACCAAAATAAAAAAAAAATTTGTCAATGTGGGATTCACACTGATCAAAATGTTTAGATGATTTTTCACTGAGGAAATATTTACAAGTTGTTATTACATGTTTGTTTGATTTCTACCGACTGCTTTCTATGCAATACAAGACTGTCAGTTTTGTCAAGCTGAATGCTCTTGTGTATCACTGAGCTTTTTAGATACAGATTTCAACAGTAGGTAACAATTTACTGAGAAAAGTCAATACTGTGGCACACAAAAAGATAATTAACATTTTTATTTATAAAGTACATTTATTTTTGCAGAAATGTGTTACATATAAACTGAAAAATCACTGCATTTTCAGTTTACATGTCACACATTTCTACATTTTGCATGTGAAGGCTCACATGATGAAAGAATGTTTAGAAGTTGCAAAGAGTTTGACAATTTCACTGAGAATCGAGCCATGTGCATTTAGTTATTGTGTAAATTGTAGACAATTGTACTTACTCTTTTGCACACATGTGCCAAAACACACACAATTTTCTTAAATCAATAAGAAATTCCAATCTGATGTGAACAAGAAATTAACTGATCAGAGATCTGAACTTGTTTTGAGCAACAACAAAAAAAAAAAATCTAATTTGAGAATTGAGCCAAAGTGATTGTGGAAAACTGTAAAGTTTACATTGTGAATTTTACAGTGAGAATAAGAGCATATTAAGCATATAAATTGTTGCAAAGCAAACAGGCTTATCAACTATGTGAGTCTGCACCACATCAAGCCACAGCATATACAAAGGGCTCTCAAATCTGCATATCCTGGTTGCCTTTCGGGCACCCACATTTGGGAGTTTACAGGAACATTTTCCTTGCAACAAAAACCTTTCAGTGGCTGTCAACATCCGATCCATAGATGCAACTATTTTCAAACGTTCAAGTCATCACGAGTCATGTTCACACATACATGCTGATTTCTTCTTTATCAAATCTGATTGATTAGATAACAATATAATGTAATGCTATATGTGACCAAACAGAGAGAGAAGTGATTGGGGGACCACACAAAATGTCTGTCTTAGATCTTAGAGGACAGGAAGCTGATGGCAGGTGTGTGTTTTTATAACGGACATTGATTAACACATTTAAGCGTTTTCTCACTTCCTTTTTCAAGTAAACCTAACCCAAAAAGTGACTTATTGGAAGGTAATTGTAGACTAAGACCTCAAACACGTCTGACATTCTGAATGAAGACATGTTAATTTTCAACACTCTGTGAATTGCAGGATGTAGCCTACTTCGTGATTACGGAGATCTGAGGTGTCTCTCAGTATTGCATAAAAGTATGAGGCCTCATTCATCTCATCAGCATGATATCTGACGCCTTCTAAAGCATTCAGAGACCAAATAAAATTGATTGCAAAATGATTGTCTAACAGAGGCTGCAATTTGTCAAATCCATAATTATTATTAATGCATCGCCCTGTTGTAATCAAATACCGCATTCTGCATTTGCCTTGCGATTTTGGCATCAACTGCTGTAGGCTACTAAAACACACAAAGGGGTAATTTATCTATACACATTTAGTAGTGGAAAATAGTTTGAAAGCTTTTCAGTTGTATTTATCCACAGATCAACAGATTATGGCGTAATTAATGTTTCAATAACTCTTGAGCAACAGAAGATGTAACTGACACGCTTGTTTTACTTATTTTGTCAATGCAACACTTTTTTTGGTTACATATGGCCTGAATATGTTATGAAAATGCAAAAGCACTGGTGAGCATGGTTAACCATTGTTGCATTTTAATGTTAGGTTGATTTGTGAAATGCACAAGGTCATAGAATGCTGAAATTTTGCACATTGAGATATGACACTTGTGACACACAAAAGTGTACATTGTCCTTATTTCAGCTTAATTTTAGTTAAATGGTGTCCTGAATCACAAATAATTATTGGTAAAAATAATTGTTATTCCTTACAGTCTCCACTAGATGTCATAATATAGTGACGCCTCAATGAAGATGTGTGAAACAATTAAGGGAAAATAAATGATTTTATGTAACCGAACCATCCGCAGCCGGACAGACAGATAGAGACAAATAATTTAGATTAATCTTTATATTAGCCTACATTTATCACATGCAAAAATGTATATTTCAATTAATATTATATCAAAGTTATATAACTGATTAACCACTTTTTTTTTTTTAGCAACATTTTGCAATATTTTGGGGAGGATGTTCTGAAGAAAAAAAAAAGCCTTCTGCAGTCATCATGCAGTCAGATACTATTTATATTTAATACTATTTTCAATGTTAATGATTATAAATATTACAATATACTATATTGTAAATATTTAATTCATATAGTTTCATTTATATTCATATTTATTTTCATATTACATTTGTTAAATACATGTAGATTTTAAAAAAAATTAAACAGTTAGGATAACTATTAAAAATTATATTGAAATATTTGAAAAAAATACAATAAAAGTATATTATATTCATAATCTTTTAATTATATAGGCTACATTTCAATAAATTGATATTATATTGCTATTTATACACGCACGCACGCGCACACACACACACTCCCTCACAAACATGCAGACTCTTGTCATCTGCTGATATTTGGTATGGGTGGCGCGTCAGTGTCGTGCAGCTGGCATGACCCTCCTCCCCTGCCTGACATTTAACAACACTTTCACTCCCAGCAAATGCACTGTGTACACACACATAAACTGGGGATAATTAGAAATCTGTATACAGAATAATTGTTTGACTCTTCCACAGTGAATTTTTAATTATCTCACACAGTAAATCTTTAAATATCTTCTCATACACACACACACACACACACACACACACACACACACACACACACACACACACACACACACACACACACACTCTCTCTCTGCAGGTTTGTAATTAAAGCTGCACAGTTACAGCAGGAGAAACATGGACCTGACATTATCCCGGTCTGGGGGATTTCCCAAAGGACGGGCTGAGCTACTAAACGCTCAAAGGGTCCCTCATGTATGTAGGCTGTACATTGGCACGACCATGATATTATCTGTGCTCTACTCCAACCAAAGCCCAAAATAAAGAATGAAACATCCAAATCTGAGGTGGAATTTAAACAATATCACATGAGCAACAGCGTTGGTTTGAGTCATTTAAATAGATAATGAAAGAAGAAACAATCAGGAAAACCAGAATTAATGCCTATTGGTGAAAGTAGCACTGTACAGAAGTTATTTTGACCAAATGCTCTCCAGTGTACAATACAAGCCACAAAAAAAGCCTTCCCAAGGTTTTAAAGGCAATAAAATCGAAACGAGATTTTCCAACATCCATTGCAAAGACCTCAACCACAACAAATCAATCTATTCCACCTTGACACACCAAGGTAGACTATCTATCCCACTGCCTTGAGGCAGGAGCAGGACCATATCCTATGCTTTATCTGAAACCCAATTCCCCTCCTCCAAACAAGATAAATGAGAGGCATGAGATGGGGCTGTTTGCACGTTGGTTACAGGCAGACTGGTCTGTCATAATTAGAGCTCTATAGACTTTACGGTGCTCGCATCTGACTGAGATTGAATGAGTCCTGGAACAGAATGCACCCTTTCTGATGCATCTTTTAGTATGTGTCCTATTATTGCTCTATCATGTTTTAGTATGCACCCTTTTGCCTCAGTATGCATCATGTATCATGCTTTAGAATACAAACTATTAGCACTGTCACTGTATTATACACTTAGGTTCCGTATACATCCTGAATCACACTTCATTGAACAAACTGTTAGCACTGCATCATACTTTAGGATACAAATTATCAGTACAATATCATGATTTAGTATGCACCCTTTTTCATGCTTTAACATAGAAACTATTAGCACTGTATCATACTTCAGTATACAAACTATTAGTACTATACCCTGTATCATGCTATGTATACACAAACCATTAGCACTATAAAATGCTTTAGTATAGAAAAATCTCATGCTTCATGAAATATGCTTCAGTATAGAATATACCATTTAACAAGCTTTGGTATACAAACTATTAGCACTATATTATGCTTTAGTTATTATACAAACTTTTAGCACTATATGGTTTACAAACCATTATATGTCATGCTTTAGCATACAAACTCTTAGCATTGCAGAATACTTTCATATACATCCAGTAACATGCTTTAGTATACAAACTATTAGCACTAGATCATCCTTTAGTATACAAAATATTAGCACAATATAATGCTTTAGTTTACAAGCCATTAGCACTATATCATGATTTAGTATAAAAACTATTGGCATTGCATCCCAAGCTTCATTATACAAACTATTATTAGCATAACATCATGCTTCAGCATACAAACTATTAGCACTATATTATGCTTCAGTATACAAGCTATTAGCATTGTATCATGCTTTAGTAGGCTACATAAACTATTAGCATTATATTATGCGTTAGTATACAAGCACTAATATGCTTTCGTATAAAAAAACACTACATTACACTTTAATATTGCACTATTACTTACTGTATTATGCTTTAGTATTCATCCTATGCTTTATTCCCATTGATTTAGCAGATTGATATAGTCGAAGAGCATAAGTTGAGGTCTCACTTAGGTAAAATCATTTTGTTTTAGTATGTGAAGAGACAGATTGCATGAGAGTATGTCGGTTTGTATTTGATATCTAAAGACAAATGAAAGGCATGCTAGGGGAAAAAAATAAAGGCAAATCATCTTTGCTATTCAGCAGTTGTTCAGACTGATGGAAAACATCTGTGGAGATCTGAGACAAAACCAGGCTTCCCTGCCCACAAGAGCAGGCCTGTGTGATGATCACAATGCTGAATACCATCTGAATATGCAGATTAAGAGGAAGATTCGATGAAGGTTTCTGAGAGGTTTAGACTGTCCTCACACACAGCCGTCTGGCTGAGAGAAGATAAGATGGCTATAATTCTGATGAGACAGCTCTTGTTTTTGGGCATCCACAACAGCCACAATTTGTTTTGAGCCTTGCCTTTTAGGACCACATGAAAAACACAGCCTCACTGTGGCTGCCAAATGCCCCACAAAACCAGATATCCTCATAATCTATCAAGCCATTTGTAACAGATCTAAAGCATTGAGAAATGTACTTCCATAATGCGGCATAACACTTTTTATATGCAAGCAGGGTCACGTTAATGACCATAATTTTCAAATAACCTTGAGCAGCGAGTCTATCATAAAGCCATGACCAGATTACCAGCACCTCTGCTGGATAATGAATAATTATAGCTTCAGGCCTGGTTAATTATTGACTGTTTTGATATGTGAGGTGAGTGTCAATGGACGGATATGAAAATCTACATGCTGCTTGATCTCATAGACTGTCTAGAAGGGTGTTCTGGCCTGCTGATAAGTCTTTCATTACGACACCATCTCGCCCCTGGAGCCTTCATCCTTCCCTGCTCCTCCTCCCCTCCCCTCCCCCTGGCTGTGTCCTCGCTTAAAATAGAGCTACAAACAGACTGGACCTGACCAGACTGACAGCTGAGGAAGAGAGGGAGAGAAGAGAAACAAAACTCCCACTTGATAAGTGCACAAATCATTACACATCCAATACTTAAAGATCTGTAAAGAGTTGAAGTCATGTGGCTTTAATGTCATATATATGCTAGTGGAATCCTAAAAACTGTTGATAAAATTCACTTACAAAATAGTTTTTTTTCTCGACAAACAGACAGCAAAAATATCTCGCACTCATGGGCGTGGCCAAATCTTCGTCCAATCCAATGTGCTCCAGAATGAATATGTCCCGCCCCCATTACTACCTGCTTCTGACCAGCAATAGAATAGGGTTGGAAATCTCAAAGACCAGGAGACTTGGTTATATCTTAAGCAGGATTCTTTATTAGAACGTGCAGTTGGGTGCATATATGCAGTGGCATATAGGGGACGTCTCCCCGCCACCCCCTGCAGCTGCCTTTACCGGGGTGTTGGCCCCCAACCGTTGTGTTTCCTCCAGAGCCACAGCCAGTAGCTTGCTTTCTCAGCCTGCTCTCCCAGCTCCTTTATAGCTTTCCGCAGCTTTGACCCCACCACTCCTGCGCCATGGAGCAGTTGGACTGCTGTTCTGCCCACAAAGCCCCGGCACCCGACCTCCACTGAGTAGACTCTGGCTCTCCAGCTCGCCTCTTGGCACTCCGCTGCCAGCTCGGAGTACTTGAGATGCTTCCTTTTGTGGGCTGCCTTCATGCCCTGTTCCCAGGGAATGGAAAGTTCAATGAGGAGGACCATTTTATCCACCGTGGACCACATAATAATGTCTGGCCGGAGGGCAGTTGTCGTAATCTCTCTTGGAAAAACCAACTGCTTCCTGAGGTCTGCCAACATCTGCCGGGTGTGAGCATGGTGTTCCTCTTCTGAGCAGGAAGTTGGAGCATGCTACCAGACTTGACAAACCCTGCTGGGGAAGTTACTGTTGTGCGATTTGCTGCTACCCTATAGCTCTCCAGGACCTCCGCCAACTTGGCCAGGACTTGATCATGGCGCCAACTGAAGCGTCCCTGGGCCAGCGCCACTTTACACCTTGATAAGATATGCTGGAGGCTTAATTTGCTGTTACCACACAGGGGGCAGCCTACCTCATCTCCATGGGAGGGTGTCATAGGTTGCCCTTAACAGGAAGCTGAGCCTGGATTGTGGCGTCCTCCAGATGTCTGCCCAGGTGATGCGCCTATTCAGTTATGTCCCATTGTGTCCAGGCTCCTTGACTGCTCTGGGATATTGCCTTTACGTGAAAGCGCTCCTGCTCCAACCTGGTAACTTCATCCACCACCATGGTCTTCTGCTACCTCTTGTTGGCTTTAGACCAGAGCTGCTGAGGTACTCCCCAGCATAGGCCAGCCCGACTGGTCTGGACTAACCCCATCACCTCTCGATGTTGCAGACTGGAGATAGCATGCTCTACTTCAGCTTGCGCCTTCCATTTGCGGCCTGTGCAGATGGGGACTTTCGCACTCCTAATAAGTGGGTCCGCTGAATCCTTTAGCTCCAGTACAAGAATCTTGCTTGCTCCAGTACAAGAATCTTCTCTTGCTTGTACCCTAGGCTGATGGATTTACTGGGGAGCTCCAGCATGTTCCGGCCGAAGAGACCTGTGTCCGAAAAGCAGTGGGGCAAGCCCAACCACTTTCGAATATAGCTATGCCCAATACAGTGTAGTTCTTAGTTTTGTAGTTCTCAGCAGATCTTAAACAGATTCTTAAATTTATAATCCCACAAATAATAGTTCATCCCTGCGTCCGAATATGCCAACTTCCTTACTATAAATTAGGCCAAAAACAGTATGTGAGACAAGTAGTATGTCCAAATTCATATATAGTATAGAATTCAAGGTGGGCGAAAAGTGTCAAGACTTTTTTTAATGGTCGCAAAGATAGTTTCAAACCAAATGTACAACAGTGTGTGATTGCAGATGCAGCTCGTGCCATGACTGTGATGTGAAGTTTAAACTGTTTAAACAGGAAATACATCAACACAGAAAGCAGTGCTCGTCAACATTTAAAGCTTTTGTCACTGTTTATACTCATAGCTTTTTATACAACTGATGGAATGCATATTTCTTGTTTAAATAAATCATATGAACCATTTTTACGGTGCTTTTTTTGTCTTATTTGCTTGTATTGTATTCAAAAGAGTAGTCAAGACATTTTACAAAATTCACTTTTTGGGTTCCACAGAAAGAAATATGTCATAAAAGTTTGGACCGACGAGAGAGTGAGTAAATAATTACATTTATTCACATTAAAGTTGCAATGTAATGGAAGTAGTAATGCTTGGAAGATGCTTTTCTGTATTGTGACTGCTCAGATTATCGAAAAAGGAAAAAATGTAGGGTGGGTATTCGGTTCGCATCAGTTGTTGATCGGATGGAGGCAGATTTGAATGCAAGCTTGCAGTTGATTGTAAGAAAGGGGCTGGGTTTAGGTGGACTAAATGATTGGAGAAGTCCAGCATACATCACCAGAGAGAGGTCTGATGTTTCACTGGAAGATCCAGTAATTGTATTTTGATAAAAAATTCCAAGGTCAATTTCTTTTACATAAGCATGGAATGGATGAATCTTTCATTATAAGATTATTAAGACACATTAAGAAAATAGATAGGCCACTCATACCAACAGATGCAAGTTTAAAAATCCATTCAACCCCAAGCAAGCAAGTCTGTCCAGAGATGTTACAATTAGTTTACTGACGCTGAACATAAACCTAAAATGACAAGTAACCAAGTACAAAAATACAGCAGAAAGCCGCCACTAACCAAGCCTAACGGACCAGATCATGTGTAAAGGGATTTTCTCTCTCATTTCACTCCTCAGTCAACAACACAAGGCAGGGCGGGCGGGAAAAGAGGAAAAACTGCAGGAAAGGTAATTCGCAAAGAGTGCCGTCCTTGCCAGGAATTTGGCACGCACGAACAAAGAAATGCCTCCAAGAATTTGCAAACACAAATGCATCTATACACAGGAACCGCAATCTGACAGAAAAAGCATCTAATGACATTCTATGAAGTCGTGTCCCCCATGCATCACACTCTGTCTTTCAAATTCCATCAAAAACCTTTTTTTTTGCAAAAAAGTTCTTTAACTTGATGAAAGTGAGTGCAGAGCCCAAAGCACGCGGCTCCTCAGGGGAAGCGGCTGGTGAAGTTGAGTGTGCTGGAGGACTCACATGGCTAACCTCAGTGTACTCGCTCTCTCTCCTCACCTCATCCCTGCTGCCAGCTCTCTAGCCAAGCGAGACAGATCACTCCCCAGCAAACGCTAGTAGAGGGAAAAATGGTAGAGATGCAAAGATCGGGGTTAACACAAGAGGGATTCGGTGAATGGGATAAGACGGCGTTTTAAGATGGTGGGAGAGGAACTTTGAGATAAGATTCGAGACAAATTCAGCACATAACTGTATCATGAGCAACAAAAACAACAGACAAAGGAATATATTACATTGCTGCTTATTGCGTCACAGTTTTTTGGACGAGGGGAGGTGGAAGGATGTTTTTGATGTTTCAGAATGGACGAAGCTTTTAGAAAATCCATTTCAGAATATATGCAACAAGCCTGTTTTTTTTTTCCCCTCGCTCTCTTCCTCTCTTAGTAGGGTAGCATTGCATGTCTTAGGAAGACCCGGTGAATAGTAATGAACTAAGCTTGTGTGTCTATTTGACAGAGCAGAAGAATGGGGGAAAGAGGTGGGGGCTGTGCAGCATGTGTGTGTGTGTTACAAGGAGAGCTGTGAGAATATAGCAGAGGGATGCAGAGGAGAATGGAGACAGCCTTCCCATTCCTCCACTCCTCCCCTCTCACTTCTGCTTTTCCCTGTCAGAGGGAAAGGAGTTCTGAAGATGTACTACTGAATTCTTATGTAATCTCGTTTTGTTTTTTTGTCCTCTTTCTCTTCAGTTTCTTGACAGGGGTCTGCCGGGCTTCTGCGAAAAGAGGAGGCATTGAGAGGAGAAGAGTTGTGAAGATATACTACTGAATTCTTTGTGAATTTTACTTATTTATTTTGTCTCCTTTCCACTAGTTTCTCAGCGAAAATATGCTGGATATGTTTTTCTGTAAAAAGAGATACTTCAGAGAAGAAAGAAGAAAAAAAAAAAAGACTGAATTCACCTCAGAGAGGCAGAGCACCTGCACGGAGACCCTCGCTGTTCTGTGTTCCTCTATTCACCTAAAGGGGCACCAAAAAGGAAAAGAGACATGGAAAGAAACATTAAAATAGGTAAGAAATTTTATCAATTTCTCTGTAATTTTTATTTTTTTTTACTATATATAGCATATTTATTATTTTTTTATATAATGTATATCTATTGTTATATGTTTACTGAATACGATTAATATATATTTTTATATATAAATTGATATAAATGTAAATTGATTTTGTTATATATAAAATGATATAAATTGATTGATCAATTTCTCAATAAAAAGATTGACTATTATATACATACATATGTTGTTGACTGATGTACATTTATTGCAATAAACTATTGATTTATTATTATATTATTTTATTTTTATAATATTTATAATACATGATTTTTAATAAATATATATTTTTTATTATTTTTCTAATCTACGTTTCCAGTATACAAAGGTCTTGTTCTCAACAGTAGGTAGAACCAACTGATTTTTAATCAATTTCACAGTAAGACAAGATTTATTATACATTGTATAATATGCATTATTTATTATTTTTCTATATTATGTATTAATGTATTTTTTATTTAATATATTATATTTAACTGATATATTATTTAGTATATTTGTTATTTATTTATTATAAATATTATTTATAATAAATATATATGATAAATATTTATTGAATCTACATTTCCAGTATAGTTTTGTTGCAAGTAAAATGGTGATGTCATTCAAATGTGTGGGGAGATCGCAATGGCTTGTTCTCAACAGTTGGGAGAATGAACTAGAAAATGCCCCCCACATGAAATGCCACCTGATCAATCTTGCTTTTTAACATCCCAGTCCCAGACATAGATGTTGTGCCCTTGAACAGGCACTTAACCCTGAATGGCTCCAGTGGGAACCCTCTGCTGAACGTTGATAAACGCATTTGTGTTCAGATGAGAGAATTCACCTATGTGGGGATTCTGATGCTCCTTTCTGGAGCAGATCAAACCGCTGGAGTATGAAGAGTGCAGCATCCGGTGTGTGTGTAACTCAAATAGCAGTTGTAATGTTGAGAAGAGGGGGACACATACAATAGCTTCCCCCTCCTCTAAGAGGCAACGGCTGCAGTGCCAAAACAGAAGCACAAGGACTCATTGAAGAAAGTAAGAAAGAGGCTTGGTTAAAGATGGGGCCCGTCCTCACACTTGTTTCATATATTATTGTGGTCTTTAAAAATGATTTAATTTAATCATGTCTTTTTTTTTTTTATGTCACTTCTTGCTTTAAAGAAAAGAAACATAGCTTATAATGACCAGATTGAAACCAATTTGTTTTTTCAGACTTTCTTGGTCTCTTTTTTTCTGACTTCATACGCAGTTGGTTGCCCGTTCCCACATCCTCAGTCTGGTGAGCTACTCATTTATTCCTGTTTAATATGTTTAATATCTTGAGCATCCCTCATGTCTTTTTAATATATACACAAACAATGAGTGTGCTTTATGTTACATTAACAACTTCCATTTGACCAAGCACTGTAATGTTTTTGTCTAATTACCTTTCATGGGATGTGACTTCTATAGTGATTTGTCAGTAAATCAGAGTTAACAGCCAATCAGAACGATCGTAGGAGCCTCTAAACGGACTGTTTTGCTGTGTTGCACTAGCTTGGCATAATGATCATTAGTGCATGCGTCTGTGTTAATGTGAGTAATTAGAGTTATGTCTAATGCATAAACCTGAATCACTTCATTTAACTCTGTGTTGTCTCATTGGCCTGAGCAAGACACAAATCTTTCCTTATCCCTTTCCTGAGGCTGAATTATAATGCATGTGAAACCAGCCTGTCAGATTACATTAATAGGCGGATTTTATATTTATATTTCTGTCACATGTTATTCTTGACAACATTTTAATTGGCTATGTTTGCTGCTTGATTAAAGCCGTCACCTAAAATATATAAAAATGGTAACAGAGTTATGGTACTGTGATTTATTGCAGTTGTTACTGTTGGTAGTTATTTTATGTGAATTAGGGTCCCTGAATAAGCATCAGAAAGGGGGCGTAACTTCCTCTGCCTTGAGAGACTTCATGAGCAACATACAGACTGTTTCACTGGGCTATAGGCCTACATCACAGTAGGGAATACTATCGCAACTTGCATTGCATGGTGACTTTATGTTTTTTCATCTTAAATGGTATTTTGAGCTATTCAGCCATTTTAATAGTTTAAGTTGGGAATGTGTAAACCATACAAATTCCCACAGGAGAATGATGGGAATATGCATGGCTAGGTTTACACATTCCTTCCCACTTCACCCAGTGTCATTAAACCTTATTTTTCTGCAAAAGCATTGTATAGCTCATATGCTCCATATAACACGCTGCTCATAATATAAGGAAAATTAGGGCTCCTTTGCAGCAAAAATTCTCTCTTTTTTTACAGAAACCATTAATAAACTAACAAGCAGGCATCACTTTTGCTCAAATCCTGTGCTATATTCCTCCAATTACCAATCTATTCTAGCCTTCCAGAGAGGGATTTCTATGTGAAGTGTTAATGTCTGAACTGAACACACGCTCAAATAATGAGGAAGGAAGATTTGCAATAGCAGAAGAATGTCAATATTTTTTAGTGATGTGTTGTCATGACACAAGCACATGTAGTGTCTCTTTCCCATTCTGGCAAGCACTATGTTGGCAGAATTCATATGCTATGAATATAAATGTTAATCAAATATTAATCAGATCTGATAAAGAGCCGAATTGATGACATGTCTGTCTGTCTCTCTCTCTCTCTAATCGGCTCTTTGCCAGATATTTATGAGGATGAATGGTCAGAGACGACCAATATTTTTATTGCCAGAGATAGAGAGAGAGAGAGAGAGAGAGAGAGAGAGAGAGAGAGAGAGAGAGAGAGAGAGAGAGAGAGAGAGAACCGTCAAAACCAACAATTTTGGCACAGTGAACACTATGTGACTCACATAAAACAACAGTGTATGCTATTTTGCTTGTGAACTAATAAATACTGTGAAAATATGATGCTAGCATTCATATATTTGGCTTAATTGCCAAAGCCTTGCGTCTTGTCTGCATCTTTAGTGTTTGTGAGAGTTTAGCCTATCGCTGATATTGACAGCGCCGTGCTGATTTTCAGAGCGAATTGATTTTATACAGCAGTAAACAATAAAATATTTAATAACTTACATTTCAGACACAATGTAGCAGGTTAGTCCATCTGTTTTTTGCTCCGCCAACGAAAATTCCAAACAAAACCACAGCAGTAAAGTCACGCGCTCATCGGCATCACGCAGGAGTGACGTTGCTGAACGAATTAATGAATCAGCCGTGTTTTTAGATGAATAAAGTGACTCACTGATAAAGAGTCACTTGTTTTGAAGGAATCAGTTTAGTAAATTATTTAAATACTTATAAAGAGTCCCTTAGGCCTATTCTGTTTTGATTGAATCAATTGAGTAGGCCTAGCCTAAATTATTTAAAGACTCACTCATAAAGTGTCACTTATTTAATTCCTGAATGAATCAGTGTTTTTTAAAAAATCAATTGATTGAGTGATATACTGACTCATAAATAATCAGTTTTGTTTCTGAATGAATCAGAGGATGCGTCCAATATCGCAGACTCTGAGTGGGTAGCCCACTTATTTTGAATAAGTAAACTTTGCGAGCGGTAAAAAGTAATTATGTTCTATATAGTATGAATGTGTGTAGTATAAATGTAATATGGACGTACTACATTTGCCAGCCATGTTGTCATTATCACGTGACCTACCAGTCAGTTGCATTGCTTCACTACCATTCACAAATCCTCTCCTGTGGTCTCATGGGATAGTATTGGCTGAATCCAAAATCGCAGGTATTTATTTTAAATAAGTAATTACTTCAACTGGCACTTAACAAGTATGTTCTATATAGGCTTATTAATGTGTGTAGGATGAATGTTATCTGGACATAGGCCTACTACATTCGCCATGTTGCCCTTATCGCGTGACCAGCGTCTTGCCTCACTTTCAATCATAAGTCAGAATATCGCTGGAAGAAGTACTCTTTTATGAATACTGTGAATTTGGAAATACTTCTTTTGTCACATAGCTACTGTTTTTCGCCTACAGTATGCGATATTGGATGCAGCCAAAGTGTCCATCGTATGCACACTTCAGAATTTCACCGGAAGTAGTTACATAGGACATAGGCCTACCTATTTTGTCACATACTGTTTTTTGTGATACTATATAGTAGGTCATTCTTCTGGTATTCTAAACAACACATATGTATTACGTGAATAAATCGCAACACCAAGCACAGACCTCAAAACAAAAATCAGATTGTAATGTGCCATTTCATCAGGCATTTCATTATTGTCTGAATAATAAGCAAGTTTGCTTAACTGTTTACATGTAGATGGTGTTCATTAATCAGATCTGCTAAACTCCCTTGAGCTGTGTGTAAAAAAAAAGTCTTTTGTCAGAGGCAGAAAGTCAGCTAGACTTTAGAGTCTAATTGTAAATTGAATGTTTACATAATCCTCTCAGCATTCACCAGGGCCACTGTGGAAATCACAAAAGCCTTTTGATTAGTGCTGTACCTTTTTATTTCTTGGCATCGTTACAGAGTCGAATCAAAGACTGTTTGGAATGTTCTGAGAGACTGATGGACTAAAAAAAACACATCTCACTATACAGAACTGGGATGTGGAACTCATATAGAAGAAATGAAAAAGTAACCCATACATAAATCAAGAGAAAATCCCAGAATTTCCCCCAAGGAGTAACTTTAAAAAGAACAATGAGATACAAACACTTTAATCCTCCCAGGCCAGAAAAACTGAATAATAGTCTCTCTTTTGTTTAATTATTCATGATGATGTGAAGTTTTTTCTCTTTAATCTTCTGTGCAGACTGCAACTTGGCTCAAGTGGTTTAAATAGAATCTGTTTAGCTGCGAAAAAGTAATCACGTAATAAAGGACGGAAACACAGCAGGTCTCATGGTGGTTTCACCTCGGAACTCAACACTACTGTGCTTTATGGCTTTCTATTCCTATGTGATTTTGATATGGTGTATCATGTAGGGTTCAAAGCCATTAGGTACAGAGTGGCTTATCAGCAGTAGATTTAATCAATCTAATATATGTCCATTAGAGCTTTTGCTACGACCCATTTGTTGTAGTTCGAGAAAAATTGTCTGTTGAATGGACTAAAATGGGCTCTAAAACATGACGAGAGCTGAGACACATACAGTGAAACATTTAATTTACAAGAAATACGCAGCAACATAATAATGGCTAAATAGATAGCAGTGTTATTGTTTAACCGAGTGTCAGTTTTGAATGTTAAACATGCAATTTGCAGTGCCAGTCTCAGGCTGGGTGAGCATTGGGGTGATGGTATATTCACATTTGCCCTCCCTTGCATCATGGTCTCCTTGGAGAAGAGATGCATTCATTTGAGAATGAAAGGAGAAAAAAAATGAAACAAAAAAGATGAGAAGAAAAACGCAGAAAGACAGGGGTGGGGAGAGGAGGTGGGTTATGCATGTTGATGAGTGAATGAATGCCACACTAATCTTGGCAACAGGCAAAGCATTGCATTTCCAGAATAGAGAAGCAGAGTGAATCAGGGTTCATCCACTAGGGATGCACCTTAGTGGTGAAACACACAGAATCTGTGCCTGCGCCCGCCACTGACATGGGGGAGACAGAGCGCAGTTGTGATGCACGGCACGTTTACTGTTGGCAGATCCTTCTGGACTCTTGAAGCTTATTAGTGGCTTGTAGTACACGATAATCCTTTTGCTAGGAGCCCTATGGAGTAATGTATCAGGAAGATATAAGCCTGGTGAATAGCCAATAAATTGAAAACCTACAGTCTGTGAAGAATAAGAAAATTATCTGCAGTTTGTTGAGAGGCAGTTTTGGAGCAGGCATTAGCCTTTTATTTCTACAGATTATATCATTCAAATATGTTGCCTTGCCATTAAGAGCAGTTCTTGGGAAAACTGGTAATTGTGCAGCAGGTGTCATTACATTAATCGTTATTGTTACTAAACTTCATTATTATATTGATCTCTGGGATATTTGATTAATATTATATAGTCACAACAATGGTCAAATAATTTAGCATGACCGCTAAACTGGATATTTCAAAATGGCAACATACCAGAGGTCGTATGAATCCGCGACCTCTCTCTTTTCATGAAGTCAGCATGTAACAAGAGTTGGGATCATCTTTTCTTCCCTATATAAAGTGCTGCAGGGATGACGTATTTTTTTTAGGGCAAAACCTGAAAACGAGTTTAGCACTCCGGTTCCGCCGTCCCAAAGGATTTTGGTTAAAAGCCTGAAATAAAGTCATGAAACGAGCTCAAGATATTTTCACTTTTTACTATGACATAAAACACACCAGTAATACCCCACTTGTGGTTTTTTAAAGATTTTACATGTCTTGAAAAAGGCAGTTTGCTAAATGGAACTAGATGTTATAGGGCTCATCATGTCGAACGTCATCTATACGCACTAGTCTGCTTTCACAGCTTCATTGTGTTTATAATCACACTCTTGCAAACTATTCTATATCACACTTTCAGGGAAAATGTTTATATATATATGGACTGAAAGAGTTGTCGAAAAATCAGTGGAGGTGACGTTGAAGTCGAGCAACCATGGTATAGTTCGTTTATAGCCTAAGGTTAGCTTTTTATTTCTGGCAATAATATTTAGGCTTCAAAATTCATAAAAGTTGGGCTCATTTGAGAAAATTATCTTGATGGACAAAAAAAAAAATCATAGTTGACAAAAAGTATCATAAACATTTGGTGATCAAAAAGCTTATCTAAGAGTGTGATGCAAACTTCTGGGTTGGCCTACAAAAAAAGGTCATCACTGCAGCGCTCTATTGTATATCCAAGTGTACCGGATTATCAAACAAGCAAAACGTAGGGCAGGATTTGATTTGGTCCATCAGGAATTGATTGGATGGTTTTGGTTTGCTTTTGCTGTGATGTCATGTGAGTGACAAGTTGTAAAAACAGTAAACACATCATCAGAGAAGAGCTGTTGCTGCAAGAGGGAGGGGAAGTTATTTTGAGCACTAAGTGAGCACATGAACTTAAAATAAATAAATAGGCTAAATAAATAAATTATGTACACGGATAGGCTAAACCATTTATAATAAATACTGCAATATTCCATACAAAATTAGAATTTTCCATTTTGATTTCATGATGACGACTTTCATGTAATCTACAAGTAAGAAATAATCAAAATAATCAAATCAGTTCAGTATTTCACTAGGTCCTGTAGGCTTATTTATTCATTTGGTCATTACCACTCTAACCCTTACATGTTTAAAATACATAAACACTAACGATAGAATTATATATTTTTCAGTTGACATGCCTTTAAAGAAATGGCGGGAAAACATCCAACTTGTGACGTTGTCATTATTAACCAGAGGACGTCATGTCAGCGCGCGGATATTAAAATACTATCCAGGTAAGTTAACGTTGCTTCTTTGAGTCTTGTTTAAAACAGCATTTGCTCTTTGTCCGCAGTGAAAAGCACTACAGTTTCTAGCAAGGTGAGTTTGCAAACATCGGTTTCATATTTTTTCGCGTTGAACAGGTCACGCGCAAACAATGACCAAACAGGCTAACGTTAGATTGCCATTTATTACCTGCAAGCTGCTAACGTTATCGACCATAAATTATTATCCGCGCGTTTCTGGTCTCCTGTGACTTCTGTTTTGATTTAAACTTGTACAGTCGTGTTTTATATATATATTTTTATTTTATTTTGCATGACTAGGCCGCATGAATGAATCAATAGGCGTTTCTGAGCGCGCATATAAGGAGAGCCTAGTGAGCAGCTGTTGGTGACAAGGCTGTTTGGACTCTCAAAACTCATTTCCTCAGGGCTTGGATTTTCAGATGTGTTAGTTTTCCACAGCTGACACATGCCGGTGTTTGTTGAAGACCCAGCTCACTTCTCCAAAGAGAGGCTGATGTCGGCGCTCATAGCGCATAATGTGGATCTACCGCCACCCGAGAGCAAGAAACACGCTTATGTGGAGCTTTATCTGAAACATGTGAGGACAAACAGCACAGATTTCTCTAGTGATGAAGAGGAGGATCATCATCTTATTGCCAGCGTGAGTTAAAACGCAGGTTTAGCAGCTGTAGAGGTCACGCTATTAATCTTCATTCCTGAAGATTTGTCTTTCTGCTCTTGACAGTGTTTTGATTCACAATATGTCTGACATCTTGCAGACAGGTTTTGTAGGATTCCCCAAACTGTTTCTATATCCACACTTGTCTATCCAGTAGTTTGACGCAAGGTGGCGTGATTGAAATGGATTTGATATGTGCTGTGAATATTCATACCCATATGTTCTTTGCTTTCAAGCTGTTGAGGGTTTTGTAGGTCATTGCCTGTCAGCTCCCAACTGCAGTGAAATACAGTTAAAGCATGCATGCATCGCTGAACATCAAAGACTGTTCTGTCGAAATGAGAAAAAAATTATTTTTTCTGAGTGAGACTGAAACATGATCCCTCAAAGTTGTAGAATAAGGCTCCAGCTGTCACACACACACACAAACTCTGGTCGTGTGCAAGACCACTGCAGGTGTGTGTGTGGGTCGGGGGCCCTCAAAGGGGGCTGGGGAATCTGGGTCAGGGCCATCTTAGACTCGGGTGTCGAATTCTCCGTTTATGATTAGAAGTGTGCACTTTGTGATGACCAAAGTGGTGTTGCCCTGGAAAGTAGCATGCCTTTGGCCAGGTTATGAGTTGGCAATTTCTTGTTTTATATTTTACAATACCAAACTTTTTAAATTAACACCCTTTTGAATCTATTACTGGTGCAATTTTAGTTAATTATAAGAAAATGTTAAGAACTTTTTAAAGAATGAGCAACAGGATAAAAACCGTCACTCATTGTGTTTAATTGCAACATGCGACGTGTGATTTGTGTAGACTGACCGAGGTAATGAAAACCAAGTTGTTTGTGACTATATTTAGTATTGTTAACTAAAACTATTAAAAATATTTTTTGGTAATTGAAATAAAGCTAATATAAAAATTAGATGAAGAACTTGAAAATTGGAATTGTTGCATTGGCAATTAACTGAAATAAAATATGTTTAAGTTAATGAACTAAAATTACTAAAACTGAAATAAAAAAATGAAAGCTGAATAAAAATACTATTATATGGTATAAAGCACATAAAGTTACTTAAAATGAAAATGAAAATGAAACTGAAAATATAAAAATAAAAGCTAATTGAAAGTTTTAATACTAAATACTATATATTTACACACAATAACTTGTTTTTAAGCGTTTCTGTTGTCTCGCTAGCGTTTTGGTCTAACATCTTAGCTAGCAAACAGACGGCTCATTTAGGGTCATTAACTGAAAGTAGACATCTAATAAATTCCAGTCAAATAAGCACAAAACTGCTGTCTAGCATTTTTGCTTGGAAAAAGTATGGATATTATTGGTGGCTCAAGGCAGGATCGGTGAAGACTAGCAAATGAGACTATTAGTGGTCTGCAATTTTTGTTTTATTGTTGAAGTGGTCTGCCGCCTAAATGTTTGAGAAACAAATTGCTAGAGGGTTTTCTGACTAAATGCTGCATTGAAACGGCTCAGATAAATGCCATCTGTTCTGATCCATTAGCACTGCTGTGCATTTCTTCTGGTTTTACATAACCATGCAAACCTTTAAATATTTGTACAACACTGTTTTTTATTTATTGAAGTTTTTCTATATAATATCTCCGGAATTCGTCACAAATATGTTAACTTTCCATCCGAACTCACTTTATCTGGCTCTTTTCTGTACACCTTATTTTTGTGCTTGATCGTGGAAAGCGTTTTTGCTCAATTCTGCTAAAATGTGAAGAAGTTTCTTCAGCCTGAGGTTGGTATGGGTTTGGGAAACTGCTACGGCAGCTAATATTGGATGCGACCCCTTTTCAGAACGTGTCAGTGCAAGATGCAAAGGCGAGAAAGCCTCAAAACAAGAGTCTATTGAGGATTGCGTGAGCCGAGGTTCACCCTTTGGCAAGCTAGTGTCAGCATATGTTTATTAGATTATGCTAAAATGTGCTGATTCCTCACTCCACCATGATGAATCGCTATAATTTCACTGCCTCCAGAGGATTTGATTAAATAGTTTGTTGTGTGTTTATTTCCCTGTACAGGCCGAGAAAGAAGAGGCGGCAGACATGGTAGACCTGCGCTCACTGACTGATGATCAGTTGAAAGCCAAACTGCTCCAGTATGGGGTTAAAGCCGGACCCATTGTAGGTCAGTCTGTTTGAGTCACAGTCTTTTCCTTTCAAAACAGATTATGCTATAAATTCAACATGTTCTTGTGTGTGTGTGTGTGTGTGTGTGTGTGTGTGTGTGTGTTCTAAGCAGCTTCCACTAGAGCTTTATATGAAAAGAAGCTGAAAAGGCTGCTGGATTCTTCAGCACAGACATCACAGCACAGGGTCAACGGCACAGGGGACGCAGGCCTCTACTCGGACAGTGAGGAAGAAGCTGAGAGGGAGGAAGACGAGGATAAGGACTCCGGTAGGAGGCAGCATTGACTCTCGAATATTCAATGGGTTACCTGAATGATTAGACGATTGATCGGTTTAACAAATCCTTGAATAAATGGGCTTCTTTGGGTTCAACTGACCCCAATTTAGAGGACTTTAAAACTCTTGAGACCCGTTTGCATGCTAAATAAGGCTATGTCTACATTAATGCATATGCATTTGAGAACCGCATTTTTGTTTTAAAACGCTCTCTGCCCACACATTTCTCAAAAGTTTCACGCTGAAACATCGGATAATGCAAAAAATCATCTTACTGCGCATGCTTAATGTGTAATAAAAGCTCACTGAAATGATACCAGACATAATACAGTTCTTGCGCCATTCTTCTGGCATGATCGGTTTATTAGCAAAATATCTTTACATGTTCAGGAATGTAATATGAAAATTGTACGAAGTAACATTTATCTTTAGCAACACTGTGAAAGTGAATGGCACATAGTTGGCAGGCACATACCGTTCTAACATAGATTTCTTTCGTGACAATTTGCATCACATGACTAAGCATGCGTCATCATTTTCAAATGCCTCTGTTTTCACTGTCCACACTACAACATGAAAACTGTGTTTTCAAATTTACCCACTTGGGAGAGCGTCTTCGAAAAGCTAAATTTTTTTTTTTTTTTTTACATCTTGTCAACCAATGTGTCCCATCACTAATTTATAGTAAAAAAAAAAAAAGATGTATTGTGTTTCTCTTAAAGACTTTGTCTGTTATTGTTTTTGCTAGTAATACATTTTCATTTTGCATGTATTCTAGACTCAGAGCAGCTTCGGTCTAAAACCGTGTCCCGTACAGAGACCAGCAAAACGGCAAGCAAAGTAAGTGGCTTTACATGCACCTGAATTCATCCTTTGTTACTTCCCTGAGACTGAAACATGATTCATCCATTATCTCATCTGACTCTCCATATTCTGCTGTGAGTGTGGTTTGATTATTAACATGGACAACAGTTGTTGCTTGGGTCTTTCTGTGTAAAGAGGCAAGGCAAACCAGCTGTCCATCAGTTTTGTTGTGTAAGGCCATAAATTATGTATGTGAGATTGACACTTTTGATGTAGCAAAGAGGCCCTTGATGGTAACTCAAGCTCATTCAGTGGTATGATGGATTTTAAAGCTGAAGTATATAATTTCAATGCTACAAGCATCATAAAAGGGTGTCATAAATAATGGCAAACACAGATAATCTTGCCCTAAAGAACCAATGTTGCTATATTGGGCAGCTTAGGACACTTTAGGGTTCTGTGCGTCCTTAAAAAGAGTCCTAAAGTCCCCCTGTAGTCAACAATTTTATCTCTTAAACTACTCTTTGATCACCAAAATGACATATTTAAAAGTTTTTTTGGTAAAAAAAAAAAAATCTAAATGCATGTTCTAGATCTTATTGTGCACAATTCATCGTGGTCAATATTGGTGACTATATGTATTAATATATTGATACATAAAATACTCAACACACGTTTTATTCAATATGTATTGAAATGTTTTAAGTACTTGCAGTAGGGCTGGGTAAAGAATATCGATTTCTCGATTTTAATCGATTCTCATTTTTACGAACCTATATCGATTCTTAAATCCCAAGAATCGGTTAGTCATCCTGTTTTCAGTTGATGAATGAATGTAACATTGTAGCGCGCATCCCATCCAATAAATCGCAATAATCTTTGTGCTTTGTTACTATTGATATAAAACAATGTCTCAGATTTCAAATTACATCCATTTTCTTACGAAATTCAAAAACATAAATACCGTTTTGGCGCTGTGGCGTGAGATCGCTCTGGCGCAGCTCAGCTCAAGAGCAGCAGCAGCGTGGAGCGTACATGATCTTCTCTTCCGCCTTAATAATACCAGTTACCGCACGAAATAAACTTGAATGAGCATCTGAAAGTATGTTAAAAGGTAGCGTACAACTTATCGAATTCCGTATCATGTGACATGGAATCGCTCAGTGTTTCACCTGTGGAAAGACGTCAGTAAATCAGCTTTAAACCATAAACCAGCAAAAACCATATCCAGTGACCATAAACTCGTTAGTCAGCTAGAAAAATTAACTCTAGAGAGGAGCATTTTGCTAAATATATGCACCATATTACACATTCATTATAATTTTTAATGTTCTTCAATTTTGAATGCATGTTTGAATAAATCTGGCATGTTTTTATGACAGCCTCCATTTAAATGTTTGTATTTCATATAACTTTATTATTATAAAAATAAATAAGTGTAATTTAAGTGTTTGTATACAAATCAGTACATTTTTACCTTCAATATTATAGTTGGCTAATGAAGCCTATAGGCTACAACTGACTATAGTTTACAGCATTAGTTAAGAGATTTGTTTTTAAATTAAGAAAATTTGCCTTGTATTGTACCTGATATCCCAAATAATCAATATTGAATCGAATCTGAATCGAATTGTGAAATTTGTCAATACCCAGCCCTAGTTCTGTTTTACTGATAAGCAGTATTAAATTCCCAGTTTATGGTGTACCGTAGCCTGTTTAATTGAGCAAAAGATTCTGCGTTGCATGATTAATCTTGAGATAGTATCGATTTGTTCTGAATGGAAATATGGTATTATTATTATTTAAAAAAAAAATTGTGCAGGTCTTAAAAAGCCTTAAATTTTATTTTTTTCATTTATTTTTATATATATAATATATTATATTATATTATAGATTTTTTATATATATATATATATATATATATATATATATATATATATATATATATATATATATATATATAATTGTTATTGTTGTTATTATTATTATTATATTATTTTTTTGCCCTGCAGATACTCTGTACTTTTTTGACATTATTTGCTTAGAAAATATGGGCTTTATTACATTTTTCTGGAGCTTTCATCTAACCCAGTTTCACCCACACACCAAAGAGAGGCAAGCACCAAACATAACAATGTTTAGCTCAGCAGAGCTTTGTTGTTTCAACCTACAGAAGCTACTAATAGTTGTTTCTGCATATTAAGCTAGACAGAATAAAGTATTTCAATATAAAAAAAATTATGCAGCTTTAATGTCTCAATGTGGTTTTTCAGTAGTGTGAACATGAACAATAGTACCACTCTGTGGTTAAAGTTAGTATGGCATTAAATTGTGATGTATGTTGAATTGCATTTTTCACATTCACAGGTGGGCATGTTCAGTCAGAGCAGAGATTTTTACCCCCGCTGCTTTATGCCCTCAGCTGGATTTGTAAATGTACAGTATGAACCGTTCTTATGGGCACAATTTTAAAGCGTCCTACCTGATCCTTTTCTGCAGGGCATAAAGGGGTCAATTACACTATCATTTGTTTCTTCCACAGATTTTGTGTTGTGAAAGATTTAAGAGATTTAGACACTGTATTTTATGCACTTGCACTTTTAGTTTTTTAGGATTGTTTGATTCCATTGCACTGAAGGATTGTGGGCTGTCGGTGCTACATCTGATTGACTGTTCCGGATGTCATATTGCTTTGCATACATTCCACTTGTGCTTTATTCAGTTTGGTTCTCTTGCAGGGAAAGATTCAGCACAAGTCTTTAGACTCCTCCCAGAATGGGTCTTTGGGTCAGAGTGGGTCCCAGTACTCAACCTTCAGCATCACTCAGATGGTGGAAGAGGGGAGTCTGAACTGAGATATCTCAATAATTATGAGATGATTGGCTGGCAGTGATTTTGTTTTAATTAGTTGTAGTTTTAAGTCTTAGGGGTTTGTTCTTGCTGTGTGATTGTATTTGTTTTGTCTGCAGATTGAGAACAGATTCAGTCCTCAGTCAAAGGAAACAGAGATTGAGAGGAGATTTGGTCAGAGAACCGAGCAGACGGTGGACAGCAGGGCCCTGCGGGTTTGTGGCTACAGATAATATGTTTGCTTTAACAGCAGCATTCATGTCTGACAAAAGCTCTTATTTCTCATCAGGGCTACATGAGGCTGGATAAAGACACCATGACAGGCAGATCTCTTTGTTTAACATCTCCATCAGCCCATCAGAAACAAACTATCACAGTAACTGCTTTCCCCCTCAGCCTTGCTCTTCTCTCCTCAGGGTCTGCCTCTTCCTTTGTCCTCACTCTTTCGGTTGATGTTTAATTCAGCAGACATATTGCATTGCCAGACATCTAATGGGCTTTCACACTCCCTCTGTCCTTTGGGAAATCCCTCTGAGTTTTCTTTTGTTTCTTCCTTTTCTCACTTTATTGCACTGACTTACCCTCTGTGAAATATACAAAGGAAAAAATGTAGTATATTTTTAGTACTGCTTTCTTTCTCCTGATTTAATATACCGTGAAGTCACTGCATTGGTGTTTGGTAGGTAGGTCAGAGAGAGGAAAGCGCTCATGAGTTCTATCAAAGGCCTGGCTTTCTTGTTTCTGACCCATGTGTCTTCGATCTTAATGCGCATGAATGCAGCTCACATGATTCTTAAACCCTGTATGGCTGAGCCGCACTGTTACACTCTTCATCACCTGTTTCAACCCAAAAGCATTAGGAAAAAATTGATTGTGCTTTACAAATGTACCAATCATTGTGATAAGCATGGGAATATATATTTTTTTCCTCTTTATAGTTGGCTTCTGAGAATTTGAGGAAATTGTCATGAAAATATATATAATTATTATAAAAAGATTTACACTACTATTCCGTCAGTAAGATTAGATTTAAGTAACAAATTAACTTTTTATCCAGCATGGATGCATTAAATTGATCAAATGTGACAGTAAAGACATTTTTACAGAATATTTCTATTTCAAATAAATGCAGATCTTTTGAATGTTATATTCATTAAACAATCCTGGAAAAATGCATTGTGTATCACTATCACCACAAAAATATGAAGCAGCACAACTGTTTTCGACATTGATTATGATAATAATAAATGTTTCTTGAGCATCAAATCATCATATTAGAATTATTTCTGAAGAATCATATGACACTGAAGACTGGAGTAATGATGCAAAAAAAATGTTGCATCTTTTTTCATCATTTTTAAAATATATTATTATAATTAGATGCCTTTTTTTTTAATCCCATTACACTGTGATTGTGCTTTCCAAATGACTTGCAAATCTGCCCCATGTTTTTCTTGGGTCTGTGCTGGTATTTCTCTTCCTCTTCACTCTATCCTCCAATATTTTTATGATATACTGCTTCACTTTCATTTCTATTGTAGACTACACCTTTACATGTAGTTTATCTCATTCAGACTGTTTTGTTTTTATTTTTTTCTCTGGCCAATAGGAACCTGTGATAGATGTTCTCTCAGAGATGTTCCCCGACACTGCCAAAACCCCCACTGGAATCTAGTGAGTATCATCTGTGATACCTTTCTCATACTTAAGTACTACCATTGTTCGGAAACTATTGATTAGCATGCCTCTGCTTTAATTTTGACTGTGTAAATCAGTTCTAATGTCTTTTTTCCGCCTGCAGTGCTACAAAGAGGCGGCCTATAAAGGGAGCTGCAGGACGCCCAGTGCAATTTAAATTCCCTGAAATACCACCACTGAGTCCAGCTACACTGGAGAGGCAGGAGATTCAGCAGCGTCTGGTGCCTCTGTGGGTTCAGATCGTGGTTTTTCTCCTGGTGGCTTGCCTGCTGTACCTCATCTTCTCGTCCATGGAAGAGCCGCTCTCCAATCCGTTCACTGCTCTGCATGATGATGCTCTCATATCCACCTCACAGGACTCATCCGCCACTGACGCTACAGCTTAACACTGACGCCAAAGGATTCATCTCAGGCTCAAGTCAGCAAGATATCCTTCATATGACTATCTTTTATAAAGTGGTGTCAGAGGAATGTATCTGTGATTGGACTGAATGAAACTCAATGAATACTGTACATCATATTTCCACCATACCTGCCTTCAAATACCTCATAGAATTTTTTTATTTGAACTGATGGGATGTGTAGTTGGCTAGTCATGTGCATTCATTGTTTCCTCTGAATTATCTTTTACCCTAGATGTGTATTTTATACCATTTGAAATTTGTGCGGGCTGTTTGTGCTGTTGTCAGCGTTCATCCTGATTCAGCTACCCGAACTCAAGAACAATTACATTCTTCTCTTACATCTTGCACTGCTGTAATAATGAGTCTTGTATGATCTCTTTCAGTTTTTAAACATGTACTTTGTTTTATTTGTGAGTAAATAAATATGTTCTCTTAAAGTCCTCCTTTGGTGGAAATCAAGTTTTTAATGTTATCTTTGGTGTTTTTAATACGCTTTAAGGCAAATCATGTGCAAATTCACAAGTCAACACCATTGCTGAGTATTGTCTCCAACTGCAGTGAACCAAAGACAGTCTCAAAATCATGGTTTGTCAACGAGTGGATCTCAGAACTGGTGTGAGTTAGTGGAGACGGGGATAATTTGCATATTCCTAGAACCGCGTATACTAAATGATGGAAGGGTGTAGGGTTTCATTCAAGCTATTCCTATTTTTTGAGGATTTTTTTTTTTAATTGTCATTTTGGTGATCAAAGATGAGATTTAAGGGATAAAATGATAGGCTACATGGGTACTTTAGGATTGTTCTTTGTGAGCTTATAAAGAAAATCATTTATATTAATATTAGGAGGATCTCTAGATGCCAAATTTTGTAAAAATAGGACCAGTGGCCTTAAAAAAAGGAAGCTTTATAAAAGCATAAGTTCCTGAATTAATAAATTAGTGTATTAATAGCTGCACTTTGTGAACCCCTAAATATAATCAATATCAGAAAAGGATGATCTGAGTTTATTTTCAGAATACAGCTGCTTTTTTTTCTACTAAATATGACCTTACAGATATGTAATGTAATGGTGTAAGGATAATTATATGATTAATGAAGGCATTTACTTAGGAGTACTGCAGCTCAATATTCTGCAAATTACTTTAAATTGTTCATTTGTTTTAAAGGAGAACTCCGGTCAATTTTAACATTGAGCTCATTTTTTTGTACATTTGGAGTGCTGTCAATACAGAGAACAACGACAAAAATCGGTGTTGCCTACACCGAGTTATTCTATTTTTTAAATTTGCACCCTATTGACTTCAATGGGGCAAGTAGTAAGCCTGCTTTTTAGCACTTGTAATGACACTTAAAGGATGTTAAGAGGCTAAAAAGCAGGCTTACTACTTGCCCCATTGAAGTCAATAGGGTGCAAATTTTAAAAATAGAATAACTCGGTGTAGGCAACACCGATTTTTGTCGTTGTTCTCTGTATTGACAGCACTCCAAATGTACAAAAAAATGAGCTCAATGTTAAAATTGACCGGAGTTCTCCTTTAAAGCTTTCGATATCTCTGTTGTTGATCACTCAAAACGCAACAGGCGGTCTCATTTTCATCTCATTTGCTCTTCACATTTGTGATTGGCTCTATATCACACCAGCAGAGGCCCCTTATGTTCCATAAACAGAGAGGCAATAAGAAATGTGAACCCTGATCATACAGATGACTGTCATTCATTCCTCTTGAACTTCAGAAAGATGAAGACCAAAATCAATAAGAGGACCGTTTTGAAATTTTCTGGAATACTGCTGGGAATCCTCCTACTTTCTGTTTTAATTTTGTTTTCTGTTGTGATCGGTAGGACATTTACATTCAAAGTGAATACAGAACTTGGACAATGGGAAAATACAACCACCATTTATCCTGATTTAAGTCCAGAACAGAGAAAGAATCTGCTGCAAAATTTCAAAGGTAAGAAAAGCTTAAGTTTTATCAAAAGTCTAACTGCTTAAATATATAAATGCTTCATAAAGCTGATGAATAGTAATAACTATAAATAAATGAAAGAGGTTTTGACGTGTTATTTGGGGGAAAAAACTTGCAGACATGCAGAATATTCTGAATCAGAATTTGGTCATTTACAGATTATGGAAAGATAAAATATCCAATTAAATACATTACAGTAATTGACAACTTAATTGAGCAAATGTTCAGATTACATTAAAATGGCTGACATGCCTGTTTTAATCCTGTAAAGCCTGACATGATAGTAATGTATAGTGAGGAAAATAAGTATTTGAACACCCTGCTATTTTGCAAGTTCTCCCACTTAGAAATCATGGAGGGGTCTGAAATTGTCATCGTAGGTGCATGTCCACTGTAAAAGACATAATCTAAAAAAAAAATCCAGAAATCACAATGTATGATTTTTAAACTATTTATTTGTATGATACAGCTGCAAATAAGTATTTGAACACCTGAGAAAATCAATGTTAATATTTGGTACAGTAGCCTTTGTTTGCAATTACAGAGGTCAAACGTTTCCTGTAGTTTTTCACCAGGTTTGCACACACTGCAGGAGGGAATTTGGCCCACTCCTCCACACAGATCTTCTCTAGATCAGTCAGGTTTCTGGGCTGTCGCTGAGAAACACGGAGTTTGAGCTCCCTCCAAAGATTCTCTATTGGGTTTAGGTCTGGAGACTGGCTAGGCCACGCCAGAACCTTGATATGCTTCTTACAGAGCCACTCCTTGGTTATCCTGGCTGTGTGCTTCGGGTCATTGTCATGTTGGAAGACCCAGCCTCGACCCATCTTCAATGCTCTAACTGAGGGAAGGAGGTTGTTCCCCAAAATCCCCATCCTCTCCTTAATACAGTGCAGTCGCCCTGTCCCATGTGCAGAAAAACACCCCCAAAGCATGATGCTACCACCCCCATGCTTCACAGTAGGGATGGTGTTCTTGGGATGGTACTCATCATTCTTCTTCCTCCAAACACGTTTAGTGGAATTATGACCAAAAAGTTCTATTTTGGTCTCATATGACCACATGACTTTCTCCCATGACTCCTCTGGATCATCCAAATGGTCATTGGCAAACTTAAGACGGGCCTTGACATGTGCTGGTTTAATCAGGGGAACCTTCCGTGCCATGCATGATTTCAAACCATGACGTCTTAGTGTATTACCAACAGTAACCTTGGAAACGGTGGTCCCAGCTCTTTTCAGGTCACTGACCAGCTCCTCCCGTGTAGTTCTGGGCTGATTTCTCACCTTTCTTAGGATCATTGAGACCCCACAAGGTGAGATCTTGCATGGAGCCCCAGTCTGAGGGAGATTGACAGTCATGTTTAGCTTCTTCCATTTTCTAATGATTGCTCCAGCAGTGGACCTTTTTTCACCAAGCTGCTTTGCAATTTCCCCGTAGCCCTTTCCAGCCTTGTGGAGGTGTACAATTTTGTCTCTAGTGTCTTTGGACAGCTCTTTGGTCTTGGCCATGTTAGTAGTTGGATTCTTACTGATTGTATGGGGTGGACAGGTGTCTTTATGCAGCTAACGACCTCAAACAGGTGCTTCTAATTTAGGATAATAAATGGAGTGGAGGTGGACATTTTAAAGGCAGACTAACAGGTCTTTGAGGGTCAGAATTCTAGCTGATAGACAGGTGTTCAAATACTTATAAATAGTTAAAAAATCATATATTGTGATTTCTGGATTTTTTTTTTTAGATTATGTCTCTCACAGTGGACATGCACCTACGATGACAATTTCAGACCCCTCCATGATTTCCAAGTGGTAGAACTTGCAAAATAGCAGGGTGTTCAAATACTTATTTTCCTCACTGTAAAAGTTTGCTCATTTGTTGTTTTTTATTATATTTGATACTGATTGGGATTTTATGGCTCATAAAGAAGAGAATATTGAGCTCATACTAAGCTTTATAGGGTTAAAGTTTTGGCATTGTGTTTTTGTCTGTTAATGAAATAAATGAGAATTATTGAGTTTAGGGCCTAAAAAAACATGCTAACCTCTTTTCAGAATAA
This sequence comes from Rutilus rutilus, assembly GCF_951802725.1. NCBI lineage: Eukaryota > Metazoa > Chordata > Actinopteri > Cypriniformes > Leuciscidae > Rutilus > Rutilus rutilus. Next base: position 24,022,209 of record NC_140218.1, read on the forward strand.
AGACTAAAGGCCCTTGCACACTGAGTCCGAAATTCGCATCCAAAATTTTCGCACGTTAAAAAATTAATACGACCTCACGTTATGTCAATCACGCTTGCACACTGCCTCCGAAACTTTCGTCCGTCAAAAAAAAAATCGAATCAGGTTCGATTTTCTGCGTTTTTCGCGTCCGTAGCAAGCATTTTGAATGGTGTTTTGACAGTTTAGAGCCACCGAATCACGAATATTCACGAATACGAAAAAACGCATGCGAAAATTTCGGACTTCAGTGTGCAAGGACCTTAAATCAGAATATTGCCCTTAATCAGAATGCAGAATGTGCATATAAACATGGTCAGATTATCATGTTTTTGTTTTTGTTTTTCATGTTTCTATAGTGGCAATTCAGATTCCCACAGTGTCATTTTCAGAGTCAAATCAGAACACAAGTGCCCTGCAAGAGTTTGACCTGCTACTAAGGAGGGGTGAGAAACTGATGAAACCCAAAGCATGGGAACTTATGGATTCTTTTTGCATGTTTTACGTGTAAACCCAGCTAACAGGGAGCGTTCTCAGAACTTACAAGGTTCTCTTGAAAAAATGTTCTTCCAGTAACATTAATAGAATGTGTGTTCGAAGTTATTTGGTCTTTAATAATGTTCTCAAAACATTAGCCCAAAAACATTATTCATACATCGTTCATGGAACTTTTTTACTGAAACTCTTTAGTTGGATGTTCATTCAACGTTTAACTACTACATGTTTCAGAATGTTCAGAGAACATTTGAAAGTAACGTTCCCTTAATGTTTGCAAAATGATCAAATGGAATGTTCCCTTAAAGGGATAGTTCCCCCCCAAAATTTTAATTACCCCATGATTTATTCGCCCTTAAGCCATCCTAGGTGTATATGACATTCTTCTTTCAACCTAATACAATTGGAGAGGTTTTGAATGTTCAGAGAACATTCAGAAATAACATATTCAATGATAGCAAAAACATATTTTTGTTAGCTGGGAAGAATTAAAGTTTGTTTCATTAAAGATTGTTAATAATGAATTGTGCTGTCTCAGTCTTCCCAAAGGTCTTCTCATCATCCAGCCTGGTCAAACATGAGTTGGTGGGAAACTACAGCCACTTGTTCACGGTTCCTGGGAGAGAGCCTGATCTGGAGCCGTACATGCTGCTGGCTCACATTGATGTAGTGCCGGCCGATGAGGCGGATGGGTGGGACGTTCCTCCTTTCTCTGCTCAAGAGCTCAATGGCTTCATTTATGGACGAGGAACCATCGACAACAAACAGTCTGTGATGGTACAGTGAATCAACGCTGCATTGTTCTTCATTCAAACAATTGCACATCTGTTTTTCCAACCTAAAGCTAACTGTAACAATGTTTGATCTTGAAGGGCATTCTTCAGGCGCTGGAATACCTGCTGGAACGAGGTTACACCCCTCGCAGAAGCTTCTACATTGGTTTGGGTCACGATGAGGAGGTCAGTCTCAAGGTCACATGTTAACCATAGTTCATCTGCTGAAATCAAAGCTTGTCTTAATTCAGCTGTTTATTTGCTTTTCTTAGATTAGCGGCCCAAAAGGTGCTGTGAATATTGTGAAACTGTTGAAAAGTCGAGGGGTGAAGCTTCTGTATGTTTTAGATGAAGGTCTCACGATTATGGATGGTATAGTAGATGGCCTAAACGGACCTGCTGCACTGTGAGAGCATTGTTTTACTGCATTATTATAATTATTTTGAGATTGAGCTACTGTGTAATTTATGTCTTGTGTGATTTCTTAGAATTGGTGTAAGTGAGAAGGGTCAGGCCACAGTAAAGCTGAGTGTCAGCAGCGCTCCAGGACATTCATCCATGCCTCCCAGGGAGAGCAGCATTGGCATCTTGGCATCAGCTGTCAGAAGGCAGGGAAATATGTTCAAATTTACTGTAATATGAAAACTCTGTTAACATGATCTTAATGTAAATATTTTCTTTGCACCTGCAATGGGGCTGTTCACAAGGAACTTTATATTTCATTTTAAAAAGCAACAGTTGGGAACAAACCCAGTGCAGAAGCTGTTATTAATATCTGTCTGGCACAGATTTTACGTAGAAAAATAAATAAGAAAATGTCACTCTACTGTATTAAAAACTTCTGTATTATAGCAGGTTATAATCAGTGTTGGGGAAATGCATTACAAATAACGCAAGTTAAGTAATCAGATTACTCTTTTCAAGTAACTATTAAAGTACTGCATTTCTTTTGAATTTTACTATATATATATAAAATATTCAGTATTCCTCAAAATAAATAAAAACAGTGAAATGCAAACTCAGAATATTACTGCAATAATTAAATATATTACATTTATGTAATTAATCTCACTATATTAAACAATGTCTTTGCTTTTGATGGTCCAATTCAACCATTCGAATAAGCAAAAATTACTTTAGTTAAACATCATATTTGTGTTTGTTTATTTATTTATATATTTTTAATTTATTTGCTGAAGTAAAAGTGCTGCGCCCTCTACTGTACGGGTGAGAATTTGCATTTCCTTAAGCCTGTGGCTGAGGCTTATTCATTTCACTTTTGAAGTGAAAGTGCCTAAACATTTATTATCTAAATTAAATTGCCCCAAAATTCTAAATTAAATTAAATTGCCCCAAAAATAAACAAACTAGCCCAGCAAAGGTAAGTAAAGGTAACGCAAAAGTAGCATAAGTAATTCGTTACTTTCCATAAAAGGTAACTAAGTAATGCAATTAGTTAAGTTTAGGATGTAAAACTTTCCTCAACACTGTAATATAACGTATTAATGTATTGTATAATGTATTAACATTAACGTAATGTACATTTCCACAAAACACTTTTGCATTTGTTTTCCATTTCACTCATTCAGTTGCTGTGTAAAGTACCGATTTTCAGTGAAGATATGAAAACATTTAATCAATATTAAAAGAAGCCATGCAGGCTATCTTTCTCTCTAAATAAACTATTAAGATATATTAAATTATTGAGAAATATTTATAAGCTTTTTTATTATTATTTATGTATTTTACTTTGTTTTATTATTTAACTAATGTTAACAAGTGAGACCTTATTGGAAAGTGTGACCTTTTTGTTTTAATTATTATTTATTCCCCCTAGCATTTTTCTGTTTATTATTATTTTTTAAAACTAGTTTTACACTTTTTGTTAAATGTTTCAGATTGTATAATGTTGATGTTTACTGATAGATAGATAGATAGATAGATAGATAGATAGATAGATAGATAGATAGATAGATAGATAGATAGATAGATAGATAGATAGATAGATAGATAGATAGATTAATTAATTCATATTTTGTTATATAATTTCCCAGTTTGGAGAAGAACCGGATGCCAAATCTTTTTGGTCATGGTCCTGAGAGTGCTACTTTTGAGTACCTGGCACATAAGGTGATAAATCAAAGATGATTAAAATGCTAATGACACTCCTACAAATACTGAATTGCTTTATTCTTTATTAATGTGCCTTCTAGTTCGGCTGGCCACACAAAATGATCATGTCTAATCTGTGGCTCTTCTCTTCACTGCTTAGCGGGTAGGCCACATTATTGCTCAATACAGTAATTAATATAATAATTCAGTAAAAGAGTATATGCTCTGATCTGATCTTTCTAATCACATTTGCAGTATTTTGGAAGGACAGCCTGACACAAATGCCTTTGTGAGGACAACAACTGCCGTCACAATGTTTAACTCAGGTGTCAAGGTGGGTTGTTATTCACATTCATTCTTTTTCTGTTTATACACAAATTTATATAATAAACACACTTAGCATGAATAGAAATCTGACTATTTCTCTCTCTCTCTCTCTCTGACAGATTAATGTAATGCCGGCATATGCTGAGGCCTTTGTCAATTTTCGCATCCACTCAGCCCAGACATTGCAGGAGGTCAGAGGTCACGCTGTAGCCACAGAATTCACACATGTTGTTAGCTCATACTTTTAACTAGATTTGCATTTCCTGAAGGAAATACCAATGCTTGACAACCAAGGAAGTTTTAATTCAACCCTTAGTTAACCATTAGACAGACATTTAATACTGGGAAAAGTAACTTTTAAAAGTATTGCTTTACAATATTGCATTACTCCCTAAAAAAACTGATTGCATTAGTTACTTTTTATGTAAAGTAATGCATTACGTTACTTTTGAGTTACTTTTTTTCACCTGGGCTGCGCCTGCTGGTTTGTTATTTTTGTTTTTGTAACAAAATAAAATTGCACAAAAAGAGAAATGAATAAGCCTCAGACTAAAGAAAATCACAGTAAGAGGTAACCCGCCGAGCCAGCCTCCTCGGGCCCCTCACTCCTCTGTAATGCTACCCGCAGAGCCTCCAAGATAGCGCGCCTTCGCAGCTGGACGATTGGTATCTCGGGGCGGCCCGTGCTGGTTATCAGCCCCGCCCCAGTGCCTTTCTTTCCGGAAGTGCATGAAGAGGTTACCAGAGCATGGACGGCACCTTTTTCTGCCCGAAACCGTTCTGGTGCTTCTTCCTCCCTCATTACCCTCAATGGCGGAGCATCTAAGGGTTACGTGGAGATCCCCCTGGTGGAGCGGTCTATGCCAATGCAGCTGTGTCCCAAGACCGCTACCTCCTGGCGGGGAAATCCACGCCTTCCCTCCCGTGCGTGTAAGTTCTCGCCTGTGGAGAAGCTGCCTCAGCCCTGCATGCCATGGTGCTCAAGGAATTGCACGAGGGTGGTTCCGACCCAGAGGTAATGCAGGAACTGTGTACAGCGACGGACCTCGCCCTCCGGTCGACGAAAGTCACTGCACGCTCCCTGGGTCGGTCGATGTCCACGCTAGTGGTCCTGGAGTGACACTTGTGGCTGTACCTGGCATGCGTAAGCCCGACAATGTGCGGCTCCTCAACGCCCCTGTCTGCCAGGCCGGCCTCTTTGGCGATGCTATGGAAAACTTTTCCCAGCAGTTTTCCGCAGCACAGAAGCAGACGGAGGAGATTAAGCACATCCTGTCCTGACAACCAGCTGCTGCCTCCACCCAGTCGTCGGCGGCACCTCCATCTGCTCGTCGCTCAGGGCGTCTCCCTGCAGCCACCTCCGCCCCTGCTCTCCACCCAGGCAGCAGGTGGCTGGCTGCAAGAGGAGCGCCCAGCCCGTCCAGGCCCCCGCTAAATCAGGCAGCAAGCGTAAGGGCAAGCGGCCCTGAGACGGGCGACCCAGCGATGGAGGAAGTTGCTCTCCAGGAGATAGTGTCCGCACCTCTCCTTCCCCTGGAGGAGGACCGGGTTTCATTTTGTTTCTGTTCCGCCAAATGGAACAGAAAGAGAGAAATTCGGTCATAAAAGGGCGCGGATTGCAGTGAGTGACGCTCCCATGCCTTGCCTCTTCCATCGCCAGCGGGCAGCAGAGTGCAGCTCGGGTATCCACATTTTCTATAAAAGAGCAATTTGTTCCATCTCTGGGTCATAAGAGGGCACAGATTGCAGTGAGGGGACGCCACCAAGCCTTCCCATGCACGCTCTGCCCCACCCTGGAACCAGGTAAGTGTGGCACAACACACGAAGGCACTGAGGCACTTCAGGCCGACTCAGTGCCTCCTGAGCCGAGTCCCTGTATTCCACCTCGCTGCCCCACCCTGGGTACGTCTGTGGTCCCGCTTGCACGGTGTCTTGGAGCCTGGCTAGCGCTTCCCACCCCGTCTCGCTGGCTCATCCGTACCGTTAGACTCGGTTATGCGATTCAGTTCGCCCGACACGCTCCCAAGTTCAGTCTTGCGGGCAGAGATCGATGTCCTACTGGCGAAGGATGCGATCGAGCCGGTTCCTCCAGCCAATATGAAGACAGGGTTCTACAGCCCCTACTTCATTGTACCCAAGAAAGGCCAATCTTGGACTTGGACCTATAAACGATCTTGGACCTGTAAACCTTGAATTGCTCCCTGCACAAGCTCCCGTTCAAGATGCTCACGCAGAAACGCATTTTCGAATGCATCCATCCCCAAGATTGGTTTGCAGTGATCGACCTGAAGGACGCGTACTTTCATGTCTTGATTCCTCCTCGACACAGACCGCTCCTGCGGTTTGCGTTCGAGGGACGGGCATATCAGTAAAAAAGTCCTGCCCTTCGGGCTGTCCCTCATTTCTGATAGACACCATTATTTCTGCTAGAGCACCCTCAACGAGGCACCTCTATGCTCTGAAGTGGGACCTGTTCGTTGAGTGGTGCTCTTCCCACCGGGATTCATCTTCATTCATCTTCGATCAGAGCCGTGCTTTCCTTCCTGCAAGATGGGTTGGAGCGAAGGCTGTCTCCCTCCACCCTCAAAGTGTATGTTGCCGCTATCGCTGCACATCACGATGCAGTCGAAGGTAAGTCACTGGGAAAGCATGACCTGATCGTCAGGTTCCTGAGGGGAGCAAGAAGACTGAATCCGCCTCGGATCAGCTCTTCGTCTGTTACGGAGGCCAGCAGAAGGGAAAAGCTGTCTCCAAGCAGAGGATTGCCCACTGGATAGTGGATGCCATCGCCTTGGCTTACGAAGGGCCCATGGGCCGGATGCGTGCGTCCATTTGCTCCAGTAGTGTTCCCCTGAAATGGCTAACCCTGTGAGTTCCTCCGTCACCCCTGTGGCAGTCAGACGTTGCGGAGTGTCTGATGCCAGGCCTACACTCGTATGCATTGTGGAACCTGTGTTAGACTGGGTGTCCATATGTAGCAGTCCCTGTGGCGACCCCATATGTATATTCCTCCACGATCAGCTCCTCTGCGGACAAGCCCGTGTCTTTCCCTTGACAGAGCCCGCTCTGTCGTCTCTGCTGGTGTTCTTTCCCCCTATAACTAGGCAGGAGTATCTGTCTACCCGTCCCCTCACCACAGTTGCAGAGCTTCCAATTGACAGCCGAGTCACAAGTCCGGCTCCTCAGCGGAAAAAGAAGGATGCGCCGCAATGCACAGCAGCTGGTGCAATTATCGCATGCCAATGTGCATTGGCTCGTTTAGTTTCAATCGAAGTAGATAGGCTCTCGCAAGCGATTCTCATTCGTCAGCAATGACGTACGTCTCTGTTCCCTTCCTCGGGGAACGAGGGTTACTGTACGTAACCGAGGCGTTTTATTTATTATTAATTCCACCTATGTTTTTCTTTTTCTTTGTTTGTTATGTTTGATTTATAAGTATAGTTTTATACCCATCTTTTTGTATAATTTTTAATTTAGGTAGAAAAGAACACCAATCTGTATTGAGTAGGCAAATATTATGATGACTCAATTGCTGTTGGTTACATTTCAAATAATGCAAATTCTATAGTTGTACTTCCATTACATATTTTCATACTTGAATATATTTCATAAAGTTTACTAAAACCAAATGTTAAATAATTAATGCACCATTCACTTTCTAAAGGTTCTAAAGCTGACTGAATCCACCATATCCGATGAGCGTGTGAAGATAGAGTTGGTGAGTGGATTCGACCCTCTGCCCATCAGCTCCTATGATGATGATACATTCGGGTACCAGATCATAAAGAAAACGGTGCATGACATTTTCCCTCAGGTCGCTGTAACTCCTGGTAAGGCTTTCAGCATAGTCATTATTGACATAAGGGGTTTAAGTGCCCCTTACATACATCATTGACTCATGAAGAGCTTCTCTCACTCTTAGTTTTGTCTGCGGTTTCCTTTCACAGCTATCTGTGTGGGTAACACTGACAGCCGGCACTACACTGAACTGTCTCCGGATATTTACCGCTTTGCCCCATCATGGTACAAACCCGGTGATTCTGCGAGGTAGGACACACAGAAATGGTACTCCTGCTGAAGCTGTAAAAGTAATTAAATATTAAACCGCTTACACTTCCCTTTAGATTCCATGGTGTGAATGAGAGAATCTCCATCCAAAACTATGAAGAGATCGTGCTGTTCTACTTTCAACTCATGCAGAATAGTGACATTAGGAACTTGTCGCCACTTCGCACCTAAAATACACAGATGTCATGCTTTGAAATCTGTGGAATTTATAAGATTTGTTCTGTCTAAATGAAATTGAATATAATAGCTCTACAAAATATGTTTATGTACAGTACCATTCAAAAGTTTGGTTTTTGGTTGAATATTTTTTTTTTTTATTCTGCAGGGATACATTAATCTGACTTTGATCAAAAGTTTTTTTATTTTTTATAATATTGAACCATTTTACAGTTTTTTTTTTAAATATATATTTTTTTATCAAATAAATTTAGCCTTGGTGAGCATAAAAGGCTTCTCTCAAAAACATAAAAAAATCTTACCGACTCCAAAACTTTGAAAAATTGCTGTAAATATATTTCCTCAATTTGCTTGAAATGATGCATGTAAAATTGATAATAAAAATTATTTTCTTGAAATTCCTTTCTGTAGTATCTTTAGGTAGTTTTTCCTGGATGAGTTAACGTTTTAAATACAAATCACTAGGATACTCATGCTACCTGTTACGGGAGTGTAGTGCAGGAGGAAGGTGAAGACGACAGAGCTCTTCAATACAAGGAGTTTAATTCAAAAGATCTCAAAACACAGGAACAACAGGCAGAACACACACTATACATTAACGTTACATAAACGAGAACCGACCAAAATACACAGAAGACAGGGGGAAACGGAACACCGAAACTGAAACAAAAACAGAACTCAGGAACACAGAACTGTAACATTACTCCCCCCTCCCGGTAGGCGCGTCCTCGCGCCTAATAAACATCCAAAGGGGTGGGAGGGTGGGCGCCCTGGAGGCTGACAGGGGAGACCAGGCAAGGGAGACACAATAGGAAGCCTCCAGGGCGGAGCAGGCTGTGGGCGTGGAGCAGGCTGTGGGCGTGGAGCAGGCTGTGGGCGTGGAGCAGGCTGTGGGCGTGGAGCAGGCTGTGGGCGTGGAGCAGGCTGTGGGCGTGGAGCAGGCTGTGGGCGTGGACATGGCGGAGCAGGCTGTGGGTGTGACCACGGCGGAGCAGGCTGTGGGTGTGACCACGGCGGGGAAACCCCTTCGGGCGGCCATGGCGGGGAAACCCCCTCGGGCGGCCATGGCGGGGAATCTTTTTCAGAATGCCAGGACAGAGGTATATGGCCCCCCCCCAAAAAATACTTGGGCAAAGTCCCGGGTGTCAAAGAGGGCTCGGTGCAGGGCAGCGATGAGGGCTCTGAGCTGTGCAGGAACAGCGGCGAAGAGGGCTCGGAGCTGTGCAGGAACAGCGGCGAAGAGGGCTCGGAGCTGTGCAGTAACAGCGGCGAAGAGGGCTCGGAGCTGTGCAGTAACAGCGGCGAAGAGGGCTCGGAGCTGTGCAGGAACAGCGGCGAGGAGGGCTCGGAGCTGTGCAGTAACTGCGGCGAAGAGCGCTCGGAGCTGTGCAGGAACAGCGGCGAAGAGGGCTCGGAGCTGTGCAGTAACAGCGGCGAAGAGGGCTCGGAGCTGTGCAGTAACAGCGGCGAAGAGGGCTCGGAGCTGTGCAGTAACAGCGGCGAAGAGGGCTCGGAGCTGTGCAGGAACAGCGGCGAGGAGGGCTCGGAGCTGTGCAGTAACAGCGGCGAAGAGCGCTCGGAGCTGTGCAGGAACAGCGGCGAAGAGGGCTCGGAGCTGTGCAGTAACAGCGGCGAAGAGGGCTCGGAGCTGTGCAGTAACAGCGGCGAAGAGGGCTCGGAGCTGTGCAGTAACAGCGGCGAAGAGGGCTCGGAGCTGTGCAGGAACAGCGGCGAAGAGGGCTCGGAGCTGTGCAGTAACAGCGGCGAAGAAGTCTCTATGCTGGACGGGACCAGCGGTGAAGGATCTGTGCTGGACGGGACCAGCGGTGAAGGCTTTGTGCTGGACGGGACCAGCGGTGAAGAAGTCTCTATGCTGGACGGGACCAGCGGTGAAGGATCTGTGCTGGACGGGACCAACGGAGAAGGCTTTGTGCTGGACGGGACCAGCGGTGAAGGATCTGTGCTGGACGGGACCAACGGAGAAGGCTTTGTGCTGGACGGGACCAGCGGAGATGAAGACACTGTGCTGGACGGGACCAGCGGAGAAGAAGACACTGTGCTGGACGGGACCAACGGAGAAGGCTTTGTGCTGGACGGGACCAGCGGAGATGAAGACACTGTGCTGGACGGGACCAGCGGAGAAGAATGCCCTATGCTGGACGGGACCAGCGGAGATGAAGGCACTGTGCTGGACGGGACCAGCGGAGAAGAATGCACTATGCTGGACGGGACCAGCGGAGAGGAAGTCACTATGCTGGACGGGACCAGCGGAGATGGAAGCACTATGCTGGACGGGACCAGCGGAGATGAAGGCTCTGTCTCGACGTTCATAGACTCCTGCAGGCAGGCGACAGGCTCTGGCTCTAGCGGGCAGGCGACGGGCTCTGGCTCTGGCGGGCAGGCGACGGGCTCTGGCTCTGGCGGGCAGGCGACGGGCTCTGGCTCTGGCGGGCACACGGTGAAGGGACACCCATTGTGCCATAGTACCCAGTCCACAAACTCCATAAAGTTCCCTCGAGGCCCATCTCCGGGCAGGCGTGCTTCGGTCTCAGCGTTGAGACCTGCCCGGAAGAACACACAGAGGCTGATGTCATCATAATGAACATGAGGTTGTAAGTCCAGATACCTCTGTGTGTGGGCCTCGAGGGACTGATCCTCCTGGGAAAGTAGGAGGATCTTCACTGCTGGATCCATGATCGTCGTTTTTGGGTCGGTTCTTCTGTTACGGGAGTGTAGTGCAGGAGGAAGGTGAAGACGACAGAGCTCTTCAATACAAGGAGTTTAATTCAAAAGATCTCAAAACACAGGAACAACAGGCAGAACACACACTATACATTAACGTTACATAAACGAGAACCGACCAAAATACACAGAAGACAGGGGGAAACGGAACACCGAAACTGAAACAAAAACAGAACTCAGGAACACAGAACTGTAACACTACCAGTGTAAATATATAAAATATCTTGCCATTTATGAGGTTTGTCTTCAAATATTTTTCCAACAGTTTTGTTAGATTTAAAAGTTATGCATTAGTTTTAAAAGTTATGCATCTTTTGTCCATGTAAAATACGCCTTCCAATATTTCTGTTATCTCAAGATTTACTTGTTATTGAAAAACCTATATAAAAAAAAAAAAAGGAAATGTTGTTTACTAGCTGTTGTGTTAGTGCTGCTGGGTAACTAAAGGTTAATTCTGCACATACAGAGTATCTCTGTGAATGAAGGACATGGGATCAGCTGGGTTTGCAGTTTGCACACATTACCTCTGGCTTGTCCACGCAGATTCTGCTCCTATTCACTGAACAGAATATCTTAGGTTTCAGGTTATTGCATTTTTATGTAATATTTCACAACTTCACAAGTAGTCTTCTGTATGTCAGAGTTTATATTTTTGACTTTGCTCTGTCACACTGTCAATGATTAATACTTAATACTTTAAGACCAGTACTCAGATGTTTATGGAGCTGGCTGAGAGAATAGTTGCCCTATACAGAACTACTATAGACTCCTGCAAAGTCATCGAGATACAGAGAGCAGATAAAGACCTTATGACACAGTCTTTATAACCTCTGTATTTTACCTTTGTTTCATTGCTCTCATTTGTGCCAAAATCTAGTCAATATTTTCCCTGGTTGCTTTGAAAGTAACCTTGAAAGAAAGTACAGATCTAAAAAGAAATGATAAGATTACAAATTTTCATTTCAATGTTACTGCAGAATAAACAGACTGTGGTTTAAAGTAGTATGCAGTGCAACTGTTTCATATTATACTATAATTTAATTACATGAGTATGATTAATGAATAATCTAAACTATGCCTCATTTTAAGTCCCTGTTGTTTTTCACCTGCTGTCTCCTATTGCCTGTTATCTTGTATCACCTGCCATTTATGATTTTGCCTTGGAAATGGTTCTTATGTAAATTATCACATAAGTTGAAACTTACTGAGTTTTCTAAACTCTAATGCAGAAAAAATAATGTTAATTGTCTCACCAGTGTTGTTATTGTAAACTAAAAATCATTTTCGTTAATTGAAATAAAGCTGAAATAAAATATAGATATTAGGTAAAAAAACTTTAACTTAAAGTTAGGCTAAATGAAAATTAGAAATATTTATGTATTTTTCTTAGCAACAAACTGAAATAAAAATAATTTAAAGTTAAACAAATAAAAACACTAAATTAATACAAATTTAAATATAAATACTATATAAATAAGAAAAATAGGCTATATAAACAAACATGGTAACACTTTACAATAAGGTTCATTAGTTAACATTAGTTAATTTATTAACTAACATTAACTAAGCAATACATTTGTTACTATATTAGTTAATCTTTGTTAATGTTAGAGCTACATGTTAAATACAGCTGTTCATTGTTTGTTCATGTTAGTTCACAGTGCATTAACTAGCCTAATGTTAACAAATACAACCTTTGATTTTAATAATTAGTAAATGCTGAAATTAATATTAACTAAGATTAATAAATGCTGTAGAAGTTAACTAATGAACCTTATTGTAAAGTGTTACCACAAACATTAACATTAAACTCTCTATATGGCTCTTTAACCTGTGATTCTAATCCACAGCAGCAGAGGGCGACCGTTCTCTCTAATCACATCAGTGAGGTATTATGAACCCTGGTTATGAAATGACTCTTTCGTACTTCCTGCAACATGACAGGCCATAACACTCGTTGGAAATTATTTAAGTTTCTTAAAGTGCTGCTGTTTAGTTTCATATTTTTGATTACAGTTTTGTTCCTTGTTGCCACAGTTAGGACGTTTACATTTGATGTAGGCGCGGGGCTTCAGCTGGGAAAATGGGAAAATACAACAACCATTTCTCTTCATTTAAGTCCACAACAGAGGAAGAATATGCTGGCAAACTTCAAAGGTAACAAACAACGTAGAAATATTGAGTCGCAGATCGCACCGTTTGACATTCAACTCGTCACGTGGCGTAAATAGATCAGGTAGACATAGATACAGTTAATGGAGATAATATAAGGGATGCGCTGTCAACATGGGTGCTCTCTGTAGATATTACACATGTAATTATGATGTAATTGATTCAAATGTCTTGTTTTCATCTCTTTCATAGCGGCCATACAGATTCCCACCGTGTCATTTACTGAGAAGAATGTGAACACGAGCGCGCTGCTGGAGTTTGACGGGCTGCTGAGGAGGGGTGAGACTGAACATGCGTTACACAACAGCATCAAACAGAGCTGTCAACGCAAGATTACTGAAACCTGCCGCTAATTGTACCCTATTATCTTTTTTAAGCTATTAAATCTCAAAAACTTGGTGATAATTATTAAATATGCTTTACAAACTATTATGTGGCAGAAAATAAACAAAATATATATATACTAAATATTTTAAATGACACAATTGACAGTCTACTGAACTGACAGTCAAGACAAAATCTTTTAATTATTAACTTATGTTTATTAAAACATTTTTTTTCACATATTTTAGATTTGACAAACACTGTTTATTTAGCTGTTGTGACAAAATTGATCAAATAAATGTTTTTTTCCCTGAAATTTATGAGAAATGTAAGTTTACCAATAATTACTTTAATTTTATTAGACCTTTTGACCTAGTATTTCATTAATATCTAATAATTTTGTATACTTTAAATATATTAAATACTTTACATGATTAATATAATAAAATATAATTGACAAACTCATTAATCATTTAATTTTTATGTTTCAATGCTTATTCCTCAAACAATGTAATCACACAATTTGGCCTTTAACCTTCAGACATGTCCTACATTTTGGTAGCGGGATAACAAAAATTCCAAACCCCATATAAAATAAATAAAAATACAATGTAAAAAATTAAACAAGCATTTTCTGAAGGTTAAGCTCCTCATTTCACTGACACTTCACTATCACTATTTGTTAACTGTATTTATGGAAAGTAGCTACTTTTCTTTTAGTAATATTTGGTTTTGTATTGAGTGAAACTAAAGTAGTGTTAAACTTTAAGATTTAAGTTTCTGTCTCAGTTTTCCCAAAGGTCTTCTCATCATCCAGCCTGGTCAAACATGAGTTGGTGGGAAACTACAGCCACTTGTTCACGGTTCCTGGGAGAGAGCCTGATCTGGAGCCGTACATGCTGCTGGCTCACATTGATGTAGTGCCGGCCGATGAGGCGGATGGGTGGGACGTTCCTCCTTTCTCTGCTCAAGAGCTCAATGGCTTCATTTATGGACGAGGAACCATCGACAACAAACAGTCTGTGATGGTACAGTGAATCAACGCTGCATCGCTCTTCATTCAAACAATTGCACATCAGTTCACTCCAACCTAAAGCTAACTGTAACAATGTTTGTTCTTGAAGGGGATCCTTCAGGCGCTGGAATACCTGCTGGAACGAGGTTACACCCCTCGCAGAAGCTTCTACATTGGTTTGGGTCACGATGAGGAGGTCAGTCTCAAGTTAAATAACTAATAGTCATTTGTTTTGATGCATTAATTTATACGGTTATATATGTCAGGTGAATGGCTTACATGGCGCAGTCAATATCGTGAAGCTCCTGAAGAGTCGAGGGGTGAAGCTCCAGTATGTTTTAGATGAAGGCCTGGCAGTGCTGGACGGTGTCATAAGTGGCCTGGATGGACCTGCTGCCCTGTGAGACTGTTATTTTGAGCAACTCCTCTAGCAGAGTCATTTAATTATTGAATTAGTTTGTAAAATTTGCCCTGTGTGTGTTTTGTAGGATAGGTATCAGTGAGAAGGGTCAGACCACGGTAAAGCTGAGTGTCAGCAGCGCTCCAGGACATTCATCCATGCCTCCCAGAGAGAGCAGCATTGGCATCTTGGCTTCAGCTGTCAGAAGGCAAGCGGAAACCACTAAAACGCTTCATTATTGTAAAACAGTTGGAAATACTTCAAGATGGATCCTTTTTCTTCTTATTAGATGTTTTGTTTAGTGATTTATTTATTGCTATTAAATTATTCTCAACACAGCTGCATGGCAGCAGTATTAAACTGAGCTAAAGAATTTATTTAAATTATATTTTCGGTAATATCTTTTCCCAGGTTGGAGGAAAATCCGATGCCCAGACTGTTTGGTTATGGTCCTGAGCGTGGCACATTTGAACACCTGGCACATAAGGTAAAAGTGTTTAAGCAGAGGATTTTACTGGTTACATTTTATGAAATATGGACTTGCTTTTCAACAAACCATTTCTCTTATTTTATTTTGCAGTTTGGCTTGCCACTCAGATTCATCATGTCTAATTTGTGGCTCTTCTCTCCGCTACTCAGCAGGTAGTTCATATTGGTTGTCTTAATGCTCACTATAGTCTCTAATGTCATATCAAATTATATTTTAAACAGGAGTTTTCCTGCACTGAAAATGGTGGCGACCACTGAAGTCAAATTAAGTGGACCTATTATGCTTTTTTACATTTTCAGCATTCTTTAGTGTGCAATGCTGCTGTTTGCACATGAAAAAGATCTGCAAAGTTACAAAGTCCACTCCAAAGGGAGTAATTCTCTATATAAGCAAGCACTGTTTCTGAACTCGCTGAAACTCCTCGACTGTAGTCTTCAGAAGACTGGAGACTGCTGAAAATTCCGCTTTGCCATAACAGGATATATGTAAAATATTTAACATATGATTTACCATATTAATAATTAATTGCAACCAACACTAACTTTGTAAATAAACACCAACATAAGCTTTTAAAAACTCAGGAAAACCCTTGGCATGGTAATATAATAATAATAATATCGGTGTCCTTTTCATATGCAGGGTGTTAGAGAGAAAACCTGACACAAATGCCTTTGTTAGGACCACAACTGCTGTCACAATGTTTAACTCAGGTGTAAAGGTGGGGCGCTCTTTTTTTTGTTCTAAGTTCACTAAATTGTAGCATGACTTGAGTTCTGAATATTTCTCTTTCTCTTACAGATTAACATAATCCCGTCATACGCTGAAGCTTTTGTCAATTTCCGCATCCACTCAGCCCAAACATTACAGGAGGTGAGAGGTCACGCTGAAGCCACAGCTATGACTCATTCAGTTAGTCACAGTTAGTTCCGGCTAGAGTAAGCTGAACTATTAACTTTTGTTCTTCACACCTTCTCAAACAGTTTCACATGAGTTACTCTGTTACTCTGAATAAATAACTGTAGAAGGATAGTTCACCCAAAAATGACAATTATGTTTGACTGAAAAATCTGTATGACTTAAATAAGAAAAATAAGAAGGTCAGGGGGGGGGGGGGGGGGTCCAGTGCTGTTTGTAACCCATTGTTTTTCAAAATATCTTTGTATGTGTGTATCTTTGGAAAGATGAGAAGAACTTTAATTTTTGGGGTCTTCTTTTAGGTTTTGGATTTGGTCAAGTCCACCATATCAGATGAGCGTGTGAAGGTAGAGATGGTCGATGGATTCGACCCGCTGCCCATCAGCTCCTATGATGAGCAGGCTTTTGGGTTCCAGATCATAAAGAAAACAGTGCAAATCATGTTTCCTCAGCTCACAGTGGCTCCTGGTAAGTGAAGTGATGCAGTTCTGCTTAAGTTCCCCTTATGAAGAGACACTTTTAACTGCTCTACGGTTTCCTCTCACAGGTATCTGTGTTGGCAACACTGACAGCCGTCACTACAAGGATATCACCCGAGACATATATCGCTTTGCACCATCGTGGTTCAAACCAGGTGATCCTCAGAGGTAAGACATAGGAGAATGGCTCTTTGTGTTAATGTAGTGGAGTATCCAGCTTGAGGGTACATTTTCCTCTTTTAGATTCCATGGTGTGAACGAGAGAATCTCCATTAAGAACTATGAAGAGATCGTGCTGTTCTACTTCCAGCTCATCCAGAATAATGACATCAGGAAGTTGCCGCCTCCTCACAGTAGCCAGCATGAGCTGTAAATGGTGGGATGTTACTTACACTAATCTCAAAGCACTGAGTGAAATTTTTGAAACAAAGCTCAAGGAGCTCAGATTGAAAATCTGAATAAAATGAATACCGCAGCTTTAGAAAGGAATTGAAGGTTGTGAAACATTTCAAACATAAAGATTAATCCTTGCATTCCTTACTGAACGATTTAAAAACGCATCACACGTTTGCTGTTTGTTAGGTGTTGACAGCAGGGCATGGGTGTAATTTTAATAATAATTCAGGGTATCCGCGGGGTCTTGAAAAGTATTAAAAGGTGATAAATCAATTTTGGGAAAATTAAGACCCTTAAAAAGTATTAAAAAGTCTTATCACGGCTTTATAAAGTCTTACATTTTGAAAGTATTTTTTCTGAATTAGCTGTCCAACAGTTTGAGTCCCAAAAACATCGTAAAAGTGTGTGAATTTAGTCTTTTTTTTTTAAAAACGAACAGGTACATCATAAACGAGGCTATTGTGGGTGCGTTGGAGCTTGAAGTGGCGGTGAGGTATTAAAAAATATTGAGAAGGTCTTGAAAAGGTATTAAAATTAACTT
This sequence comes from Rutilus rutilus, assembly GCF_951802725.1. Classification (NCBI taxonomy): domain Eukaryota; kingdom Metazoa; phylum Chordata; class Actinopteri; order Cypriniformes; family Leuciscidae; genus Rutilus; species Rutilus rutilus. The sequence continues at coordinate 24,039,653 of NC_140218.1, forward strand.
CAAGATTCCTGCATATACCCTGTAATTAACCCTGCACTTGACCCTGATGCTTTTACCCAAAGTGGCTTGCAGTATACAGTATGAATAGTATAAAGAGTCATGCTACATACATATTGTATGTATTTCTATTTGAACTTTGTTAGTTATAACCCTAAGTAGTGATTTTGTCATTGCATTTGTCATGAGTAACGTCTGACCAAATAATTATAAGTTCGTTGACTAAATGCAAACATAAGCAACCCTGACCAAAAACAAAAGCATTGCTAAGCACAATTACACTTCAACTGAGCTCCTTCACTGAAAAAGAATAAGCTAGCTATGCGAATAAATCAGACAAAATGGGCATTATGATGACGAATGGATCAATAATAAGAGCTGATTAGTTTTCAAGATTAATAGAATTTTCCACAATTTTGAGTGTCACTTTTTCTGTTTGAAAGTGTTACTCATTTCAGGGGACATGATAGAGCTTGGAAAAAAACATCTCACTAGTTATCTCTGATTACGAAAACACACAGTTTATATTTCTGATTTTACATTGTCAGACATGCTGCTTTGGTGTTTTGAACCAACTTTCTGAGAAATACAGCTCTCTATATAGTTATTCTACACTTAACTTTTTATTGAAAGTTACTGATTTTATTGAAAGTTCGTACATTAGTACAATTTCAAAAATTGCAGTATGGGCCAATAGATTATCATTAGATATTGTGTTAGACTATGATTGATTATGTCTGTCTCCATAAACATTTGTTTCGGATATCACGTGAATCACAAAGCTGTAGCTCAACACCAAGTTATTGTTAGTTAGAATGTTAATTTGAATTCTTAGTTGTTTGCACTGAAATGGTCTGAAAGTTACATTGAATGTTTTGCATTGATTGTTTTGATGAAATTTATTTAATTTCATGAACGTTAAGGTTAAATGAATAAATATTTTTGTTAATACAAACATAGATGTGTTTTTTTCTTATTCTGTATTTTTTTCTGATAAATATTCTAACATTCTATCTAAAAATATCGTACCTAAAAACGTTTAAAAATTAACCTCGTAACGGTTACTTTAAGACCGAAGTTTCTGCTAAATATTCTAACATTGTATCTAAAAATATCTTATCTAAAAAAACATATTTAAAAATTAACCATGTTACAATGGTTACTGTAATACCGAAAATCTGTAAGATTAAACACAAGAGCTCTCACAAAAAAACTGACAGCTTGCAACAAAATAATAAATTGCTAATCTGAAGAAAAGATTTCGGTCGTTTTGCGGTTTCTCCCGGAACATGATTTCACCCAAGGTGGGAGACCCGGCCCGCATGAGACTGTGCGACATCGTGTCCCTAATGAACAAATAATTGAAAGTATTGGATACCTTGAATAATCAAATATCTAAATTAATACATAACCAATGTTTATGATTAGTTCCTAATAAGTAAAAGTCTAAATTTGATAATACATTAAAATTGGAATCAGATTAAACACAGAGCTAGAATCAAATTAAAACTAAATTCTAATAAATTAATTGAACTTAGAAGTGCAAGTAAAACCCTGCACACAGAATACCTTCACCCACGCTGCTGAGGTGCAGTCACACTCTAATGTAAGATAAGTGGACAAGTGGTGTTTTTTTAATCAGACAAGTTAGACTGTGCCCCCTTTTTTAGACCCAACAAAATATTTTACGAAAGTAGTATTATATTATTGACTGTCTTATGTTAAATTTGAAGACATTAACACAATACTTAAAGATAAAATGTGAAATTATTGTGCCACTAGTGGCCCTGAATAGTGAAACCGTGATAATAGATAACAATAACACAATGAAACCAAGTACTTCTTTTACTGTTTCAATGTTCAAAGTATACATGGTTACACAGCGCCATCTACAGCATAAGAAAACAACTGCAGGATAACCCATTTACCAACACTAAATACATAACATTTCCTCCCAACTTAAAGGAACACGCTGACTTTTTGGGACTTTAGCTTATTCACCTTATCCCCCAGAGTTAGATAAGTCCATACATACCTTTTTCATCTCCGTGCGTGCTGTAACTTTGTCTGACGCACCCACCGCTAGCCTAGCTTAGCACAAAGACTGGAGGTAAACGGCTCCAGCTAACATAACTGCTCCCAATAAGTGACAAAAAAAAAAACGGCAACATTTTCCTATTTACATGTTGTGATTTGTATAGTCACAGCGTGTACAAATAACAAGGTCACATATTCTCAGAAGGCGAAGCACTGCTACTTGGGCGGAGTGATTTGCTCGCAGCGCCTGAGAAGCCCCGTGGTGAGGAGCAGAGTTCGCTCAGTATTGGAGTAAATCACTCCGCAGAAGTAGCAGTGCTTCGTCTTCTGAGAATATAGTTCCCAGTATGTATACGGTTAGAAGATGGTTGTGTCTCATGTGACCTTGTTATTTGTACACGCTGTGACTATACAAATCACAACATGTAAATAGGAAAATGTTGCCGTTATTTTGTCACTTATTGGGAGCAGTCGGGTCAATTTTTTTACTTTTTTTTTTTTTTTTTTACAGATTGGGCTTTGGTCGGACTCGGGCTCATTTAGCTTTTCTCCTTTCACCGTGCCCATAACATACGTGCAGAGCGCAGGCTACTGTATGAAATATTGTTATATTTATAATATTATAAATATGCAACCCAATATGCGATCACGCGAGTAACGCGACGCGCGTGCAATGCATTAGGTGACAGATGACCATGGAGAGCATCAGGGAGAAGTTGGAGCGTGGGGAGTTACTGAAAGTTCCCAATACTTCAGGAAAAGCTTCATTTTGAAAGAGTTTTGATTTGATTACCGAGCCTGAAGCCTTCAACAGTGATGCTATTCTTTTTCTTCACAACGATTGCGAATAAACAGTGAATGAGCCTACTCAGTTCAACGGATTTTTTTTCTTTATTATATTTTTTATTATTATTTAACGTTAGCCAGTTGGCGAAGAGTTCGTTGAAACGTTGTTCTTCAGTAAAGTTACTTGACATCAAAAAAAGGTAGGCCGTAAATCTTTATTTACTGCTGGATCACATTTGGCTATATAATATTCTCTACTGCATGCTTATGCTTCTCTGTAATGGACAGTCTGTATTAATATTTGTGGGCATAATTGTCGGTGGTGGTTGTTATGTTTTAGGCCTATAATAAAATTTTACCTAGTAGCGTGTGTGTATGTGTGTGCGTCTAGCAGAGACAGCGCGCGTCAGAGAGAGCTCAAAGTGATATTGATGTTTTCCCGTCTCGGGTCGGGTTCGGGCAGAAAAATTGCAGACGTTTTCGGGCTGGGGCTGGATTAGGGCTTGAACACCACGGGCCAGGTCTCGGTTAGGGCTGGATGTTTTCCCCCGTGCAGGGCTCTAGGCAGTATATGCTAGCTGGAGCCGTTTACCTCCAGTCTTTATACTAAGCTAGGCTAGCGGTGGGTGCGTCAGACAGAGATACGGCACGCACGGAGATGAAAATGGTATGTATGGACTTATCTAACTCTGGGGGATACGGTGAATAAGCCAAAGTCCCAAAAAGTCGACGTGTTCCTTTAAATCAAGGGTTGTCAAACACAACAAAGGAAATATTTCTTTTCTTGAATTCAACTTTTACCACTGCTTAGCGAACACGTCTTAGCGAACAGGTGGTCTAGTGAGACAGGTAGGATATCGCTTAATAGTCTCTCCCGTTTGTACAGTCCCCGGGGGTGATTGGTCAATGTTGCCTGACCCTGGTTTGTCAGTCATCACCTCCACAAGATTGTCATGATTTCACTAGATACTCATGTCTTTTCCCTGATGTTCTCCTGAAGCGGATGTGCCTAAAAATTATCAGGACCAGCAGGAACTTCTGGTTCCATCTGGGTTTCAGAGGATTCAGTCCCTTGTTTCAGTAATTGATCTACATGACATTTCCAGATTCCAGAAGCACCCACGTTGACGATGTAGGAGACAGGTTCCGTTTTGGACATCACCACTCCAGGTATCCATTTTTTCCCCTTTCTGTAGTCAAGAGCAAGAACGGACTCTCCAGCACGAAATTCTCTGAACTTAGAGTGTTTTTGACATCGTAACTGCTGGACATCCTGGGACTGACTTACTGTTTTGGCGAGACTAGGTTTTAGAAGATCCATCCGGGTTCTTATTTTGCGATTGAGGAATAGCATTGCAGGTGACTCCTTTGTGGTAGCATGCGGAGTGTTTCTGTATGTTAATCCATCAAGTCTCTGTTGGATTGGAGCTGATCCTTTTGGAGCGTGATTTAGAGCGTGTTTGAATGTTTGGACAAAACATTCAGCTTGCCCATTGCTAGAGGGGTGATATTGGGGCAGATTGAATATTATTCTGTCCCTGATGCAAGTATGTTGCACCTCAACAGATAGTTAAACAGGATGAGGGTTGAAGAAAAAGTCGAAACCAAAGAAGTTCTTTTTCTGTGTTTTACTTTGAAATCTTCAGTCCCACAAAGTACATTTTTGTGAAACTACAATACAAACAGAAAATGTACATTAAGTATGAATAACAGTAAATTGTAAGAAAGATAACAATAATCTTATTTGAAAATGTACAGCAAATGTTTTCTTAAATCCTATGAAAAACTCTTTTTTTTTTTTTTTAACATGGATGATATTAAATAAACTTACAGACGATGGCCTCTTTGGCATGGAATAACAGAAGAATATATCTTTTATCAGAGAGACATCTGCTGCTGCATCACTGCTGTGGTGAAGTGAAAACTAAGATGGCCACCACAACCTCTAACCTAAGTCACATGATGCATCTTAACCAATTAAATAAAACCAAAATTAAATGACTACTTAAATAGGCAGAACAAATATGTTGCACCCCATTTACCTTCAGGAAAAGTGAAAACTCCTCTGCACAAAACTGTGGGCCGTTGTCACTGACAATAATATTAGGGACGCCATAATGACTGAAAAGTCCTCGTAAGACCTGAATGGTTTTGCTGGTGGTAGTACTATCCATAATTGAGACTTCTGGCCATTTGGAGTGCGCATCAACTACAATGAAGTACATATGGCCTTCAAAGGGACCGGCAAAATCCACATGTATCCTTTCCCAAAGATGAACTGGCCAAATCCATGGGTGAAGTGGTGCAGGACAGGGAGCATTTTGGATATGCTGACAAGACTGGCATGCTTTGAACTGAGATTCGATCTGTCCATCAATACCCGGCCACCAGACATAGCTACGGGCCAGATGTTTAATCCTTACCACCCCAGGATGGCCCAAATGCAGATCAGCTAACACCCGGTAGTGAAGCTTGATTGGTACCACGACACGACTTGCCCACATTAAACATCCTTGAACAACTGTGAGCTCATGGTGACGTGTTACAAAGGGTAGCAAGTCTTGAGGTATCTCTTCAGATTTTGGGAACCGTCCAGTTGAAACCATGTCCAGCACAGGTGACAAAGTGGTATCCTTTAGGGTGTCACGTCTAATTTCAGCACTACTGACAGGCAGGGTGGCTATCTGAGCAGCATAGAACACATCCACCGTGTCCGTTTTCCCATTGTGTGTCACTGGTAATGGCAGCCGTGACAGTCCGTCTGCATTGGCATGTAAGGCTGCTTTCTTATACTCAAGGACATAGTCATAGGCGGCTAATATCAGAGCCTGTCGTTGCATTCTAGCTGCTGCCATGGATGGAATGCTCTTGTTGGGACTGACAATAGACATTAGAGGTTGATGATCAGTAAAGAGGGTAAGCCTTCTTCCGTATAAGTACTGATGGAATTTGTGAATTCCAAAAATTATACTCAGGGCCTCATGCTCAATCTGAGCATAATTTTGTTCCGCTTTACTGAGTGTCCTAGACGCAAAAGCAATTGGCTTTTCCTCCCCATCGGGGCACACGTGATATAACAGCCCCTCCCCATATGGGGAAGCACCACAGGCGAGACAAATAGGTAATTCTGGATCATAATGTGTGAGTACAGCTGAAGTAAGGAGATCCTTCACTTTCTGAAATGGTTGTTCACATGCCACGCTCCAGCACCATTTCTTTTCTTACATAAAAGAGCATTGAGGGGGTTCAAAATAGATGCCAGATTTGGAATGAAACGGCCATAGTAGTTGATCATCCCAAGAAAACCCAGGGCAATCCCGAAGGGTAAGCGGTTATAGCAGAATAGCCCTTTTTAGATTAGATTAGATTAGATTAGATTCAACTTTATTGTCATTACACAAGTACAGGTACAAGGCAACGAAATGCAGTTTAGGTCTAACCAGAAGTGCAATAGCAGCAAGTGCAGGATATACAGTGGTTCATAAGTGCAGAACATGGATATGTACTGAATAAATATAGAGTTGAATACTATTATAAACAAAAATTTACAGATAGATTGTCCTATGAATATAATATACAGATAACTATTACTGTGAACAGAGTTTACAGCTAGATATGTACTGAATATAATAATATACAGATGGCTATTACTATAAACAGAATGTTTACAGATAGATATGTACTGAATATAATATACAGATGGCTGTTACTATAAATAGAATTTTACAGATAGATATGTACTATGAATATATATACAGATGGCTGTTACTATAAACAGAATGTGAGCATAATATACAGATGGCTAATACTATAAACAGAATTTAACAAATAGATATATGTATAAGTTAGGCTAATGAGCAGTATAACAATGGATTTAAAGTAGTGCAAATAAAGTTTGGACAGAAGCTATCCGAGTGAAAGTGCAGTGGAAAGTAATTGCATATTACAGTTAAGGTACGATATTGCAATGTATATATAAACAGTCGGTACTGTAAATAAACAGTCGGCAGTGCAAATTGAGCATATTCCAGTCAAGGTAGTAGTGCAAGATGCATATGTAAACAGTTGTTACTGTAATAACAATCAGCAGTGCAAATGAACATTATAGTATTGCAAATAACAAAATGGAGGCAGGTGTGAGGAGGGAGAGGAGAGTCAATCAGTATATGAGGGGAGTGGGATCAATGAGGGTTAGAGTTTAATAAAGAGACAGCTCTGGGGAAAAAACTGTTCTTTAGTCTGCTGGTCCTGGTCCGGAGGCACCTGAAACGCCTGCCGGAGGGCAGGAGAGAAAACAGTCTGTGGGCTGGGTGAGAGGAGTCCTTAAGGATGCTGCGAGCTCGATGCAGACAGCGTTTCCTCTGGATGTGCTCGATGGCAGGTAGTGGAGTCCCAGTGATGCGCTGGGCGGTTTTCACCACCCGCTGCAGTGCCTTGCGCTCTGCAACAGAACAGCTCCCATACCACACTGTAGCACAGTTGGTCAGGATGCTTTCTATTGCACAGCGATAGAAGTTCACCAGGATAGTGGAGGAAAGCTGATTCTTCCTCAGTGTCCTCAGGAAGAAAAGGCGCTGGTGAGCCTTCTTGACCAGGCTGGAGGTGTTGGTTGTCCAGGTCATGTCCGCCGAGATGTGGATCCCCAGGAACTTGAAACTGGAGACACGCTCAACAGCCATTCCATTGATGTGGATGGTGTCGTGTGTGCCTCTTGACACTTTCCTGAAGTCCACGATGAGCTCCTTCGTTTTGGTGGTGTTGAGGAGCTGGTTATTTTCGGTGCACCATGTGGCCAGGTGCTTGATCTCCTCCCTATAGGCAGTCTCATCGTTGTTGCTGATGAGACCAATCACCGTAGTGTCGTCCGCAAACTTGACGATGGAATTAGATCCGTACACAGGCTTGCAGTCGGAGGTGAAGAGGGAGTAGATGAACGGGCTTAGCACACAGCCCTGTGGTACACCAGTGTTGAGTGTGATGGATGTGGAGCAGTTGGAGCCTGATCGAACATTCTGGGGTCTGTTGGTCAAGAAGTCCAAAATCCAGTTGCACATGGAGGTGTTGAAGCCCAGGTCTCCAAGTTTGGCTATTAACTTAGTTGGGATGACAGTGTTGAATGCTGAGCTGAAGTCAACAAACAGCATGCGTGCATAAGTGTTCTTATTGTCCAGATGTGTGAGCACAGAGTGCAGTGCCATGGAGACTGCATCCTCTGTGCTCCTATTGCTACGGTAGGCAAACTGGTGTGAGTCCAATGTGGATGGTAGAGAGTCTTTTAGGTGTGCCAGGACCAGCCGCTCAAAGCACTTCATTACGATGGGTGTGAGTGCTACAGGGCGGTAGTCATTAAGGCACTTCGGGCTGGAGTGTTTTGGCACTGGCACAATGGAAGTGCATTTAAAGCATGTTGGTACAGCTGCTTGGGCAAGAGACAGGTTGAAAATGTCTGTAAAAACCCCAGCGAGCTGCTCCGCACATGCCCTGAGTACGCGTCCAGGGATGTTGTCTGGTCCAGCAGCCTTGTGCGCGCTGATCCTGCTCAGTGCATTGCAGACATCTGTGGAGGAGAGTGTGATCGGTGGGTGGTCAGCTGAGGATTTGAGCTTGGTGGCAGTTTCTCTGTTGTCTCTTTCAAAGCGAGCATAAAAGTCATTTAGCTCGTTCAGGAAGTTGACATCAGTGGCTGCGGGGGTGGAGTGAGAGGGTTTGTAGTCACTGATGGCCTGAATGCCCTGCCACATGCGCCGAGGGTCAGCGTTGGAAAAGTGTCCCTCTATCTTAAGCTTGTAGCAGTGCTTGGCCTCTTTGATGCCCCTTTTCAGATTTGCTCTGGATGTACTATAGGCTTGTGCATCTCCTGATCTGAAGGCAGTATTGCGTGTCTTCAATAGGAGTCGCACTTCCCTGTTCATCCATGGCTTCTGATTTGGGTATGTGGTGATCTGCTTCTGGGTTGTAACACTGTCAATGGTGGTATTAATATAATCCAGTACAGAGGAGGTGTAGCAGTCAATGTCCGTGTGAGAGCCACTGGTGGCTTGAGAAGCAAACATACTCCAGTCTGTGTGTAGAAACCTTTCCTGGAGTGAGAAATCTGCCCCCGCAGGCCACACCTTGATGGTCTTCATTGATGGCTTCACGCGATTGATCAGAGGTGCATATTTGGGGGTGAGGAACAAAGAAAGGTGATCTGACTGTCCCAAGTGGGGGAGGGGTGTCGCGACGTAAGCTTCAGCCATGTTTGTGTAAACATGGTCTAAGGTTTTGTTTCCTCTGGTGTGACAGGAAACATGCTGGTGAAATTTCGGTAGCACTGACTTTAAGTTTGAATGATTAAAATCACCCGCAACAATAAACGCAGCTTCCGGGTGAACGGTCTGTTGTTTACTGATGGCTGCGTGAAGTTCTTTCATAGCAAACTTGGCATCAGCATCCGGGGGAATATAGGCTGCAGTTATAATAGTGGAAGTGAACTCCCGCGGTAGATAAAACGGTCTACATTTAACCATGAGAAACTCAAGGTTAGCTGAACAATGTCTCCCAACAATAGCAGAGTTTGTGCACCAAGCTTTGTTAATGTAAATGCACAATCCACCACCTCTGGTCTTACCGGAGCCATCTAATGTTCTATCCGCCCGGAATGTATGGCGTCCCGCTAGCTCAATAGCGTTGTCCGGTATTCCGCTGTTTAACCATGTTTCCGTGAAAATTAGAACATTACAGTTCAAAAGTCTCTTGCTGTATGTGATGTTGAGTCGAATCTCCTCCATTTTGTTCAACAGCGACCGTACATTGGCAAGGAAAATGCTGGGTAAAGAGAGCCGGTGTGGTGTTAGCTTTAGCTTAGCTCTTAGTCCTCCGCGCTTCCCCCGCCTTTGTTTACGATCTCGCCGGCGCCTGCGAGCACTTCCGCCCGGCCGGGCAGAGTGCATAGCCTCGGGTGATCTGGCGATCTCAGGAAGGAGTCGAAGGTTGTCCATAAAACTGTCGGAAATTCGCAAACCAATATCCAAAAGCTCACCTTGGGTGTACGATGTTAAGGCACAACTGTTCTGGACGAACAGACCCGAAATGAGCAAGAAAAATACTGCTAAATTACAGAATCTGGAGAGACCGCGAGCCTCGCGATGTACTCGCGCCGCCATCTTGGATCTTTTTGAGTGGATATGGTGAGTAGTTTTCTTGACTCGTGTGCCACTGGCATTTGCATGTAAGCGCTTGACAAGTCCAGCTTACTGAATAATTTACCACCAGCCAGAGATGCAAAAAGATCTTCTATGCGTGGAATTGGGTAGTGATCCACACAAATGGCTGGGTTGAGTGTCACTTTAAAATCACCACTCAGTCTCACTGAGCCATCTTTTTTTATAACTGCTACCACCGGTGTCGCCCACTCACTGTACTGCATTGGTGAAATCACTACCATCTCTGTTAAAAGTGTCAATTTAGCCTCCACTTTTGGTCGAATAGCATAAGGCACTACCCATGGCTGGTAGAATTTTGGAGTATGGTCAGGCTTGAGTGTAATTTTTGCCTCAATTCCTTTCATGATGCCTAGTTCTTTTCCAAAAACTTGGGAGTGTCATTGTAACACACTCTCCATAGTGTCTGTGACTCCATGCTTGACTGTTTTTATGTCAATGCCAATTTAGTTTTATAGCTCTCAGCCATTCTCTACCAAATAATGGTGGTGCATCACTGTTAACAACATACAGAGGCAATCGTGCCAACTGATTGTTCAACTTCACCGCTACACTGATAACCCCTACTGGCGCTAGTGCTTCACCGGTGTATGTTTTTAAGATTATGTCCATTAGCTGCAGTGGAATATGCTGCTAGTTACTGTCATATTTTCCTTTTGAAATCAACGATACTGCAGCACCTGTATCTAATTCCATTTAAATAATTTTCCCTTCAATTTCTGGCGTTACACAAATGTGTGCCAGTTGCTCACTTCTAGTCACCATATATGACATTTCCTTTTCGGTGTCTGTACTGGACTCACCACTTTGTTTTCCACCCGTGTCCAAATGATGCACCTGTGACTCAGCTCAATAAAAGCTGATACATTTTATGTATTGTAAATGTAAATGTTTATGTTGATTTTGATATGTTTAACGTATGTTGTTCATAGTTGGAAAAAGTACTTTAATGTAGCCCATGGAACAAATTATTTTTATTTACCAATTTTATTTGAAAAAAGTAAAGTATAGAAGAATTTGTTTCATGCAGAAATGATTACTGTCATTACAAAAATAAACAATGACCAGACCAATTCATTCTCTTTTATTTACACATTTAAAGTTGCATAAAAACAATGTACAGATTTTTTCTTTCCTTTTAAAAAATAAAAGTGAAAAAAGTTCAACAAGAATATGTAGAAAAAATATATATTTTTCAATCATTCTCTCAAGAAGAGAAAATAGCCTGTCCATCCTCTCCCTACTCTCCTGTGCTCTGCTCGCCTCTGCCTCCCTCTGTAGTTGCCCTTTGTCTCACCGCCTTCGTGCTGGTGCTGCTGCCCCTGGCTCCTCCTCACCGTGGGCACCCACTGCTGAACTCTGCCCTGGTGTGTCCTCAGGGATTGAGGCAGTGACGACAGGGGGGTTGGTGCAATGCCTCTGTCCCAACACCTCATCCATGAGGACAAACCAGGGCCAAGTTTCAGCAGTGGGTTTCCCACTCACACCCTCACCTGTCCCAGGACACTTGCAATCCTAAGGGCAGAGCAAATGAACCATGGCTTGTTAACAACAACAGCACAATACATTTCAGCAAAGACGTGTGTATTAACTTACTTACTTTGTATTTTTTTTTCTCCTGAATTGCTCTAAAAAAGCTTAACACAGGGGTGCAATCTGAAGTGCATTGTTAACACTGCAAAATATGACACATCAAGACATGCATACAAAATACTAAGAAATCATATTTCTATATACTCAAATTTGGTTAAAACCACATAGCTTTCATGACAGCACTACAAAAAAAAAAAACCAGTGAAAAAAACATTCCCTTATCAACTGCTTTTCTTATTGTTGTGGGCTTTATAGGGTGAGTGATATTTCTTATAATACACAAGTGAGATAGACTAGTGCAAATATTACAAATAGGTCGTTAAACTAATATTAGCACAAGTTTTGCCTCAGACTACCTGACAAATGAAGCCACGCAATGATGACGAAGGAGTTAAGATGAAGTTTATAAGAAACTTTAACTCTGGTTTCGCTAGCTATTTGAGTAAATGAAAACATAATACTTACATTTAAATTTGAATTTGCTGTCCACCACCGAAATCTAGTCTCGGCCGCCTTTAAAATAAATAAAAAATGCTGTCGTCACCGGCGCGCAATGACTTATGGGGTAGAATAGGGTAGGATCATAGACAGTATATAAACTGGACACAGCGACCCCATTGGATTCAACGGAGAAAAGTGAAGTCAATTAGAAGTACTCACTTCCTGATGGCTGACCGTACTGCGCAGACTCAAACTGAGCTTGACGACGTAGATGTGACGTGAGCAACCTGTCTGTCTTCTAGTAGCTGTGCCAAGAGAAATCTGAATCATTCTCTTCCGAAACTTGCAGAGACGGAGAGTGTGAGTAGGAGGTGTCCATGAGATAGGAGCAGGAGAAACTTTTGCTAAGTATTCTGATTAATTATTTTGTCATTTTGCCTCCACGTCCCCCGATTGTGCGCGAGCTTCTCCTCCTGTCCACACGGTAATCTCTCTACTGTGCGACAGAGAGTCGCGTGGTTATGACGCAATCATTAGCCTATTTTTTTACAAAAACTGCTTCTACGGGGCCATAACGTAAGATACAAGGTAATGGAGCCTTTTATACATTTTCGTGTTTCTTTAGAAATAAATAATGGACAAATGGAGTCTTTAAACGCCTCAGATGTGAAGTTATTCGCTGTCAGAGTGACGCCAAAATGAATGGGAGTCAATGGAATGCTAACAGCAGGTGATGGTCCGCTAATCAATGGAAGCCCGGGGAAGCTTCAATATTTTATGAAACCCTGCCCCCCTGGGTAGGATAGGCCGCTAAGTGTCCATTTATGGCCCTGTCCCAAATGGTACACTTCATGTGCACTTTCAGTGAGACCGCAGTGTGTCCCATTTCTCATTTTTAGATCTCAGAAGGGTGCTCGCGAGCGCCCCCATGTGGTCGATTTGTGCCCTTGATGCGCACTTTTGCCGAGCCCGCGCTGATGCGGCCTCCACAGCAGACTTCTTCCCGACAGTCAAAGCGGCATTACGTCACGAAAGTGCGGACTCAGAGGAAGACCGCGAGTGCTTAGGGTTCCATTTGGGACAGGGCCTATGTATCCTTCCTTTCACGGGGAAACGAAGGGCGCATTTGGCGTCGCTTTTGAATCAGGGTAGCCTTCGTCGCGTCGCGATGACGCAACCGGCCTTTGAATACGGCCTTCGGACGTTTATATACTGTCTATGCCTTCGGAGGATGCAGAATTGAATTGGGACAGCCTTCATCGCGCCGCGGTGACGCAATCAGCCTTCAAATGCGGCCTTCCAAGGATGCAGCCTTTGAATTGGGACGTCCTTCGTCGCGCCGCTGTGACGCAATCGGCCTTCAGATACGGCCTTCGGAGGATGCTGCCTTCACATTGGGACACAGCTATTGAGTATGACGAAGTCAGGCTAGAGCTGCTGTGCTTCGCGGGCGACGGTTTCCGCGGCAACAGCTATCTCTACTGCTTTTTGAAAAGTAAGTGCAGCCTCTGTGAGAAGTCGCTTTTTTCCTCGTTGTTTAATCCACAATCAAATCTATCTCGAAGGGCATCTTGCAAATGTGGACTGAAGTCACAATGTTCAGAGAGTTGTTTTAATACTGCTATGTACTGTGCAACTGTTTCTCCTTCCTGTTGATTGCGTTTGTGGAAACGGAATCGCTTAAGGTGTAACTTAAGGACGACATAGCGTTAAAAAGGTTTCGGGAAACTCAGCCCATAACACTTAACAGCACTGGTACTAGTTTTTCCTCGTTGATATAATTTGCCTTTGTGAAGTGGTCAAACCGTTCAATAGGCTATATGTTGTCCACTGTCCACTGATGGCCTCGTCAAAAGCATCAATATGCCCGATAGTCGCCATCCTGAATTGGCCCACTGTTCGGTTGTTGCTAGTGTCTTCTGCAACACCGTGCACTCTTCATCTACGTCAGCAAGTACACTCGGTTACGTTAATCTTCTCAATATTAAGGTTAATGTCAATATTTCCACTCCTCGTCGCCAATTTTGTTGTGTTTATCAGAACATCATTGTGTTCTGAGGAGCTATAGATAACAATAACACAATGAAACCGAGTAGGCTTAGAACTGTCTTCTTTTACTGTTTCAATGTTCAAACAAAGTATACATGGTTACACAGCGCCTTCTACAACATAAGAAAACAACAGCAGGATAATCCAGTTACCAACACTAAATACATAACAATGAGGTGTAGAAGAGGTGGTGAGCTGTAGAGTGGTGGTGGATGCTGTTGTTGAGGTGGTGGATTCTGTTGTTGAGGATAATGTACAGTCAGTCGGTTATTATTGCAAAATAAACCGTGACAGGGTGATGCAGAACAGACTATACATTATCTATTCTTTATATAATATAATCATTAGACACAATACATAATTATAAATTAGTATCTCATCATTTTTACTTTTCATGTGATAATTATGATTTACCAAAGTATGTTTTTTTTTTTTTTTTTAATGGGCTTCTATAAATATGAGATGTACTGTACCAGTATCAAGAAGTGTACGGAGTTGCCCAATAAGAGGGTAGTTGCCCTGCCCACAGAACTGTCCTGCAAAGTCATCGAGATCCAGAGCCCAGACGAAAGCTCCACCGAACTTGTTCTCCTTCAGGTAGTTCACCTGTAGCAGACCAGATTTAATTGTTGAAAGCAGGAGAACTGCATTAAATTGTATGTAATTTCCAACATTTATGACATATTCACCTTAGTCGTAAAGCTTTCCTTGGTGTCAAATCCCACCCAGTTCCCATCCTTGGTTGCATAAGGAACTTTCTGATCATCAATCCATTGCACGGGGGTTCCTTGAAGGAAAGTACAGATCTGATGGGAGATGATCAGTCCATAACTCTTCTGATTTTATTTTTCACAATTAAGTATTGTGCTATGATGTAAGTGCATGAGTATAGATTGAAGATGAGACCTCATAATAGGACCAGAATCCATCCTCTGCGGTGAAATTTCCAGCTGCGGCAGGTCCACTAGCTGGAGCTCCAACTCCACTGGCTGCAGACGCCAGACGAAACGTTCTTCCATATGTTGCAAAGCCCATCCTCAGCTTCTCCACAGGAGTACCCTGATCTCTCCAGTATTTCATTGCAAAATCCTACATAGTCATGATGAATCAGTTATTTTCTGTTGCATGTTTTCAGCTGCTTGGTGTATGCAATGACTCCAGTATAATTCATAAATCATTTATGTTATACTTGATGTTATACACTGCCCAGCCAAAAAAAAAAAAAAAAGGTTTGGGATTTAAATAGACAAATGCTTAATAAAAATCTATGATTTGATCATTATTGCAGTGATTGTTATGTTTCAAGCATGTTATACTGTATGTTTGACAACAGTTCTTCCAACCCTAATTGATGGAGTGTCTAGCTTTTCATTTCTGAAACAACCAGTAGGAAGACACATCATGGCCATATTCCAGGAAGACAATGTCAAGATTCATCTGGCTAAAATTGTGAAAGAATGGTTTGGTGGTAGCATGAAGAATGATTTTCACATTGAGTGCTTGACTCTTGCATTGTCAACACAAGATCTTGACCAACAATTGATGCACCTCTTGATGGAAATAAATGTTGTGATGTTATTTCCATCAATAGGCATTTGACTTTTCTTTTTGGCAAGGCAGTGTATTTCAGAAATTTTACAGTAGGATATAAGGCTTTTGTACAGTATTTAAGTAGATATTGTCTCCAGTGTCTTCAGAGCCACGGTACAGAGGACTGTTGTGCCCAGTTACCGTCTCGTTTGAGCCATGGAAGTCATAGGTCATGACATTAATGAAGTCCAAATATCTGCATTACAAGAGGGAAATAGCGAGTTCATAGTTATCACCCATTTATACATTTGATTGCCATTTTAAGAGATTCTATCCAAACCATAATCATTCAAAGTGAACAAAAAAGTGAACAGGAGACCTACTTGGCCATTTCTGAAATTTCATAAGCAGAATCAATGATTCCTTTCCCAGCAGCCACTGCAGCGCTGAGCATGAGTATGGGGCGTCCAGTGTTGGCACTCTCTGCCTGGTAAGCTTCCTGGAGTTCCTGTTAGTCACATATTTGCAGTGAATTAATGCATTTTTTTAACTCAATGTAATTATAATACACATTGAAAATCTGCCATCCAAAATCTAATATAAATATAGATAAATAAATATAACTAATAAATAAATAAATAAGATAAATAAATATAACTAATATAATTAAGCTTTAGGATTTTGAAAAAAACATTAAATAAATATGCATGATGTTAAACAAAAATAAATATTTCTGATTCTGCACTATTTCCTGGTAACAAATCAAACAAGTACATTTGTGACACTGATCATGTGACTCTTTGTACAGAAGTTCAGATGTTCATCAGGTTTTACACAAACTTGTGGAGTTCATGAAGCTCAAGTGCGGCTGTCATTAAAGCAAAAGAGGAACAAACCAAATACATCCCAAAACAATTGTAATTAATTTTCCTTAATTAGTTTTTGTTATGCTCATATTTATTTTTTTTATTTACATTTTTAGGTAACACTTTCCAGTAAGGAATTATTTGTCAACATTAGTTAATACATTAAACGAGCAATACATTTTTAAAAAACATTTGTTAATGTTAGTTAATAAAATGTCTATGTTCTTCCTAATTCACAGAGCATTAAAGGAGCTGTATGCAGGGGCATAATTTGTGGGGGGGTTGGGGGGAGATAACCCCCCCAATATTTAAATCTATGCATTACAACCCCCCCAATATTTATACCATGATCACATGAAAAATATGCAGACCCAAACTTCAACCCCCCCAATATTCAAACCAAATCTACGCCCTTGGCTGTATGTAAGAAATGTATTTCAATTAATCATAAAATGGCCCTGATATGTCACTAGACATTAAGAAATCATGTTCATTTCAAATACTTATATCACTGACAACAGTAGTCCGGCCAGGATATTGTCATTTAAAAAGTGAAGTTGCAGCCCTCAACTGATGTTGATGTTGTCATGTTGTGTTTTGGCCTGAAGCGCCACCCTCCACCTATCTACCAATCACGAAGTCAGTAGTGTTTCGGCATCCGGGTTGCCAGCTCAGCTCTAGTTACCACAGCTGCAGCTACAAACGTTCCTGCTGGATCCTGCAGCCTATCTGGCAACCTCGAGTCAGGGGGAGGGGGAGGGGATACACCGCTCTACAGTCATTTGAAAGTGATTGCAGTACCAGTTTTGGTCACAATCTTACATATGGCTCCTTTAACTAACTAATGTTAACATATAGAACTTTTGATTTTAAAAATGTAGTAGTTAATTAATGTTGAAATTAACAATAACATTCTTAGTTCATGTTAACTAATGTAGTTAACTAATTGTAACAAATGAAATCTTATTGTAAAGCGTTACCCATTTTTAAATAGAAAAATGCAAAATAAGCATTTTCACCAGTGGACTTTTGGACATGCGTACATGCATACTCATTCTTTCTCTGATTATTTATCATCTTTATTGATTTGAAACATTCAACCATGTTATCAACTTGTTGTAAAGAGCATTTATTTGTGTGAGAGAATACAAATCTGTAAATAATGAAGTACCTTACACAGCAGAGTGAATCTCTGCTTGTCTTCTGGAGGACTTCCACGAGAACCGGGATACTCCCAGTCCAGATCCAGACCATCAAAGCCATGGGTCCTCAGAAATGCGATGGAGGACTGAATAAACGTCTGCCTGTTTTCTGGTGTGGACACCATTATACTAAACCTAGAGTAAAGCGGGAAATCTCATGAAGATGAAATAAACAGTTCTGTTCTACACACACATCCTTCAATATTCAGTGTTTGAGCTGGACTCTTACTGTTCTGAGCCGAAGGTCCATCCTCCGACAGCCAAGAGAGTTTTCAAGCTGGGGTTTCTGTCAAGACAAATATTTGTATTCTGTAAACAAATATATTCATAAACAAAACATCAGATGATCGCACATACCTTTCCTTTAGTCCATTGAAAGATTGGTAAAGAGTTTCATCATTCTCTTCAACGGCTGTCAATTCATTTTCCTGATTAATAATGGAAAAAGCATAAATTAAATGAGTGCACAGATCTGGGTCCACATTAGATGGCAGATACTTGCCACCGTCAGGTCTGTACTGAGACCAGTTTGTGAAGTAGCATAGCAGTTGGAAGGCCAGTCCTGAAAAAAATAAAAAATAAATTACTACACAAATATGTATTACACAAATATTAATAATAATAATATAAAACAGAACTAATAATAATATTAATTATTATTATTTCCACAACCCTAAGGACAAGCTGTTTGGATAATGGATAAATTCGAATTGTTATTATTAGTATTATTTAAATGTGGCTTTTGAATATAATATTTAATAATGAAACAACTAATAAATAAATAAAAACTTACCAAAGTGGCACAATGCCAGAGAAAAGCCTGAAAAGAGATACAAATGAAATGTTAACAAATAAAACACTCAAACATTCAAACTCTTAAAAAGCATTCTCTAAGAACAACAATCACTTACCAGCTAGAAAAATAAATTTGGTCATCATAAAGTGAAGACTTGAAGTCAGTCAAGAAACTGTGTCTGCTATTGCTGAAATGCAGAATTTATCATATTACTTCCTTTTAACCCCAACACACATGTTTGATTAAACAATGATTAACTGATCAGCTGCTCACTGTTATCTGTCCCGGATGTTGCCAGACATCACAAACTACTGTATCATAAAGTTATGAGTACTGTATCATAAAGTAAAAAATATTTTTACTCTCTAAATAATAATTAATAATAATAATTCGTTACATTTATATAGCGCTTTTTCTGAGACCTCAAAGCGCTTTACATATGGAAGAGGGGAATCTCCTCAACCACCACCAATGTGCAGCATCCACTTGGATGATGCGACGGCAGCCATATTGCGCCAGAACGCCCACCACACACCAGCTTACTGGTGGAGAGGAGACAGTGATGAAGCCAATCAGTATATGGGGATGATTGGGAGGCCATGATGGACAGAGGCCAAGGGGCAGATTTGGCCAGGATGCCGGGGTTACACCCCTACTCTTTTTCGAAGGACATCCTGGGATTTTTAATGACCACAGAGAGTCAGGACCTCGGTTTTACGTCTCATCCGAAGGACGGTGCTCTTTTGGCAGTATAGTGTCCCCGTCACTATACTGGGGCATTAGGACCCACACAGACCACAGGGTGAGCACCCCCTGCTGGCCTCGCTAACACCTCTTCCAGCAGCAACCGAGTTTTTCCCAGGAGGTCTCCCATCCAGGTACTAACCAGGCTCAGCCCTGCTTAGCTTCAGTGGGCAAACAGTCTTGGGCTACAGGGTGATATGGCTGCTGGATGAACAAAATAAATAAATAAACAAACCATTAAGACTTATTTAAAGGGGTGGTAAAATGCCCTTTTCACAAGATGTAAAATATATCTATGATGTCCCCAGAGTGTGTATGTGAAGTTTTAGCGCAAAATACCCCACAGATATTTTTATATAGCAAGTTAAAGTTGTTACTTTTTGAGGGTTTACAAAAACGCACCGTTTTGTGCCTGGCCCTTTAAATGCAAATGAGCTGCTGCAGAGGGCGGGGTTTCAAGAGCTCATGTGTGTTAGCAGCTGCTATTACCTCAAGCAGACATGCTAAAATGACAGAAACTGTTCTGCCTTTAATGTTAAAACGGAGTCAGACAAAGATGGAGAGACTCAAGAAGAAGTGACAACATGTAGAATGCAACAGGACGTCTCTGAATGGTTAGTTGATGAATTTATGTTGCTGATGTGGAGTTAACTATCTTCAATTAAGATATTCTGTCATGATAAATCTATAAATCGCTCATATAGGAACTGTTGTGAGATGCACACAGAGTGACTTTCTATTGCATGTGAAAAGATGGATGCTAAAGTTTGAGCTGACTCACAAATGTACTCTTATACAACAACTTTTCCTCTTCTCAACATGGACTGCGTGTTCCCGGGGGTGGGGTTTATGTAAATTCTAGGGTTAGTGATGTCACTAACCGGGGAGGAATGTCGTGTAGTCCCAACCAGCCGTTTGTTGTAGTCCTTTTCTTTAAAAGCAAATATCTTCCTTTGCTTTGAACTTTGAGCATTGTAACTTTACAGATGTTGTTTATGCTCAAACAGCAACATTACACACTAACTAAAGTTAGAAAAGTGAAATCATAATCAACCACCCCTTTAAGAACTTTTGAACTGAAACAAATGTGAGCTATATAAAGTAGCCAATTATTTCAATTGTTTGTAATATGGCACATAGTCTTAGAGCTCAAACATGAATTGGGGCTCAGATCAGGAAGCAGACAGACTGGCTAAACCGACCGTCTGCTAGCTGTCTCACGTCACCAAGGTCAGATAAATCCCATCACATAGAGCCTCTTTCACCAAGATATCATCATATAGAGACTGTGTCTGTTCCCCCGAATTAGGACATACAAAAAACTTCCAAATCCATCTAAGGATACATTTTTTATTGATGTTCAACAAATAAAAAACAGATATAATACAAATGAGCAAATGATAAAGCTTGGGTTGCTGAATATTCGATCCCTTACTTCAAAAGCACTTATTGTTAATGATATGATTACAGACTATAATCTATGTGCTGTGTTTGACAGAAACCTGGCTAAAACCAAACGAGTCCATCCCCCAAGATTACTGTTATAAACATGAACCTCATCTGAAAGGCAAAGGGGGAGGTGTTGCTGTAATTTATAGTAATATTTTCAGAATTACTAAGAAGTCTAGTTTCAAATATAATTATTTTGAAGTGTTGGTGCTTAAGGTAACACTATTTAGTGTAAATGATAAATCACGTTTGAGATTTGTGCTGGCTACTGTCTACAGGCCACCAGGGCACCATACAGACTTTATCAAAGAATTAGCTGATTTTCTGTCCGTTAGTACTGGCTGCAGATAAAGTCCTAATTGTTGGTGATTTTAATATACACTCACCTAAAGGATTATTAGGAACACCTGTTCAATTTCTCATTAATGCAATTATCTAATCAACCAATCACATGGCAGTTGCTTCAATGCATTTAGGGGTGTGGTCCTGGTCAAGACAATCTCCTGAACTCCAAACTGAATGTCAGAATGGGAAAGAAAGGTGATTTAAGCAATTTGGAGCGTGGCATGGTTGTTGGTGCCAGACGGGCCGGTCTGAGTATTTCACAATCTGCTCAGTTACTGGGATTTTCACGCACAACCATTTCTAGGGTTTACAAAGAATGGTGTGAAAAGGGAAAAACATCCAGTATGCGGCAGTCCTGTGGGCGAAAATGCCTTGTTGATGCTAGAGGTCAGAGGAGAATGGGCCGACTGATTCAAGCTGATAGAAGAGCAACTTTGACTGAAATAACCACTCGTTACAACCGAGGTATGCAGCAAAGCATTTGTGAAGCCACAACACGCACAACCTTGAGGCGGATGGGCTACAACAGCAGAAGACCCCACCGGGTACCACTCATCTCCACTACAAATAGGAAGAATTTGCACAAGCTCACCAAAATTGGACAGTTGAAGACTGTAAAAATGTTGCCTGGTCTGATGAGTCTCGATTTCTGTTGAGACATTCAGATGGTAGAGTCAGAATTTGGCGTAAACAGAATGAGAACATGGATCCATCATGCCTTGTTACCACTGTGCAGGCTGGTGGTGGTGGTGTAATGGTGTGGGGGATGTTTTCTTAGCACACTTTAGGCCTCTTAGTGCCAATTGGGCATTGTTTAAATGCCACGGCCTACCTGAGCATTGTTTCTGACCATGTCCATCCCTTTATGACCACCATGTACCCATCCTCTGATGGCTACTTCCAGCAGGATAATGCACCATGTCACAAAGCTCGAATCATTTCAAATTGGTTTCTTGAACATGACAATGAGTTCACTGTACTAAAATGGCCCCCACAGTCACCAGATCTCAACCCAATAGAGCATCTTTGGGATATGGTGGAACGGGAGCTTCGTGCCCTGAATGTGCATCCCACAAATCTCCATCAACTGCAACATGCTATCCTATCAATATGGGCCAACATTTCTAAAGCATGCTTTCAGCACCTTGTTGAATCAATGCCACATAGAATTAAGGCAGTTCTGAAGGCGAAAGGGGGTCAAACACAGTATTAGTATGGTGTTCCTAATAATCCTTTAGGTGAGTGTACATGTAGATAACGAAAAAGATGCATTGGGATTGGCATTTAAAGACATTCTTAACTCTATTGGGGTTAGACAACACGTGTCAGGATCTACTCAATGTCGTAATCATACTCTAGATCTAATATTATCACATGGAATCAATGTTGATGCCGTTGAAATTCTACAGCAGAGCGATGACATCTCAGATCATTATCTAGTCTTGTGTAAACTTAATTTAGCCAAGGCTGCAAAGTCGACTCCGTGTTACAAATATGTTAGACCTATCACTTCTGCCACTAAAGATTGCTTTATTAATAATCTTCCTGATCAGTTTCATCATCTCAGCATCCCAGATAGCTTAGAAGAACTCGATATTGCGACAAACTTTTAACTCTCTTTTCCAGCACTTTAGACACAGTTGCTCCATTGCGCTTAAAGAAGATTAAAGAAAATAGTCCAACGCCGTGGTACAACGAGCACACTCGGGCCCTTAAGAGAGCAGCCAGAAAAATGGAGCGCAACTGAGAAAACAAAACTAGAGGTATTTCGCATTTCATTGAAAGAGAGCTTGATTGCATACAGAGAGGCCTTAAAAGCTGCTAGATCTGCTTATTTTTCAACCCTATTAGAAGAAAATAAATAAAACCCTAGGTATTTATTTGAAACAGTGGCTAAACTAACAAAAAATAAATCTTCAACACCCGTCGTTTCCAAGCAGCACAGCAGTAATGACTTTATGAACTTCTTCACTTATAAGTTTGATAATATCAGGGAGAAAATCATAACTATGCCACCGTCTACTACAGTATTGCATCAGGCAGTGCATTGTAGTCTCCCTGAGGAAAAATTCAATTCATTCATTATTATAGGAGAGGAAGAATTTTCTAAACTCGTTAAATCATCTAAATCAACAACATGTATGTTAGACCCTATACCGACTAAGCTACTGAAAGAGATGCTTCCAGAGGTCATAGATCATCTTCTAAATATCATTAATTCATCTTTGTCCTTAGGATGCGTACCAAAAACTTTTAAGCTGGCTATGATTAAACCGCTTGTTAAAAAAACGCAACTTGAATTTCTTACAGAATTAGTCAATTACAGGCCGATCTCGAATCTACCTTTTCTGTCAAAGATACTAGAAAAGGCAGTATCTTCACAACTATGTTTCTTTTTAGAAAGAAATTATATCTGCGAGGATTTTCAATCAGGATTTAGACTGTACCATAGTACTGAGACAGCTCTTATTAGAGTCACAAATGATTTGCTCTTATCATCCGATCGTGGTTGTATCTCGCTATTAGTGTTACTGGATCTTTGTGCTGCATTTGACACTATCGACCAGAACATTCTTTTAAAAAGACTCGAAAATTATGTTGGCATTAGTGGAATTGCATTAGCATGGTTTAAATCATACTTATCTGACCATCATCAGTTTATAGCAGTAAATGAAGAGATGTCTTATCGATCACAAGTTCAGTATGGTGTACCACAAGGCTCAGTACGAGGACCGCTGCTGTTCACTCTGTACATGCTATCCTTAGGAGATATCATTAGGAAGCATGGCATTAGTTTTCACTGTTATGCTGATGATACTCAGCTCTATATTTCTTCACGCCCAGACGAAACTTACCAATTCACAAAATTAACGGAATGCATAGCTGATACAAAAAACTACTGCAACTACTAGCAACTTCCTACTACTTAATTCTGAAAAAACAGAGATTCTAATTATTGGACAAAAAACTTCCTGTCTAACACTCGATGGCTGCTCTATCAAGTCCTCGTCGTCGGTTAGGAACCTGGGTGTGCTCTTTGATACCAATCTTTCATTTGAAAGTCACGTGTCAAGCATCTGTAAAACTGCATTTTTTCATCTTAAAAATATATCTAAATTACATCATATGCTCTCATTGAAAAATGCTGAACAATTAGTTCATGCGTTTATGACTTCAAGATCCTTTTCCTATTTAGGACCAAAACTTTTGAACAATCTTCCTAACATTGTCCGGGAAGCAGACACACTCTGTCAGTTCAAATCTAGACTAAAACACATCTCTTTGGCCTAGCATACACATAAACACATTATAGACTTGTATAATTCAATGTTAGGCTGCATAGATTAGGTCAGCCGGAAACCGGGAACACTTCCCATAAATCCTGATGTACTTGTTACATCATAAGAAGGATGGCGTCTACGCTAATATTAGTCTCTCTGTTTATCCAAGGTTTACCGCAGTCCGCCGGATCCAGGCCGTATCCAGATCACATGATGGACCTGCGCCTGGACCCATCCATAACACATCCCTGAAGTGCCAGCCTCATCAGCCCTGTGAAGGCCTCATCGACACGACAGCCATCGGCACTGATCCTCAACAAACTCGTATCCAAACCGGCGTGATGACTTCCGACTTCCAACCAGAAGGAACTGGATAAATATTCTGAATGTTCTGATCCAATCTGACTTCTGACCTGTAATGCTGCCTGGATCATAATCATACACTGTTCGCTTGTTGGCCAGAGGAGAACTGGCCCCCGACTGAGCCTGGGTTCTCCCAAGGTTTTTTTCTCCATTCTGACACCTGATGGAGTTTTGGTTCCTTGCCACTGTTGCCTTGGCTTTTGGCTTGCTTAGTTGGGGACATTTAATATTTAACAATATTATTGATCTGCCTTACTTAAGGTGGACGATGACGCAATTTTCTTCTAGAAACAAAATAATTTTCATGTTATCACTGCATGTGAAGCTGCTTTGCTACAATCTGTTTTGTAAAAAGCGCTATATAAATAAAGGTGACTTGACTTGACTTGTATATACTATGTTTGATTTTTCAAGGCACACTATGCAGTTTCTGTTTTTCTCAAACAGCGACCCCTAGAGTCGCTGTAGAGTACTTGTATTTAACGTTACTGTTGTAAATACCACTCACGCAGAGCCGTCTCTGCACTCTTCCGACCGCGCTTTCTTAATTTTCTTCGCCGACTCTGCTATGATTCACGTCTGAAATGCGTGCTAGTGTCTTTCATAGAGGCTGCTTCATGTGTTGTAGATGTATGTGACATCATGCCGTAAAGCAAGTTGTGATTCTCGCAAGATTTGTTGGGGCGCCACCTCTCAAACTTGCATTGCTGGTTGAAGCTGTTATATTAAGGTACAAATCTTGCATAGTGTGCCTTTAAGTATAGTTTTATACCCATCTCTTCGTATAATTTTTAATTTAGGTAGGAAAGAACACCAATCTGTATTGAGTATGCAAATATTTTGATGACTCAATTGCTGTTGGTTACATTTTGAATAATGCAAATTCTATAGTTGTACTTCCATTACATATTTTCATACTTGAATATATTTCATAAAGTTTACTAAAACCAAATGTTAAATAATTAATGCCCCATTCACTTTCTAAAGGTTCCAAAGCTGATTGAATCCACCATATCCGATGAGCGTGTGAAGGTAGAGTTGGTGAGTGGATTCGACCCTCTGCCCATCAGCTCCTATGATGATGATACATTCGGGTACCAGACCATAAAGAAAACGGTGCATGACATTTTCCCTCAGGTCACTGTAACTCCTGGTAAGGTTTTCAGCATTGTCATTATTGACATAAGGGGTTTAAGTGCCCCTTACATACATCATTGACTCATGAAGAGCTTTTCTCACTCTTAGTTTTGTCTGCGGTTTCCTTTCACAGGTATCTGTGTGGGTAACACTGACAGCCGGCACTACACTGAACTGTGTCCGGATATTTAACGCTTTGCCCCATCATGGTACAAACTCGGTGATTCTGCGAGGTAGGACACACAGAAATTGTACTCCTGCTGAAGCTGTAAAAGTAATTAAATATTAAACCGCTTACACTTCCCTTTAGATTCCATGGTGTGAATGAGAGAATCTCCATCCAAAACTATGAAGAGATCGTGCTGTTCTACTTTCAACTCATGCAGAATAGTGACATTAGGAACTTGTCGCCACCTCGCACCTAAAATACACAGATGTCATGCTTTGAAATCTGTGGAATTTATAAGATTTGCTCTGTCTAAATGAACTTGAAAATAAAAGCTGTACGAAACATGTTTATGTACAGTACCATTCAAAAGTTTGGTTTTTGGTTGAAAAAAATACTTTTATTCTGCAGGGATACATTAATCTGACTTTGATCAAAAGTGAAAGTAAAGATATATATATATATATAGAGAGAGAGAGAGAGAGAGAGAGAAAGATCAAAAGTGAAAGTAAAGATATATATATATATATATATATATATATATATATATATATATATATATATATATAAAAAATATATATATATATATATATATACAATTTAACAGAAGATTCTAATCATCACAGTATCCACAAAAAAATATTTTAAGCAGCACAACTCTCAAAATCAAAATTAATAATAATAAGAAATGTTTCTTGAGCGCTAAATCAGCATATTGGAATGATTTTTGAAGGATCATGTGACACTGAAAACTGGAGTAATGATGCTGAAAATTCAGCTTTACCATCACAGGAATAAATTACATTTTTAAATGTATTCTAATAGAAATCCGTTTTTTTAATATATTTTTTTAATAATATTTAACCATTTTACAGTATATATATATATATATATATATATATATATATATATATATATATATATATATTTTATCAAATAAATGCAGCCTTGGTGAGCATAAAAGACTTTGAATATTGAATATCTTAAAATTGATAATAAAAATTATCTTGAAATTCCTTTCTGTAGTATCTTAGTTTTTCCTGGATGAGTTAACATTTTAAATACAGATCACTAGGTTACTTATGCTACCAGTGTAAATATATAAAATATCTTGCCATTTATGAGGTTTGTCTTCATGCAAAACACAGTGTTTACAAATATTTTTCCAATAGTTATGTTAGATTTAAAAGTTATGCATTAGTTTTAAAAGTTATGCATCTTTTGTCCACGTAAAATAAGCCTTCCAATATTTCTGTTATCTTAAGATTTACTTGTTATTGGAAAAACCCATAAAAAGATTCTGCTCCTATTCACAGTTTCAGGTTATTGCATTTGTATGTAATATTTAACAACTTTACAAGTAGTCTTCTGTATGTCAGAGTTTATATTTTTGACTTTGCTCTGTCACACTGTCAATGATTAATACTTAAGATGTTAATATGTAACACCCGCATTACATCGAAAGGACCAGTACTCAGATGTTTATGGAGCTGGCTGAGAGAATAGTTGCCCTATACAGAACTACTGTAGCCTCCTGCAAAGTCATCGAGATACAGAGAGCAGATAAAGACCTTATGACACAGTCTTTATAACCTCTGTATTTTACCTTTGTTTCATTGCTCTCATTTGTACCAAAATCTAGTCAATATTTTCCCTGGTTGCTTTGAAAGTAACCTTAAAAAAGAAAGTACAGATCTAAAAAGAAATAAGATTACAAATGACTTGAAATATTTTCACTTCAGTGTTACTGCAGAATAAACAGACTGTGGTTTAAAGTAGTACGCAGTGCAACTGTTTTATATTGTACTATAATTCAATTACATACGAGTATGAATAATAAATTATCTAAACTATGCCTCATTTTAATCCCTGTTGTTTTTCACCTGTCTGTCTCCTATTGCCTGTTATCTTGTATCACCTGCCATTTATGATTTTGCCTTGGAGATGGTTCTTATGCAAATGATAACATTAGTTACGAACTGCTCCGAGACACGAAGGTTGAGATCCAAATGCAGCTTTATTATGGGCAATCCAAAGGCGTAATCCAAGGTACAGGCAAAATCAAACACAGGCAGGCAGTCCGTACAAACAAACAAACAAACAAACAAACAAACAAACAAACAAACAAACAAACAAACAAACAGTTATGATGAGGCAAGGACGAAGCAGAGAGAGAATCCATATGCAAGCACTAATTTAATGAAACAAACAGGAAATCCAGGGCAAACAATGGCACACAGGACTCAGGACTGGAACATTGAACAGCTACAACAACGGACAAACAACAACTGAAGCACAGAGGTTTAAATACAAATGCAAACAAGCTAAACAAGATAACAAGGGGGCGTGGTAAATAAGAAACACCTGAGGAGACTAATCAACATAACGGGGAACTGCTAAAACATGGGACAAGACAGAGGAACACAGACATGAATCATTACACAAACAAACAAACAAACAAAACAGGCAGGGAGCAGAGGCAAGAGAGTAATCCAAGGAACAGGCAAGAAATCCAAAAACCAAGAGACATGAAAGGGAGAATGCTCAGCATTGCAGTGTGACACCAAAACAAAACTTCGCAGTGAGTGAATTAATGAACATGGAATAAATAGGCTGAAACTAACAAGGTAATGAGATACAGGTGAATGCAATCAATGATGATGAGTCCGGGCAGTGAGTTCTGGGAAATGTAGTTTGTGAGTGAAACATGATAGTCTGGTGTGGAGTGCCCTCTGGTGGCTCTCAAGGGCACTCCAGCTGGTGACCATTTCAATTAGCCACATTAATGAATGTTTTCTAAACTGTAATGCAGAAGAAATAAAATAATGTTTATGGTCTCCCCAGTGTTGTTACTGTTAACTAAAAATCATTTTTGTTAATTGAAATAAAGCTGAAATAAAATATAAATATAAATAAAAAACTTTAACTTGTAGTTAGGCTAAATGAAAATGAGAAATATTTCCTAAGCAATGAACTGAACTAAAAATAAGTTAAAGTTAAACAAATAAAAATTAAAAACACACACTAAATTAATAAAAATTAAAACCTCATGGGCCTCATGGGCAAAAGCAATAGCATCCCTGACCCAATGTGACATGGTCTGTTTGGTGGCAGCCGCCCCCCTGTTACTGCTCCCATAACAGACGGACAATTGCTCTGACTTAAACCACTGGCTAGTGCGGTGGAAGTAGGCCTGAAGAGCTCGGACTGGACACAGTCTGTGAGATCTCTCCTGCTCCAGCATTATGAACGGTGGGTGCCCGGATGTACAGTCGAGAAAGGAACCTTAGGCAGGTAGTCAGGATGAGGATGCAAAATCACTTTCACCATACCTGGGGCAAAGTCTAAGCCGGATGACGAGATCGACAGAGCCTGCATATCCCAGATTCTTTTTAAAGAAGTTATAGCCATTAGAAAAACCATATTTAGGGTCAGAAGTTTGTCAGACGCTGACTCTAGAGGTTCAAAGGGGGTCTCAACCAGACCCTCGAAGACTATAGCTAAGTACCATGAAGGGATCTTGGTTCTAACAGGTGGCCTCAGTCGTCTGGCCCCACAAATGAAGCGAGCGAGCAGAGGATGTCTCCCGAGTGGCGCCCCGTCCACCAAGGCGTGGCAAGCCGAAAGAGTGGCCATATAAACCCTGAGAGTAGAGGGGCATGTGCCTGTCGACAACTTTTCCTGCAAGAAGTCTAGAACTTAAGCAATCTGGCAGTTGACTGGATCTGCATTATGTGCTGTGCACCACCTTTCAAAGACACCCCATTTACTGTCATAAATCTTTCTAGTTGAGGAAGCCCTAGCACTTAGAATGGTCTCAATAACATTATGTGAAAGCCCAGTGTCCCTCAGTTAGTACCCATCAGGGGCCAAACATGAAGGTTCCATAGGTCGGGCCTAGGATGGAATATCGTGCCCTCCGCCTGAGACAGAAGGTCCACTCCTCTCCGGAATCGCACATGGCAAGCCGTCGAGTAGAGATATTATCTCTGAGAACCATACTCTGTTCAGCCAATGCGGCGCTATCAGTAAGAGGCAAGACCCTTGTTGGTGAACTCTGGCTAGAACTCCGACTTTTTGCCATTTTGGGCCATGGGTGCACCCAGGGGGGCTGGGTGACTCAGAGAGAAGTAGAGGGGACTGATAGGAGGCGAAGAGGTCCACCTCTGCTTCGTAAAATCGGGTCCAGATCTGTTTGACTACCTCTGGGTGGAGTTTCCATTCCCCCGTCTGTAATTTCTGTCTGGACAGTAAATCCGCTCCCATCCCGCTACTCCCACCAGACTGGGTGCCAGACCATCAGGACTTCCTCTTTTTATTGATGATAGTCCTAATGTCTGGCCTGGGAGGCTGCTGAGTGCGGCGAGCCGGTCACCAATCCTTGCGAGGGGGAGCGCGGTTCGCTACACTCTGCTTTTTAACCTCCCTGGCTTTTGATGGACCGGGGAGAGGTTGGGTGGCCGATGGCCCCTCCCCTTGAGTGCGGCGAGGAAGGAACTGGACAAAAGCTTCCTCATGTTTTTTAACCTCTCTGAACCTGGTGACGACTGTGAAGACGGAGTCGCCAAACAGGCCAGAGGGTGAAACTGGGGAGTCTAGCAGAAAGACGTGGTCTTTATCTTTGATTACAGCTAAGTTCAGCCACAAGTGCCTCTCCGTGCTAACCAGCACCGACATTGAATGGCCGATTGCACGGGCCGTTTGCTTGGTAGCACGTAGAGACAGATCTGTGGCTCTACGCAGCTCAGTGAACGCCTCCTCATCTATTGTACTGCCCGCACTCAAATCCTTCAATAGGTCAGCCTGGTATGCCTGTAACACTGCCATAGTGTGCAGTGCAGCACCAGCCTGGCCTGCAGCTTGATAAGCTTTTCCCACAAGTGCCGAAGTTGTTCTACATGGCTTTGTGGGGAGGGTAAGTCTCTTTAATGAAGATGCCGAACCAGGCGAGAGATAGCTCGCGAGCGTCTCTTCAATCTGCGGCATCTCCACATAGCCCTGCGACTTCGCACCCACGATAGTCGAAAAAGTCGACATCGAAGGCACAAAGACGTGAGAAGTATATGGTTTACTCCATGACTTTGTTAGTTCGTCATAGAGGTCCTCGAAGAAGGGGAGAGACTGATGTTGTGGTCCCTCCCCCTGCCACCGGACAGAAACTTATCCTCTAGCTTACTACATTTGGGGGTCTCTTGTTCGCGTGGCCAGTCAAGCTGTAACCTGGCCATCACGCGAGTAACCACCTCAAGCAATTCCTCGACAGATTTATTTTCGCGAGAGGAACGCTCAGATGTAGGCTGCTCGTAGTTTGCAGACCCAAGAGATATATCATCGTCCCCCGTATGAACCAGGCGAGCATGCAGCATTTTCACGTTGAACAGTTCACAATGCTCGCACTCGCCTTTCTCCAAAGCCAAAGCTGCATGCTCCACCCCCAAACAAACAAAACAGTAATCGTGTGTATCCAGCTCAGACATGGGACAGGAGCATGGAGGAACACAACGCTTACTCTGTTGTTGACAAATTTTTTGCTTTTTTTAAACTCTTTTTAAAGACTTTCAGAGAAAAAAAAAATTCTGCACACTGCCAGTTGAAACTCCTAACAAAGATCTGTAGCAGATATTAAGAGGTAAGAGAAGTTTCTTTGACGAATACATGCACAGAGTGGTCTGAAGAAAAAAGACCTGACAATGCACCTGTGACTCATCTATTTATAGCCTCGTGTCGCAGGTGTGCGCCGATGACGCCACCGACCGAGGCTATACCTCCGGGTCAATTCTATTGACGTGTTACACACTATATTCACAGCTGGTCACGATTAAAGATGTTCCCAATGCGCTAAGCAGCGCAGCATCGACTGTAGCTTTTGAAAGGGAACTCTATGGCTCTTTAACCTGTGATTCTAATCCACAGCCAGCAGAGGGCGATCGTGCCCTCTAATTACATCGTTGAGTTCCCTTTCGAGAACGGTCACTTCATATTGCATAGCTAATACGCAGTGGGGAAACTCCTTTCCTCAAGAAATATTTAAGCTAATAATTTAAAATGCAGTGCAGCTGCACAGCGAACACAGCAGAGCGTCTAGGTCGCCCATTGGCTGTGCTGTGGCAACTGCACATCCTATGGCCAAGCGCCTCTGACGCGCGACCCAATTAAGTGACTTTGCGCCAAGTACGTCAGAGTGTGCCCAAATGGGCGCAGCATAAGCCTGTAAAGAGAGCCCATTCTGGCCATATAGCAGATTTTCTCTCCTTCAGCGACTCTTCACGTCTCTGACTCCTCTGAAGTCTTCGCCGTCGAAACAAGCCAAAACAGCTAGAGCAAGCCTTTGCATACAGCGGACAGCGCCTTCAACTTACCTCGAAGCCGCTTCTCTTCTGTCGCTGCTCTCTTGAGGCCATCTGGTGAGAAAACGCTTTTATCCTTTACTGCTACTGTTGTGTTCGCCGCTGCAACACTCAGTTTCATAAAAGAGAAAAATTAGCAAACGTTGTTCCAAATACCTCGCTCCTGCACCTCATGCAGATCACGTCTACACGAGGAAGATGGGCACACGGAGTGTACCATGTGCCTGGGACCCGCCCACGCTGAAGCTGCACTCTATGCCGCGGGCTGCTCTCACTGCGAGAGCCTGCCCATCTCGACGCTGCGGATGCGGCTAGCTCTCTTTCGAGACGGCAACACCGCTCCTCCTGCATTTCCCTTTCCGGCACTACTTCAGCCGCGGAAGAAGAAGCGCCGCAGCCAAAGGCAGCCCGAGCACATGGAAACAAGCGAGCCCACGCCGACCACGTCCCCGCTTGCCTCGCTTTCTCCATCTCAGTCTCCTTCGCTGGTCCTTTTCACTCAGGCACTTTTTTCCCTGAGGTCCACGATGAACTCACAAAGTCATGGGGTGCGTCATACTCAACACGCACGTGCGCTTCTACTTCCGCCACGCTCTCCTCTGTTGACGGCGCAGCGGAAAAAGGTTATGAGAAGCTGCCACCGCTCGAGGAAGCAGTCGCCGCCCATCTATGCCCGCCCACTGCTGTTGGCTGGAGATCTAGAGCGGTACACCGCTCAAAGCCCTGCCGAAACACTTCAGCCCTCGCTGGACGCGCCTTCTCTGCTTCCGGTCAGGCTGCATCGGCTCTGCACACCATGGCGGTGTTGCAGGTGTTTCAGGCCAAACTTCTCCAGACAATGGACCAGTCTGGTCCGAACCCTGAGGTGTTCCGTGACCTGCGCAGCGCCACAGACCTAGCGTTGCGCACTACAAAGGCTACCACCCAAGCGATCGGCAGAGGTATGGCTAACCTCGTCGTGCTCGAGTGCCACCTTTGGCTGAACCTCACTGACATCAAAGAGGCGGATAAAACGGCTTTCCTCGTCTCACCTATCTCCAGCACTGGTCTCTTTGGTCCGGCTGTGAAAGGGTTTTCTGAGAGATTCACCGAGGCACAGAAGTCTTCACAAGCTATAAAAACACTTCCTGCCTGAGCGCTTCAGCTCTGCCTCGAGCTGTCACAAGAGCACGCCGCCTCCTCAGCCAGCGAAGTTGTCAGTTGTCACTCTATCTCTGTGTCGGGCCTGTCACAGCCCAGAAGAGAAAATGTGTACAAAACACAACACAAGGGTATTAGGTCCCCCCCATGCTAGGCGGCCCAGCCCTAATGTATATTCAAACTCTAGCCACAAGGGCCCAGGCCTGGCAAGCCATCCCCGGAGTGTCGAACTGGGTTTTGAACATTATAAAGCGAGGTCCAACAAAGGTCCAATTCGCTCGCAGACCCCCGCAGTTTCAGGCAGTTGTTGAGACCTCGGTGAGAAGCAACGTGGCTCACGTGCTTCGCACCGAAGTACAAAATCTACTAGCAAAAGGGGCGTTAGAATTAGTCCCCCCCGCGCTGAGCCGGTGGCACCCACCCCATTTTAGATCTGAGACATCTGAACAAAGCTCTCATGAGACGGCCGTTCAGAATGATAACTACTGAACAAATCCTCGCGCAGGTTCACCCAGGGGATTGTTTTTTTTACGGTGGATCTGAAAGATGCTTACTTTCAAATTCAGATAACACCCAATCACAGGCCATTCTTGAGATTCGCCTTCGAGGGGCAGGTTTACCAATACACGGTCCTAACGTTCGGTCTGTCCCTAGCACCTCGTACTTTCACGAAGTGCATGGACGCAGCACTTTCTCCCCTGAGGCAACAGGGAGTGCGCGTGCTGAACTATCTCGACGATTGGCTCATCGTCATTGCCATTGGCTCAGTCGGAGACCGAATTATTGACACGCAAGATTACTGAATCCTGCCGCTAATTGTGCCCTATTATCTTTTTTAAGCTATTAAATCACAAAAACTTTGGTGAGAACTATTATATATGCTTTACAAACTATTATGTGGAAGAAAATAAACAAATATTTAAAATTACATTATTTACAATCTACTGAACTGACAGCCAAGACAAAATCGTAAAAAACGTAATTTAATTAAAACTAAAATTTTTGACACGTATTTTACATTTGACAGCATTTGATAAGCTCAACCATTCAACACTGTTTATTTAGCTGTTGTGACAAAATTGATCAAATAATAAAAAAATCCCTTAAATTTATGAGAAATGTAAGTTTACCAAAAATATATTTTAATTTTTATTAGACCTTTTAACATAGTATTTCATTAATATGTAATTTTTTTGTATACTTTAAATATATTAAATACTTTACATGATTAATATAATAAAATATAATTGACATACTCATTAATCATTTAATTTTTGTGTTTCAATGCTTATTCCTCAAACAATGTAATCACACAATTTGGCCTTTAAGCTTCAGACATGTCCTACATTTTGGTAACGGGATAACAAAAATTCCAAACCCCATATAAAATGAATAAAAATGCAATTAAAAAAATTAAACAAGCATTTTCTGAAGGTTAAGCACCTCATTTCACTGACACTTCACTATCACTATTTGTTAACTGTATTTATGGAAAGTAGTTTCTTTTCTTTTAGTAATATTTGGGTTTGTATTGAGTGAAACTAAAGTAGTGTTATTTACGACTTTAAGATTTAAGTTTCTGTCTCAGTTTTCCCAAAGGTCTTCTCATCATCCAGCCTGGTCAAACATGAGTTGGTGGGAAACTACAGCCACTTGTTCACGGTTCCTGGGAGAGAGCCTGATCTGGAGCCGTACATGCTGCTGGCTCACATTGATGTAGTGCCGGCCGATGAGGCGGATGGGTGGGACGTTCCTCCTTTCTCTGCTCAAGAGCTCAATGGCTTCATTTATGGACAAGGAACCATCGACAACAAACAGTCTGTGATGGTACAGTGAATCAACGCTGCATCGCTCTTCATTCAAACAATTGCACATCTGTTTTTCCAACCTAAAGCTAACTGTAACAATGTTTGTTCTTGAAGGGGATCCTTCAGGCGCTGGAATACCTGCTGGAACGAGGTTACACCCCTCGCAGAAGCTTCTACATTGGTTTGGGTCACGATGAGGAGGTCAGTCTCAAGTTAACTGACTAGTAGTCACTTGTTTTGATGCATTCATTTATACGGTTATATATGTCAGGTGAATGGCTTACATGGCGCAGTCAATATCGTGAAGCTCCTGAAGAGTCGAGGGGTGAAGCTCCAGTATGTTTTAGATGAAGGCCTGGCAGTGCTGGACGGTGTCATAAGTGGCCTGGATGGACCTGCTGCCCTGTGAGACTGTTATTTTGAGCAACTCTACTAGCAGAGTCATTTAATTATTGAATTAGTTTGTAATATTTGCCCTGTGTGTGTTTTGTAGGATAGGTATCAGTGAGAAGGGTCAGACCACGGTAAAGCTGAGTGTCAGCAGCGCTCCAGGACATTCATCCATGCCTCCCAGAGAGAGCAGCATTGGCATCTTGGCTTCAGCTGTCAGAAGGCAAGTGGAAACCCCTAAAATGCTTCATTATTGTAAAACGGTTGGAAATACTAAAGGATATATTGATCCTTTTTCTTCTTATTAGATGTTTTGTTTAGTGATTTATTTATTGCTATTAAATTATTCTCAACACAGCTGCATGGCAGCAGTATTAAACTGAGCTATTTTTGTAATATCTTTTCCTAGGTTGGAGGAAATTCCGATGCCCAGACTGTTTGGTTATGGTCCTGAGCGTGGCACATTTGAACACCTGGCACATAAGGTAAAAGTGTTTTACATTTGATGAAATATGGACTTGCTTTTCAACAAACCATTTCTCTTATTTTATTTTGCAGTTTGGCTTCCCTCTCAGATTCATCATGTCTAATTTATGGCTCTTCTCTCTGCTACTCAGCAGGTAGTTCATATTTGTTGTCTTAAAGGGTAACTCTCGCCAAAATGCAATCTAGGGTCTTTTTGTTAATCTACCCGAGGCAAACTATCGTTTAAAAGCATAATTCGAATGGAAACGCCACTTTTAAGTTTGACCGTATTTTCGATTTAGGTTCAAATGCCTTGTGAATGGGAGTGAATGGGGCACTTTTATGATAGCATCAAAAATGACTATTTTTAAAACACTAAGGAGGCTTGATACAACATGAAACTTTGCTCAAAATATCACATGGGGCTCTACACATGAACTCGAGCATTGAGAACATTGTTTGTGTACACAGAATTTACTAAAAAGAAAGATTTTACCCCTGCTGAAAATTCACTAAGAATGTCTATATACCATATGATGTATCCTGTGCATCTATTGCTTTTTCCCTTTCATGTGTGGTATCATTCATTTTAAATGCCTCAGTGTGGTTGCTAAAATGGTCTCAATTTCACAGCAGTCACTTATATTATGAGAAAGATAAGAATTCTGTAAAAGTGTGCCTCTCACAAGGTCTCTGGTGAGATTGAGAATGTTTTTCTTGGGTCACGGGACAGTGGCGTGCACAGGGGGGTGAGGGCTTGAGCCCCTGCCCCTTTAACCTCTAATAGTAAAGTGCCCTTTCGGTCGTATGTACATAATCAATGTTTATGATTAGTTCCTAATTAGAAACAATAAAAAATTTATAATACATTGAAATTAGAATCAGATTAAACACAGAGCTAGAATCAAATTGAAACTAAATTCTAATAAATTAATTGAACTTAGAAGCGCAAGTAAAAACCTGCACGCAGAATAACTTCACCCACGCTGCTGAGGTGCAGTCACACTCTAATGTAAAATAAGTGGACAAGTGGTGTTTTTTTAATCAGGTTAGTTTTAATCAGACAAGTTAGACTGTGCCCCCTTTTTTAGACCCAACTAAATATTTTACGAAAGTGGTATTATATCATTGACTGTCTATGTTAAATTTGAAGACATTAACACAATACTTAAAGATAAAATGTGAAATTATTGCGGCACTAGTGGCCCTGAATAGTAAAACCGTGATGGAAAGGTTAATTCTTAGGCCAGTCACAGCACAGGCAGTTGGGATTGAAGACGGTCCCTTCACCGCATCTCTTTACATAGGTCATGCCATTAGCACAATGAATGAAGGTCATCGGGTCAGCTGGGTTTGCATATATTCCCCCCGTCGGTTTGTCTACACAGAACTCTGTTCCTGAGGGACCTGTCGGCACAACATGAGGTCTAGAAGATAGAGCAGTGGTGGATGCTGTTGTTGAGGTCCCAGAGAGCACATCGGTTGTATTTGGAGGGAGAGATGGAAACTCTGGAGGAGGAAATTGGAATTTGATGTTTTATCTTAAGTTTACCAATTATTAATCTGGTTTATTACACGGCATCCAGTGGTCTGATATTTCCTGATATTTAGCATCATCCATGGCTACACTTAAGCATGCGGGTAATATTATGAACCATTTTCAACTCTAATCAATATTTCACGCCCACATATTTATTATTTCTTTATTTGGGGAGTAGCCGTGCAATAAAGGATAATGTACAGTCAGTCGGATATTATCGCAAAATAAACCGTGACCGGGTGATGCAGAACAGAATATACATTATCTGTTCTTTATATAATATAATCATTAGATAGATAGAAGTCAAAATGATGAGATGCTATGTCATAATGAGATAAAATGTCAAAATTATGACAGTTGAAATTATGAAAAAAGTCATGACAAATTTAAAACTGAGTAATTGAAGTATGACAAAGTTGAAATTTAAGTCTGACAAAGTTGAAATTATGTCAATTATTAGATCAAAAGTCAAAATTGAACTCAAATTGAAATCACAAAAAGTTGACATGAAATTTTACACATAAATATGAGATAAAAAATCTAAAGTAGATAGTTATAATAATGAGATTAAAAAAAATCTAAATTATGACAAATGGAAATTATAACTAGTTGAAATTATGGAGACAAAAATCATAAGTAGGATTATCAATTTCCTACTTTAACCCATTTATGTCATAATTCTGACTGTTTATCTCATAATTATAAATTAGTATCTCATAATTTTGACTTTTCACGTGATAATTGATTTACCAACGTATGTTTTTTTTTCTTATGTGGCGGAATGGGCTTCTATAAATATGAGATGTACTGTACCAGTATCAAGAAGTGTACGGAGTTGCCCAATAAGAGGGTAGTTGCCCTGCCCACAGAACTGTCCTGCAAAGTCATCGAGATCCAGAGCCCAGACGAAAGCTCCACCGAACTTGTTCTCCTTCAGGTAGTTCACCTGTAGCAGACCAGATTTAATTATTGAAAGCAGGAGAACTGCATTAAATTGTATGTAATTTCCAACATTTATGACATATTCACCTTAGTCGTAAAGCTTTCCTTGGTGTCAAATCCCACCCAGTTCCCATCCTTGGTTGCATAAGGAACTTTCTGATCATCAATCCATTGCACGGGGGTTCCTTGAAGGAAAGTACAGATCTGATGGGAGATGATCAGTCCATAACTCTTCTGATTTTATTTTACACAATTAAATATTGTGCTATGATGTAAGTGCATGAGTACAGATTGAAGATGAGACCTCATAATAGGACCAGAATCCATTCTCTCTGGTGAAAGGTGCAGCTGAGGCAGGTCCACTAGCTGGAGCTCCAACTCCACTGGCTGCAGACGCCAGACGAAACGTTCTTCCATATGTTGCAAAGCCCATCCTCAGCTTCTCCACAGGAGTACCCTGATCTCTCCAGTATTTCATTGCAAAATCCTACATAGTCATGATGAATCAGTTATTTTCTGTTGCATGTTTCCAGCTGCTTGTTGTTTGCAATGACTCCAGTATAATTCATAAATCATTTATATGTTATACTTGATGTTATACACTGCCCAGCCAAAAAAAAAAAAAAAAAGGTTTTTGTATTTAACCAGACAAATGCTTAATAAAAATCTATGATTTGATCATTATTGCAGTGATTCTTATGTTTCAAGCATGTTATACTGTATGTTTGACAACAGTTCTTCTAACCCTAATTGATGGAGTGTCTAGCTTTTCATTTCTTAAACAACCAGTAGGAAGACACATCATGGCCATATTCCAGGAAGACAATGTCAAGATTCATCAGGCTAAAATTGTGAAAGAATGGTTTGGAGGGAGCATGAAGAATGATTTTCACACATGAATTGGCACCAGACTTTAAATATGTTGAAAGTCTTTGGGATGTGCTGGAGGAGACTTTACTGAGTGCTTGACTCTTGCATTGTCAACACAAGATCTTGACCAACAATTGATGCACCTCTTGATGGAAATAAAAGTTGTGATGTTATTTCCATCAATAGGCATTTGACTTTTCTTTTTGGCAAGGCAGTGTATTTCAGAAATTTTACAGTAGGATATAAGGCTTTTGTACAGTATTTAAGTAGATATTGTCTCCAGTGTCTCCAGAGCCACGGTACAGAGGACTGTTGTGCCCAGTTACCGTCTCCCATGAGCCATGGAAGTCATAGGTCATGACATTAATGAAGTCCAAATATCTGCATTACAAAAGGGAGTTCATAGTTATCACCCATTTATACATTTGATTGCCATTTTAAGAGATTCTTTCCAAAGCATATTAAACATATTTCATGATTCAAAGTGAACAAAAAAGTGAACAGGAGACCTACTTGGCCATTTCTGCAATTTCATAACCAGCATCAATGTTTCCTTTCCCAGCAGCCACTGCAGCGCTGAGCATGAGTATGGGGCGTCCAGTGGCGGCACTCTCTGCCTGGTAAGCTTCATGGAGTTCCTGTTATAGTCACATATTTGCAGTGGATTAATGCCTTTTTAAACTCAATGCAATACACATTGAAATCTAATATAAACCTGGAAATAAGCAGAAAGACAAAAAAACATTAAATAAATATGCATGATGTTAAACAAAAATACATTTTTCTGCTCCATTTCTTGGTAACTAATCAAATAAGTACATTTGTGACACTGATCATGTGACTCTTTGTACAGAAGTTCAGATGTTCCTCTGGATCATCTCAATCATTTTGGAGAACATGATCATCAGGTTTTACACAAACTTGTGGAGTTCATGAAGCTCAAGTGCTGCTGTCATTAAAGCAAAAGAGGAACAAACTAAATACCTCCTAAACAATGTTTTAATTCATTTTTAATTTAATTAATTAATTTCTTGTTATGCTCATATTTTATTTTTTTTACTTACAGTTTTAGGTAACACAGGAGTTATTTGTTAACATTAGTTAAAACATTAAACGAGCAATACATTTTTAAAGCATTTGTTAATATTAGTTAATAAAATGTCTATATTCTTCTTAATTCACAGAGCATTAACTAATGTTAACAGATGTAGTAGTTAATGTTGAAATTAACATTAACATTCTTAGTTCAAGTTAACTAATGTAGTTAACTAATTGTAATAAATGAAATCTTATTGTAAAGCGTTACCCATTTTTTACCCATTTAAAAAAGCATTTTCACCAGTGTACTTATGGACATGCGTACATGCATATGATTATTTATCATCTTTATTGATTTTTACTCCAACATTCAACCATGTTATCAACTTGTTGTAAAGAGCATTGATTTGTGTGAGAGAATACAAATCTGTAAATAATGAAGTACCTTACACAGCAGAGTGAATCTCTGCTTGTCTTCTGGAGGACTTCCACGAGAACCGGGATACTCCCAGTCCAGATCCAGACCATCAAAGCCATGGGTCCTCAGAAATGCGATGGAGGACTGAATAAACGTCTGCCTGTTTTCTGATGTGGACACCATGGTACTAAACCTAGAGTAAAGAGGGAAATCGCATGAAGATGAAATTAACAGTTCTGTTCTACACACACATCCTTCAATATTCAATGTTTGAGCTGGACTCTTACTGTTCTGAGCCGAAGTTCCATCCTCCGACAGCCAAGAGAGTTTTCAAGCTGGGGTTTCTGTCAAGACAAATATTTGTATCATTATTCGCTGTAAAAATCATTAATCAAAACTACATTACGTAATGCATTCTATTCTGTAAACAAATATATTCACAAACAAAACATCAGATAATATCACATACCTTTCCTTTAGTCCATTGAAAGATTTGTAGAGAGTTTTATCATTCCATTCAAAGGTTGTCAATTTATTTTCCGGACTAATAATGGAAAAAGCATAAATTAAATGAGTGCACAGATCTGGGTCCACATTAGATGGCAGGTACTTGCCACCGTCAGGTCTGTACTGAGACCAGTTCGTGAAGTAGCATAGCAGTTGGAAGGCCAATCCTGAAAAAATAAATAAATAATAATTACTACACAAATATCTATTACACAAATATTAATAATAATAATAATATAAAACAGAACTAATAATAATATTAATAATATTAATAATTATTATTTCCACAACCCTACAAAGGACAAGCTGTTTGGATAATGGATACATTTGTATTGTTATTAGTATTATTTAAACATGGCTTTTGAATATCATATTTAATAATGAAACAACAAATAAATAAATAAACTTACCAAAGTGGCACAATGCCAGAGAAAAGCCTGAAAAGAGATACAAATTAAATGTTAACATATAAAACATTCAAACTCTTAAAAAGCATTCTCTAAGAGCAACAATCACTTACCAGCTATAAAAATAAATTTGGTCATCATAAAGTGAAGACTTGAAGTCAGTCAAGAAACTGTGTCTGCTATTGCTGAAATGCAGAATTTATCATGTATTTTACTTCC
Organism: Rutilus rutilus; assembly: GCF_951802725.1. Classification (NCBI taxonomy): domain Eukaryota; kingdom Metazoa; phylum Chordata; class Actinopteri; order Cypriniformes; family Leuciscidae; genus Rutilus; species Rutilus rutilus. The sequence continues at coordinate 24,081,728 of NC_140218.1, forward strand.
TTTTACCCCCCAACTCACAGAACTTCTGCATGAAAACAATGATTAACCAAAACAGACATTTCAAAAAAGGAATTTCCCCATAAAGCTGCTCACTGTCATCTGTCCTGGATGTTACCAAACATCACATGGTTAAGAAATCGACCATTTCTACAATACCAGTCTTTAGGTTTTGTGCATTTTGATTGTAGGAGTGTTTGTTTCATTACTCATTAGAACAATCCTTTCCAAGATACAAGCCCCTTCAGAATATGTTCAGTCTTCTGTCACTGAGTCCATCCAAAATGACATCCACTGCAAAGAGAGTAAAAAAATACTGTAAAATATCTTTATATTTACATTCATGCATTTAGCACTTCTATCCAAAGCGACTTACAACAGAGCAACATAAGCAATTGAAACGCAAAGAAAGAGGAAGATGTTTTCCTTCACTACACACAACTTTCAGACAGCAATGTAATGCACCATTAATTCCAATTACCAATCTTTGTTACTAACTTTCAAAATATTCAGTGCATGTCCTGTTTGATGACCTGTTCTTCAGGCTTCAAGGATCTGTAAAGTTTGTCATCATTCCATTTGTATGTCACAAGATCACTTGCATGGCCAATGAAGAATAAAAGTTCACCACACTTTAAACCCAGCCTACACATTTGTAGAGATTCAAAAACATTGTTTTTAAATTATATTTGTATTCTATTCTAATACCCTGATTAGTGTAACACAGTAAAAACTGAACTTGCAGGAAGAAGAGACTATTACAAAACCTCTCGCAATACAACTTTAATATAGTAGGATGTCCTGTTACTTTATCCTCTACAGTAAAAGACCTGGGTGTTATACTCGATTGCAACCTGTCTTTCGAAAATCATATTTCATATGTTACAAAAACCGCCTTTTTCCACCTTAGAAACATTGCTAAGCTACGTAATATGCTATCAGTTTCTGATGCAGAAAAGTTAGTTCATGCATTCATGACCTCGAGACTAGATTACTGTAATGCTTTATTAGCCGGTTGTCCTGCATCCTCAATAAACAAGCTACAGTTAGTCCAGAATGCCGCCGCTAGAGTTCTTACTAGATCAAGAAAATATGATCATATAACACCGATTTTATCATCACTGCATTGGTTACCTATAAAGTTCCGTATTAATTACAAGGTATTGCTACTGACTTATAAAGCCCTAAACGGCTTAGCTCCAGTCTATTTAACGGATCTTCTATCGCCCTATAATCCATCGCGCTCTTTAAGATCACTTAATTCAAGGCTTTTGGTCATACCTAGGATATCCAGAACCACCAAAGGAGGGAGAGCATTTTCACATTTAGCTCCAAAACTCTGGAATAGCCTTCCTGATACTGTTCGTTGCTCAGACTCGCTCTCCCAGTTTAAAACTAGATTAAAGTCGCATCTCTTCAGCCAGGCATTCATATAATATTTTTAATCTTACAGTTCAAATTACAATCCGGCCTCTAGTTAATAAACGCCAGAGGAGAACTGGCCCCCGACTGAGCCTGGGTTCTCCCAAGGTTTTTTTTTCTCCATTGGGTCACCTGATGGAGTTTTAGGACACCATTAGGTCACTTGATGGAGTTTTTCGGTTCCTTGCCACTGTTGCCTTTGGCTTGCTCAGTTGGGGATATTCTGGGGATATCTAATTTGATTTTATCAATCAATAAATTCCACTAGAAACAAACCTGTTGTATTATTTTAATTTAATACTGTGAAGCTGCTTTGATACAATCTGTATTGTGAAAAGCGCTATACAAATATACTTGACTTGACTTGACTTGACTATTATGATATAGGCTACAATATTTGTTTGCGCATTCATTTAATATAATGTATAGTAAAAGATACAACATTATAATGTGTAAATCACTTTGCATAGAAGCATCTGCTAAATGTACATTTAAATATATACTTTCATAAATGTAAATAAAATATGTCAGTGCTATTGTTTTGTCTTTCACATCAGTCTTTTTTTTTTTTTTTTTGCCATTTTTATAAAAGCTACTTAAATGTCCTAACTGAACTAAGGCCTAATCCTGGCTTAATCTAAGCCCTGTCTGTGAAACCAGGCCCAAATTATATTGTAAATTATATTATAAATATCTTGAGATTAGATTAATTTATGTGAAATGTATTTATTTATTTATAATAAATAATGAATCAACATGTGCTGTGATAACAGCAGTTAAAGATTAACCTTTTACTGTCTTTGACATTTACTTCAGCATTGTGGTTCTCATATCAGATGTTAGGCTATGTAATAGTGTGACCCTGCTCAACAGTACAACAATATGGATGGGAAGTAACCTTGTATGCCAGACTTTTACCTTACCATCATTTATATGTTTTATCAGCTACTTATGAAAGATTATTTTAAAGACCTACAAGTTGTGTGCAAACAAGACTAATGATTTTAATTTCCTGTTTTGCCCCAAACATGATCAGGAAGGCTATTTCAGAGTTAAGGACCCAAATATTGAAACGCTCTTCCTCCTTTAGTGGACTTAGATATCCTAGGTAACACCAAAAGTCCAGAGTTTTGTGATATTAAAAAGCGTGATGAATTATAGGGTGATAGAAGATCAGTTAAATACACTGGAGCTAAACCATTTAGGGCCTTATAAGTCAGTAATACTTTGTAATCGATAGCCTACAGAATTGGTAACACATTCTGTCAACTTGGATAAATTAGAGATTTTATCTGGTCATGATGAAATATATAACAGAGTATCATCAGCATAACAGTGGAAACTAATGTTTTCTTATAATATTACCAAAGGAAAGCATGTTGAAAATAGTAGAGGGCCTAAAACAGACCCTTGCATAAAAAACTAAATTGTAACAGTCTGATAGGTACGATCTAAACCACCTTAATGCCTGTGCCTGAATTGCCTGTAATTTTGTAATCGATCTAAGAGTATGTCATGATCTAGTGTTAAGCACTAAGATCAAATAAAACTAGTTTTGAGATGCAACCTTGGTCAGAAGTTAGAAGTGAGTCATTTTTATGAGCGCAGTTTCCAATGGGGCCTGAATCCTGACTGAAAATTTTCATAGATATCAGCACACTGTAATAAAGAAATCTGTAAAAAATGGAAAAGGTACTGGTAATTTACTGGCAGTATCTCATCCGTTATTTTTACGGACATTTTCTTTAACCCTTAAAACACAACACAATTCAATGCGTACAAATGCATTGGAATGCAATGCAATATACAGGTGAGAAATCAATGAAGAAAATTATTTCATATATTAGCACAGGACATGGGGCCCTTTTTTACATGTACAATAAATCATGCAATTTAATACTGTATATCATGTATTTTTTATTACATCTACTTTAAGGGAAGTCATCATCATCATGATTTTTCTCGTATGTCTATGTTTATCTTTATGGGCCAATAAACTGACAGCATTATCACATTTGCACCAGAGTTGAAACCTCCAAATGACAATGTTAGCCTATATCATGTTTAACTTGTTACCTTTAATTTGAATGTATTATGCAGGCTACTTATCCAAGAAATTATGTATTGCCCATTATTTATCCCGTGTGCCTCTGGCACAGTTAGAATTGATCTCCAGAGGTCAAATGAAGGATTGTGTAATAGATTTTAAAGTGTTTCTCTATTTTTGAGGGAAAAGGGGAACAAAACTAATCAAAGGTTATTTAAAACCGTTATAAAACAAATGATAAATAGTCATGACACAATATGTTGTAATATTTCACACACTGTGAACTTCCCTCTGTTACTGCTGTGTTCTGATCAGTTTTTAAAAGGAAATAACATGTTCTTTGTTTACCACATAAAATGTGACTGAATGAGATGAAATACTTGTACTTGTTAAATTCTCAAGATTATCTGCGCTGTTATTTTTAGACAACCTTATAATAATGAAACACAATACAGAACTTACGTAGACTGTGGATTCTCAATGTTTACAGGTTTGTGTGCGTGTCCATCAATGTTTGTGGTAGAGCGGAGCTCGTGCTCAGTTCAATCTGTCCTCTAGTGGAGAATATCGGCATAACAGCCTCCCAATGGGCGCGTAAACGAGCAGTCTACCCAAAATATGAAAATTCATTCATTGTTTACTCACTCTGATGTAGTTTCCAACTCATATGTGGGACATGTATGTGAGCTTTGGAGGGCAAGATTATAGATTTTGGTTTGTCATATATCATATGACTTGATCAGAAGTAGGTAGACTACTTTTAATGGTAAGTTTATTGTGTAGCCTACCCTCCCCTCCCTTCCTTTTGAGCTTGATAGTCCTGTAAACTGCTGTTGTGAAATTTGTAATTATGACAAACTCATTAATTCACATAATGCATTTTAATAACTTAAGCACTACAACACTTATGATAGTACTCTTACCAGGCTCCAAAAAATATACAATAAACATCACGTAGGGGCCTACATCATACTCCAATAAGCAGCTGAGGGTTAGATTGTATTTTGTGTGAGAACAAATGGTTTGCAGTCCATTAATGTGACCTACAGTACAGCAAACAGATAAATACAGAGAAAAAGGTGCTATGGAAAATAAAACATAAGAAGAATTAGTGGCAACTATCAGTGATATCAAACACTGGTTAAATAACAAAGCATTATGGAAGTTCTTGATGCTCAACATCTCTTCAGCAGACGTCTATGCTAAGTAAATAGGTGTGAATTGATCCTGAATGTTATTTTATAAACTGAACATGAGTTTGTTTAACGAAGCAAGCTTCCATCAGCCATTTCTTTTCTGTCTTCTTATCAACATGATAAACACATCAAGACATCTTACTTGGCTTCCTCTCACATGATTTGTGGATTTGAAAAACAAACCTGATTGGCACTTTTTCTGTAAATCCCCAGAAACACGGTTTTACTTTTAAAACACATCTATATACATCATTATTTCCAGCCTGTCTAACAGATTAAATGAGTCTTAGTCCGTCTGTGTAAAAGGTGGTTTAATCAGACACCATGGGCTCTAAGCAAAAGAGTAGATGGCCACAGGAGACGTGGGCTCAGAGCTGTCATGGTACGGGCTCCTGTCGATGTTCCTCTTACTGACACCAGTGTACTCTCCGATGAAGGAGCCATCCTCATTAAACTCGATCTCTTCCCCCTCACCATACTCCATGAGGCTGTCGTCACTGTTCGTTCTCCTGTCAATGTGCTCGATCACACCTTGACTGCGTCCCTGTCGACTTTCCTCCTCACTAAAGGGGAAGAGATTCATTTGAGAGTTTTAAAAGTAAGGAGACGTCCATTGTTCCAAACAACAAAGGTTGAAGAGATGCTTACCGTCTGCTATAGGGCATGGTGGACGCTCGTGTTATCCTGCAGTAGATATAGAAGTTAAAAAGTCACAATTCATATAATGGAAATAAAGACATGACATATAAAACACAAATACTATTGTTAAACACTACTGTTCAAAAGTTTGGGATCAGATAAGATTTGTTCATGTTTTTGAAAGAAGTCTCTTATGCTCACTAAGGCTACATTTATTTGATCAAAAATATATTAAAAACTAAAAACAGTAATATTGTAATATATATATATATTACAAATAAAATAAACTATTTGAATATATTTTAAAATGTCATTTATTCCTGTGATGGCAAAGCTGAATTTTCAGCAGTCTTTGATGCCACATGATCCTTCAGAAATCATTCTAATATTCAGATTTGTTTTAAGGATTCTTTGATAAATAGAAATTTCAATAGAACAGAATTTATTTTCAAAACATAAATCTAACTTTATAAATGTTTTTACTGATACTTTTGATCAATTTAAAGCATCCTTGCTGAATAAAAGTATCAATTTACCACATTTTGAATGGTAGTGTGAAAACAGTTTTTAAAAAATAGCTTAATAGTTAGACTAGAATGTGTAGTTTAATTGTAAAACAAATATGACAATTTAAAAAAGGTCAGCACTTGTTCTGTATGACATGTATCATACCTCTCAAGAGACCTTCAGCGGTCCAACCGCAAAAGACATAAAAAAAAATAAAAGAGGGATGAAGACAGTGAGAAATGTTTGATGGATGAAGTGATGAATTATAAACTGAGGAACAATTATTGTGGTATACAGTACATATTCCAAATCAACCTTTGCTAATATGATTATGTTATGATGTAATTTATTGGATTTAATCATTTTTCTCCCTTTAGGTGTATCTAACATGCTGTTTTCATGTCTGTGCATTACTGAAAATAAACTGTGCCGCCTGTAGTAAATAAACTTAAGACAACTTTTAACACTTTTATGAATCAAATAGAAAGTCCTGGGATTTTACATAGAGCTTCTCATCAAACACAGTCACCTGTAATCAAACGTTCCATTCTCTCTATCATCCATTGGCTCCAGTGCAAAGTCCTTCATGTCCCGCACTTACAAACAAACAAAAGAACATGTTTTGCCACATATATAATGCTTAATAATAAATATATGTAACTTGTCTCATGTAATTTCTATTGTACCTGGGTACTTTCCTCCTCGGCTTCTCTTGATGAAGAAGACTATGAGCATGATGAGAACGAGAAGAGCAACCGCACACATTAAGCCAATGAACCAACCCTGCGTCACAATGTCCACTTGCTCCCGGGTATATTCTGTTCATGCACACAGGCAATCATGCAGACATGTTAGGAATCTTTGTATGTTTACAGAACAATGATCTTTTTTATGTAGATGAAAAATTACCCTCAGTAGTAAATTTGGGTGATTCCTCTGTGAACGCCTCCCCGGCTCCAACTTCAGTTTGTGCTGCCAGTGAGAACTTGTATCGAGTGTATCGGTCCAAACGGTGCAGAGAGAAGTAGGTGATGTTAGGAGGAATGTATTCCACTTGGATTCTGTCCCCCAGAGTGATGTTCACTACAGAAACAATATTACAGTCTTATAGGGCTAAATAAATGATTTGTGTCTTTTTGTTACTTTATAGTGATAAACAAACATCAAAACATTAATAATAAAAAAAAAACAATAAAATAAAATGTTACAGAAATTTTTATTTTATTTTAAGGAATGGTAAAATTTTTGGGGAAAGACATTCGGGAACATGAAGGGTTTGAGTGCAAAATGTGGGACATACAGTTGTGGTCACCCCTGGTAAATATGATAAAAAACGGCTGTATAAAATAAATCTGCATTGTTTATCCTTTTGATCTTTCATTAAAAAATTGCAAAAATCAAACCTTTCATTGAAGTAAAATAATTGAAAGTTGGGGGGAAAATCACATTATGAAACAAATGTTTTTCTCCAAAATTATTATTCTAGAATTTTGAGTAACATATCTCTGAAGTATATTTCCATTAATATTTACCTTTTTTTTTTGCACACCAGGGTGACTAGGAACATGAAATTGTCTAGCTATGACTTCTTGTTTCACAGGAGTTTAAATATGAGGAAACACAAAGGCCAAATTCCCTTAATCATCCATCACAATGAGTAAAACCAAAGAATATAGTCCTGATGTGCAGCAAAAGATTGTTGAGCGTCACAAAATAGAAAGTGGCTGTAAGAAAATAGCTAAAGAATTGAAAATCCCCATTTTGACCATCAGGCCAATAATTAAGAAGTTATAATCAACTAAAGATGTTACGAATCTGCCAGGAAGAGGACGTGTGTCTATATTGTCTTAATGCAGTTTGAGGAAGAGAGTTTGAGTGGCCAAAGACTCTACAAGGATTACAGATGGAGAATTGCTGAGATTACTTCTTGGGGTCAGAAAGCCTAAAAAATATATCAAACAACCCCTACATCACCACATGTTGTTTGGGAGGGTTTCAAGAAAAATCTTCCTCTCTCGTCCAAAAATAAACTCCAGCATATTCAGTTGTCAGACACGACTGGATCTTCAAAAGTGACCGGATTCTATGGTCAGATGAAACAAAAAAAGGGCTTTTTGGCAGCAAACCCACCAGATGTGTTTGGTGCAAACAGGGATAATAAGTGCCCCATGCCTACGGTTAAATATACTGCTGGATCTTATATGTTGTGAGCCTATTTTTTTGCTGGAGGTCCTGGACATCTTGTTCAGATACATGGTATTATGGATTCTAGCAAATACCAACAGATAAAAAATCAACACCTGACTGCCTCTGCTAGAAATCTTATAATGGGCCGTGGTTGGATCTTCCATCAGGACAACGGTCCAAACAAACATCAAAATCAACACAAAAATGGGTAACTGAGCACAAAATGAAGCTTCTGCCATGACCGTCCCAGTCCCCTAAACTGAACCCAATAGAAAATGAGCGGGGTGAACTGAAGAGAAGAAGCACCAACATGAACTTGTGAATCTGAAGGATCAGGAGAGATTCTGTATGGAGGAATTGTCTCTGATCTCTTGTCAGGTGTTCTCCAAACTCATCAGGCATTATAGAAGAAAACTCAGAGCTGTTATCTTGGTAAAAGGAGGTTGCAAAAAGTATTTAATAACAGGGAGCCAATTATTATGGCCAGCGTGTTTAGGAGAAAAGCATTTATTTAATAATTTCCCCACTTTGTGACGGGTGCGTAGCTCACTTCACAATTTAACTCTACCATGATTGAAATTGTCTATTTTGAAGTTTAATTTAATAGGGTTTATTTTATTTTTAAATTCCCTTAGGATAAGAAATAACCACAGGACAAGTTATCAAGTTTATTAAAGAGTAAACGGTTTATTAAAGTTTGAATATATAGAAGGGTGCACACTACTTATATTCTCTTTTGCTGTTAAACTCTACCTGAGTCCTAGATTCTTCTGGTCCATGGAGTGAACGGCCGCATTCCATGTGTCAGGAAACAAAGGGAGAGGCGGGGCATTAGCCTCCAAACTTGTACTGTTCCGGAGGAAATTGGACTGTACCATCGTAATCCAAATCGGAGGGAATCTTTTATTTAGTTTCATTCAGTTTCATTTTGTTCTGTTTGTTTGGAGTAGTTTTTGTATTGTGCTTCAATTATTTGATTGCATTATGTTAGGTACGATACAGTGTATATTTTGTTGTAATTATTATTGTTAATTGGGGAACGCTTTCTTTTGATATTTACCTCTTATTTTTGTTTGGTAGAGGCTAAAGAGTATATCTAGTGGTGAATCTCAGAGGGGAGATCTATCCAGCCACAGTAACATCATGATCTGCTGATCTTTAGTGTTTGTTTATTATTTTGTTAACTGGGGAGATTTATTTATTTTCTAGGTTTGTTATATTTTTTTGTTAGATTCAGTTAATTTCCATCTTAAGTCTTTGATTTTTATATGGACTTTATTTTTGGAAATTACTTTAATTATATCTGCCCCTGTATATAATTAATTTTTTGGAGAAATAAATCCAATCTATTCACTGCCTGTCCTGCCTGTTCTTGGCCACACCCTTACAAATGGTGGCAGCGGTGGGATGTGCCAGTAAAGGACAGTGCTGAGTAGTGGCAATATGGCTCCAAAGAAACTGTCACAGTTCAAGCAACGAGATGAAGCAGTGTCGGTGGAGGAGTTGGTGGATGAGCCAGCTGCAGTTGGAGTTCTTCAGAGGGCTGATGATCCTGGGCAGCTGACTGTGCAGGACCTGGCGGAGATGTTTCGTAAGAATATGGAATTTCAGCAACGACAAGAGGCCCAAATGGAGCGGGAGGCAGCTCGGCAGGAGCAACGCTGGAAAATGATGCAGCATCAATTTAACCTTCTCAGGGAGGAAGTGGATATTCGCACTACCCCTGACCCTGGAGGCTTGTTAGTTCCTGATCCTCCTTCCGAGATGCCGGAGAATGGGTCCAATGCCTCAGTGGCCCTTGCTCCAGATCCTGTTCGAGGTATGATTGAGCCCAAGTTGCAGAAATTGGAAGATTCAGATGACATTGAACATTTTCTCACCACTTTTGAACGCATTGCTCTGGCCTGTAAGTGGGGAAAAAGTGAGTGGGCCCTTCGGTTAGTTCCCTTATTGACTGGTAAGGCTAGGAGTGCCTATGTGCACATGGATATTGAGGAGACGTTGGAGTATGACAAAGTAAAGTCTGCCATATTAAGCAAGTATGCCATTAATCCTGAAACTTACCGTCAAAGATTCCGCTCATTAGGGATCGAGCCTGATGAAACGCCAAAAGAACTTTATGTACGACTTCGAGAACTTTATGAAAAATGGGTGCAACCAAAGGGAAAGACTGTAGAAGCTGTGGGGGAAGTGATTATTTTAGAGCAGTATTTGAGAATGCTTTCACCAGAATTGCAGGTATGGGTAAGGGAACACAACCCTGGTACAGCTGTTCAGGCTGCTTCCTTGGCTGATGTTTTTGTAGCTGCTCGCTCTCGTTCCCAAGTTTGGTATTCTGCTCAAAGGGGGAATAGGGAAAATAGGAGTTCGTCAACATTTGGTCGAGGTGAAGGTAAATTTAATTCCTCTAGTAAGAAGCCTAAGGTTATAGATAGTCAGTTCTCTAGGCCTCTACCTCAGTCTAGTCAGGTGCCCATTTGTTACTATTGTGGACAGGAAGGGCATAAAAAGCCAATGTGTCCTAAGCTATCTGTTAAGATTTCCCAAATATGTTCTGTACCAACAGAAAAGTTGACTCTACCTCAAAGCCTGACTGTTCCTGTAGAAGTGAATGGGAAAAAGGTGAATGCATTAATAGACACTGGTAGTATGCAGACGCTAGTGGAAAGTCAGTTGGTGCCAAAATATTACGAAGAGAATGAAGGTAGTGTTGTCATTAGATGCGTTCATGGTGAGGAGCAGATTTACCCTACAGTAAAAGTGCAGGTAGTGGTACAAGAGCAACCCTATTTGTTGAAAGTAGGGGTAGTAGAAACATTGCCGTATCCTGTGATTTTAGGGCAAGATTTTCCTCTGCTGTTGAACCTTTTGCCTTTTAACTTTGTTTGTAGTATGGTGATGACCCGAGCTCAGGTTAGGCAGTCTATGGATGAGTCTGAACCCTTTAAGAGTCTTCCATTCTTTGATGCTGAGTTGGAAGCTGGTCCAGTTAAAGTAAGGAAATCTAGAAGGCAGAGAAGGCAAGAGAAGTACAGATATGTGGAAACTGATGCTCAGGTACAGGGTGGAAAGCTGGATGAATTGATTGGGTTTAAGATTCCCAGTAATATGGCTGAGCTGCAACAAACTGATCCTGTTTTGTCTTCACTGTATCAACTAGCTCAGACAGGTAAGAGAGAAGGTGTGAAGTCTGTAGAGGGTAGAGTAGTAGAGAGGTTTGTTCTTCAAGAGAACGTGCTGTATCGACAACAGGGAGATGGTTTACAGATGGTGGTACCTAAGGCAGTTCAAAATATAGTCCTGGCTTTGGGTCACTCCATTCCCTGGGCAGGTCATCTGGGTAGGCAGAAAACGCTGGCTCGAATTAAGAAACATTTTTATTGGCCTGGCCTTAGAGCTGATGTTGTAAAATTCTGTAAAACCTGTCCTGAGTGTCAGTTGACCTCTAATAGACTCCCCTCTAAAGCTCCTCTTCATCCTCTTCCAGTTATAGGAGTCCCATTTGAACGACTTGCTATGGATATAGTTGGTCCAGTTGAAAAAAGTAGAGCAGGGCATAGGTTTATGCTAGTGGTGAGTGATTATGCTATCAAGTATCCAGAGGTGTTTCCTTTGAGGACTATTGGAGCTAAGCAAGTAGCTACCTGTTTGATTCAATTGTTTTCTCGGGTAGGATTTCCTAGAGAGATACTGACTGATTGTGGGACCAATTTCACCTCAAACCTCTTAAAGCAAGTCTACCATTTATTGAGCATAAAGGGCTTGAAATCTACGCCGTTCCATCCTCAAACGGATGGATTAGTAGAGAGGTTTAATCAAACCCTCAAAAGTATGCTCCGTAAATTCATCAATGAGACCGGTGCAGATTGGAATCAATGGTTGCCTTATTTGCTCTTTGCATATCGTGAAGTACCCCAGGCCTCAACCGGTTTTTCACCCTTCGAATTGTTATATGGCCACGATGTGAGAGGACCACTGTCTCTGTTAAAGGAGACCTGGGCCGGTGAGAAGGGAGAGGGGGAAGGAATAGATGTTGCATCCTTTGTCGTGGCAATGCATGAAAAATTGCAAGGAATGACAAATTTAGCTCAAGAGCATATGGCAGAGGCTCAGCAGAAACAAAAATCCTGGTATGATAAGTCTGCAAGAACTCGTTCATTTGTTCCAGGTCAACAAGTGCTTGTGATGTTGCCCACAGTGTCCAGTAAGTTGTTAGCCAAGTGGCAAGGGCCTTTTAAAATACTCAAGCAACTAGGCCCTACAACTTATGAGATCTCAACCCCAGGACAAGCCCGTTCAAAGAGAATTCTGCATGTAAACCTTTTGAAAGAATGGTCCCCTCGGAAGGAATGTCTGCTGATTCGGTCTGTGAAGGATGAGGAAGAGGTGGAAGAGCAGTATTTTCCTGTTCAGAATTCTGCAGTGCTCAATTTAGATCATCTCTCTGAGTCCCAGCAACAGCAACTTCAGTCTCTGTGTCATCCTGAATTGTTCCAGGAGAAGCCAGGTCGAACAAAGCTGGTAGAGCATGACATCATCTTGAAAGAAGATGCAGTTCCAAAGAGACTGAGTTATCGTGTACCTGAAAGATTACTTCCAGCTCTTAAAAAGGAATTGGACTTGATGAGTTCTTTGGGGGTGATTGAACCTTCCAAAAGTGAATGGTGCAGTCCTGTGGTCTTAGTACCTAAAAAGGATGGAACTACAAGATTTTGTATTGACTTTCGATATTTGAATTCAGTTTCGAAATTTGACTCGTACCCAATGCCTCGTATTGAGGAATTAATTGAACGCCTGGGTAATGCAAAATATCTGAGCACTGTTGATCTATGTAAAGGTTACTGGCAAGTGCCTTTGAGTTCCAGATCCAGGGAATTGACTGCTTTCCGGACTCCTTGGGGTCTGCATCATTTCAAGACTATGCCTTTTGGCCTGCATGGGGCTCCGCCCACTTTCCAGAGACTAAATGGATCAGGTATTGCATGGCTTGTCTGATTTTACCTCAGCCTACCTTGATGACATTGTGATTTTTAGTGAAACGTGGGAAGAGCATCTGAAGCATTTGCAGATGGTTTTAAGACGCATTCAAGAAGCGGGACTGACAATCAACCCTGGTAAATGTGCCCTGGCAAAGAAAGAGACTGAATACCTTGGGTATGTCCTGGGGAATGGGGTCATCCGGCCACAAGTGGGGAAGGTGCAAGCTATTAAGTCCTGTACCCTACCTAAGACCAAGAAACAGGTGAGGTCTTTTCTCGGATTGGTTGGGTGGTATCGTCGATTTGTGCCCAATTTTTCTTCTAGAGCTGCTGCCCTAACAGATCTGATTAAGAAGAATGGCCCAAACCAGATTCAGTGGACGGAGCAGGCCCAGAGAGCTTTCCAGGACATTCAAGGAGCTCTACAGGAAAGCCCAATGTTGCACAGTCCCAGGTTTGATCAACCATTTGTTTTACAAACCGATGCGTCAGGAGTTGGACTAGGAGCAGTGCTACTTCAGGGAGAAGTGGGAAACTATCACCCTGTGGCTTATATTAGCCGTAAACTGTTTCCTAGGGAAGTGCGCTATTCCACTATTGAGAAGGAATGCTTAGCAGTGAAATGGGCCTTGGACTCTTTAAGATATTATCTCTTGGGCAGGCATTTCACTTTAGAGACTGACCATCGAGCACTCCAATGGTTGAACAACATGAAGGACACTAATGCCAGGATAACCCGCTGGTATTTGTCTCTGCAACCCTATCAATTTACAGTTCTCCACCGGCCAGGAAGAGAGAACCTTACTGCTGACTTCCTTTCCCGCCATGTGAGCGAGGAACCGGAGGTGGGGGAGAGTGTGACGGTTGCGTAGCTCACTTCACAATTTAACTCTACCATGATTGAAATTGTCTATTTTGAAGTCTATTTTGAAGTTTAATTTAATAGGGTTTATTTTATTTTTAAATTCCCTTAGGATAAGAAATAACCACAGGACAAGTTATCAAGTTTATTAAAGAGTAAACGGTTTATTAAAGTTTGAATATATAGAAGGGTGCACACTACTTATATTCTCTTTTGCTGTTAAACTCTACCTGAGTCCTAGATTCTTCTGGTCCATGGAGTGAACGGCCGCATTCCATGTGTCAGGAAACAAAGGGAGAGGCGGGCATTAGCCTCCAAACTTGTACTGTTCCGGAGGAAATTGGACTGTACCATCGTAATCCAAATCGGAGGGAATCTTTTATTTAGTTTCATTCAGTTTCATTTTGTTCTGTTTGTTTGGAGTAGTTTTTGTATTGTGCTTCAATTATTTGATTGCATTATGTTAGGTACGATACAGTGTATATTTTGTTGTAATTATTATTGTTAATTGGGGAACGCTTTCTTTTGATATTTACCTCTTATTTTTGTTTGGTAGAGGCTAAAGAGTATATCTAGTGGTGAATCTCAGAGGGGAGATCTATCCAGCCACAGTAACATCATGATCTGCTGATCTTTAGTGTTTGTTTATTATTTTGTTAACTGGGGAGATTTATTTATTTTCTAGGTTTGTTATATTTTTTTGTTAGATTCAGTTAATTTCCATCTTAAGTCTTTGATTTTTATATGGACTTTATTTTTGGAAATTACTTTAATTATATCTGCCCCTGTATATAATTAATTTTTTGGAGAAATAAATCCAATCTATTCACTGCCTGTCCTGCCTGTTCTTGGCCACACCCTTACACACTTTCAATTCTTTTACTTCAGTGAAAGGTTCGATTTTTGCGCATTTTTTGAATGAAAGATCAAAAGGATAAACAATGCAGCCATCTTTGATCATATTTACCAGGGGTGCCATTAATTCTGACCAGAACTGTAATTATACTATGTTTTTGATCATTAAAATCAATTAATAATTAAAGATTGTTACTACATTGAAATGAATATTAATTATGACATAGCACGATAAAAGTTTATATAATGTACAGTTTAAAAGTTTTTCAATCAGTCAGTAAGATTTTTTTTAAAGAAATTAATATATTAATATTCACCAAGGATGCATTTAATTGGTTTTCATGTTAAAAAAATATTAAGCAGCTCAACTTCAACATCGATAATAATAAGAAATGTTTCAGCATGTTTGAATGATTTCTGAAGGATCATTTGACACTGAACACTGGAGTAACCATCACAGGAATGCAGCCTTGGTGAGCATAAGATGCTTCCTTTAAAAAACATTTTTAAAAATTGCACCCACCCCAAACTTGGGTGCCCTGAAAAAATAAGGTTTGCCTCTAATGCTTTCAAAAATGTCATGGGACACCAAAGTGATGTAAGTGCACTTACACGTCTGATATTTGAGAATGTACCCAGTCAGAATGCCATTGGGCTCTGCAGGTTCCTCCCAGTCCAGGTAAATGGTGTCATAGTGCCGGTGCATGATCCTGAACGACCTGGGAATGGTGGGCACTAGAGTGGAAGCGAGACGCATGTATGAAGTCTTGTATGTGTTTGATTTGCCATAATGTTAACTGTGTGAAGAGTTTCATACCTCCTTCAGGTGTCTGAAACTCAATGGTGTGGCTGGGCGGACCCTCAAAGCGGTTATTGGCCACTACAATATAGATCCTGTAGTTACTATACGGGACAAGACCAGATAGGGTCCCAGACAGACGCGGTCCATTGGCTTTAAAACTCTTGGTCTTAATCCTCCTGCTCACAGTGTGCCAGGACAGTCGACTGCTCTCTCTCCAGTAATAAACCTGAGAAACCAAACACAGCTCCATCAGCGGCCCATTTCATTTACTGTATGGACCTGTGCAATGAAGAAGCCATACTTTGTACTCCTTTATTTCACCCATGATGTCGGCTCGTGCCACTGGTTCCCAATGGACTGTCAGTGTTGTGCTTTCAATATCTGACACCCTCAGATCAGATGGAGCGGCAACAGGACCTGTTAGAGAAACCCAATATGAGTAAAACAATGACCAAAATCTCTTTATGCATGTTAAACCACACCATTACTTGTGGTACATGTGAACTTACGGTCCTCCCCAGAGTAACCAATCACAACAGGGGATTCTGGGCCATAGCCGAAGAAGTTGATGGCCTGAACTTTAATTTCATAGGGCGTGAAGGTGTCAGTGTCATAGATGATGCAGCTACACCACCAGTATGTTGTGTAGTTCTTCCACTCCTCCCTCGAATCCCTCCGTCTCCACCAAACCATGTAGCCCAGTTTCGGCCCATTCCATTCTCTGTACTCCAGTGGCTTCAGACACAACAAAAACATCACAGTTAATATAAATCACGTGCATGTGATTACATCACAGTTAACAACTTTGATTAAAATGATCGACATCCATCAGTCATCAGTGCATCACCTCCCAGCTGATTTCCATGTTATTTCTGAACACTCCACTTCCCAGTCCTTGGATGTTTCTTGGGATGGCATCAGGCACTAAAGACACAAAACGAGTGTGAAGTTATCTTTTGCAGCTCAAAAATTATTTTCTCAAAAAGGCGATTTTTATCTCAAGGTCTTTTTCTATTTTTATTAATCTAATTATTAAAATAATTATATATAACTATGTTGTCAGTGCCCTACAAACTGGTTCTATGCCTTTATTTTGTTAATCAAACTTATTAGCAGGCCAAAGCACACAGCAATGAAAGGGTTCAACTCTAAACCATCAAAAGTGTAACTGACACGTGCACACACACACACACACACACAGAGAGAGAGAGAGAAAAAGTGAGATGAGATGAAATGCTCAGACTGTTTACCAGGTAGTTGAGCCAGAAGATTCAACAACATTTTAAACAAGAAATAAAATAAAATCTAATTTGTGACAGAAAGTTGTTTTTGATCATGTCTAAATACATATCCAAATGCAATACCTGATAAAAGGATTATGTCTGAACAATTTTGTTATCAGTCTGAACATTATGATTTCAGCAATAAGAGTTTTCTCAACCCTGTTTAAAAATAGGTTTTAAATGCTGCCATCTAGTGGTTATACTGTGTATGACTTTTTTTATGATTTGTTTTTATTCAAACAGATAGCACTTATCTGCCTATTTTTAACTTATACATACTTCTTGAATTGAAAAATATTTGTATTATTTTATAAAGAAATAAATGGTTTATAATGAATTGTTTAGAAGATATGAGAATCTTCCTGTTTCCCTTTTTTGACATTACTTTAATCCCTTGCCATGGCAACACTGTTCGAGATATCCAATATCTGTTCACAATTTAGCATCTTCAGTGTCTTGGCATCATGCTGAAAACGTTTGGTGTGAATCAAATAAAATGCATAATATGTTATACTATTATATTAATAATATAATATAATATAATATAATATAATATAATAGAAAAAGGAGGACATACCAGCTCCTCCAGTCTGGTAGTATGCAGATGGCCAGCTGGGTTTACTGGGTCCTATGCCATTTACAGCAATGACCCGGAATCGGTACTCTACGAATGGAGTTAGCTGTAAAACGACAGAGTTCAAGTTGCCTGGGTAACTAGTCAGGTTCTTCCAGCCGCTCGGCAGCAGCCAATAGTCTGCAAGGAGATCTTCAGTATATTGAACCTGGTACTCTGAAAGAAAATTCATTCAAAATCATGTCATTGTAAGGCTAGATTGTTCTGAATTTTTGCTTGCATCTATGTGTGTGTGGATGTACCTTTAATAGGATTGTGGTTGCTCAGTCCTGGAATCCAGGTGAGTCTAACGCTCCTCTCTGATGGGTCTGATATCTCTAAATCAGTGGGCGGGTCTGGCCGGTCTAAAAGCAAAAGTATACATGAATAATATGCTCATGTTTATACTGGTCGCATGTATAGAGAGAGTATATGTGCTGGTACCTGTCACAGTGAGTTTGGCCGAGGCAGTGACCTCCTCCAGTTCACTTTTAACCCTGCAGGTGTAGATGCCTTCATCTCTTCTGTACACATCAGCAATGCTCAGAGAATCCTCATCCTTTGTCATCCTACAGAACACAAAGCAGTCAGATACATCAAACCAATAGAATAATTAATAACACTTCCTACATGCTTGTGGTCAGATTCAATTGTGTTTACCTTCTTCCTAAGATCAAGAACTTCTTGTCCTTAAGCCAAGTAACGGTAACGTCTAGAGTCGGGTCTAATTTAATCTTACAATCAAAGCGAGCCAGACTCCCTCTTGTGACCATAGTATTGCGTGGGGCACGAACAATTTTAATGGGCTCTATAAAATTAAAATAAATGTAATCTTTTAACAAGCAGATCATCTTGATATATATATACACATGACATATAAAATACATACAAGTAAAAAGCAGAATCAAACATCTATAAATCATCTGCTTATTGGATTAAAACATACATTTAATGAACATCAGTGCATTTAAAATATAAGTATTTTTATCAGAAATTTCAATGCAGCACCTGTTCCAGAGACTGACCTTTGACCTCTAGTTGGACCTCCTTCTCATCTCGTCCAATGACATTGCTTGCAACACACACATATATTCCCTGATCTTGTAGCTTTGTGTCACTGATTTCCAAAGTACCATTTGGAAGAATCCTGTGACGATTTCCCTCTAAGGTGCCTAGTCCTCCTTTTGACCTATAGCATATACACATTAATTGGATACTTTTTATGTGCACTTCAATTTTGAAATCATTTATGCAGTTACTCCTCATTTTGTTCATTCACACCATCACAATAGACATGTGTTTTGTTTTTATCCTTGTATTTGTGATAATTCAAAGGTAAAAACAGACAAGTTTTAGGAAATAATGAAGATAAATGATAGTGAGACAATTTATTTACCACCGCAGGTCAGGTTTAGGAGAGCCAAAATACGGGCAGTCTAAATGAGTATTATTGCCTTCTGTTGTTTTAACCAGTTCATCTCTGTGACCAAGCAGACGAGGCTTCATATCTGCAGACAAGAGTGCACAGTTGCAAGCTAAAAGCTAATGGTGCATAGAAATGTGAAATGGTGAAATGGTGCATAGAAGTGTTTTTCAATCCAACCTCTAGCTCTTACCCATTACGGCCAAGAAAGCGTTTGCCATGATATAGCCATACTGGTTTGAAGCATTGCACTGGAACACAGCAGCGCTGTCTGGAACCACGGCGTTGAAAATCAAAGTGTCTTCTGAAACCTGCCTGCCTGGACTCTTAGGAGCATCTGAAGACCAGACAGAAAGAGTGAACATTAAAATGCTTTGCAGTGCACCTGTTTGCTTAATGAAGCTGCTGTTTTCTCACCACTGATTGGCTCTCCATTGACCAGCCACTGTATCTGGGGTCGAGGAATACCATCAGCTCTACACACTATACTACCGCTGTCATCACGAGACAGAACCAGACTCTCAGGCTTCTCCACCCAGAACGGAACCGCTGCAAAAGAGTTGAGAATGTGCATCTCGATTTTGTCATTCTTAATGGAATACTGAAAATAAAATGTAGTCATTATTTATTCATCTTCATATTGTTTCAAACCTGTATGCTGGTTTTTTTCCAAAGTTTTATTCTAAAGAAATGAATACCTTTATTTAGTAAGGATTCACCAAACTGATCAAAAGTGATAATAATATTATTCAAAAAAAAAAAAAAAAGTATGTTACAGTTGTTGCTGATTTCTATTTCAAATAAATGCTGTTCTTTTGAACTTTCTATTCTTCGATGAATCCTGATAAAAAATGTATCATGGTTTCCTCAAAAATATTAAGCAGCACAACCGTTTTCAACATTGATAACAATGTTTCTTAAGCATCAAACAAGCCTTTCTGAAGGATTCTGAACAGTTATTTTAAATGTAATAATATTTCACTATGTTACTGTTTATGATCAAATAAATGCAGCCTTGCTGAGCATAAGAGACTTCTTTCAAAAACATTAACATATCTTACCGACTCCAAACGTTTAAGTGGTACTGTGAATATAGCATGAGGTGAAACATAATTTATGTTTGATGATGTTTTAAATGTCCAATAAGATGTGATGCATGGAAAAGGTGTCATATTTGATGGGGTCAGCAGTGATTTTACTAAGTAAATTTTCAGTGAATAATGACTTAAATTTTGGTCTGTACCTCACACATCAATAACAAATCTCTTCAGAAAATTTTAAAATATATAGCACAAGTTGTTTGGACTATTATTGTGGTGTTTTAATACTGTATTTTTGTTAAATGACAGATGTGGTCACTATGAACTGTCAATGCGTGAACATTCTTCAATGGCAGCATATGGATTTGAAACATCATAAAACAGATTAGATAATGACAGAATTGACATTTTTGGGTGAACCCACATAGTGACAGACATGAACAATAGAAATCAAGTAATGAAGTATTCTACATTTGACCCAGACAGTGATGACGTGGTCCAGGCTGCCCATCCTGTTTGAAGCGGTGCAGATGTATTCTCCTCCATCATCCATGGCGATCTTCTTTATTCGAAGCGTCTTATTGAAATTCTCCAACTTCTTTCCCGTCATAGACATCTCCTCCCAATCTTTAGTCCATTTTATGGAGGGAGTCGGACTGCAACATTAAGAGAGAATCAGAAATGCACAGATTGACAATCCAAAAATCAACTGCATTCAATTGCTCTCAGAAAACAGAGATATCATCAAAACACTTTAAAAACTCACACTCCAGCAGCAAAACACTCCAAAATAAGCTCTTCCCCTAGCATCGCAATTCTTGTGCTGGCAGTTCCTTTGGGCTTCAGAAACTTGGGTGGCGTGTGGGCTGCCATGCGAGCTACACAAACATTTGACAGAAATCTTCACACTTTACAAATCTGGCCAGAGCATTGTTGACTAGTTAGTGGATCAGTAAAGTCCTGTTGCATGTTTACACTAAAGAGAAACATAAGAAAGAGTCCTAACTCACCATGTGTTAGACTGTTAGATGGTTTTAATCATGGTTCTTCCTCAACTGAACACACAGAAAAAGGCACAGGTAGAAATATTAAAACAAATTTGCTCAAAGTTTAATTCGGAAGCAGAATAAAAATAGTTCCTCACACAGACCTGTGAGCACCTGCAGGATGAGGGGCGGTTTCTGCTGGATGGTGTTCGTGAAGGGGAAGCGGGCGACACAGACATAGTTCGTAAGAGCGTCTTCTGCTACGATACTGGAGAAGTACAGATCTCCGTTCTCTGCCTTTGATACTCGACGATCCTGTCGGATTGGGGTCATAGCTATGGAATAAAGATGAACTTGGATACCAAATACTGGTTGTATTTAAAGGCTTATTTAAGGCTAGACAAACATTAATAATATAATTACAATGAAGACTGGTGATACAAACACACTACCGTTCAAAATATTGGGGGCGTTCTTGTGCTGACAAAAGCTGCATTTATTTGATCAAAAATACAGTAATAACATTTTTTTATAAAAAAAAATAAAAAAATCATTACAATTTAAAATAACTTTTTCTATTTGAATCTATTTTAAAATGTAATTTATTCCTGAGATGAAAGCTGAATTTTCAGCATCATTACTCCAGTCTTCAGTGTCAAATGATCCTTCAGAAATCATTCTAATATGCTGATTTGATGCTCAATAAATGTTTCTTATTATTTTCAATGTTGATCAATTTATGATCATTTCTTTCAGGAACCTTTTATGAATAGAAAGTTTAAAAGAACAGTATTTATTTGTGACAGGAATCTGTTGCAACATTATAAATGTCTTTACTGTAACTTTTGATCAATTTAATTGGTCCTTACTGAAAAAAGTATTAATTTTCTTTTTCAACTTTTGCAACTTTTGAAATGCACATCCTAGTATGATTTTGATGCTACTGAAGTAACTCTAGATCATTTACCCCCAGTTTCACAGACAAGGCTTAAGCCTGTCCCAGACTAAAATGCATGTTTGAGCCGTTTTAACTGAAAGTAACTTGGACTGACAGATCTTAAACTGTACATCAGTGCCATTGTTTTGTCTCAAGATGCACACCAGTAATTTTATTTTCTAAGGCACGGTTATAAAAGCTACTTAAATACACTAATTAATCTAAGGCCAAATTCTGGCTTAATCGAAGCCCTGTCTGTGAAACCGGGCCTATATCTTTCAAATCAAAAACATCTGAGGCAGATACTTACTGCTGTTCAGCCAGTAGGTGTCAGGATTTGGAGGGCCTACTGGGGGATTGCAGGGAAGGATGAGAGGAAGTCCAACCACCACTGATACTGGCTCCAGATACTCCTTCAACCACGTACGGGCCTCTAAACAAAGCATTCACGTTTAAAAATCTATAGACTAATTGTTTTATATATAAAAAAATGGCATGGTATTTAAAGGCTTACTGGAGACACGCAGATGGATGTGACTGGACAGAGCAGAGCCAAACTCATTAGTCGCTGTGCACTGATAGACTCCCTCATAATCATTAGGGCGACCCCAGAAGAAAATTTCTAATGTGCCAGAACGCCTCCTCATGCTGACCTGAGGATCCCGTGCCACATTAAGGTAAACCCCATCACGTGTCCATGTGAAGCTATGTACAGTACATGTTATCTGTCAATCACACATCCTCTAACACAGCTGTCCAAAATCATTTGAATTTGCATTAAAACTGCATACATTTTACATTGGAATCACTCAGTCAATATTTTAGCACCTTTTACACAAACAAACAAATGCTAATCATTATAAGGTAAGTAATCAAGTCAGTCTAATGAATGACATGTATTATGAAGTGTGGACACATTGAAGTTTGGTACTTACACTGGAGGTGGATTCCCGGTTGCCTCACACTCCACTATAATGGGGTCAACTGGATCTACTATGTGGTCTTGAACACTCTCTTTAATGATCATTGGAGGTTGTCTGACTGTAGGGATATACATATAAAAAATATTATGTTTTAACAAATTAAAAGGACAATGTAGTAGTAAATAATGCCTTGTATCCTTTAGTCACAAGGACCAAAGTTTAAAAAAAAAAATGAGGTAAAATTGCAGTTCCTCACCCTCGGGAGGAATTTCCATTGCTAAAATCCATGTTTGCTGTAGGATGGTAAATATGGCAGGAATCCTCCAACACTTCAGAGATCTCATCTCTGCTGTGTACAGCATCCGCCTTGTGATAATACAACAGGGAAAAACAAGAGCAACAAAATACTTGAAACATGTTGTTTGAAGTTATTTCATAACTAATGCTTTTGTATAATTTTGTATGTGTTGTGCAGTGGTTAATGCTAAACCATGAAAGCGCTAGTAGTCGCTGACTGCTGCAGCATTTATAACGAAATGAAGCAGGCAAACCAAACTATTTCATATGCAAATGACCACTGGTATTATTTTAAGTCTCCGCCCCCTTCCGCTTTCCGCAACTGTGATTCGTTGGCATTCACGCACCTGCATATCCTGTGCGTAATTCTACTGCGTCAAAGTTCGTTACATCAAGGGGACAACAAACACATTTATTGTCTTATTTTTATCACTGACGCAGTGATTGTTTTCATTAGGCTATATCGAATTTTATGTTAGTATAGTAGGCTATTATATATTTAATATATTATAGCTATAAATAGCTTAGACAAAAAGACCCAAAACAAGAAAATGTTCTACTTCTTTGCGTGAATAATTCAGTACAATATCTATGCAAAAAATACATAGGGTCTGCCTGTAAAATAGAATTGTTTACTGACTGCATTCTACTTTAGGCTTTAAGTTAAGTTGTAAAGCTACATATTTTGTAATCCAAGCTACAGTTAATTTGTAAAGGTCACATAATCTTTATCTAGCAACAAAATTATTCAAAGTAACCTACCAACTGAAGTGGAGTATCCAGAATTCACAAAATCTTCTTTTTCTGTTTCAGCAGGTCATTTCACAATCCTAAAATAAAAACAAGGTTTAACAATTACATGCTATTACACAAATGTTCACATTTGTCAAGTAGTAGTAGATACATCTGGAGATTGTTACCTTTTATATCATGTGTCCGCACTATGGTAATGTTAATCTGTCATCATTGCCCATATTCCAAACATGTAATTCCAATCTTAAATGTTTTGTTATTGTTGTTGCAATCAAAAAGGTCCAAAACGATGTCAAACCAAGCAGATGTTTTCTGAAATGTATACCTCTCCAACTAACATCCCTCTTCATTGTCTTCATCCATTTGCCCACTCTACCCATGAACCATGAATGACGTCCAACCCCCCCCCCCCCCCCTCTCTCTCTCTCTCTCTCTCTCTCTCTCTCTCTCTCTCTCTCTCTCTCTCTCTCTCCCTCCCTCCCTCCCTCTCCCCCCCTCTCTCCCTCCCTCCCTCTCCCCCCCCCCCCCCCTCTCTCTCTCTCTCTCAGTATAGCTGCAAACATATGTGCTCGTTACAGTGGCAAAGGCTTTATTGTAGTAATAGTGATATATACATATAAAATATACAAGTCTTTATTTTATTAACCGTTCTTATAATTGTTATCTTGTCATATTTACATTAGCAAAAGCCCATAGTCCATCTGAAAGATATTTTGCATTCTTTTTGATTATGACATCAATGTGTGGGCCTCATTGTTTGGTCCTGAAAAACTAAGCTAACTCAATGAATGAAATGTTTGTTTCTGAGTGAAAATTAAAATGCGGTCACGCGACTCGTGACTGCACCTAAAAGAGATTTAAATCTACTTGTGAAAAACTGCTTTTCTGATTCTCTTTTATGTTTTTACTTTAACTGTATAAAGCTTTGTTAACGTGAGTAGCATGGTCAAATACAGAAACAGAATGTGAATGAACTCGCAAAATCCCAGAAGGCAAATCTTGACTCAGAAGAGATGATGTAGGTGGAAACAGCATCTCAGCCACTAAGATATACATTCCCATCCCACATCAGCTCAGGCATCCAGGGACGCCTGATACGCCAGTACGGTCTTACTGTACACTCCACAGATGAGCTAATACGATATTGAGGGTCACGGAAGAACAAAAAAGTTCTTGAGTCAGCTCAGTAAGTGAACAGAGACTCAAGTATGATCTAATTGTGGTCATGTTCCCCAGTGCTTCAGTATCCTGAGCGGTGCAAATGACATCAGCAGCGCTGCAGTGCCAAGCACCAAACTGTACAGCACACAACCTGAGCCTGAATGAACCGCTTCCTCCATGGACGGGACAATGAAACCTCTGTCCCAATGGACGCAGTAAGCTGGCTCTATTCATACAGAATATCTCTGAGGGTTTTTATCAGTTCAGCCTTAAAGTGGCACTACAGCTTGTTTGGAAGAACAGATGCTGCTGGTTAACTTGCTTTGAGATACTGAATCTTAAACATAATTGTATAACTGCAAAAATAAAAACAGAATTTGTTTTCAAATGTAAAAGAATGCCAATTTTTAATTAATGAAAGAGCCAGTTGTTTTAGTATACATGCTAATTGCTATAAAAAAATAAAATAGGGTAATTAATTTAACAGTTTGGCTTGTTTTTTACCATGCACAATTCTTGATGTTTATGTTCATAACTACCAACAGTCTCTTCAATAAGACTTTTAAAGTTCAGTTTATATCTGTCTGCGTTGTTGACACTGTCTAGGATGACAAGAGTAATTCAGATGAAGCAGCTGACTCACAACTGCCAGCTCAAGTGATGACATTATAATGAAACATACATTGTTTATCTGACAGTGACATTACAACCAGTCACGGTGGAATGCAATCCCAAATAGCAAAGCCAGATTATATAGATACAAATATTGTAAATATTTTTTTATGATATATATATATATATATATATATATTTAATAATAAAATAAAATAAACTTAATGTGTATTTTAGTTTAGTTTGGTAAGAGAGTATGCTAATATCATACAAAACATATAATACAAATATTCTATTTTCAAAAATGTTTAATGTCTATTTCTAAATAATAGAATTGTCTTTTCTTACCTGAATTGATATTTCAGTGTTCAGTACAAATGGAGGATCCTTTACACTCTATTTTTAATTTACAAAAGCATAATCATTATGCTCTTTGTCCATGTTTCGTCTCCTAAGCCATGACAGTAAAAACCTTATTATGATAGAAAAGGAGTCCACTAGTTTGTTCAAAGCAGAGGCTGAAGTAAAATAACTTCTCTGAGGGAAGATTTTACACAACTGTCCAAAATAACAAACAGCGCTCTTGACTGATGTCCCAGTCACCACTGGTCACATGACTGATGACTATGTGGCTTCTTCAGGTCATTTAAGCATTAAAAACATCACTAAAAGCAGGATGATTAGTGACTTTACCATCTAAATGGCCACACTCAAATAAGCTGTCTCTATGTTTGGTAATGGCTGTTGTTTCTATTCCCTTCATAATGGGACTAGTGGAGAATATCCAAAGTAGTAAATCCATATTTAAAATGTCCCATTATTTCTATAGTCTTAACTTTATGGGTAAAGCATTAACAGCACCTGAATGATTAATTATACTTTACATTATTTATGTGCTGTCATCTTATTGAAATATAAAATAAACTAATGAATAGAAGTAGTGTGTCCTTTAGTTTGATCATTTAATTACATAAACCTCTGAAAAATGTAAAACAGAAATAAATACATCAGTCTATAAATATTGACATTCATACAGAATTTACATATGTAATCTGCTTTCATGGCAGAGGTGCTCAGTACATTCCTTCTAACATGGCTGTGTACACGGCGGCATATTTGTACATGAAATACTGATTTGATTTGTAACTTCTCTAACAATGATTTGTAACTTGTCAAACTAAAACATGGCCCTTCAAAATAAAATTTGTGATGCACATGTAAGTAGTTTTAAATTTTAATACATTCAGCTGATTACTGGTCAGCACTGTGTAAAGTCCACTCAAGCCCAGCGTTGCTGCAGCTCCCACGCTTTCCCACCGATCCAGTCCCGTGTTTTCCATATTGCTGTGCGCTCTGCCATCAGCACATCACACAGAAGTTCCAGTTTGGGTCGGTTCCGGTCCAAGTACAGCTGTGTGTCTTTCTGCAGCTGTTGAAGCACTTCAGGCCTGCTTTCATCCAGTGTCACGTTTGAGCTCAGCATCGGGTTAAAGCGAAAATACACGTTCGGTGATAAGAGGTCATCCAACAGAGTGTGAACACCTAAACAATATATCCAAATGATTTTTTTTTAAAGTGAAGGGCATTTGCAAGTGTGTACAAAAGAGCACCATGTTGACTGGCTAAATGTAAGTAGTCTGGAAAATACATATTTCTTAGCTTTATTTGTATAATTACAAATAATTATTCCAGGATTTAAATGTACATTTATTCAGTTAACAGATGCTTTTATCCAAATTAACTAAATAATTGTAAATTGTGTATTATGCACAATTAATGATTGAACATTAATTCTCTGTAGTATTAATAACTGTGAAAAATATCCTCATAGTGGTACTCCACACAAAATAGAACTTTTTAAATTATTAAATAATTGTAAATTGTGTATTTAGCACAAATAATAAGTGTAAAATGATTGTATGTAATATAAATAACTGTACAATTACTCAATGATAGTGGTATCAGACTAACCCTCAGTATCAGTGGCACTGTAGATCAGGTTGCTGATTTTGGCTCTCAGACTAGTGGAGGTTGCAGGCCCTCTTCTAGCGTTGTCATAGCGTCCCGTTCCCAGTGACAGCACACACTGGAAGTGCTGATTGGGCCACAGCAATCGGCTTTCATGGACGGCCAGAGCACAGGGGTTATTGAGGATAAGACCACCATCCTGGAGAAAACAAATGGGAAAAGGTCTGGATACAAGTATATTTTGGTCCTGAAATGGACTAAAATTGACTGTTCTGACCTGGTGTATGTCACCGTGGAGAGGGAACTCCTGGAAATACCCCGGAGCAGCAGATGAGGCGCGGACAGCCTGCCACAGCCGGTACCCTGATCCTCCGGAATAGCGGCTCAATCTTCCTGGAGTATGGTTATAGTTGCGGAAGATAAATGCTTTCGGACTTTTCCCCCAGTTCACTACGGCACTTACAGCAGACACCTGTGTAAGAAGAGATCAGCAGTCAGGATATCATGAAAATCTGGATTTTAAAAGTAAGTTTGAAAAAGACTTTTAGATGCACCTTTGGGCTCAGCTCATCTCTTGCTGTTTTAATTAAAATCTCCTCCCCCATCTTCTCCCTATGTTGAACATATGGGAATAGTTAAGATAGCATTGCAGGCATTAATATAGTATAGTTTTCTACTTCCACTGAGTGTTTAAATCCAACCTTAAAATCTTCTCCCATGTTTCTGTGTTGTAGTAGGAGTGTGTCCAGCCCATCTTCACTGTACCAACCAGGGGGTTTTGTCGAAAAACGTCTGTCCCAAAACGATGATACATCTCTTCACATTCATCTAAAGAGATATGAGCTAGACCCAACATGAAAGCCAAAACTGCTCCTGTACATCAAACACAGAGATAAAAAAAGATGTGATAATAATATTGCCATGTAATAATACACATAATTATAGAGTATAGTCAGTATTTACTTTATATGTACACTGCTGGTCAAAGGTTTGAGGTCAGTGTGCTCACCAAGGCGGCATTTATTTAATCAAAAAAGTAAATGTAAATGTAAAAATATGTCACAATATTAGTTTTTATTTGAATATATTTTATAATGTCATTTATTCCTGTGATGTCAAAACTGAGTTTTCAGCATCATTACTCCAGTCTTCAGTGTCATATGATCCTTCAGAAATCATTCTAATATGAGGATTTGATGCTCAAGAAACATTTCAGATTATTATCAATGTTAAAAAAAGTTGTGCTGCTTAATATTTTAATGGAAACCGTGATAAAAAACAATTTCAAGACTCTTTGAGGAGGTTTAAAAACAAGCATTAATTTGAATTATAAATCTTTTGTAACATTATAAATATATATTTACTGTCACTTTTGATCAGTTTAATGCTGAATAAAAGTCCTTGTCCTTGCTGAATAAAAGTATTAATAAAAAAATAAAAAAACCCTTTTGATTGGTTGTGTAAATACTGTATGTTCTGTGTTACTTTGAGAATAAAGGCTTGTCGTGCATTTTTACCTGTACTGACTCCACATATATAGTCAAAAAGTTGATACACTCGCTTTCCTGTTTGAGCCTCCAGCTGTTTTAGTACTTGTAGTGGAACTAACCCTCTGTAATGCAAGAAACAGTTGTAAGTAAAAGCCATCTTGGCATAAACATAAACAAATTTCTCTATACGAGTGACAAAAATAATTGCCATTAATAATTGTTATATTCCATAAAATTGCAAACAGATGTTATTATCTCTACAAAGCTTTTTTGGAAGACACATTGGATCATATTTATCTAGTTTTACAGACAAAAACTGTAGAGCATGTTGACTAAATGTGGTGTTTCCTACTTGGTTCCTCCTCCATCAATGGAAAGCACTCTGACCCCACAACCTTTGACTGGATCCACATAGCCAATCAGAGCAAGAGTCTCCCTAATGGCTTCTTGAAGTTTTTCGTCCATCCAAAAGATCCGGCGTCGTCTAAGGAGATGCAGTGCTGCTTTTTCCTGGATTTCATCAAAGAAATGAATTGAAAAATCTAAATTTCTACAGTTACATATAGTGTTCTATCTTTGGTTTGAATGGATTTGAGTCTTGTATTGTATACCTGCCACACCACAGCCTTGCATGCTGGGTGCTGAATGAGGTGAGTGTTCAGTTCCTCCACACAAGAAGTGATGGATGACGGTACACTAGCCTCTTCCAGTCTGTTCAGTAGAACTCTTGTCATCTCATCTGCCTTCCTCCTCCTAAAAACCTAGAAAACAGCTTTCCTGCTATATTCAATCCATTTCATTGACTAGATAGTGTAGAAAACAAAAGCTTTCACACAGGATATACTAAATAATGTGTAGTATATTTGCTTTAAAACAATTTTCACTCAGAAATTGCAAGTAAATTTCTGAAATTATTACAAAGAAACAGCAAGTAACACATTGAAGTAAACATGACATTTTAAAATACAAAAAAATAGTATTTTCTTGTAAAACGTACTTTTATGTCTTTTTTATTTACAACTTTGAAAAAAACATTTTGACAAATGCAAAGGGGTGCACCGATATTAAAATGTATATGATTTGATAAGCTGAAAATTATTTCATGTCATCGCTGATACCCGATAATAAAATTCTATACTATTTTGTCTAAATGAGTTAAGAATACATCACTAAAAATCAATCATTTTAAATGCTACAAGTGAATTTTTTTAAACAATACATGGCATTTTTCATAATTTAGAGATTAGCTACAATTACATTTAACA
This sequence comes from Rutilus rutilus, assembly GCF_951802725.1. NCBI lineage: Eukaryota > Metazoa > Chordata > Actinopteri > Cypriniformes > Leuciscidae > Rutilus > Rutilus rutilus. Next base: position 24,111,972 of record NC_140218.1, read on the forward strand.
GTGTTATTAAATTATTAATGTTTTTAAAGATTAACTTTAAATGAGAGTTAGTAACTTTTTTTTTTTTTTTTAATAGAAGAAATCAGCATGAACAATTTACATGTACATGGTACATGTATCCTGCATCCATGGCATATAGACTACTGAAAAAACTACAACAGTAGTCCTATATGTTTTCACACAAAGCCAAAGAACATATGAAACTCACATGAGTCTCAAATGCTTGAGTACAGGTGTTTGATTAAATTATGATTTCTGGTCCTGCAAGACTCACCATTTTATCCAGCATTTCCTCTGGGCTCCTTGTTACAGTTGCATGGTCACTACGCCTTTTAGAGCCCATTCCCAGGTAGCTGCCCACAAATCCAGGTAAAGTTGAGGGTTTCAACAGGCACTCAAAGAAGGGCACTGGTTTTTCCTGGCTCACCATGTCCTCAGATGAACCTCTGTAACGTTCTTCTGTGTGTAGCTCTCTACCCACCTCCTCATTCTCTGAAGCTGCAGATCCGTTGAAGTACCGATTAATGTGGTTGGCCATGTAAGTGTAATTTTCCCCAAAGTGTGTGGCGAGGCTGCTCATGTGGAACAAGCCCGGGGATTTAGGCTGAAGAAGTGAAGTAGGGTCTTTAGTTTTGTTTAGAGGGTCCAGTGAGACTGAAGTCTTTGACAACTGATGATCAACATGTGGTGATTCCTCAACAGTATCTGCTACTTTTGCCCCAAAGTATCGATTGATGTGACTGGCAAAATGAAGGTATCCTTCTTCCCAGGAACTAGATACATTCTTATCAATCTCTGGTCTTGTACCCAAACTAATGTTTTGCTGTGTTTGCTCATTTTCCCAACAAAGAACACTTTTGTTACCCATAACTCTTCGCTTTCTGCTTCTAGACCTTCTGAAGCCATCATCTGGTGATACCTCCACATGGTTTTGCTCAGCTGGATTTCGAGAGAATACAGAGTTAATGTGATTGGCCACATAGTTGTAAGTCTCCCCAAATCTGTTTGCCAAGGAGCTGATGTGGAACAGCTGTAGTCCAGGATAGGCCGAGGTCAAGGGTTGATCTGAGGATGTTTGATGGACCTGCTCAATAGAAGGCGTCCCCATAAATGTTCTGGACTCTCCAGAGCGTCTCTCTCTCTGAACTCGTCTCTGAGTTCTGGTAAATGGTTCCTGCACTGGAGATATCAACTCAATCTGCCCATAATCTATCACAGAGACCCGTTTCTGCTTAAAGTACAAGTTAATGTGTTGGGAGAGACGATTAAAAGACTCTCCTAATCTCAGTCCAAGTAAGTGCAGCCGAAAAGTAGCCCGGCTGTTCTGGTAAACTCCAATGGGTGCTTCTGCTTTGAATGTCTCTCTACTGGAGGTTGAGTATAAATGGTACATCTGAAGGCCCAATCCATTCTCATATTTCATATTACGGCTAACTGCTCCAAAAAGTCTCTTAGTTTTTATTGATCTATGTGATTTGAGAGGAATTCTCCTTGCTGACTGAGGTGAGGAGCCGATACTCCTGACAAGGTGAGACACATTACTGATGTTTGTAAGGAGATACTTCATCTTGCACAGTTACTAGAGCTGCCTTGACCCCAGGTAAGTGACCTGTGTTTTGTCAAGATATCAACCCATCAATGAAGTGCCTACAGTGTCCAAGCAGATGATCTGAATGAGGACCGGATGAGCTTTGGCAACAGAATCAGAATCATGGAATGTCTGGAATGAAATATAATAAAGGAAACAAAAACATATAATAAAAATATTTAATCATATGATCTGTTCTTGTGGTGCATATTTAAGAACAAAGTCAGTCTAAAACTATAAAGATCAAAATAATGTTTAATAATTTAATCTATAGTGTTGATTTATGTTTGGACGCCCCCTCCTGGTCAATTATGGAGGTCAAATATATATATAAAAAGAAAAAAGTGATGTACATATGTACAGATTGCGATTAGTACCTAGGTATTACCCAGTTATTGTAATAACTATAATATGTATGGTAGGTACACGGGGGACAGGACTGTAAAATAAAGTGCTACCAAAACTGCATATGCATATTTCATGGGTATGTGTGTTAAAGTGTGTTTTTGTTTCACATTATCACTGAGGGCGAAGTTACTTCAAAGACTCAAGCCATACATTTCCCACCTTGAATGTACTCTGGTATGTCAGATATGACAAGAAGGTGTGCATGTAACACAAAAACTGCTAAAAAATATGTATAGTAAAAACACAAGCACATTGAATTGAGTGCAAACACTGAAATAATTGAGGTAATTTATTTAAATGTTTTACTGTATTATTTTAAATATTAATACTTACCATTTTAAATATGACTCATGTTAATAATTTTCTTAGATGGCCAGCCAAGCAAACAAACAGCATGTAATGACTTACTAATTGATGTAGCTATTAAAATTACCAACTCTCAATGTCGTCAGTACGATCTTCTAAGGTTATAAAGGGTACATCTGGTTTGAATGATATCTCCATCAATGGTCTGGTTACCACTATCTCTGATCATAAGCTTATTACACTTGATTTTACATTAATTTCTCCAACTAAATGCATTGACAATATAACCATCTCTTATCGTAAGATCAATGTTATTAATGCTAATACGTTTGCTGCATCTATTGCTTCGTCTGCTATTTCTGATGTTTCTAAGATATTTGATTTGTACCATTCTGCTATCACTGACGTTTTAGATGAGCATGTACCAATTAGGACTAGGTCTGTTCCCCGTCCCACTCCTCGTCGTGGTTTAATGCTGAGGTACATGCTATGAAAACAAGAGGCAGACAACTTGAATGCCTCTTTAGGAAGACTAGGGTTAATAAAGGCCTTCTGAAGCGAAGCGATGTGTTTGTGTAAGAAAAATATCCATATTTAAAACTTTATAAAGTAAAATAACTAGCCCCAGGTGAAAAAGACGTACTGTTAAATGTATTAAAAATGCATTATACTCAAGTACATTTTAATGCATTTAATAGTGCGTCTTTTTCACCTGGGGCTTCCAGCCAAACGAACATACGGATTCCACTTACGCCTTAAGCACAACTTACGCAACTTGTGACGCCAGAAGTAGCGTAGTGCGTCATGGTGTAAATATCAGCAGTACGTCGCATTACTCGCATAAGTTGCGCTTTACACTTAAGTGGAATCCGTATGTTTGTTTGGCCAGAAGCTAGTTATTTTACTTTATAAAGTTTTAAATATGGATATTTTTCTTACATAAACGCATCGCTTCACTTGAGAAGGCCTTTATTAACCCCCCAGAGCTGTGTGGAGCACTTTTATGATGGATGGATGCACTTTTATGGACTTCAAAACAGAAATGGCCATTCACTGCCATTATAAAGCTTGGAAGAGCCAGGACATTTTTTTTATGTAACTCCCGAAATTCGTGTGAAAGAATGTCATATACACCTAAGATGACTTGAGGGTGAGTAAATCATGGGCTAATTTTCCTTTTTGGGTGAACTATCCCTTTAAGCCTTTAATTCAACAACCTCCTTAAGGGGTTTTTGCAGAGTGAATGTTATATACAAGCAATTCTGTGAATAAGACCAGGCTAACTATAATCAGAACTGTGAAATCGGACACCAAAGTGTCAACTGTATAGGTGAGAGCAGCAGCCTGTTTAGTACTTCCATGAACCTCCAGTACATATTTATCTGTCACGTGACAGACAGAAGAGAACTGCCACTTGTCTTTGTTGTGATCTGAGGACTGGCACAGGCCTTTGCGTCATGATGTGTACATTCAGTTCCACATGTCAATTTCCACGTGCTTAGACTTGGTCACACGGAATCAACAAGTCCTCTATTTAAAATGAAAGACAGTCACCAATAGACCAAACGACTGCATTCTCTTTTGTAATTTGTTTCATCGCGTAAAACATTAAGAGTTTGTTAATGTTTTGTGACAAGGCTGACCTTTATGTATACTGAGAATTGAAATGCTACACAAAATTTTGCATCTATTCCCAGACCTATATTCATAAATTAGAACTGCACTAATAGTGAAATGAGGAACATTTTCATAATAAATAATATTAAGAAGCAATACATATTTGAATGGGTAACACTTTAAAAGGTTTCATTTGTTAACATTACTTAACTACACAAACAATGAACAATACTTTTACAGCATTTAATTTTAGTTAATGTTTCAACATTTAATAATACATTTAAGATGCATTGTGAACCAACATGAACTGAAATGGTTATTATTATGATTATTCTGTAAATTAAAGGGGCTTCAATGTTTAAAATGTTCAACTTAAGCAATGATTATAACTAGTCATCATAAAAAAAAGCATTTTATATTCACCTAGACAGAAGGTCAAGTTAACTCCAATTCAACAAACCAGACTTAACCTTGAGGGTGACTTGTAAGTCTTGAAGCCCTAAACAAACTAAATATATTTTGTCTTTTGTCCTACCTTTCGCTTTCTCCTCTTCTGCTGAACTTGACTTCAAGGAGAATAATAAATGCTCACTTTCCTTCCAAAACATATATGGCTTGGATTATTTCCTGTGGTGTTTACACTGGTTTCTGTTGTGGTTTTTAATCCCGCCCTACTCAAACCCTATTGGTCGGTTTAAAGAAGTGCTGACCAAACCCCTGGCCATTCCTCATTAAAGCACAATCTGTCCTCCTGCATCCCAACAGTTGATGACTAGTCAGGAGGCATCTAAATTTAGAAAACGCACCATTAAAGTTGTTCTGAGTGTCAACACTCTGACTAATTTATTGTATATACAGATATCACATTGTTTTTTAAAGTTTAAAGATCTTAATAAAAGATCATTTGTTCTGAGTACATTACAGTTACATTCAGACTCTTTTAAATATTAGATGCAAAACAGTTAATGATACATCCATTGGCATGATATTATAGCATGGAGTCCATTTTAAAGTGCTCTGACCCTTATGTCTCTTTTTTAACACAGCGTCCAGTGATGCAGCCCTCTCTGCCGGTCCACTTCAGTCTGTTTCTTGCAAACATCACGTAGGCGCGATCCATTACAGGCCTGATCAGTGGGAGAGAGATGAACCGTCCAAGCCAACCCAAACCCACCGCACTGTACATGACTGTAAAAGCTGGCACACCACGATGAATCTGCCCTCAGGAGAAACAGTAGCATTGAGGGATAATAATCACATATTTGATCAGGTATTGTGAAATGTATTGAAATACAAATATCTGAATACTTCAAAATACTTGCAGAAAAAAACTTTTGAAACACAGTGCTATTGAGATTTTTCACATGATAAAAGTGGAAAACTGATTCACTCACCTTGTTATTCGTATCAATCACTGTCATCTCCTCCATTGCAATCTCATAACTGACTCCATATTTTGTCCCGTCATATTCTGGCAGAGAAATGTCCACAAAATCTACTTTTTCTGCTCTGTTTCTCTGAAGAAACTGAAGAAAGCTAATTTCTTTAACACATAGGGGAGAGTGGGGTGATTTGTGCCAGGGGGGAAGTAGTTCCACCCTTTTTTCTGGAAAACCATAGAAGAAATTGGTCATGTGTCCACATAATTTTGAAAAGCAATCACTTTTACTCGTCCTCCAAAGACGGGAGACACATGGCATGAGAGTTAAGCATATTTTAGTGCAAAAAACTGTTTTTTCCTTTCAAAGTAAAATTTATATGATTAAGGTTTTTTGATTGTAGTGTCTGAACAATTATAGACAAGTTTGAAAACATTTCACACATGTTTTAGTGCTTTAGTAGGCTACACAATGAGTCTATACAGTTAGCATGATGTTAGCTCTTAACTGCTGGATCATGCTAGTTTTTCAAACTTGTGGGTCTGGGGTGATTTGTGCCAAAGGGCCTGGGTTAAGTTGTGCCAGATCCAGACCACCTAGACCAACATTCTCAGAGGGGATAATCTTGAGAAGTGAGGAGATGGGCATGCCTTATCATTGTTTAACTTAGGCCTGCCTGCTATTTGTTTAATTTAGCTAACACTGATTTCAGTTTTGAGTTTGCTCTATGTTATTAAAGAGAAGTTTTATTCCGTTTTTAAGTGGCCTATGTCAGGATGTTTAGAAATTAGCCTAGTCACTTTATTCTTATATGTTACATAATTGACAGACAGCGCTATGTCAACAGGCATCTATTGCCAAAGCCTTTTTGCCTGAAATGATATCACAAATATCATATATTGTGTTGCTATGGTGCTCTAAATGGTTGCTAGGGTGTAGCTTGATAGCTTCACAATGATCCTGAGAGACTGATTGGTCGCCTGAGTAAAATGAGCCCACCCCCTTGTCTCTATGACACTGTGATCCAGAGTTATGTTCAATACAAAATCCATGCAATTGACCATATATAGGAAAAACACATGCTATGGTATTCCAGGGTGACAATAAAAATAAACTTTAAATTAGTAATTTTGTATTGAATTTATCTTGCTTTCATATAGCATTATGGTTCATAACATTAAAATGTTCTGTTTTACTTCAGAAATCACTGGCACAATTTACCCCCAATGTATTCCCCCAAAGGCACAACTTCCCCCGCACCAGGGGCAAGTTGTGCCATGAGACCACTTTTTTCCCAAGAGCTATATTTCGGAAACAATTTATTTCAGATCCAAAGTTATTGTTCTCAGGGATGCACCACATCCTGAAATATATGTACATCCTTAAGTTGAAGGCATTACTGCCATGGCCTCACTTTAAAGTCACTTTGAGTAAAAACTGGCACAACTCACCCCACTCTCCCCTATTGGGCATTCTCCATCATATAGTACCTATGACACAAAATGAACATGATTAGCCTAATACACATGCTTGCTTAGTGATGTCTGGATGGGCAGATCTCTAGGTGTTGGTATATTCATTCATTCACGACTAGAACACGCAGTGACAAGAAATATGTGAGCATGACCTGCAGTAAACTAAGGCCATTGCTAAACTATAGTAAGTGAGTCTTCTCACCCTTACACCGCCAGATGATCCTCGTCCTCTATCTCGAGAGCAGAGCAGTCGCTGTGAACTAATGACACTCGTCCTGGAGCCCACAAAACGTAAAGCTCCAACCAAAGCTATCCTGACAGCCATTTCAGTCTTATAAATGGATTTGAGTGACAGAACGCACCATTTAAAATCCCTTCATGCACTTTATGATTTGACCTGTCCGGATCCGATGACTGTTAGCTGATTCGCTAAAAACTTAACTTACACAACACATACAAGTAACGCGATATTACGATTTTAACAGGATTATTACTATTTTATATTTTTACCGAGTATTTGTAAGCATGTGTTGCAGGAGATAATTTAACATTCATAGCGGCGTAAAGGTTATTGTGGATATTTGATCTTCCACATATCCAACAAACGCCAGTGCACACGTGAGATCATCACAAACAACGTCTGTTCCTTGCTGCTTTTCCAAACTAAAAGTCCCTCACACAACACACTGTACAAATCTAAAACTAAATTTCAGACATTTATACACCAAGACTAAAATGAACCTATGACCTTATCTCACAATTAATAAAATATTTTAAACATTTAGGGGCGATTTCCCAGACAGGGTTTAAATAAAGACAGGAGCATGTATTAATTTAGAATAGTTGTTTATGTCTTAATGGCTTTCTAAAACAGATTAAGTACAGATTAATAAAATCTTAAAATTGTTTGGAATTGAGAAGCTAATCTAAGGAAAACAATGGCAGCAGAAAAATTCAATAAAAAAAGAAAAAATGCACACATTTTTTCATCACAGCTGATGAATGAAAAAGAATGCCTGGAAATCTATTTGTAATTAACTCAATGCAAGAATAATACAACAACTTCAGGCAAGACTGAATCATCAGCTTTATTACCTAGCTGTTTTGAGAAATCTGTGGTGGACATTACAATAGTTATTCAATACAGTGTTGTAGAAGAATAAACCTTTAAAAAAATATATAAAAAGCCGCTGACACCCGAAGAGAGGTTTAAGACTGGCAGTCCTGCAAATAAAGGTACTGGCCAATTGGATGAATTACTCAGATGTATAATTGAGAGCCGGCAACCTTTTAAGAACATACTAGATTACCATGATCTAATGGAGGAAGACTTAGAGCTACTCCAGGGCTAAACTGAGACTTAAATTAAATCAACCAGGAAGCAGGTTTAACTTCAGATTAACACACACTATGTATATATAAAAATATTGATCTTCACTGACATAGTCCAAGAAATCCATGTGTCTTCTTTAATCACAGTTTAATAAGCTGATTTCCAGGAGAAAGACAAGAGCTACTCCAGAACTTTTTCTTTAATCACAGCAAAGATCCATCCTCAGACAGAGATAGGAGCTAGTTCATACCTTTACTCAGTGCAAATAATGATTTGTGCTTCTCTGGACAAATTCACCACACAATGAAAATTTCCATCAACAGTATAAAATAAACAAAATACAACATAAATAATTTCTTCAATCCACTCCTTTATTTCTCTTGGGTATAAATTGTACAAACAATAATGTAGATCAAATCAGCAACATCTTATTGTGACCCAGTCCCTGATCTCCATCTACATCGTCAATTCCTGTGAAGAGAGGCAAAAAGATAAATTGAGTAAGACTGCTTCATATTATGACACAGCATTTAAAGCCTGAGCTCTTCTCAGGACAAATGAACTGGCTTCAGGACAAATTCAGAAGAACGAAAGTCATATGTTAATTCATCACAGAAGAGTTTTGAAATAGTAATACATAATTGTAAAATACAATTAACTGCATAAAGTGAGACGTTATCAGTTTAACTCACCATAATAGCATTGACAATGTCGTTATTGTTATTCTTTAGTGCACGCACAGCCTTCGCCCTCGATACATTGGCCTGTGACATGACCAGCTCAATGTCCTTGACCTCCACTCCGGTCTCATCAACCTGTAAATGGTAAATCAAATCACTCAATAAATGAGGACATAATTACTTTTCACATTTGCTGAATTCATCAGCACAAAGACCTTTCATGAAAGCAGTATTATTCTGTGTTAGAATCACAACAGTGTTGATGCACACCTCTTCCTCTTCGCTCTCCTCCTGTACTGTGGGCGTCTGTGTGTTTTCCTGGATGTTTGAAACGGCTTCTCCTTGAACCTTGAACTTCTCTGCAGCTGCTAACTGAGCTTGCTGTGACAGGTCTTCAATCTGAAAACAGCAGAAACAATCCAGATTTTAGTTTGTTTGTAAGCTTCATTGTGTTCCTCACACCATTGTGAAAGTTTCCCCTTTCAGGACAGAAAGTTTGGCTTCATCAGACTCAGAAGAACGAAAGTCAAACTGTTTAAATCATCATTGAGAGGTCACTTAAAGGTTGCCCTGTAGAATTGGTTTTCAACCAAAACAGGGCTGATATAGAGTGCACACCAAACTTACACAAGAAACCAATTTTTTTCTAATCTTTACCTTGGCCTCACCAAAGACAATGTAAGTATCTGAAGCTGGACTTTTGTAGACATCTGGTTTGGTGATGACAAAGAGAATGTTCTTGGACTTGCGAATGGTTACCCTGGTAACACCAGCAACTTGTCTCAACCCCAATTTGGACATGGCCTGGCAAAGTGAAGCAAGGGTACAGTTAAATAACATACGTGCATGCGTTCTTATTGAATTTGGTGTTATAATCAGATTAATTTGGTTTGAGGATGACCTACCTTTCTGGCTTTCTTCTCACTTCTGCTTTGTTTTGCTTTGCTGACAGGTTCCTCATCGATTTCAGCTGCAGCTGCAAGCTACAGAAAGGTAATGCAATTTCAGTTCATACCAATGTAAAATTTAAAAAGAACTGGTGTGAGAAAAAGCTGAGGGCAAATAATGCTACTGGTAGATAGGGCTGGACCCGAATATTCGTTTGGTGGGTTGGTATTCGATTTAGTACTCATTGCCCCCAGCAAAATCGCCCACGAGTGAACGTTAGCCAGCCTAATGTTACCTTGTTCTATTTAGCCTATTGCAGTTTTTTTTTATTCTATATAAGGGAATTCATTTAATTTTATTTAAACTGTTTGTTAATTGAAATGTGTGATGCTGTTATTGAAAGTATGCTACAGTGTTCTTTATTTATTACAGTTCGTTCATTTATTTTTTGTTCTTTTATTTAAATAGCCTACCTTACTGTGTCAGTAATTACTGTGCTGCTGGGAGTGATTTGTTTGTCAGAAAAATGTTGAGTTACCTTATTAAAAGTATTGCTCTTAACAGATCTGTGTGTTTTGTATCACTAGCGCAGTGTCCGTTCTCAGAGCATATAAGCCCTGCCCGCGTCTGGCTCGCGCTGTTCTGTAGTTTATTAATTCTGAATGTGTCGAGTGTCCATATTGCACTCCCTTGGGTCCGCAGCAATTGGATGAATGGTTCTCGAAATAATCAAAATGCAAACAGACACACAGAGATTCCTGCCTATATTAGAGAGAAGCATATGTTCAGCCCAGCCCAGCCCACCTCACCTCACCCCACCCGACCCGTTGATTACTACCAAAGCTTTGAATATTCGGTGTTGATTACTACTGAAGCCTCGAATCTCAAAAAAATGGTATTCGGACCAGCCCTACAGGTGGATGCCGTTGAAAATAATATTACCTGTGCCTGCTGTGTCTGTGTCTGTGCAGAGTCCTGCTCCTCAAGATCAGGAACAGATTCGTCACTGTCAGATTCAGTGCCAGACCCTAAAACATAGTACATTGATTTGCCATTAGACACACAGAACCCATTTTCACCAGAATACTGTTGAAATGATCAAAATAAATACTTTTACTTTACATTCTATCTTGCAGTGTGTTTTAAAGTATTTAAAGTAAATTCCAATTATACATGGAAACGCTGAACAATATCCATATTGATAAACTCAAAAAACAGCTACTGGCCCATGCTCCTACTTTCTGAAAAATCAACTTCACTCAAAGACTAAGGACAGATGATTTTCATATCCTGGAGTTATCAGGCTTACTTTCACTGATAATGTGATCCTAAAGCATTATGGGGGGGGGCAACATTATTTGGCAACAACAACAAACGCAGAAAGCAAAGACAGACAGAAAGAGATACCCTTGTCGTTCTTGATGACTGGTTCCAGTATGGATGGGGCTTTAAGTGGTTTGGGAACAGGTGCTGGCTCAACTTTAGGGGCAAGGAATGGCTCAACTTTAGGGGCAGGCGCAGAAGCCTCAACTTTAGGAGAAGGGGCAGGTTTGACTTTAGGGGAAGGGGCAGTAGCCTCAACTTTGGGGGCAGGCACAGGTTTAACTTTGGTGGCAGCAGCCTCTACTTTAGGGGCAGGCGCAGCAGCCTCTACCTTAGGGGAAGGGGCAGCAGCCTCAACTTTAGGGGCAGGCACAGGTTTAACTTTGGTGGCAGCAGCCTCTACTTTAGGGAGAGGAGCAGCAGCCTCCACTTTAGGGGCAGGCACAGCAGCCTCAACTTTGGGGGCAGGCACAGGTTTAACTTTGGTGGCAGCAGCCTCTACTTTAGGGAGAGGAGCAGCAGCCTCCACTTTAGGGGCAGGCACAGCAGCCTCAACTTTGGGGGCAGGCACAGGTTTAACTTTGGTGGCAGCAGCCTCAACTTTAGGGGCAGGCGCAGCAGCCACAACTTTAGGGGCAGGCGCAGGTTTCACTTTAGGGGAAGAGGCAGCAGCCTCAACTTTAGGGGCAGGCGCAGCAGCCTCAACTTTAGGGGCAGGCGCAGGTTTCACTTTAGGGGAAGAGGCAGCAGCCTCAACTTTGGGGGCAGGCACAGGTTTAACTTTAGGGGCAGCAGCCTCTACTTTAGGTGCAGGCGCAGCAGGTTTGACTTTAGGGGAAGGTGCAGCAGCCTCAACTTTAGGGGCAGGTGCAGGTTCAACTTTAGGGGAAGCAGCTGGCTCAACCTTAGAGTTAGGATCAGACTTAGTTTTAGGGGCAGGCTTAACTTTAACGGAAGGGGCAGCAGCCTCAACTTTAGCAGCAGGCTCTGCTTTAGGGGCCACCACCTCAGCTTTAGGAGCAGCAACGGGTTTAACTTTAGCAGCAGGAGCAGGCTCAACTTTAGGGGCCATCCCCTCAGCTTTAGGAGAGGCAACAGGTTTCACTTTAGCGGCAGGAGCAGGCTCAGCATTAGGGCTAGGGGTAGACTTAGCTTTAGGTGCAGGAGCAGCCTCTATCTTAGGGGCAGCCTCAGCTTTAGGTACAGGAGCTGCTTTCTGTACAGGAGTAGTCACTCCTTTAGGGGTGAGGATAGGTTCAACTTTAGGAACTGGCTTAGCTTTAGGAGCAACCTTTGCTTTGGGGGCAGGGCCAGATTCAACTTTACTGGAGGTGACAGGTTCAGCTTTAGGAGCTGTTGAGGTAACTACAGAAATTGCACTAGGTGGCATGGGGGGGAAAGCAGGCATTGCAAAAGGATTCTCAGGTGGTAAGAGAGGTGGGAGATCATCATCCTCAAATTCTGCAGGCACAACCCGAGGAGCAGGTTTTGATGGAGCATCAGTGGCTGGGTTCACATTTGGCACTTGGGCAGGGCCAGTCTTTGCGGCTGCTTTTGAAGGTGAAGTAGTCTTGGCTTCTGAAGCAGCAGGGGTTGCTACTTTTGGAGCTTCAGAGGCAAACTTGGGGGTTTCAGCCACTTTGGCTGGACAGTTGGCCACGGCTTCTGAAAATGACTTGGGTGCTGGGACAGCAGATTTGGAAGTCACTTTAAAGGCCACAGGAGCCACAGCAACTTTGGGAGAGACAGGGGAAGCATCAGCATCGGCTGCTGGTTTTGCTACCTCTGGAATTGGTACAGCAAGAGATGGCAGAGCTGCCACTGGTGCAGGCTCTTGAGCAGGCTTGGAGGCAGAGGGAGGCGCCTGCTCATGTTCGGCAGGTTTAAAATTCTTTGTTTTCTGTTGCTTCCCTTGTTTGCCAGCCTTTACCACCTTGGGAGCAGATTGCTCAGCTTTCAAAGCTACAGGAGAGTCAGCTGGAGGGAAGGCCAAAGGGGAACATGGAGGGGTAGCATGTGGGCCAGAGGCAGATTTAGGAGAGGTAGGGGAGCTTGAGGAGGCAGATAGAGAGGAGCGCTTCCTGCGTCCAGCAGGAACTGGCTTAGGAGTGGTGGCGTGAGAAGAGGACAGCTTGGGGTTAGTTTTGCCCTCTTTAGGTTTTGCCTGAGAGGGAGTAGGGGCCGCAGCAGCAGGTGTGGCTAATGGAAATAAAATGCTAGAGTGACTTTTTTGGCAATTAAAAAGTTGCATGATGTAAAACCGTCACATCCATGCTGGTTATAAGGGATGCTTTCAATTGTTCAAGTGTTAAACTGTTCCACAAAAACAATGGCTATTAAAGCAAAATCAAACACACCATGAAATCTGGTTAAGATTTGTTAAGACTTAAGGTATAAAAACCACTCAACTGCACATGCGTGAACCATCAGGCACTGGCAATGAACAACATCTAAAAACATTTTTATTAGGGATGCACCGAAATGAAAATTCTTGGCCGAAACCGAAAAAGAGGAAACCAAGGCCGAAAACCGAAAAACCGAAAGAAATTATGGCAATTATTGTTAGTACCATTGCATTTATGGCTATGACTGTGTACTAAGTTTACTAAAATCAAGGCATTGCAATTGCATAAATTAATATTAAAGTTTCAAAGAATAAATCCATTAAAATTTTATGCAAATATTTATTTAGCATTTGCAAAGTATAAAATTAAATGTTTAACTTGACCCCACTCATGTGTACATTAAATAATAATGTAAAAGCCTACTGGCCTGGAGAAAGGTTTAAAAATGAAATGTTCTCTCATAAAAACAAAGTGCATTTAGGTCAATACTGCCATAGCCCCAAATAATATCTGCAGTTATATGCTCATGGACGTGAGTTGCAAAAACCATAAACAGCTCAGGTAAACCTCTGAGAAATGACGGCTGCTCTGCACACACACGCAAAGGTCTCTCGCTCCCTCTCTCTGCCGCGCGCGCTACGTATGCGCGCTCATGCTCGCTCGCAATTCCGGGAGATTTAAACTAATTTGCGGGCATTAGGGAGCCGGTATCAATACGCGGGAGACTCCCGGAACTTCCGGAAGACTTGGGATGTCTGTGTTTTGAAAATCGCTGTCCGTGGGTCACTCTTAGATATATTTAAATACATCCACACCGCAGATATGTAATGTTGCTTCAGACAAGCACGTGCAGGTCGCGGTGTCTGCTGTTTGCGTCATCACAACATTTCGGCCGTATTGTTTCGGTGATAAAAGTCTTTCGGCCGAAAACCGAAAATGCACTTTTGGGCCATTTTCGGCCGAAAATTTTCGGTGGCCGAATATTCGGTGCATCCCTAATTTTTATTAAATTAACATTGTTCTCAGGCACATTTATTTACCATGAAGTGTCTTACAGACAAATATTCCAAATCTGAAAGGACAATCACCCAGTTAAAAGCAACTATAATATTGCCTACTCCAAGTCATATAGTCCTATGTCTATTTGCTCATTTAATTGTTTACTTTGTTTTATCATCATGGGAAATTTGAATAATTTCACAAGCAAAGATCAAGTTGGTGATGAAGAAAAATGCCATGTCGCATATCACGCATACAATTTGCAAACTTTGCACAAGAATTATGCTGGTGAAAGTGTCTAAAACCAGTTAATTATTCCATGAAGGTGAAAGCAAAAAATTGACCAAGCTTTTGGCATCTGACTTTCTCTTGTGGATTATACATTAATGATAGGGAAACAATGAGAAGAATCAATATTTCTTGTCTGCCTTGATTTGCATATTATTTTAGTAATATTATTATAAATAATAATTTGTAGCTGTATTTTTAGTGGCCTTTAAAGGTCCCATTCTATGTGATCCCATGTTTCAAACTTTAGTTAGTGTGTAATGTTGTTGTTAGAGTATAAATAATATCTGTAAAATTATAAAGCTCAAAATTCAATGCCAAGCGAGATATTTTATTTAACAGAAGTTGACTACAAAAAACGGCTGGATTGGACTACACCCCTCTACATCCTGCTTTAATGATGTCACTAGAACCGTAACCTCCGCCCACAGGAACACAGGCGTATTGATGGCGAAATGTCAACAGACGTGGTTGATGTTTATCTATAATCGGATACCGCAAAAGTTTAATTCGAAGTTGTTAGTTTGCTCTGTCCATTTCACCACGGACTGTTTTTCTAACCTGGGATAATATCAAGCAGACTTCTCTCAGCGTTTCATACTGACGAAGGGGACTATTTCAACTATATTCCAGCAAGCGGTAAGTAGTGATTTAATATGGAAGTAGCGATCACTCTTCACATCGTTCGTTTCTCTTAGTAGGATGAAAATAATCTTACTTAAACTGTGATTAATATACAGAAAGCGATCAAAGAACAATCCCTTTCCAATCGCCCAAGCTATCAATCACACAGCGCGAGTTTATCTGGACACTTGCCAAAACTCGTTATGAAATCAATGACGCTGTTACACTGCACAACGAAGCTCTTACTGTATTTATATGCCTCATGTTTGCATTGGTGAAATCATTAGTGATAATGCAGAAACTGCGTTGCAATGATAAGATCTTTCACGCGATCAACAGACTGTCATCTGCTCAGTGCTCATCACTGCAACCTTTTATGTGATGGTAATAGATCTAAATACTTAATAAACTTCTCATGATTCGTTAATCCAGATAGCTGTAATAGTAAAAACGTATAATAGCTGTAATAGTAAAAGTTTTCCAGATAGTTCCACATGTAATGCCAGATATTTCATATGCAAGCATGTCAGCCAATCACAGCAGAGGGCGTTTACACTGAAGTCTCACAGCAGACACGCCCCTTCAAACAGAGTGTTCAAACCAGGGAATGAAATCAGGCTAGGAAATATGCCTTTTATTTCTAAATTATAACAATTTTTGATCTAAAAAACATACTAACATTATAAGGGCACCCCTGGAAACCTTATAAAATAATAAAAATAATCCATGGAATGGGACCTTTAAATGTTTTGTTAATGTGCTATGGAAACGAAATGGATAACTGTCATTTTCGCCTTGCCTTAAACAACAACTGTATAATAATGTGTCTTTTATAAGAAGCACTCTTGACAATTTGTAAATAGATCACCTTCCAATTCAATCCTCAAGAGTCCTCAATCCTCATATGTCGGTGTCGACAGTCGGAGTTGTGGTTATGTGGTGATGTTATGAAATTAGGGAAGGCAAATTAATTGTAGGTCCTAATTTTAATTTGATAATACTAGTCGGATAACAACATTAACATTGTCTATCGGCACAACCCCAGTCAGGATATCAGGAAATATGTGAACTTTAGTCAAAGAATGTATTAAATACTTGGCTCCTGAATTAGTAATCTGAGGAGAAATAACATGAATACTACACATTCTGCCTAGTGAAAAACATAGAAAGATATTTAGTTCAACCTATCTTGTCTCCCCCTTGACAAAGATGCTTCTGTTATTCCTTGTAACAGATGCAAGCAATAATATTTGCGATTAGCGATATATATATACACGCGATTTGCGATAATTTTATGCGCAGCTTGTCAGTGGAGTGCGGCTGATTGGTAGTAAATACTGCCCCATTTGAACGCCAGAGGGCACTCTCACGCAAACACATTAAATATGCCCCGCCGCAGAAGTACAATAATGGCAATAAAGGCGCATCATTCCAGGAAATCCCTATCGCTGTAGCTGAATAAACAGAAGATTGAAATGCTTTGATTAAACATGACTTATAAATACATGACTGCCTTATTCTGTGTAAGAAGGCACATCATCTCACAGAAGGATGAGCTCAGCTGTCGTTATGAAGTGAGTTTAGAGTAAATGCATGTTATTAAATGTTGTCTGTTGTTGGACGAGGTTCATAAATGCTTCTCATGTTTTGGAAAGATGTTTGACGCGTGTTGTTTTTTCAAATGCAAGTTATAAGTGACTCAAACTCACAGTGCTTTCAGATGGAGCAGCGTTTACAGAGCCGTACATCAATGACAAACTGTGCATAAAAAAATTAATAATCGCAGCCTTTGCGATTTTAAAATCGCGATAAGCCATCTCGATTTAAGTGCGATTACATGGAAAGTGCGATTAATCGTTCAGCCCTAATTATAAGACTTCTTACATTGTATTCAGGGTTCTCCTCATGAAGATCTGCCAAATACATTCCTGAACACAATAAATCTCTCCAGAAAAAGAACAAAATACTTTCTATTCTAACACACACACAAAAAAAATAATCAGTTAAAAATGTTGAATAAATATTCAGGTTGAGATCACTCAAATTCAATGAAGTGTTAGGAAAACGTTCATGCAGTGTTGCGTTGCCCACATTCCATTAAAACATTTAAGGATGCATGTGCTTTCAATGTCAAACAAAACAAAAAGTACCATATTAAACAGTACTGTTGGGCAAGGCAGTCCTGGATCACTCTTATTTTTCAAAAACAATTGTTGTGTGTCAATACCTCATATAACCAATCACAAGCCTATATACTTAAATCATACACAGCAGGTATTTAAAGGTATTAATTATTTTAAAAAAAGGTTTTTTTATTTGTCTGTACAATGGAAGCCAATGGTTCCAGTGTTGTTTTAAGTTGCAATAACTCGAATTGTAGGGACAAATTATATCTTCTTTTGTGTTCCACAGAATAAAGTCAAACAGGTTTGGACCAACATGAAAATTGTCTGAACTCTCCCTTTTATAAAACTAGTGTATATAATGCAATACAGGGAGAGGCTCAAGCAAATTAACTTAAAAACCTCTAGGTGGAGAAAAGCTGACTCAAACTACATCCCCACCCAACAAAACAACATGACACCCCTTCAACGAGAGAAACTGGCTTTGTGAAGCCTCTACAACAGCTGGTAGAGTACCAGAAAAGAAACATGAAGGAAATCTGAAACAGGTGCAAAAATACCCTAAACAGACTGATCAACCTTCCAGTATCTGCCTTACATTTTACAAAGTGAAAAACAATATAGCTCCAGGACCCCTCACACAACTTTTTTTAGTGTCAGACATGCACATTTAAAGATAGTTACTAACCCGTCTCAGCCTGGGGCTGCTGCATCTCCTGCTCTGTAACAGGGACAGTTTCTGTGGCTTCGCCTGGCATTCTGGACTGCAACACAAATGAGAGATAATATAGCACATTATAATCTTTAGAAAGCCAATAAGAAGTTTTAGTCTGGGTCTTTGTGTTCATGTGGCTTTTACTATTCAAACTGAGCAGCGCACCAGGCCTCTTCCTGTAGGCCTCTGCTATCAGCTGAATTAAGCTGTGTTCACATTGAACAAGCATTGAGCTTACTTACATGATAAAACATTTCACAAGTCCACTGTACAGAAACGGTGAGCTTCACCGTTACATCAACACACATACATAGTATGGCCTATTTAGAATCATAACGACATAAAAACTTTGTTTTAGGTGCATGTGTAGTGATGATGCACATTTCACGTGTGTAACAGAGCAGCACTGTCACGCTGCTGTTGTGTATGAGTAACTTATAACCAAACGAAAACAAAACAACGTGGACAAAACGAGTTGAGCGTTCATAATGTAATGTTAACATAGCACGTGTATCTCTGTTTTTAAACGATTTAATACGCGAGATCAACCTTCAAATCAGTGATTACTGTCCCACACAATGGAAATTATTTTAGCTATTACATTACAGACGGCTCACAAACATTGCTGTATTTGTTTATAATAATACATTTCACACGATTTAACCGTTTCGTTTGATACAAAGCAGTCCTCGCATAAAGCGAGCTGCGGTGCGTCTCGCTCCCCCATTTTGAACAGTCTGCCGGTTGTTTTCAAGATATTTCCCCAATAAAGAAGTCAAACAAAGACATATTTACCGTTTAGTACAGAGGAACACTAAAGCATCAATACAAGTAGTAAATGAGAGGCCAAAAGCACGAATGCAACGTTGGATGACAGTAGATGTAACACAGAAGTACTCACTAGATCAGGGCACAGGATCCAAGATGGCTGTAAGAGAGGGTTTCTGACCTCTGCGTCGCTCTGATGTCACAGCTCTGCTTCCGGCTTCAACAGGAAGTTGCTTTTGGATGCACTCTTGCTGGCAGTGAGGAACCGCATTTTCGGGTAAAATAAAAATATATTTATGTGTTATGTCTGTTATTTCTATACAATGTGTTTATTTCTTATTTGGCAAAAGTCACAAAAATGCTTTGAAGGAAGGCAGGTGTTTTTGTTTACATTATAAATAGCATTGCTAAGCTAACTAACCTGAATGTTTTTTGATAACGATTGCGTGGCGTTCTAGTAATATTAGGGTCAAAATATTATTCGGATTCACCTAACGTTATATGTAAACTTTTCCCTTCAATCGTTTAGACTCCACGAACCCCCAAATATCATCTTCCTCTTGCGAGGGACACACATCCTAAAATTTTAAGAGGCAGCTCGACATTTTCATATGTATAAGTTAATTTTTTATTATACTATTATTATACCTTTATTTAACCAGGAGAGAACCTCACTGAGATTAAAATCTCTTTTACAGGAGTGTCTGTAACAGATTGTTACGAGGTACATGCAGATTGTAATAAGACTGTGAACGCAATGAATAGTTACCTGCTACTTTTTGCTTAAGCATACCACAAAGATAAGATGGTAAAACACCCAAAATTGCTTTGTATATCAATAAGTACCAATGCATTTTCCTTCGTACAGCAAGAGAAGACCAAGAAACTCTGTATAATGCACAATGATGTGTAGAAAATGTACAATTCGTAATAAATCTTATGGCACCATGATACACAGCATCTAGGGAGGCAAGAATATAAGAGGGAGCATGCTGATACACTACGTCCCCATAATCAAGAATCGGCAAGAAAGTCGCAGACACAAGCGTCTTCCTTGCATTAAATGAAAAGCAAGACTTATTTCTAAAATAAAATCCTAACTTCTTCTTAAATTTTTGTTTCAAATAATTAATGTGTGAATACGGCTAAATATTGCATTATAAGTATGTGAGTATATAGTTACTATATTCAATTTTTCTACTCTCTATAATACTGGTAGTTGTGTTATGTATTTATTTAAATATTTTATTTTATTTGATTAATCTTTACATTCGTTACACTGTTTTTTTTCTAAACTTCTCCATGACCCTCCTAGTACTCTCTAATTAATGTTATTCCTCCTCCCCAGTTTGTTAACCCACTGGCCTTAAACATTCTTATTTCATCCCAACAGAGATATGTCTATGTCCCATTTGTATGGGCGTAGAGGTGAGGAGGAGGAGGATGGTGTGGAAATTGAAAAGTTTGAGGTGACTGAGTGGGACTTGGCCAATGAGTTCAACCCAGACAGACGCAGACACAGACAGACTAAAGAAGAAGCGACTTATGGGATTTGGGCAGAGCATGACTCTGATGATGAGCGGCCCAGCTTTGGGGGGAAAAGGTATGTTGTTGTTGATAATGTTTCAACTGTCAAATTGCTAGAGACCTTGTTGACTATGAATATCATTTTATTTGTCATATAATAAATTCAGCATTCAGTATTGATATTTGTATCCACACAGAGCGAAAGACTATACAGCTCCTGTGAACTTTGTGAGCGGTGGCATACGAAAGACTGCAGCTGAGGAGAAAGTGGAGAAGGAGGGTTCAGATGACTCCAATGACAGTGGAGATGCACCTCCTCCTCCACCTCGCACTGCAGTTCCCAAAAAGCTCCAAACGGTATGTTGAGATGCCTACAAAAGTTACACAACAACAGCATCTTTATCTTGAATATTGGGTCCAAATATGTTTTCATACACTACCATTCGAAAGTCTTTTATGCTCATCAAGCCTGCATTTATTTGTTAAAAAAATACAGTAAAATACAGTAATATTGTTAAATATTATTTTATTTTGATATATTTTGTGATGCACAGCTGAATTTTCATCAACCATTACTCCAGTCTTCAGTGTCACATGATCCTACAGAAATCTGATTTGGTTCTCAAGAAACATTTCTTATTCAGCATTTATTTGAAATGTATATATTTTTTGTAACATTATGAATGTCTTTACTGTCACTTTTGATCAATTTAATATGTCCTTGCTGAAGTATTTATATCTTTCAAAAGAGTCTTACTGAACCCAAAGCTTTGAACAGTATAGTAAATGTCTTTGAATTCTTTTTAGGGTGGGAGCTTTAAGACATCCCAGAGGTTTGCAGGCGGTATTAGAACAGGGCAGGACCTGGGATCCTGGGAGAAACACACACGAGGCATTGGTCAAAAACTGCTGCAGAAGATGGGTTACGTTCCAGGAAAAGGATTGGGCAAAAATGCTCAGGGTAAAATATTTCAGTCCTTAATTTCATACCACAGTATTCTGTTTTTAGTGTATGTAGCTTATTGTGAATTATGTTATGCATTGTGTGCTTACATAATGTGAATATCTTTGTCTGCAGGTATTGTGAATCCTATTGAAGCTAAGCTGCGGAAGGGGAAGGGAGCAGTTGGCGCATATGGTAATGAGAGGACCCAGCAGTCCCTGCAGGATTTCCCTGTTATAGACTCTGAGGAAGAGGAGGAGCAAGTAAGTCTACACTACAAAACGAGTGGGTTTTGGTGCTGTCTGGCCAATATATACTAGGCTTGCTGTGATAAGTCGGTGTTACACGGTGTTCAGCCGGACTACGATTACATCACTTGCCCATAGAGGCACAGCCCCCCGCTGTCATTTAGATTTTTTCATCGTAATAAAAGTAATTTAGTTCACTTTGAGAAAAGACACTACAATTAAAAACTGAACGTGTCTGCTCAATTCAGCTTGAGCCGAATGAGAGTCGCAGTATAAATCAGCAGCAAGAGGCAAATTTCATTTAATTTCATTGTTAGGCGAGCTGACTGACAAGACGATGGCGGAAGATTTGGTTTCAAAGCGATATGTAAAAGCACCTATTTGGCAATATTTTGTCATTGTACTGTTTTGTTGTTGTTTTTCATTAAGAATAATAATGAACCCACCATTCAAGCAGTTGCTGCCCCTGAATTGCTGATAATTCGAAAGCGAACGTAAAATGCTCAGTCACACGGGCAATCATAAGCAATAACGAAGTAACCAGTGCCTAACCTGACAGTGAGTGTAATACAAAAGTTTGAGACGCCGTATTATTTTAGACAAATGCTCTTCATTTTAATGATAGTGACTGCACCACCCTGGATCAGGCATTTTATTCTTTAAAGGGACAATGTGTAGTTTTTTAGGTATTTTATTATCTAAAATCAATATTTTTATTCTTAAATATGTCCTCAATGGTGTACAAATACCTCTGCCAATGATCTGACTTATCCTCGTAAACGAAGAATTTATTATCTTTATATACATGGGACGGGTAGGTCCACGGAGGCTTCCATGTAGTTCCGCCATCTTGAAAAACTATAACAGCAGAGAGGGACAAATAGTACTAGGCCAACGCGTTTCCACAACGCGTTTTCGTTCAGAGCCAGCGTCACGTGACTGAAACCAGCAGAAGCGGAGGAGCAGAGCAGTGAGAGGCGCTTGTCACTGCCCCGGCAAGTTTAAAAGGCTGCACTGTATGGTTAGTCACAGGATAAGGAGTCCTCGTCGTCGAAAAAGTCCAAAGTAGACCGTAAAAACGAAACGTGACCGGAGATTACAAAAAACAAGGGTTAATGTCGGGATAGCTTTTTCCAGGTGGAAAGAGCTAATGCAGGAGAAAGCTTTCAAAAGAGACGCTGAAGTTGCCTGCTTTATTCTCGACAGGTAAGTCAATGTTACGGTCTTAATTACAAGCTTTTTTTCATTGCTTGGTTGTGTACTTTATTATAGACAGACAGTATAACTCGATGAAGTGCTATTAAAAGACATCCTGTCATAGTTTTATGGTACGTAACGCTACCGTAGATGCAACACGCATTTGAAAAAGCGAGGCGCTGGAGAGCAGTATTCGTTTGAATGCAAAATACAATTTCACCACTAGATGGGAGAAATTCCTACACATTGTCCCTTTAAATACAACAATTAAAAATACTATTATTTGTATAACTTTATTAAAAATCATAAACTGCACTATTTAAACAAAACTGCAAAAACCTCCAAAAAATGTTAATAGTATAATTTATTGGCTTTATGACATGGCTATGTTTTGATTGCTATCAAATTCTTGATCTCAGTAGTCAAATTCTCCATTACTGTTGTTTAATAGATCCACATATCCAGTCAAGCAATTTCAATGACCTAAAGCAATACTCCATAGTTTTCTCTTTTGGTCAGTAAACAGTTCAACGGTAGGTCCACAAACCTCAAACTGTTTTACTAGCACTGCTTCAATTTTCCTTTTATTCTTAATTCCATCTTTGCAGGATTTTCAGAGAGAGTTGGGGCAATGGCGTAAAGACCCGGGAACGACAAAGAAAAAGCCCAGATATTCTTACAAGTCTGTGGAAGAGCTGAAAGCTCATGGCAAACTGGCCAACAAGAGCATGAGCAGACCTGCTGGAGAACTTGCTCAGGTCAAGGTGAGAGCCCAAAACAATTAGAATAATGCATAATAACCATTTAAATATATCCCAGAGTAAACAATGAACGCATCCCTCATGTGTTCCAGGTGATCGATATGACGGGCAGAGAGCAGAAGGTGTATCATAGCTACAGTCATATGAGTCAGAAGCACAGTGTTCCTGAGGAGGCCCCTTTGAGCGTAACCGCGCGAGAGCAGAAGAGCACTGGCTTCGCTCTCCCGGAGCTGGAACACAACCTCAAACTGCTCATTGAGCTCACAGAGCAAGACATCCTACAGGTAAAGCACTCATACACCTGCACTAAACTGACAGTAAATTAGCAAAAAGTAAAATGTAGGTAAAATTAAAATGATATAATGTTAATCATAAAATCGTATGCAATATAAATAATTAATATTTTAAACGTTTTTAGTATTTGTAAATGTCCATTTCATGTGGTGTACCACTTGGGTGCTCCTTTGTGACAGAATTTCAGAGCTGTAGTGTAGGAGAAAAAAGATTAATAATTTTCTATATTTTTTTCTCATAGTAGGACATTCAGTCTAACCCTTCATACTTTACTTATGTTTAATCACGTAATTCACTTAAAGGTGCAGTAAGCCATTTCTAAGAAACACTGTTGATATTTGAAATCAACCCAAACAAACACATCCCTCCCCAAAATTCACGAACACGCAATGCAAGAGTGAGCAATGAGGTGAAGTAAAATAATGCTTTGAGAAAAATAAAGCGAAGATGATGAACAAATGACAAGAAAGAACAAAAAATGTACATTGAACAGTACACAAGTGTATATACAAGCAAGGTTGGTTGTGGGTCGCCAGCGGCACACCAGCTCCAGACAAACAATGACACTCACAACTGTCCTGTTACTATAGTTAACATTACAACAACAGCATCTCTTAGTTCTGTGAAACAACGCAACCTCTGCATCCATTTTCAGGCCTTTCTGCTTGGGTCTCTCCAGCGCTGGAAAGATTTTCTCAAATTAACGCAGGTCTTAAAGCTCTTGTCTGATCATAACCTTCTTTTTTCCAGTGATATTCCTCTGACCTTTTCTCTTTTGTAATGTCTCTCAGCCATCTCTCCTTCTACAGACTTCAAATCTCCCTCTTGCTCACTCTCCCTCCTCCCCCATCATGAGTGTAAACGCCCCCTACTGCTGATTGGCTACAGATGTGATGTGCTGCTCGGTCCGATCCACTTTCAACAGCTTTTCTCAGAAATCGCTTACTGCACCTTTAATAATAAATTCTTGTTTTGGTCAATGACGGATACATAGAGGCAGTTTTTTATTGAAGAAAATTCCTGTCCGCTTATTTCACCTGATTGGTTTGTGTTGTGTGTGTAGAGTGCACGACGTCTGCAGCATGAGAAGGACACTGTGGTGACCCTGACCCATGAGAGCGACGCCCTGCAGATCCGGCTGGCAGAGGAGGAAGAGTCTCTTGGTCGGCTAGAGCAGGTGATGAACCTGGTGGAGAGCTTTGAAGCAGGCGATACGGAGGGAAGCTCTGCGCTCAGCCTTCAGGAGTGTGCAAAGGTCTTCCAGCAGCTGCAGACAGAGTTCTATCAGGAGTATAAGACTTTGGGTTTGGGAGATCTAGCTGTGTCTGTTGTGCATCCTCTATTGAAAGAGAAGCTTCGCAGCTGGGATCCACTGAAGGTAAACATTTTTTTTATTAAGCAGCATATTAGAATATTTCTGAAAGATCACGTGGCACTTAAGATAGGAGTAATGAAGCTGAAAATTCACCTTTGCAATCACAGGAATAAATTACATTTGAAAATAGATTCAAATAGAAAACAATTGTAACAATATTTCACAATATTGCTGTTTTAACTGTATTTTTGATCAAATAGATGCAGCCTTGGTGAGCATAAGGGACTTTTTCTAAAATAAATAATCGTACCGACCCCAAACCTTTGACCTGTAGTGTATATGAAGTGTATACAGGGAATGCCTGCTTAGATATTTCTTTATTCATGATCTTATTATTGTGTTCACCTTGTGTGTAAGCTCTGAACTTATTTACACTCTCTGGGCCTCATTTGTGAAACAAACGTACGACAGAAAACTGGGCGTATGGCCATTTCCACTTAAAACTTGACATTTATCAATATGGACATAAGCGGTGGCTATGATCAAATCATTAATATATAGTTTAGCAACCAAATGTTACATGGCAAATATGGCAACAGGTGAATCCATTAGCCTATGTTGTTCATAATGAATGCCATTATAGCTTAATTTGTTTTATTTTATTGTTTAATATATAATTTTTTCATTCTTGTTCTGTTCTGAATACTGTTCAATTTTAAGATTTTGTTGTTGAGTGAGGGGAAAATAGCCTAGTTTATAGTTTTTATGCTTGTAAATGTTTTGTTTTACTTACCGATATTTAAGGCTTCTAATGAATTTTTATGGGCTATTCAAATGACGATTGTTTTCAGCTGCCACATTTATCAACGTACTATCATTCGTACGATGGGATTGGCAGCATACGAGTGTTTCATAAATCACACGTGAACCCTGTCGTAAGATGATTTCTGTGCTCGGATCTGTGCTCGTTTCTACGTCAGATTGATAAATGAGGCCCATTCTCTGTTTATCTATAGGACTGTTCAGATGGTTTAGAGGAAGTCGGTCAATGGAGGGCCATTCTTGAAAGCACACAATCTCTTCACGGTGGACCAGACACTTCTAACATGGACGCCTATCACAGGTAAACTATTTCCGAGAGTATGCATGCGGTGTGTCTCTGGAAGCAGATGACTTGAGCTGGAGTTTTTTGTGCAGGTTGATATGGGAAGTGTGGGTTCCAGTCATGAGGACCTGTGTGTCTCAGTGGCAGCCCAGAAATGTGGGGCCCATGGTGGACTGTGTGGAATGCTGGGCTCCTGTATTACCGCTGTGGATTCTGGACAATGTTTTGGAGCAGCTTATTTTCCCACGACTACAGAGAGAGGTTTGTGCTGAATATATTGACCAATGCGTACTGTAATTCTTTTTTGGTAAACGCAAGTATGGGTGTCCATGCAAGATGTAACTTCTCTGTCTGTTTTGGGATAGGTGGACAACTGGAACCCACTGACCGACACAGTGCCAATCCATTCATGGATTCATCCCTGGCTACCCCTGATGCAAACCCGTCTTGAGCCGCTGTACGCCCCCATCCGCAGCAAACTAGCTCATGCTTTGCAGCGCTGGCACCCCAGCGACTCCTCTGCCAGACTCATTCTGCAACCCTGGAGAGAGGTCTTCACACCTGGGGCCTGGGAGGCCTTCATGGTCAAAAATATCGTCCCCAAACTGGGTATGCACTTATCTGCTAGATTTTCAGTGTCAGACTTTTGGAGTCTGAGGGTCTCTGAAGGTTTTGCTACTGTGTTGCAGCTCTTTGTTTAGGAGAGCTGGTGGTGAATCCTCATCAGCAACTGCTGGAGCCGTTCAACTGGGTGATGGACTGGGAGGGGATGCTCTCTGTCTCCTCCATGGTTGGATTGCTGGATAAGAATTTCTTCCCCAAATGGCTACAGGTCAGTCCAATAGTCTTTTAGAATCAGTCAAAAGAATACAGAAGTGTGTCATCTGGGCAATAAAATAAAATAAAGTACACTTTTGCTTTTTGGAATTTTAAGTGTGAACAGACCACTCACTATTTATACTACAAAATGCCATACAATAGTGCATAAGTACTCAAATTGCGGTGCACCTTTTGCTTTCTTTTTATCAACTTATTTTATGAAAAGCAATTGGCCAGTGCTTTAAAAAAATCTAAATTAAATTGCATTTAAAAATTAAATTAATTTTGTTACATTTAACTAATTAACATCACAAAAGAGACATGGTAAAGGAAAAAAATGAGATTGGAGGAAAAATTGTCAAATATGCTTTTGCGTTCCCCTTAAAAACTTTGTGTTCACTCGCAAAGAACACAAGTGTCTTGGGGGAACATCAAGGTTTTGTGAGTGTACGCAAAGTTTCTCATGGAAATGCAAATCTTTTGCAATAGAACACAAAAGCATTGAAATATTTTTTTTTAATCAGTATGTCCCTTTAGGGTCTCCATTTTAAACATGAATTAAATATTTTATATTTTAAATATTTAAAGTTTAAAATGTGATCTTTTTATTTATTATTTCACTGTTACATTGAACGACATTAATTCATACATGAATTATTTTGTTACATATTTTATTTATTATAAATTACAAGTTTATGTACTTTTTATTTATTAATTAAAACTATTTCTTCATTTTACGTTTAAGTGGCACTCCTACATCTGAATGAAGTACTAAAAGTTTCTTTTGTTTCCTGTTGCAGGTGTTGTGTTCCTGGCTCAGCAACAACCCGAACTATGAGGAGATCACTAAATGGTATCTTGGCTGGAAGAGCTTATTCTCAGAGAACCTGCTCAGTCACCCATTGGTCAAAGAAAAACTCAACGAGGCCCTTGATATTATGAATCGTGCCGTTGCCTCTGGACTAGGTCAGTCACGCTCTAGAAGTCCACTAAACATATTTATAGCTTTGTACAGGTGTCTCATTTTACCTTCAACTTCACCTATGTCTTTTGTTGCAGGTGGGTATATGCAACCTGGTGCAAGAGAGAACATTGCATATCTGATTCAGACGGAGAGAAGGAAAGATTTCCAGTGCGAGCCTCTGCCTGAGCGCCGTGAAGTGGAGAATTCTGCCACACGTCCACCAGGCACCGCAGCGGTACCAACAGCTGTGCCTACCAACTTTAAAGATCTAGTCCAGGCCAAGGCTGAGGAGAACGGCATCGTCTTCATGCCACTGGTAGCCAAACGTCATATGGGAAAACAGTTGTTCACTTTTGGCAGAATAGTCATCTACATTGAGCGTGGAGTGGTCTTCGTCCAAGGCGAGAAAACCTGGGTTCCAACATCACTACAGAGTCTAATTGACATGGCCAAATGAGACTGATGGTTGGTCAAAGACAAGCCATTTACATTTTGCTGTCTAGTCTGCTTCCACACAGCTTTTAAAACTGTATCTTGTCTATCAGTGTTGTTTTATAACATAGAAGAAATGCTTTTGAATAAATTTGTGCTTGAATTAACATCATTCTTGATTGTGTTGTACTCAGCTACCCAGCTCTTATTATTTTCTCTAAATTCAGATGTCAGAAGAACAACCACTTTCACTTGTAATTGATTTTTCCCCAAACCAGACAGCAACATAATAGATTTGTAAAAGTTATTTTAATAAGATTGTAGAAAAATTAAACCATCCTGAGAAAAGTACAATACAAGTGAAAACATTTTATTAGAAAAGTAAAGGAACAGTATTACATGGAAATAACTGATTGTAATTCATACATAACTTGACTTCTTGTTTTGTAAGTCTAAGTGTCTGTATCTTCACAAACAGATGGTTGGCAGACAAACATGTAAATGCGTTATGAAAAACGGCTGATTAGCTGTTATGTCCCAGCTCATCTGTCTTAGAAGTCTTTCTGAAGATCTGCAAAATAAATCACATTGAAGTAATTCATAAAGTATGTATCTGTATCTGCAGTCACTAACACCAAAACCTAAAATCAATCATTCTGAATGCTACAAATGAACTGGCATTATAATCAACAGAATGAAAACTGAATAATAATTTTGATATTTGCTGAAGATTGCATATTTGCTTAAGTGTAAGTGTTTTTAAAGACAAATGTCATTTAATCCTCAAAAAAAAAAAGGAATTGAGCATGCAGAATTACATATCCGATGTGTCATGCAGTCTTTATATTACAAATGGGTTAGGGATCCAATCAAGTGTATGTGTAACAGAAGCTTGTTTGTAACTCACCACTCTTCTTCAGCATCTCTCCTTTCCGAGATTGAGTCATTGCCTCCAAAAAATTATCAAAGACCTTTACATACTTGGCCAGGCTGGTGCGCTTATAGTCTACACATAACCAAAAACATGTTTAGCCCACAGAACTGAGGATGAATCTTGAACAGTTGAACTGCGTGCGGAGTCATACATGTTTGCTCACCTCTGATTCTGCGTCGTTCTCCAGCATCTTGTTCATTCTCCTTGTCCTTCATGTCCTCGTCCTCCATCTCATCTGTTCTGAGTTTCTCCAGCTCCTCACAGATCAGACTACAGAGACAGATGAGTGGAGATATGAAAGCAGTTGTCACGTCCCACAACTTTACGTGGATCTACCCTGCAAAGATGGACACTGATATATTCAGCATTTACCTGATCGTAGGAACCTCAAAGGGATCAAACGTGTCCAGTTCTTTCAAATCTATTGGCACTGAGATTCGACCTAAAGAAAAAAATTGAAGACAAAAAGAATTAAGATGTTTAAAATCAACACGTAACGACATTTGAAACCCATTTTGCTTTGAATGTAAAACGTACAAAAATGATTCATGCAAAATAAGACACTACCTTTCTAAAGTTTTGTGTCGGTGAGATTTTTTTAATGTTTTTGAAAGAAGCTTCTTATGCTCACCATACATTTGATCAAATATATGCAATCTGTTATTTGCAAAAAAACAGTGATTGTGAAATATTAATACAATTTAAAACTTTTGTTTAAATATATTTTTATTTATATTTTAAATGTAATTTATTCCTGTGTTGGCAAAGCTGAATTTTCAGCATCATTCCTCCAGTCTTCAGTGTCACATGATCCGTCAGAAATCATTCTAATATGAATTTTATTGCAACATAAATGTCTTTACTGTGACTTTTGATCAATTTAAGGCATTCTTGCTAGATAATAACTACTGACCCCAGAACTTTTGAATGGTACTGTATAAATGAAGTTTGATCTCACCTGTCTTGGGGTGTACGCTGAAGGGGCTCTTCAGTAAGTGGTTGACTCCTTTACTGACGTTGACATCCAGGCGAGGGTAACAGTACTGCAACATGATCTCCTTATCGAAGTACTGACCACCCTTCTTACTACTCGACTTAACACAAACAGATAACAATAATGGGAAACTGAACTACATTTTATGCTGAAAGGTTTATTTGCCTGAGATTAGGTGCTCTCAGTGTTGCTTTCCAACCAATTTGCATTTACCTTTTTGCGTTCAACCAGAGTGCAGAGTTCTTCCCATCGCTCCATTGGGTTTTTCTGCTTCTGACAAAAGCTTGTCAGGTCCTTTTTGATATGTGCAATCAGACTTAAAGAAATAAACAGTACTGGTATTGGTACAGACTACTGAAATTTTGTTAAGGTGACAACACTACTGGGGATGAAAGGATATCTTCAGGTAGCAGAGCGAGCACTTTGTCTACACTCTCCTTACTGCCTAAAATGTCCTGTTCCACAATGGCGTACTGTGGGAAATAGCGCTCCACCACAGACAGAGAACACCTCAAAGAAAGAGAGAGAGACTACAGTCACACCAATTATGTTGACACAATATATACTTAGGAAGGTCGGCCATTTTTTCCCCTTACTTGATGAAAGGATGGATTGGATCTGACAGCACAACTTTTCTCATGGTGTCCTCACCACCCTAAAGAAACATGCGCAGGACATACAATCAATTTAAACACAGTGTAAAAAGTCAAGCTTTTGGACTAGATACGTGTATATGGTAAACAAAGGATACAACTTATAGAATGATGAACTATCTGATATTTGAATACCTTGATTAAACTGAGGTACTCTGCCACGGCAGACCGTGCCGCCACTGAGAGCTTCCTAGCAGCATCATCACAAACCCAGCAATGCACTCCTCTCCTGCCCGAATACACCCACAGGAGATGATGGAATCCAAAGTCCTCTGAACCACACATACAGCACAATGCAGGTTAACTTTGTTCTATCTGTATATCTGTTATGATGTTACTTAAATTGTAAATGTTCTGTTGATGAAAGGTCCCCCTTTACCCCGAAGTGCCCGGTCCAGAATAAGGATAGCTATGGTCATTAGAGTCCAGCACTTTGAGCAGATATCAGCAGCGCTGAAGAACAAAAATATGAATATATTAACAGAAAATGCACAAAATAACTGCATTTAAACGCTACTCCATAAACATCATCAGGCGTATATTAGGATGAAAGGTGAGAAGGCATCTGTATACCTGCAGCAACGCCTGACATCATCATAGTCTGTCATGTCAATGTCAAACACCAGCTCCTTCTCCAGGGCCTGGAAGGTTCCAGACTTCACAGCGTTGTGTTGGCTGGGCTGTCAATCAGAAACAGAGAATTAGGATCTCTTTGATAAGGGATTTCATTTTCCAAAAGAAATATTAAGTAGTTTAAAGAGTCAAAAATGTGAGAATTTATAAAATGTAATCACACAGCAAATAATCCAAGACTCAATATTCATTCAATCTATTAATTAAAATATGAATATATTATATCACTATATAATAGTACAATAATATTCTCTATATAGCTATAGTACTATTATATACAGTACAGGCCAAAAGTTTGGAAACATTACTATTTTTAATGTTTTTGAAAGAAGTTTCTTCTGCTCATCAAGCCTGCATTTATTTGATCAAAAACACAGAAAAATGTAAATGTATGTATGTAATAAATGAAATAAAAATCTAATATTGTGATATATTATTACAATTTAAAATAATTGGTTTTCAATTTAAATTATCATTTATTTCTGTGACGCAAAGCTGAATTTTCAGGATCATTACTCCAGTCTATCACAATCCTTTAGAAATCACTCTAATTTGATGAGTCATTATCAAAGTTGGAAACAGTTCTGCTGCTTAATATTTTTTCATAACCTGTGATACTTTTTTAGGATACTTTGATGAATAAAAAGTAAAAGAAAAAAAAAGAAGCAAATGTTTTAAAAATAGAAATCTTTTGTAACAACAATATACACTACTGGTCAGTAATTTGGGGTCAGTAATTTTTTTTCTTTCTTTTTTTGAAATAAATCAATACTTTTATTCAGCAAGGATGTGTTAAATTGATAAAAAGTGATAGTAAAGAAGATTTATATTATATATTATATTATTTATTCATCAAATATATTAGGCAGCAGAACTGTTTCCAACACTTAGAATGATTTCTAAAGAATCATGTGATAGACTGGATGTCACATGTGACACTGAAGACTGGAGTAATGATCCTGAAAATTCAGCTTTGCATCACAGAAATAAATGATAATTTAAAGTATAATAAATTGAAGACCAATTATTTTAAATTGTAATAATATATCACAATATTAATTTTTGTTTATGTACTTTTGATCAAATAAATGCAGGCTTGATGAGCAGAAGAAACTTCTTTCAAAAACATTAAAAATAGTAATGTTTCCAAACTTTTGGCCTGTACTGTATACTATTATATATTTAGAAGTATGAATATTCCATTATGTCTTTCAAATAATATCCATTTCTAGTCATAAAAACTTAGCATAAAATAATTAGCAAAATGCTGTGACATGCCAACTTTCCATACAATACAATACAATACAATATATAAATAATATAATATAGAAACATGATGAGTTATATATTACCCTGTGGCTGTAGACTGCTCCAATATCAATCTTGTAGGGAACCATTTTCTGCATCTCTTTCTCCAGCTCATTCTGAGTGCTGAAGGACTGATATCTGACATAAATGTCATCTTTTAGCGTGAAGGAAAATTCACGGTTCTGGAAGTAGTTTTTAGACACTGCAAGAGGCAAATTAAGTAGAATATGAATATAAAGCACGAAGAGATATACTATTATTGAATATAAATGCCATATTGATTAAACTGAAATATTTATAGATCGATTTTGTACTACACAAAAAAAAGAAAAGAAAAAAAAGTGAATGGCTCGTGTCATAAGAGATTGAGTTAATGCCTCGGATATTTACTTACCACCGCCATAACTTAGCCAGCGATAGTACTGTGGAAACGGGAAGAGTCTGCGATAATACAGCGGTAACAAGTCAGGCAAACAAGCTGGATTATAATCTGCGTTTGACATGTTTAAGTTTGTCAGTGTTGTTGATTCTCAATGACAGCTGAGTTGATCCTACAACCAACCAGCGCGGGAAAATTAACGTAAATAGGAAATGACGCACTGTGTCCTTATTCGTTGGTCTCGCGCACAGCTACTGTTTTCTACTCGCTTTGCTGCCACCTCGAGGCTCGGATAACAGTGTTTTATTCATAGGTTGTATTATGATTATTATGTTGTTCAATCATAATTCAAATCACTGATGCACTGGCACTGGCAGGCAGAGGTCACCTGTAGCCTACGGTGTCCTACCGTTAGGCTGGGATGAACTCCAGCAGGATAAACGTGTGGATGAATGTATGTGTGATTCAAATCAAGCGAAGACTCGAGCTTAACAATTCTGAGAGTAAAGTTTTTTTGTGTGGAAAAAAGTGAGTTAACTAGTTACCAGGGAGCAAACTGTGACAACGAAGAGCTTGAGAAAAATGAGACGTGATTTGTGGAGAACACAGAGAATAATCAAGGTAAATATCAGGGGTAAACAGAATATAGATAGGCTTTTTTATTGTGCTACATTTCCAGACATTCATTTCAATTCCTTATTGTTGACAAATTATGGAAGAAGGGTGGATATATTATTTAACTGTGTGTATTAAGGGTAATGAAATGCTACCTGTGAAATTAGCCTTAGCTAAACAGTGGAGTTGATTATCCCCCCCCCCCCCCCCCCCCCCCCACAAATATTTAAAGTGTCATTTTCGCCACAGAATGCTGTTAAATGTGGTCAAAATGAATAATATATAATTATTATTTTATATATATATATGAGGAATTTCCACTTAATCCATTTGTACTGCTGGATATTGTTAGCAGACAAAATACATACAATTGTGAGAGTATGAATTGTGTTTAAATAAATGTAAAAAGAAACGGCTATTAATATATGATTTAATATGTATTGTAATACAATGGCTCACTTTTGAAAACAAAAAATCAGTCTACCTTTTTTACATCTCCGTTCGGCATAAAACCATGAAACACTAAAAATGCTTTCCCCCAACTTTTCCTTTCAGAATCTCTATCTTACAAGGACAGAAATTCCCACAGACTGCGACACAGTCATGTGACTGCATGCGTATTGATAATTCTGCAGCTAGAGCTTGATCCGATCTGCTGAGTCCACGGTCACCGCAGTAAACAGGTGAAGTGTAAATATAAATGTGTACATATGTGGGTATGATTTTTCACTGTGCCGTCACCAGGAATATTATCCCAGGCCTTTTTCTGGTGCCAGTAATTGAATGCATTCTGTGACGGAAAGAAGAAAACACTGTCTCAGGCCTCATGTATTGAAACATATTGGAATGTGTGTTTTTGAGATGGGTGGGGGTGGGGTCTTGTTTCTCTTAATCTCTCAAGAACCTCTAAAGAAATGTTGTATTTTATGTGAGTAACTGAAGGTAAATCCTCATTGAGTACGGCTCACAGGAACTCTTGTACAAGAGCTCTCACAGGGAGAGTGTGACTGAGAGCACTTGTGTCTGAGTGTACTAGTCTCATTTCCACCTCTCACTGTCTGTCTTTTTATTCAGTGTTGAATTGAGTACATTCACGTTAAGCTAGGCTTATGTGTTCCTTATACATGTTAGAGGATTTGACTTCCGTCAGCAAGTCTCTATATTAATTACTACCAGCTTCCCGAGTGGCTCAACAGAGACATCCTCCTGTAGCAACTGGTCAAAGCTATTTTAGGCATAATACTCTTCTCTGCACAAATGGCTTTCCTGTAGTCCTTCGCGGATCCATTTTCAGCACTTTGAAGAAATGTCTTCCTGTTCTTGAAGAATCTCCTAATAGCAGAGCATGTTGTCATACTGAATGGGTTAAGCTGTCACAAAATTAAAACAGTAAAGCAATTATGAAACATAATAAATAACAAAATATACACTACTGTTACGGTCAGTAAGATTATTATTATTTGAAAGAAATGAATACTTTTAAGCAAGGACACATTAAATTGATCAAAACGTGACTAAAGACTTTAACAGTGTTACAAAAGATTTTTATTTCAAATGAATGCGGTTCTTTTTAAAATTCCATTCATAAGAGAATCCTGAAAGAAATATATCAATATTAAGCAGCACAACAGTTTTCAACATTGATTATAATAATAAATGCTTCTTAAGCATCAAATCAGTATATTAGATAGATTCCTGGAGGATCATGTGACACTGAAGACTGGAGTAATGATGCTGAAAATTCAGCTTTGCATCACAGGAATAAATTACATTTTAAAATATATTA
The DNA here is from genome assembly GCF_951802725.1 of Rutilus rutilus. NCBI lineage: Eukaryota > Metazoa > Chordata > Actinopteri > Cypriniformes > Leuciscidae > Rutilus > Rutilus rutilus. The sequence continues at coordinate 24,147,738 of NC_140218.1, forward strand.
CAATAGAAAACAGTTATTTTTAAATTGTTATAATATTTTACAATACAGTTTTTTAAAATAAAATAAATGCAGCTTTGGTGAGCATAAGAGACTTTCAAAAATTAAGAAAATTATATCGACCCACATTTTTGAACAGTAGTGTAAAAAGTAACCATGTAATTAGTAACTTGTATAATAATAAAAAAAAAATTGACATGAAATTTATATAAAAAAATATGCTTGTCCCGAGAGTTCATGATTTCAGTTAAAATCTCCCTTCATTTTATGGTTGACTCCTACCTCAGTATATGCTAATGTGGTTTTATAATGCTCACAGGTTTAGCTATAGCAAAGATATAATGATTTTAGAAGTTTGGAGCATATAATTCACAAAATTATTGTAATTTAAGAAAGTATGGAGGAGCACAGTGCTTTAAACACAACCACATAAAATATTCTACTAGAGAAAACACACATTTGTGCATTTGGATTTTGACTCAACCTCATAGTTCCTAATACTGACACACAGTCCTTGTGACAACTAGCCCCGTCCTCCCCTATATTACTGAAATTGCAGCTTGCAAACCTCTTTTCAGTGTTTGTTTGGCACAGAGATAAAGAGAATGAGGTTGGCACCACCTTGTTCACTTGATCAGCTTTGACAGAAATAGACTGTAATGTTTGTCCTACAACAATAGCTGTTGTAGCGGGGCAGGATGAGGGGCTGGTGGAGAAGCATGAGGGGGAGAGAGAGGGTTATCTGGGCGACAGGGTGATGCATGTCAGGGCTTCAACTACGGAACTCCACCGACATGCGAGTCTCTATTGTTCAGTTCACATCCTCCTCCTCCTGCAGAGGTGTTCTCCGTGTGTGGGTGGAAGTGACTTTTCCCTCAGTGGAAAATCTCAAAGCTGGGCTTCCCTTCATGAGCCCTTCCTTCTGAGGAAGAAAGAGAACTTCCTTCAAAACAGGTGCAGACTGTCGATGGTGCTCTGACACACTTATGATCTAAGGAGGATGCCTGCCGTTTGAGGTTTTAGTTACAGGTAACATCAATTACTAATGGTACATCACGCAGCAAAAGCTATCTAGGAGAGGAGTATTATAATACACAGTCTTGATCATCATTTGTCTTTATTCAATTCAAATGAATTACAAACGTGGTCATCGCACGGAAAGGGTTGCGTGGATACGGTTTCGATTACTGATAACGCAGGGCACAGGTGTTAATTAAAATGTACCGTTTTAGTTGGCCTGATAAGCACCTGTTTGCCGCTTTCATCTTCACACAGAGAATATACGCGTGCTCAAAAGAGACCTGAATCTGTTACATTTTTCATTTTGTGCGATTTTTCTCTTTCAGGCCATTGGAAAGTAAATCTGTGTGTGCACACATACACACCTACACACAGACACTCATGCACTAAGACTTGGCTGCTGTTGCTATGACTACATTCTTTCTGCGGTAAATGTGTTGTCTGACACTGTAAAGTCAAAGAGAATACTCATGTTTTCATATCTACTCCTGTCTTTTCTTTCTCTCTCACATACTTGCTCCTCTCAAGGTTGTGGGTAATTTTGGTTACGGCTTTGTGTGGCCTTGAGACTCTTAAAGAGCGCCCTACAATACCGATCTTTCTGGATGTGTGTTTGTGTGTTTGTTGTGAACAGTCTACACATAACTAGCAGTAATGCTTTGAATATCTTTATGAATTGTGAATATATTTATGAATTTTACTTTAGTCCATGGGTCTTCAACCTTTTGGATACCTTGGTGGATAGAAATATTTATAGTACCATGTTAATATATTTACATACTTTATGATGCTAAGGTTGCAAAGCTATTAAACATTTTTAGTTTACAGTCTTATACTTGATAATGTTCTGTTTTTTTATTTTTTTTATTTTTTTGTCATTAATGACTCACCCTCATGTCGTTCCAAGCCCGTAAGACCATTGTTCATCTTCGGAACACAGTTTAAGATATTTTAGATTTAGTCCGAGAGCTTTCTGTCCCTCCATTGAAAATGTATGTACGGTATACTGTCCATGTCCAGAAAGGTAATAAAGACATCATCAAAGTAGTCCATGTGACTACAGTGGCTCAATCTTAAGTTTATAAAGCGACGAGAATACTTTTTGTGAAAAAAAAAAAAAAAAAAACTACTTTATTCCACTATTAATTTACTTCTCTCTGGGCCTCGAGTCTTTTCACGTAGTATAACTGCGCAGCGCATCTGTGTTGTACGTCACACGTAGGCTCTCTATTGGCCGACGCTGGTCATGTGTGTGATGCGTGTGACGTACAACACAGAAGCGCTGCGCTATTACACTACGTGAACTCACTCGAGGCCCAGAGAGAAGGAAATGAATAGTGGAATAAAGTCGTTATTTTTGTTGTTTTTTCGCACAAAAAGTATTCTCGTCGCTTGATAAACTTAAGATTGAGCCACTGTAGTCACTTGGACTATATTAACAATGTCTTTAATACATTTTCTGGGCCAGCAAGTTATAATGCCTTAGAAGCCTATGGAGGAGTGAGACAGCTCTCAGATTTAATCAAGAATATCTTAATTTGTGTTTCCGAAGATGAACGAAGGTCTTACGGGGTTGGAACAACATGAGGGTGAGTAATTACTGACAGAATTTTCATTTTTGGGTGAACTAACCCTTTAATGTAAATATATTATTATATTAAATATGTTAATAATATGCATTTTTTTTTAAATTTATATAGAATGAGTTTTTGCAAACAGTAATTGGCAGACCCCCTGCAGTACCACCTTGGACCCCCTGTTGTACCCCTGCTTTAGTCTGAAGCAACTCCAAGTTCTCTATAATCTATAACTTTGAAGTCTTTAGTGCTCATGCTGATAATGATACGCTATATAAAAGCAGTTTTCTTAAAATATACTGTATCTTACTTCAATCATCGGTTCATTGTCTGGCATATTGTGTGTTGCTGTGATCTTGATTGATAACGTATTATACACATGGAGTAGCAATCAGGCTTCATTGTTGTAAATGATTGTTTGCTTCCTGTTATTACAAGAAAAATATTGTATCATGGAAGTACAAATAAAGACACTTTTTCTTTTTCCTTTATGTAAGTTACCAATATTTTCATGATATTGCAGCATTTCGGGAAGTTGCCCCACCCTGCTGTGATTGTGGGCACTACTGCATGTGTAATGCACCCTGACCTAATTAGTTATTTACAGTTTCACGCATAACTGGACTCCGTATGTTCAAATTTGTCCTTAAAAAACAAATCTCTTTTTTAGTACCATATCTAGACTAAAACATACAGTACATGCAACTTTATGTTCATAAAACAGCTTTAGCACACCATTTAACTTGTACATTTATATTGTTTGTTTACAGAGGCACAGGTCAATCGAAATCAAGCACCTGAGCCCGAGCATAGGACATATGGGCAGTTTGTAGCCCTTAAAATAGGTCAGATTTTTTTTTACACTAAAACATGTATTTCTGCCTATATTTTTAGCTGTAACCAGCAAAAAACCTGTGCTGATTTAAACTCCAGACACGCATGGCCATCCTGGCCTGTCCAAACACAACCCACACCTTCTTCCTTCTCTATGGACCCGAGACCCAGATGCCGTAAAAGCACGGTTGGTTAATTAAACAGCTAAATATGCTCATCCATTATCAACATACCTTAGGGGTTCACCGTGACAAACTGTACATATGTGTAAGAGTGAGTGATAGTGGGGGTTGGGCGTACCTCTTGGGTTTTAGGGCAGCCTTGGGGACTCCCTTGGGAAGAAAAGGCCTATGGCAGTGCGAGAGGGATGCTTGTATGAGGGAACGTGTGTGCGGTTGTTTTGTTCTGTTGCCAACACAGCAGAAATCAGCTGTGCAAGAGACTTGCAACACTACAGTATTAAAATCTCTCATTTACTCACACTCATGTTGTTGCAAATCTGTATGACTTATTTCCTTTGGTTGAACACAAAGAAAGATATATTGAAAAATGTGTAAAAGTCAGTGGTATCTGTTCAGTGTTTGTTTTGGACCCCATTTACTTTCATTGTTTGGACAAAAACAGGTCTTCAAAACAGAACTTTTATTTTATTTTATCATTTTAAGCAGGGTTCTCCAAACTGGGGTTTGTAAGGGAATTGTAGGGGGTTTGTGAGTTAATGAAACGTTAAATAAAATAAATAATTTTAAAATAAAAATAAAAAACAGTCCCTAAAAAGATGAAGTGTTTTATGTTTACCTGCATATGATGTGACCATTGACCATTAACCATTGACATGGAAAAATGATGAAAATACAAGTGATTAGTATTTTGTCAGAGTTCTTATATTTTAAGTATTTTACATCAAATGAGTTTGACTAACACAAAAGTATGAATCGCTGCTTTGAGCATTAGGTGATGGTAGTGGTAATCCAAATGTAAAAATGAGCATGTACCATTCATTATTCAGTATATATAGATATGGATAGATGGATGGATAGATGGATAGATAGATATCCAATATTGTCCAGTGACCAATATGCTGCCTGTATATAATGCATCTCTGAAAGGGCATGCTAATATAAATCAGAAATTTATAATGATGTGAGTTGAGGGGATTCACATTGTTTATGCTAATATCTGAATAAATTTAATATGCTGATTATGTACATTCATTTCTCCTGAGACCACAAGGCCTGCAGTTGTGTGTGTGTGTGTCTGAGACATGCTTTCTGCTCCAGTGAACAGACAGTCACCCTGACTGATTCAACAAGGGTTGACTGAGCTTGTTGCATTTAAACAGCTCTAAAAGTCCCTTATGAACCTTAAAACAATGTTCCTCTGATAATATGACTGCGAGAAGGCAAATAACACAACGGCGGCACATTTGAAGGTCTGAATGCACATACCGAACACATTCTCCTTTCATTATGATCCCACATTGTTGTAGCGGTTCTAGACGATATATGGCATTGTTAGCGCTGGAGTCACGGTGGCTGGTTTGATGGCTGCGCACGTGTGTGTGTTTGTGTGCATGTCTCTATATGGCAGACTGCAGCTCATGGTAATTGGAGAAAATAAGTCTCCCCCCATCATTTCATTCCCTCCTTTACTGATTTCTCCCCAGTTTCTCTCACTAGGTCTCTGCCTGATGTGAGTCATTGTAATGAGCCGGCATTCTGTCATTCCTTTACTCTCCACCCAAACAGCCCCAGTCTCTCTCTTCTCTCTAAAGCTCTGGGGTGTAGAAGACTTCAAGCAGTTGGAAGCGGCAGCTCTGTCCATAAGCATTCCCTTCCTGATGCTGTATTTTTCCTTTAAAGCTTTCTTCCTAAAATCACGCTTAACAGACTCTGCTGTTTTATTCAGGTTATTATTCTATATGATGAATGAAATAGCCTTTGAAAGTCATGCCTTTAAGCTGTGACTGGTCAAGGTTGTCTGGATCTAATGTATTAAATGAAAGAGCTGGTGTGTTATACTAGCACTCTGTTTGTCCATCAGTAGTTAAGCTTTGTCATCGAATAAATTACATTTTAAAATGCTTCCTTTCAGGAGGTCGTGTCTCCTCAGAAAATCTGATGAGAAAAAAATCTATAGCACAAAAATAAAACAATGCCAATATTACGAAATATGATGTTAGACCCCCTAATTCGTGCTGTGGGTTTGATGGGGTGTGTTTTTTATTTTTTGACAGTGTAAGTAATGTTTATTCATTTATTATTTAAGCTGGAAAATGTGTCAGAACACCACTGCATGTTACTGTTTAAAATATATGAAAACCGTTTCCTTAACATTATTTCACACTATTACTGTTTTTACTGAATTTTTTGATCAAATAAATTCAGCCTTGGTGAGCACAAGACTTTCAAAAACATTAAAAAGTAGTGTATGTCACTGAGGAATATGGTTTACTTAGCTAAAGCTATTTTTACCTAACTATATCAGCATATGTTCCAGACAGAGCCTTGTCTGCTTGTTGATTGTGAGTGTGCAGCACTCACTGATGTTCTGTTAGATGTGAAGATGCACACAGGAAATCTTTTTATTGTTTCTGCCTCTTCATTATTTAGTGTTACGCTGTTTCTTTGCTATTCCTGCAGAACCACATGACTTGCTCCTGGTTTTTCTTAGACCTGTTGGCCTAGTTTTGAATAAATGGCTAATTTAAGAGTCTGTCATAAGGATGGTTGTCTGTTTTGAAATCTCTCCTATTTAAGACATATGTTTTCCATGCTTTTTTGAATGAATTTCCATGACTGACTTCCTTTTTTTTTTTTTAAATGATTGCTAAATTCATTTGATAGAGACTGCTGCTGCCAAACATTTTTATTTGCATGCTAAATACATGTTATCTGGACATGTTAAACTTCTCATATTTTGTAATGCCACTGGATCTGCAAGTCTTAACCTATGTAAAAAGGTCAGGAAGATGCTAAATATCTTAGATGAAGGGTTTTGCCTTAATGAATGTTGAAAAGAAGGGAACATGCGTGCAACTTACTGACCAAATCCAGGTTTTAATTAATTTAAGAGTGACACATGACACCAAAGACAAGGGAAAATAACCAATAAACATATTCAATATAAAATAGATTGTCTGAAACTAAAGAATAAAACAGAACCAGCAATAATCAACCATTAATAAATTACACATTACATAGCACAAACAATCATGTCTGTTTTGAAATTGTTTGCTTCACAGACATCATTTAAAGGGCTGTACAAAACTGATTATGCACAACATATGTACGTCCAGAGACTTAAGTAACAAAAGGAAGATTGTGGAGTTTCACCACTTCAAACATATAACATATAAGAGTGCTACTAAACCAGACAACAGTAACAAATTCATATCAAGATGATGGTCTGTATGTTGAATGACTCATAAACTACAGCCATGAAAACGCCATTTGTTATGCTACAGTGAGAAAACTTGCCCTTTTTTTCACTTTGTTTGCACCCGCTCTCTCTCTCTCAACTTCTCTTGAGTGGTTTTTCTGACATGTAGTCCAGCTTATCTGACTTGTCTGTTCCTAAGCAACAGCGATCGGTATGTAGCATGAAGTGATGCAGGTCAATGTTTGACTCCTAAAGTTCCTTTCAGATGAGAATGATATATTAATGTAGTTCTGAGGTGCAGTTAAGGCAAGACCATTTTTTTATGTACAGTATTTTCACTCATTCTTCAGATAGTGACTGAGTTGTCACGACATTTTGGGTTGACATTAATAAAAAAAGTAATTTAAAAACGTACCAAATTTCTGCTTAATGACCTATTAGACCCGCAAAACAATGTGACGTGTAATTTTGATGCAATGTTTCGATTTTCAAGGCCAGCGAGAGCTTTCATCGAGATCACGAAATGTTTCAGGCAATGTCAACTGATAATAACTAGACAAACCGCCAAGAAAATCAGCTAAGTTCAGTGAATGAGGAAAACTAAGTCATCAAACATACACAACCGTTCACAAGTTTGGGTTCTGTAAACTTTTGGTCTCTTATGCTCACCAAGGCTGCATTTATTTGATCAAAAATATTATTACAACTAAAAATCCAGTCTTGGTATAAAGATTATGATCATAATATGCTGATTTGATGCTTAAGAAACATTTATTGTTATAATCAATGCTGAAGACTATTTTTGTGGAAACTGTGATATGGTTTTCCAGGATTCTTTGATGATTATAAAGTTCAAAAGAACGCCATTTATTTGAAATTGAAATCTTTTGTAACTTTACTGTCTTCACTGTCATTTTTTATCATTTGAATGCATCCTTGCTGAATAACAATATTTTATTCACTCTTAAGGTCAATTCACACTGATGCTGACGGTCGGGTTTTGTCGATAAGTGTGTTACCCTTGTTGCCGTCTGTCGGCATTGGTCTGCTCTGGCTTTCGCCAATTGAACGGGTTTAATCTGTGGAATGTCGGAGAAGTGACATACTTGGCCTTTACTGACCCCAAATCTTTAAACGGTAGTGTATGTTATTCCCTTAAACCGTTTCTTTGATCATTTTAAATTTGATGAACTACTTGAGTAGGACCACTGATTCTGAGGTCAGATTTTTCGGGATTTTCGGCTGTCTTGTCTGACTTCTCAGTTCATTACTATTTGGCCATTTATAAGCCCAAAGTGAGGATTTAGTTGTTTTACGATTAAGCATTACACAACCAGGGGTTGTGGGATTTAAGTCAGAGATTACTAGAATGAGGTTTACGATGAGAGTCCTCTGTGACAGTGATCCAACTGAATACATCAGAATCGCTGAAATTATATTGCAATCGAATGCCCAACCCAGAGAATAACCAGTAGCTTCACCACATAACTCTTTACAGGCCTGTTATTGAGAATTAGATGGTGGGGCAATTTTAAGATTACTTTAGAAGAAAAGTTAACTGGTGCATTCAAATTGTCTTCTTGATTATGCAACATTGATCAGTTTTGATGGACAGCAAAGTCCCTTAGTAATCCCCCATGACCTTCCCAGTCCATCTCTAAAATTACTTCAGCGAAAGATTTGGTTTTCTAGAAAAGGATGCCTGGAACATCTGGAAGGGATCTTTGTGGCAATAACTCCTGCTCTATACATAGAAATGGCCTGGGCAATGCTGGGTTTCTCCTCATTGACTGAGATTTATGACCCATTCTCTAGGGGCAGAAAGAGCATGAAGGACTACAGTAGAGATGAGAGAGAGAGACAGAGTGAAAGAGTGTATTCCAATACATCTGGATTGTACAAATGTGATTGGATTCATTTAGCAGATTTATAACACTGTCCTCCTTTTTCAGGAGGACATAAAATCTTGTTTGGCTCCTCCCACGTTTGCGTGACTTCTAACAGGATAGAGTGATATTTTGATTCTCCGTAGATCAGTGCCAGAGACTTCAGCAAGTACAAGCAATGCATAATTCTGTTTTGAAACAGCAACTTATGCCAACCTGTATTAAATCATCCTCTCACTTTCCAATCAACAATCACATCCATATTCACTAAAGTGCATACTGTGTAACAGAAACTCATCCTCTTCCATTAAATTACGTTCACAGCTCAACCCGCATTCCCATACATGTATGCACACTAACAAATAAGACTACCCACAAATATATTCAACAGTGTGCAATATACTCTGCATTTCCTTCTTCGTCTGATTGATTGATCATTAATACAAAATGCAGTTCATGTAAAGGGAAATCAGTCGATACTTTAGCATTAGGATGTGTAACAGGCAAAAACCTTGAACAATGGCAGCAGCTCTTTGTCGTAGGGATGAGTGTGTTTGCAGGTGGGGTGTCAGAATGGAAGAAGAACAACACAAGTGTAGAGAGAGGGAGGGGTCATCAAAGGTCATGACCTCCCCTTCTCTCAAACCCCCTCAACCAACCCTCGCGAAGAGCAAAAATGCGTTTCTTTTTCTGGAGCTGGGGTGGTGCGCGTGGGGCTCACATGATGGAACAGCTCTTGGTTCTCTCCTTGTTGAAGGAGGAGGTCAGGAGCTCTGCCTTGCTGGGCAGGTGAAGGAGGCGTTTGGAGAGCCGGCGGGTGGGGCTTTGCTTTATGGGGGGCTGCAGTTTGTTGAGGCACGTGAGCGCCGCTGAGCGGAACACGCTGTGGATGCTCTTCTCCGATGTGAACGCAGAGCACTCCAGGTACACCTCCGCTCCTACCTGCTTCGCCAACAGGGTGCCCTACATACAGACAGAATGCAGTCAGAGATGGAAATAGAGAGACGAGGAGTCTAGTTTACACAGGGAGGGTTCAATTGACTGACCTGCTCATGGGAGATGGGTGTCAGTCTCTGATTGGACAGCTCCATCAGTGTGCAAACATCTGTACGCAGGTCTGTCTTGCAGCCGACTAGGATTATTCGAGTACTTGGGCAGAAATCCATGATCTCGGCTTTCCACTACAGGGAGAGAACTGTTAATATACTGCAAAATCATAATCTTAATGAGTATTTTTTTTCTTGAAAAGCAGTACTATGTACGTAGTTCACCCAAATATGAAAAATGTTTTTGTAATTTTTTGGGGTGAACTATCCCTTTAAGTTGTGTTTTGATAGATTTAATCTTTAAAATAAGTGCATTTTGTTTTACAGATTTTCTTCACCTTTTGTTAAACATGTTTATACTTTAAATTTTATGGAAAAAACAAAATACACAAATTTTCTGAAGGGTCTTAATATTTTATGCATTGTTTCTTCTTAAATATAAATTAATCTTAGTTAAGGATTTTTAGACATTTTAAGTAACAAAATAGAATTTTTCACATTTATGAAGTCATAAAATGTACTTCACCTTTTTCAGAGAGCTTTCGACGGTGTCAGGGCGACTTATGTCGAAGCAGAGCAGAACCGCATCTGCATCACTGTAGCAGAGAGGCCTGACATTATCATAATATGGTGAACCTGCAGGAGCAACCACATAACAAACGTCAGTAATGGAAACTTAACATCAAATAACATTATACTGGTGAGAAAGAAGCAAATGCGACTAAATATGGAATATCAAATAATATGGAGGGGATCTGGCGGTCGAAATAATGTAAATAGCAATCATATGGGAGGTCTTGTAATAGGTGTGTGTGGGCGAATCTCGGAGATTCCTTTATTGACAGAATGAGTTGCCGAGGAGGTCCTGTCCCCCACACACAGCAAACCTCATCTCATTTCGTAACTACGGCAACGGAATTGAAGGATGCACACATAAACACTGCCACACTATAGCTCTATTCGATAGCAAATAAAGCAAGTCCATTAAAGACACATTTCACCCAATATTGATGTATTTGTGCTTTTTAGAGTATGGACTCAGCTCAGATGTTGGGTGTTGTGTGAGCCTCTCTGGGTCACGTACTACTGCTGTATTATGTAGACAGTGACTCAGCCTACTAGGTTTAGACAGAGTATATAGCTTACCAGCAGAAAGATAAGAGAGATATGACTAGACAAAACAATGAATCTACATGCAATCCTGATATCACAATCTGTGCACTCAACTAGACTATACAGCTCTCAACAGTAAGGTCGTTGTAGCAAATTAATTCCAGTTTAACTGCTTTAAATGTCACCCATGGTCAAATTAATTAGTTTGCAAACAGAGATGAGGTTTGTTTCAACTGAAGTATCAGTAAAAATAGGTTGACAATCATAAACCGGTTACCATGTACCATCTTTTTCCAGCAAAAGACTATTGATGAATTTGTCACTATTAATAATATTAATTGATAATATTTATATATTTAAAATCAATTAATATACATTTCAATAAAAAAAAATTCATTTACAGCTGTCATTGTGAATAATATATTATGCTTTTAATTTTAATTAAATGATTTATATATTTAAAACCAATTACATATATATTTTTTTAATATCTTATTTTTTATAAGTTGAAAAATTATGAATTTACGACTATCACTATGAATTTATTATAGTTTAATTATACTTTGAAATAGCAAATTAACTTATAACACTATAACTTATTGGTTTTAAATATATACATTTTTTTGTAAATATTTTTTTTTTTATGAATTATAGAAATATATTTTATTCTGACAAAAATATACAGTATATTTGGGTCGCAGATCTTCTCTAATGAGGGGTCATGGATCTATTCAGACATAAACCTCAATGGTAGGACATCTTCCTGTATCCGTTCTAGGAGGCAATTGCTCTTTACAGCTGACTGTTTGAAAAACAAATTAAAACACTGTTTATTCCTCTTGAATCAAATTTCCAATGATAAGAGCTATAGAAGTGGCCCACACCAGACCAGAGAGCAGCCTCTCATGCCCGTCAACTCTTTGATCTGGAGAGTGTGTGAAGAGATGCCTGAAGCAGCGAGAGCCAGATGAGCAAATTCAATTAAAGCTTCTGTAATTAGTCGTGATTAGAGTGTGTTTGTGCATGTATGCTGATGAGTGTTTGCGTGTGGGTGCACGAGCATCTACCGCTCTGCCAACGTTCCTCCTGTGCGTCGCCACCTAACGAGGCTGTGCACAATTAACAAAGCCTAACTGCCGTAATGAGGGAATAGATGGGGGCCGTTTGATTGTCTTCTCAAGCTCTGATCTTATACTGTATGCAAGATTCTGTATGCAGTTGTCGTGCATGCTCAAATTTATGTTCCTCCACAGTTACTCTTTTCTCTTCTGATCTGGATTCAGTGTCTGGGGTTACACTAAAAAAATGGCTTTTTGATTTTACTAAAAATAATTAAGGCAAGTGGTTACACTAAATTAATTTATCTTCATTTTAAACATTTTTAGTTGAACTTAAATCAGTGTTTTTTAGTTTTTTTCAGTTATATATATATATATATAACATGTTGAGTAGTTTCCAATATATTCAGTCTGCGATTGAGTAAATGGAAAAGACTTGTTGTATTTGACATTCAGTTATATTGTACAATTGAAAGACTGTCTGTAACTAGCGCAGCACAAGTAGAAAGATACTTGTTACTGCACTGGCATTAGTAAAGCTATTGCTCATTGGTCAAAGCATCATGCATCATAGTCTTTGTACATGCAGCCATCCACAACCTAACCAGAGGCTCTACTCTTCAGCACAATGGTAACCATAAACCTCTTTTAAATCTGAAACATAACTAAAAATTAAACACTCACAGGTCTTTCCCTTCACTCAAAAACACATAATATAACACTTAATTTCAACATTTACTCTCCTGATCCAGCCATATGCAAAGCATGCTGGGAACTAAAAATCCTCTGCCCATTTTCAACAAAAAATCATTCATGTAATCCCAACAAAAAAATCTGAAAAAACTTCCTTTATAAATATATTTAAGTAGATTGACCACAATGAAATTAAGACAAAATCTATAGCAATTGTGTTACTTTAGCTCATTTTAATGAAGTAATTTGAACAAGCAGCAAAAATATATTTATATTTTTTCAGTGTAGTTTGTTTGACAGTTTTTCCAGTATTGTTTCACTGTTCCAGGTCAATATGACTGGGAAATTCCGTCTGAGTGTTTTTAACATTCCATAATAAGATGAAATGTATAGCAGGAAATACCTTGAGACAGGAAGTCCTCCTTGCCTTGCACAACCATGTTTTCTCTCTCTCTCTCTTTGTATGTATGTGTGTATATATATATATATATATATATATATATATATATATATATATATAATTATAGTAGTATTAATGACAACAACAATTAAATGATTAAGATATAAATATGTTTATTATCAAAGTACCACTACTACTACTAATAATAAACTATTTACATTTTAATAATGAAAATTGTTTTATTATTGTTTTATTTTAAAAAGCAAAATTTAAACAATAATTAATTAGTTCTGTATATAAAAATTATTTGTATTTTATCAGCTGCTAAGTCCGTCTATTTCTAATGTGTACAAATTAAAAATTTCGTACCAATGAAAAGAGATAACTTAGTTGTCTCACATTGCGAGGTTCTGTATTGCAAACAACAAAATTAGAAAATAACTAATAATCTCCCTATTATCAGGCACCTATTATAGAAAAGCAATATCCCATCCACTCATCCTAAAAGTAGGCACTCAGTCAAGCAGTCAGGCATGACAATTAACAGATTCAGCTCCATCAGGCATCTGATACGTTACACAACGTGCCACGCAACATGACCCTAAAGAACTCCGCTTTTCACTCGGCATGCAATATGACAGCATGGGATTTAAAAATATTAAACCTATACACTTGCTAAGATTGATCTCAGTTGAAATATCAGTTATAAAATAAGGACATTTGGGGAGGGCATGACACATCCATCCAAAACAAGATCCAGTGATACTCGAGCAGATAGTAGAATAGAAAGATAATGATATATGAAGTACAGATGGGACTAAAAGAACTTTAAAGCCAGATAGATTGTTGGGTACATAATTGGTATGATAGCAGTGATATTAATTTTGAGGGAAGAAACCTAAATCCTATTTAAAGAAATGGTTCACTAGTACCCCCCAAAAAACACTAATTCAAGCCCATAATGTTGTTTTGGACCCCATTGACTTTCATTGTTTCAACTGTTTTTGTTTATAGGTTTTTTTATTTTTTTATGGTGAGTAAATGATGACAGTTTTCTTTTTGAGGGGAACTATCTCTTTAAGATATGTATTTGTTCACGTAAAGCTCTGTGAATCCAAACATAGACTAAAGAAATTAGACTATCAGAAGAACATTCTGTCTTTTTACTAGATAAGAGCTATAGCTATCAGTCATTGAACCACAGCTTTCTACTACTAGCCTAATCTTAATAAGATACACAGGCACAGATTATACTTAATCAGATACACAGGCAAACACACAGACTAAACATTCCCTGACCAAATACCTTGATGCTATATTGAATCACAGGCACTGAAACAGGAGCTGATCTCTGTAATCCACTTCAGAGAGACTGTAACTCTAAAAAGCCTCGTCAAAAAGGCTTCGCGTGTCACAGTGAGACATTCCAAAACATGGCAAAACCCTGTGTCCTATACACAGCCCTGGTTATTTGAATAACCAAATCAGAGATATTGTCTGATCCAGAGGCAGACAGAAGGTGAAGACATCACATTGCAGCGTCTGACGCCTGAGGACAGGTCTCAGGTGTAGCAGATGCCAGATCCTCTCACGCACTTACTGCAGCTTCACATGTCTGCTTGCATTCCCTAGCTCAGGGCTCAGGTGCTGATGGTGTGTCTTTCCTGTAATGTCTGACTGACCTACTAGCCCAATAACAGTCAACCCAACAGCCGAGAATGCACACAAACAAATGCATGTGGATGATTTACCGAAAGTAATTTTGTAACGTTAAAGTTTGTTATTGTAATGCTATCCAGCAAAACATAGTCAAATCAAATCCAAATCTATTCTAAATCTACTTTAAAATATAAATTAAAAAATGTTTCTAACTGAAAGTCATTAACAGGATAAAGAAGTTAAAAATGCAACATACCTTGAATTCAAATATCACTGAACAAAACAAGTTCAATTTATAGTCAATCATGGGACTCGGGTTACACTATTTAATTCCATTTCACAGTGAAGCGGTTTATGATTGTTTTATTCATTTTAATCTTGTCCAGACAGTGAATGTAAATGGGGTCCAAAACAACACTGATACTTTTGTTATTTGTTTCAGAATAGCATCTCTTGTGTTCCACAGAAGGTTTGGAACGAGTAAATGATGACATCGTTTTCAATTTAGGTACATTTAACGATATTTCTAAAAACTGCTGTCTCATGTGTAAAACTTTATTAATTAGCAAAAATGATTGAGTGCAAATGTGTTCATCAGTTTAAATGCTCTGTTATGCACACCAGCATCACCGCTGTCTTCTCTCTCTCACCTGACGTGTCCCATAAACTGAGCTCCACGCGCTGCTCCTCTAAATCCAGTCCAGCTGTGTAGTTCTCAAACACTGTTGGGACGTAAGTCTGTGTGGTTGGGAACGAAATAAAACGTTACATAATGACTGAATCATTTACCGTTTGTATAAAAACCAATCAGTTCATGTCGCACAAAACGTCATAGTATAGCCTATATCCTAGGTTATGGTTTGTTGCAAAATGTGTCGATTTTTTTTTCCCCCAGCGTCAACACGTGCACAGCACACAACTCACATGAGAAAGATACATGGAGTATCACCTTGATGAATGAACATCCAGAAGAAGCGTAATATATTTCGCAGTATATTGTTACATAATGTCATAGGCAAGCATCATTACTATAGAAAATAGCCTACACGTCATTATCCGCTGAAGGAATACATGAGAGAGAGTACATACCTCAGGATAACAGTCTTTGGCCAAGACTTGCAACATTGCAGTTTTCCCGCACTGCACGTCTCCTACTAAAACCAGTTTACAACGCATTACCAAAGGCTGACTGATTCTTCTCTCCTTCATTGTAAATAAGACTGTTCTGTGCGCGTTGGCTCTCTCGTATGACGGCCCTGGGCAGTTTGTTCAGACCGCATTGGGGTTTGGACTAAATCACCACGAAATAGAGAAATACGGCACTGCGGCAATTTATACAGCTCTGTTATCCAATCAGCGACGCGCTCTCCTGCTCGCGCTCGAGTTCCACTGCCCCCGAAAGGCGCCCACCCAGCTGGAGTCCGCACATTGATTTAGCCGAGATACTTACTTCTAGCAACGGTAAAGTAACAAAATACGAAAAGGGAGGGTTTTAAGAAAGTTTACGCGGAAGCCGCGACGAGAATAGACGTGAGATTAAAGAAAAGTTGAGAAATTCTCTAAAATATCTCTAAAAGAGAGTGGTAAAAAATAATCTTGAACTCTTTACGTGTTATACAAGCAGCATAGGCCTATCTTAATGTAATAACTATTAAATACAAAGTGCTCCTCAAAATAATTATGCATGTAGCTCATTAATAATAATATTATGTAATATTAGGCTAATAAAACCGTGTCAGCAATATTATGAAAAATAACTTATGTACACTTTTCAGGTTGGTGAAAAATTTTCTACACAAGCACATTTTGGCCTTTTGATGTTGCATTTTTGGGTTATGGGATTGGGTCAGTTGTAACTTGTTTCACATGTTGTTGTAAATCTCATGAACAAAATAAGCTAAATCACAATTTTATGTCATAAAAAGCCACATTTTTCTGTTCATTCACCACGTCATCTTGCTGACGATTCTGGAGTTTCAGTCAAATACAGACTATTTTCGCTGTCTATAAAACATACAATATGCTTCAAGTGGTTATTCATATATGTACATGTGCACAACTTTAAGATAATAAAGAATAGCAGTCGCAGCAGCTATTGTTCTCTTCTCCGCCATGTTTAAAGTTTATGGCCCGCCCAACCCTGAAACACGGGTATCAAAATTATCTCAGAGATTCCCAGTAAATACGACTTGAGAGGGAGTTCATGTCCAATTTCCTACTAGGAAACTCGTATTTACGATAATTTTACAGCTGTTCCGCAGAGAAAGACTTCAAATTGAGTGACATCACTGTAGCTTGATGCTGATTGGATCACCTGGCAATGTTACAACTGACCCCGCACTCCTTAGTGTGAACTGTGAAGGGCCCATATTCACCTCCTTCGACTCAATGACAGAAACAGGTGGATAAACGACCACTCTTCTGTCAACTTTCTATTGACCCCGAGTTGTGTAAATATCCGATAACCTCTGAGGCATTATTGACTGTGTTGAGTAACCATTTGACTCTTTCCTGGTATTCCCTGATCTATTTGTTTGGCTCTGACAAATGAGAGCGTAATCAGACGAGTGCAAGTCCGCTCACGCAATAAATCTATAGACCGATCGCATTGTCTGTGTGTTGTGGATGCGCCTGACTGTAATTTAAGCCTGCCCCCTGCACACAGATGCTAATTACATGATGCGAAGATTGTAACCCGCTATAATGCTATATTTAGTTCACTCAGGGCAGCGTTTCAGAGAATATGTTCAAACAGATTGTTCCATTTATTTTGATACCCTTTGTGCTAAAACCCCTAGGAGTGAAATGATTATGTAACTATCTGTGGTTCCTCTGTTAGCTAAACTCTCTCGCTCTCTTGGTCTGTCTCTGCTTATAAAACAAATCATATATTTAGACTAACAGACAAGGGTACAGACAGTCATAAAAGCTAATACAGGAAACAAACCTAGGCCTAGGGGAGTTATGTGTTGACGTGGACCCTTTTAGAAGTAGCAATAGTGTTCTAGTTTAAAAGTACAGACTTACACTTTATCTTCCCATCATGATTTTTCTATTAATGTGATTTCTGAATGTGTTCCACTCTGCAAAAACACAGTATGGCAGCGTGTGTATGTTTACAGGAGAGTGTGGTGGCCCGGGCCAGACAGAGACAGATGGTCTGGTCTTCCCCAAACTGAGACAGGAAACACAGCAATGACATCTCAGCTGGGGAGAAGCATCGAGCATTTCCTGTAAGCTGGAGGAAAATGACTGTTATTACACACTCAAATTTACAGACGAGTCTGTAAATAAGGTCATTAAAAGGCCGTGGTCAGTAATTTCAAGTTCCGGTTTCACTTTATTGTCATTCTTCTCACGTAATACCTGTGCGATTTTCTTTTCCTCTCTGTTTCTCTCCCCATCTCTTACTCTCTTTGGCAGTCGGGTTGAATTGTAATGTGTTGCATAATATTCCCAGGTCCTTGAATGTGGGCAAATTCTTTCGGCCCGGGAGAGGTTTCATTGTCACGGAAGAAAATGCTGTCATTTCATACTGAAAATTGTATTTGTAGCTCACCGAACCACCAGGGCTATGAAGAAAAAAATTGGGAGAGGAGAGAAAGTAGAACAAGTTTTTTGACAAGCGTGTGATACAAGAGTTTTGTGCTCAGATTGATTATTGAAATTTTGTAGCGGCATCAGTCTAGTAAAATGATACTCATTTATAATGTAATATATGCAGTGGTGTCTGTGTTTGTGCTGCTGCATTCTGGTTAGATAACAGGTCAGAGGGCATGATATCATCATCAGCATCACTGACCCACTGCACTGCTTCTGATGCACTGCATTTGTAATTAGTATGTGTGGAGTATCGTGTAGGAGTAAAGTATACTGTATGTACTCATACTATGATGTGTATACATCTCTGAAAGAGCTGTGAAGGGACTAACAAGATGCCGTACGGTGAATACATTTTTTAATGTTGAATATTTCAAGAATAATTTTAATTATTAATATTGTGGTATTAAAGTGATATTAAAAATAGAGTTCTGTAACTATGCAATATTGTGAATCCAGAAATTATTACTAAATCCAAATTATTACTTTTACTCTTACAGTGGGGGAAATAATTATTTGATCCTCTGCTGATTTTGTAAGTTCGCCCATTTACAAAGAAATGAGGGATATATCATTTTTATGCTAGGTTTATTGTAACGATAGGGACAGAATATCAACCAAAAAATCCAGAAATAAACACATTATATATAGGTTATAAATTGATTTGCACTTCATTGAGTGAAAGAAGTGTTTGATCTCCAAGCAAAACATCATTTAGTATTTGCTGGAGAAACCCTTGTTGGCAAGCACAGAGGTAAGACGTTTCTTGTAGTTGGTCACCAGGTTTGCACACATCTCAGGAGGGATTTTGGTCCACTCCTCTTTACAGATACTCTCAAAATCCTTAAGGTTTCTTGGCTGTCGCTTTGCAACTCAAAGTTTCAGCTCCCTCCCTCCACAGATTTTCTATAGGATTAAGGACTGGAGACTGGCTAGGCCATTCCATGACCTTAAAGATTTCAGGCCCAAACATAAATGATCACATTCATCTAATCGTTCCTAACGATCCGCTAGCTGCCCGCCCCATAAGCATGCCGTCAAAAAAACTCGTCTCTGTAGGCAGCCTAGGCTCTGAGATATGCACACAAAAACAGTTGGTTTCACCAACCACTCAAAACCAAAATAAATAGTGTTCCAACCAATCACCGACAGGGGTGGGTGTTGTGAGGTTTTCGTGTGCAGCCGTCATAGGCAGCCGTGCACGAGCGCAAAACCTCACAACACCCACCCCTGTCGGTGATTGGTCCATCAGCCCCTCAATACGGTGAAGGCATCCTGTACCCTTAGCAGAGAAACAGCCCAAAATGTTTCCACCTCCGTGCTTGACTGCAGGGATGGTGTTCTTGGGGTCATAGTCAGCCTTTCTCTTCCTCCAAACATGGCGAGTTGAGTTGATGCCAAAGAGCTCAGTTTTGGTCTCATCTGACCACAACACTTTCTCACTTTCTCGTGTAGTTCTGGGCTGATCCCTCACCTTTCTTATGATCATCCTTACCCCATGAGGCCAGATCTTGCATGGAGGTCCAGACCGAGGGCGATTGATGGTTATATTTCCCAGTAATGGCACCAACAGTTGTCTCCTCCTCACCAAGCTTCTTGCAGAAGATACAGATTCTGTGGACAGGTTTCTTTTATACACATTACGAGCTGACATTAGGAGTACTTTCTTAAAGTGACAGGACTAATCTGTGTTCCATATGGGCACATAACCAATCTGTGGGTTCTTGCTGGTTGGTTGGAGATCAAATACTTATTTCACTCGATCAAATGCTAATCAATTTACAACCTTTATATAATGTGTTTTTCTGGATTTTTTGGTTGATATTCTGTCTCTATCTGTTAAATTAAACCTATAAAAATGATATACCCTTCATTTCTTTGTAAGTGTGCGAACTTACAAAATCAGCAGAGGATCAAATAATTATTTCCCCCACTACACTTTTTTCACTTGTGCATTTCAGGTCTCAACAATTAGTTGTTGTTTTTTTTTCTGCTGGCAAAGGGGGGCCAGTTTAGATTTTTTTTTCTTGTCCCACCACCTATTTCATTAGCCCTACCATAATGTTTTTTCAACCATATTTTTATAATAGCTATATTTTCATTAAAGTTCTAATTGCCATTGTCACAGTATCTGTTTTAAAAAGTTGAAAACACCTTTTATTATTCATAAAGCAAATGTAAATAAGACCACAGATATAAAAATAGACATTTATGAATATTTCAACCCCAACTGTGCTGGTGAAAACGGTAGCCTAATATTTGGAGTGAACCCTCCTATTCATTCGGGTCCATTTTGACCCAGAAAAGGTACAACGATGAAACTGTCAAAATACACATAGTTTATTTTTATTTTTTATCCGGATTTTTTTAAAACAAAAAAAATTACGAGATATAACCATTTAAACTAAATTGTTATACCTTATGTGGTCTGATCCGTTTTGAACCGAAAGTGAACTGTGTGGCTTTACATTTTACATATTACTCTACATATTATGCTTCATTATTTACACATGAAATTGTGTATTTCTTCATTATTCTTTTTTATCTGTTAGTTAGATTTGTTTCAAATTACTTTTCTAAAATACATTTAGCCTCTTTCCTACATTCATGCGCTTATTTTTTCCTTCCCAAAATAAAATGACAAAAACAAACGGATATATTTTTAGAGCAAAAGTTCATAGACCAAAAAGTCTCAATTTGAAAAAGGAAAGAGGGTTTGCAAAAGAGAGTCCACATTTCACTTTGCTGCCACCTATTGACGAAACATTGCAGCATGAAAAGGAGATTCAAGGTTATCATCATTTATTCATATGAAAGTAAAAGTTTATGAATATATATATATATATATATATATATATATATATATATATATATGTGTGTGTGTGTGTGTGTGTGTGTGTATATGTGTGTGTGTGTATATATATATATATATATATATATATATATATATATATATATATATATATATTTAGTTTGAAAACATTTCAGAGTAATATTGAAGTTGCTTTGGTGTTTTGTTTGACACATTTCATATATTTAGACTGTTTTGAGCAGTCATGAGTTATGTTTCAAAAGAATTGGAGTTTATACGGGTAATTCTCATAATGTATGTTCTTATAAATTGAATGTAAGGATATATGAAAATAAAATTTCTCATAAATTGTGATAATATATAGCTTGCCTCACACTGGTTTTTGCTGTAGTTCTTGAAAATTGAAATTTCAAAGAAATTGTCAGTTTTAATTAGAAAAGGGGTAAATGAAGTAGTCATTGCAAATGTCATGGTAAAAACATTGGTGACATTCAAAACTTTAAAACTTTTGTGCATTCACTCATTAATGAGAAACTACTGATATAGTTTTAGTTATGACTTATAATATTAATTTATGACTGTTTTATAAGCTTGTGTTCCCCAGGTCCAAACAGACCGTGGAATGCAAAAGCTGTAGGCCTATACAGTTTTACTGCATTAGGAGGGTTAAATATTTGTTATGTCGCACTGGAGATTTATCCAGTCAGGAGTCATAGAGCATGCTTTTCCAGGGTAATGCTGACCTCAGGTGGCTGATGCTGGTAACAAAAAAAATAAATAAAAAAAACCACATCACACACACACACGTTGGGTTTCCATGTTGTATTGGGACTTTCCATAGGCATAATTATTTTTATACAGTATAAACATATATCCCCTAACCATACCCCTAAACCTACCCATCACAGAAAACTTTCTGCATTTTTATATTTTCAAAAAACATAATTCTGTATGATTCATGGCTGTTTTCCTCATGAAAAAAAAAAAAATGTCCCCACAAGGTCAAATATTTATTTACCATCCTTGTAATAACATTTTGTCCCCACAACTTGGGTTTACCAGGACCGCACACAAACAAACAATAAAGAAATAAATACCAAATGTGAGGGACACTGTAAATTGCACACATCTCAATTCATTTTCATAAATAACATTAGGCATGTTTAACTAATATAGTTAAAACACTCATTTATATTTTTATTCAGGCCAATCTTTTTTTGATCTTGCGCACACGAGAGTTTTCCCTTTACAAACCAGTTTTTGGTGTGGACATTTTACGGCTTTTTTTTTTTTTTTTTTGCCGGTCTGTTACTATTTTTATTCAGGAAGGAAAAACATCCCTAAAAAATATGAAATCATTTTCCACAATTATTTTACTGGTCAGAACCGTATTATTTTAAAAATGAACCCTGCCCAAAAAGAAAATGCACGTTTTTATATATATTAGGCTACATGTAAATAATATAGTTTCACAAATAGGTTTGTGGATAGACAAATTGAAAATGTAATTTAACAGGAAACGAGACATGAAAATGCAAGTGTTTGTGTGCAGCGAGATGCACAGTGCAGTTTCAGAAAGAGAACATCCTCAAATTGCGTCAAACACTTGTCAACGTGTTCTTAAGCAGACGCGTTTTTATCCAAAGGCGATTAGTTGAACTGATATGTAGAAAGTGCTTAGTTTATACTTGTCAGCTGTAAAGCTCACGGGCTGTTAACTTGTAACTGGTGTTTGAGAGGATTTCACACCTCTGTGGTCAATCGGTGGAGTGTCTCCTTTGAGCAGCAGGATCGTATTTCGCCCCAATAACAGCCTATAGCTCTATATCCCGCTAGGCGGCAATGTTACATGTAGCCTAAGCTTATTTTGCACTAAAATGTGCCTTTGTTTCTTTCTCCATGGCATGAATTTGTGACAATATGTTACTATAATAAAACGTCAACATGAATGCATGCATGGATGTCGTCATTGGCTGTAATTTGAAGGGGTTGTTCGAGCGCGCACACCCGGAGCTCTCCATGGTCCTGATTTTATGCCCCAAATATCGCCGCATATATTTGGCAGCTTGTCACATTTTCTTAAAGGTGATGCGTGTATAAAAATAGTTTATCCTATAAAAGCTTAACTGGTTTCCCCAAGTATTTTTTTTACATTTTAAACCATGTGCCGATAACGATTCTGTAACTTATCTTTAACATTATCTCTTTGCTCTGTAACTTATCTTTAACATTATCTCTTTGCCTAACGTTGTAAATACTTTTTTTATTATTACAATACTTTTGGGGATTGTTTTAATTATTCAGCCTGATTTCGTACTCAATACTTAAGACCTAAGGCCACCGAAGCCTTTTAACTTATTTTGCCAATAAAAAGAAAATTGAGTAATATAGAGAAAGAACATTGAGTAATGTTTCGTTTATTTCTTTCTTGGATCATGTGTATAATTTATTTTATGATTTTTACATTTTTATATTATTGAATGAAATGAAATACAATTTAAATAACAGCACTGTAAAAGTGATATGATCAATAAGTTATTTTGACAACATGTTTTTACATTGCTTTAACTCCTCAAAATAAGTTAAGCAATTTTAAACTTTTTTTAAAGTTAAGCCAGTTTAATGCAATTTAAGTTGAAATGACTTAAACATCCAAGTTGATTGTACTTAAAAATGTAGTGCAGCAACTTTTTTTACAGTGAGTATACCATTACACTTTATAGGCCTATACACACTTAAGTCAAATACTCGGCCCATAAGATGCTTCGATATAGTTTGTACATTGAATCACGGCCCATGTCAGACAAATCTCAACTAATGGTGTGAGTTTTGGGCGGGGCTACTGATGTCATATGGCAGTGTTGAAGACACCTGTTTGAAACGGTCAATATTTTTGCAATTCCGTTTTGTGAAGTTAGTGGCGCACTTCACCTTTTACACACTTCAGATTGTAAGAATCACATCAGTAAAATTAAACCAAGGAAAAAAAGGACATAACAAATTACCATAAAATATCTTTACTTAATGCTGCACTTCTTTTATCAGGTCGTTAAGGTCTTCCTGTGTCGGAGTTTGTGCTTTATAGCCTTTTTGTTGCCGTGTTTTCCCTCAGTTTTTAAGCATCAGATTTAATGAGCTATTTATGTTCAAAACTACTAATAATAATAATGATCAAATCACTTTGTATTAATAGATCTGTTTATTTAGGCATTTATGCCCTAGACCTGCCGTAACCACAGCACAACAAGAATGCAGCAATTTATCTGACAGTTTGAGAAGATAAGAAACAGACAAACGAACAAAACGTGATTATGCATATTTATTTATAGAAGTTGCAACACAATCAATGAGCCAAGAACATCAACAGAAGATCTTGTTAATCTGAAAGCTCTTACTTACGTGTGTAGAAATGCAGGTATCTTCTGTACATGTACAATAGTCATATTTCTGACGATGTAGAGATCTGTGCAAAATGTCAGGTTAGGTAGTTGCATATCTACAAGACAAAATTATGTCATTTTAATTGTCCTCAAATTCTTGGTAGGCCTAACCCTGCGGCTGTGTGAAATCATTGGAAATTGTGTTAATTAATCATTCGAACACATTTTACCCAGATCCCATGAGAAAAAGTGACGATTTTACGAGATGGTGATTTCGTATGAATTCCTACGATTTTTAGAAGAAGAAAAAAACGTAAACATGGTCTACTCCTAAACCTAACTCTCAATTGTGAAAACCTAATAAGATCGTATGAATTTCTATTAATTCGCCAAAATGTACAAGAGGAATTGCCATTTAGAGCGTTTTGCATTTTGAGTCGTAAATTGAATATAATTTCGAAAATTATTTTGTGAAGTATTGATGTGAAATTCGGTGGTGATGCATAATAAGAATAATAAATGGTTCTGCATTTCATCGTTTACGGCTAACCCCTAAATATAGGGAAATTAGGGGATGACGTTTGATCGTTACATATTGTAAGATACTGTAAAACAACAGATAGCCTAATCTATTTTTGACATTTTACTTTGATAGACTTATACAGGCTATCTTCAGATTTGAATTTAACTGTTTTGTAGCTGATCATTCCAGATGTTGCGTTGACAGGTGTACGTTTCCACGCACAGGTTTTGTTGAAGGTGAATGTAGCGCCATTTTTGTTAATATATTTTTACCACCTTATACGTTAGACAATAGTTTTTGAGCTGTGGAGTATCAATTGAAAATTGAGGTAAAATTGTGTTGAAGCAAAGAAACCATCTCCAAAGCATCCAAAGATATATTTTATACAATACCGTATAGCCTAACATTTATACAGCCTAGTTCTACAGTTTAGTTTCACCGGTTTATTCTTCTTATGAATATGAACGGTAAAATCTATTATTTTAAGTAAAGAAACAAAATACAGTGTGGAAACTGTGATTTGATGTAATTTATCAGTACAGCATATTATTCCTCACTTGTGTCGATTGGCAAGACATCGATAATGTGCCCAATAGATGGCGCCCTCGTCCAGTAACATCTAGCTAAATTCGCGTCACTTTGCATCTGAAGCAGGTCCGTTTGGATTAGAGCATAAATGGTTCAGATTATCTACGGCTGTGAAACCATGTGCGCTTTCTTTCAACCTCCAACATTATCGTCTGCAGCGTTAAACTGTCCACACAAAGTGACAGTGATTACGCAGAAAGAGTTAGTCAAATAAACTGCTCTGAAAGTAAAGTCAGAACGATCGAACATTTCTTTGCATTAGAGCTTTTTCCGCCCCTTTTAAAACCTCAGCAGTAGGATCAATTTTCCAATTAATCTACGCAGTCGCAACGAGGCCTTGAATGCCTATTACTTCATTTAGTCGGAAATCCCATTGACATTTCAGAAAAACAAAAATGCTGGCTAAACAAACAGACACATTTCTAAACGTTATAGGTGCTTATTCTTAATCCACTATTAATAAAACGTAGCCTAATACATTTCTTGAACATGAACGCTTGCGGTAGCCTATACTGCACATTTCCCTCTTCAATGCCTTGATTTATGCGCTGAAAACAGTTGGCTAACTGTACTTACGAAAGCTCGTTGCTGGAGAGATTCTTCTCTTGGCATTCACCGCGTGCCTTAATTGTATGGACATTAAATCAAGGTCCGCTGTGAACACGCAGAGCGAGAACTCTGAGAAGAACGCACAGCAGCCCCTCCAGCCTCATTTCACACTCAAATTTCGCGCCTTGACTTGCACATGTAACACTAACCATGAGCTTCTGAGAGAGTGGTAGGCTATAACATTGAACACTTTTACTACAACACTGTTTTAGCAAATGAATCAGTATTAGTAGACTTGTGCACGCGAGCTAAACAAATCTGCGCTACGAGGCGACCTACTTAACACATTTCCATCCAGCATGTTAGTCTTCAGTGGTACACATCTAACTACATATCTGACACGGTTGTTATTGAAGTTTAAAAACATGCACCATGTCTAAGCTTACACAATGGAAAAATAAGTCAATCGATATACAGCGCGTTTACTCTTGCGCTCAATACCGTTTTCCTTCGGGGTAAAAAAAAAAAAAAAAAAAGCAACAAAATATATTGCTTTGCGTCCCCTGGTTTCTTCATTCAATCTTTAAACCGGCGCTCTGATTCCTTTGTCCTTGATGTATTTGAGGAAATGAGCAATGGAAGCACCACCTGAGAAATGCTACTGGTCACATATCGAAAAAAGGACAAAACCCTCGCAGTACGGCTGTACTTAAAAAATGGACTATCCTGGTGTGAGAACAGGAATGTTTCCACAGCTCAGATGCTGCGACTCCTCTTGTCTATGCAAATACGCCCTCCTTCGCGGCTTAACACCGATGCACAATAGCGTTCCTCTTCTGGATCGCGAAGACACGTTAACTCAGCGAGGGAAGGCATCGGAACGAAACGTATAATTCAACGATATCCCTATTCTCGAGCGCTCTTTTCGTTTTCGTTTCTGTCCAATGACTTTGCGGAAGCTATGGCGCTCGAAGTCCGTTCTTGAGGATGACTTGCTTTTTCCCTCCATTTGAAACAATCTCCGCAGCATCCGTCTGTAAATTCATCCTAAGACGAGCAGGCACTGGGGCCAGTCCTTCCCGATCTATCCCTTTAAATCTCGATTGTCCTCGGGCAGCGGTTTTTTGGTCCTGCCCTGAGTGTTTTTTCAGCCTCTCTGATCCAGTCTCGCGGATTAGAGGTCCTCTCTTCCCGTCCCAGACACGCGCAGCCTTCTGCTGATTGGGCTCAACGCAAGCGGATTACATTGGGACATAATGACGTCATGGCCCGGGCCCAAGTTCTCCCCCATTAGCCAAAGCCTCATCAGCGAGATGCCCTTGAAATAGCGCGCGCCTGACATTCTGCAAAGAGAAGCGGCCATCCCGACTTGCATTATGGACAGAAATAGTTTTATTGCTTTGACGCGTGCAAACGTTTTTTTGCATCCATGTTTATACTCGACTTTTTTTTTTTTATGCATACAGTCCCCTTGATGGAATGTCCTAAACTGTATAAAGTAGTCAAGTGAAGCACACATGCACAAAGGTTTCTTAGCATGAAAAAGGCGAAATCATATTTATATGTCAATAATTAGTTTTCTTTGTTTTAAAAGCGGTAGAAATCGTAATTATCGTCAGAGAATCAAATCCTCCAAATTTTAGCATGCAGAGTCTAACTGTTATGCAATGGGAAACAGAACAAATCATACTAAGCTCTCAGGGGAGCATTTTTTTATTTTTTATTATTTGGAAATACACTATTCTGAGAATACCAGGTTGGATGCGAATGTATTCGTTTGTTTCAATTTGTCAATGTGTTCAATGCTTGCATTGCTTTCGAAAAGGTTTGTTTTTGACCAACATAATTGGGGATTTTAAAGTTGATTTGAACCAATGTCCCCTGAGAAATCCTGTTTTAGATTGCACCATGGACATCACTGCTCCGCCATTGTAGCAAACGTAATTCACTGATGCAGATATTTTTTGTTTATACATTTAAAACACAAGTAATAATTAACATTACTATTTTACATTTGTCATGAGTTTATAAGTAGGCTACAACTATTCGTTCTTTTTTTCTTTTTTCTTTCTTTCTTTCATTCATTTTGTACTACTATATTCATGATTCATTTTAATTTAATTTTAATTTAAATGTTTTAATGGTTGTATATTTTCGTCTTTAAGCTCATTATAATAGAAAGGTTACAGTTCCAAAATGAAGGTGGTCAAATGTAATTACACGGTGTTAGAAACTTATTTTATCTAATGCATTAGCCTACTGCATAGACACACCGCTCGTGTTTATTATTGTCACGTGTGTGTGGCTTTTTATTACAATTCTATTCATTTTCTATTATTTGATCATCAATGCATTGAACACTGATACTGATAACCGATGACGCGTAAGTTTGTTTCGTCCATGTTATGTGGTGCATGGGTTAAATATTAGCACAATTTTGTAGTTCAATGAATGATTTTCGTATCGAGATGTATGTGATTAATTACTAAAATGTGCATTTCCCCCGTAATTCTAATGTTTCCTAAACAACACACGATTAATGACTCCTTTAATGATGCTCTCTTTGACCTCGGTGACATTGAGGCTAAATTATTATTAATGTCATTTTTCAGATTGCATACATTTTATTTCTCTTAAATATTTGTTGATAGCCTATATCACGGTTGTGATGTATCATGAGCATTGTTGGCATGACTGGATTTTCCCCACACCTCCCCTGGATGGAACAAAGGGTATCGGTAACAGTCCCAAATTTTCCAGGTATATCCGAGTTTTTTTTTTTTTTTCAAAGATACGTGTTACTTTAAGACAATATGCTTTTTTTATATATATTACCCTACCTCGTTTTCTCTTGTTGTCGCCCACGTTTAAGTAATGCTATCTTATAGCTAAATTTCTTTTTGTAAGCTAACGCGCCTATGCATAGGCCTATAGGCTAATCGAAACGAAAACTGAGATTCCAGAACAGAAATGTGGTCCGGTCAGAATGATCTCCGCTTCAAAAAGCAAGACCCGTTTTCCTCAGTCGAAGTGTTTGGGATCATTTTTGAACGCATATTCGTCTCGTTTTTTGTTCAGTGGGTTTAGATCTCTTGCCACGCAAATCCCGGCTCTGACTGAAGGGAAGGCCCTTAGAGGATTTTATCAGTGGGGGAAACACCTTCCTGAATCCGAAGGATAACGACGGCCACTTGTCCATAGCTGGAGAAGATGAGAACCGGACGGCAGAGAAAAGGACAGAAATAGTGCGCTGCAACGCCGTCAGTTGGCAATTCCTCCCGACTCAGTTGAGCGGCCTCCTCGTCTTAAACTGCGTGAAGGAGGAGCTGTTCAGTTGCATTACAATGACATTCAGTCCCAATTCATTCAGGCGCTGTCTAACGGTCTTTGGATAGCAAATCCACCCCATCGGGGGGTCGCAGCCCTCTCATTACGCCCCCAATCCCAACACAGACTCACTACAATAGACCCAACAAAGAGCCAGGGGAGTGGGCCTCAGTGCTGCGCGGCCCGGGCGCTGAACTCTGCGCTCCAGTGAGAAAAATGCTCTTCAGTGTCGGTGTTGCAAACAACGTGTTAAAGTGTTTTGTTATTTAGAAGGGTCCGTTCTCAAACGGTTTGGAGTAAAAAAAGAGACGTCTCACGCGTTAATTTTATAAAGGGCATTAAAGGTGAATACAGCTATTGCACGGGCAGCCTTTGGTTATAGTTGCACGTTGTGTTTCTACACATGTTTGAATGTGACATACTGACTGTATGGACGGGATTAAAGCATCCACCAGTTTACAGTGGAGACATAGGGGATATGGCTAAGTCTGACTCGTTGTTCGTGATGGTATTGTGGTGATGGCGCTTGTGCCTTGGAGCATAATAACGCGCGCGAATAGACGTGTCACCACAAATTCATAAGACTCTCGAGGGGTCAAGGCCAGGTTCGAGCTGAATGCACTTCCCTTTCCCTGAAACCGAATGCAGCTCAGCGTCCATCTAATTTAATAATAACTCATAAAGACGCCTTTAAATAAATGATGATAGAAATATGATTTGGTTTCCGCCAAAGTACCACACTTATAAAAAGTACTATACTGATTGGTGTTATACTTATTAGTAGCTATACGCTTATTAAAATCACAATCACTGAATATGAATATCTTCTCTTTATGACTTAACCACGTTGGCATGGTTGACAACTATAAATCGAATTCATTTTCTATTTTTGTAAGCGTTTGTAAGAAAAATTACCACCCTTGTTATAGTGCATTATTCATTATTGCAGTTTATATAAAAGATAGCAAACACAATATATATATATATATATATATATATATATATATATATATATATATATATATATATATATTGTGTTTGCTATCTTTTAAGGCAACACTAAGTCATAAAAGACAGCAAAAATTTGAGAAAGCAAAATTGTTGACGCTGAACTGATGAGTGATGCAATGTTTTATCAACAAAAAAAAAAGACTGTATTTTCTCTCTCATAGTAAAATAATAAAATGTTAGGACTCGCCTACTTCTTATTTATATAATGCAATAATAAAATTAAGGTATATATATATATATTTTTTATCAATACTATTGTCAAAATAATAATAAATGTAGTTATTATAATTATTATAATTATTGCATACTCCGTTGCATTATTAGTGTCCTTCTTTTGTAGACCTATAGCACAAAAACTCTCGTGAACATTTCAAGATTTTTTTAGATTTTTCCCAGGGAAATCATACCGATTTTCGAAATGACGTTGAAGGCTTAGACAGGCCCAGCTGGGCGCTTTACTTATGCGGCCATTCAAGCAGAGGACGGAAAGGTCATCTCTACGGCCCGGTGCGCCTGGGAACCCGCTAAACATGGCGCCTGTATGGCCGCTCAATTCTAACCTAAACACACACACACACACACACACACTCATTTGCGCTGTCCTGATGCACACGCTTATAGATTTAAAGAGAAATACCCATATGCACATCTGGTGTCATTTTGAGCGCGTTTTCTCAGTGATGGGTATAGACATATCGAATGCCATATAGCTATGAAGACATTGTCTACGACTAAATATCTAGTGCGCTTCTACCATTACGGTAACGTCATTTAGAAATGCTCCCATTTAGTGGCCACTTGCGAGTGGAAAGAAGTTTAATTCTGCCTACTTGTTTAGAGAGGTATAGTAAGGTGTAACTTTGCAAACAGTTCCTGAGAGCAGAACCAGAAGGACCCTCAAGCATTGTCTGAAGAAATAAAGAGAAACACCCTCACAAAAGAATCCATTGTCAAGCCCGAACAATCTGCGGGGCCTCATAAGCTGTCCTCCACAATCAAGATGGTGGGCAATGATTTGAATGCGAGAGGGGCCTGCACTTTCGTATCTACCGAATGGTATTCGCCGAGAGGATAACCATCCAGTCAAACGCTCACGCGCGAAGTGTCCACTGCCTTGTTGGCAATTTCAGATAATGTCAGTATATGGAACTCGAAAAAGTCGAGTTTAAAAAGTCAAAAGGGAAATGTATTGCATATTTACTCACCTTAAAACTGTCCTGAGTGGCAATGAGGTAAATTCATAGGTAAAGGAGGAGGAGAAAGAGAGTGCGGTGTCTAGCAGCGATTTATTGCCGCAAACACACAACCATCAAAAACAAAACGGATTTTGTGAGATAAATGTAAAAAAAAAAAAAAAAAATGTTTTATAATAAAATAAATTTAGATAAATGTATCCCTGATAAAGAGTTTTGACGAATTTCTCTCAAATGAGTTTAGTTGTTTGCTGCCAAGAATTAGGTCAGGTAACGTCACAACAGCGAATAAATAAAACAGCAAAAACATTGCAATAATATTCCAAATACGAATATTGATAGAGACTCTCACCAGTTGTACATTTTTTTTTTTTTTTTAAATGTTATAAACAATTTAAAGTCCATTTAGATTAACTTTTTAAAACAGGGAATTTATTTTTGACGCTGTAGTAGCCCTTTTTCATCCGCTAGGAAACATCGGGGACGTTAATGCATTGTTTATTAGATTTTATGTAAAATGTAATGTCGTCCTATTTTCTTTAATGCATAACCAGACATTGTTGCTTATTGTCTTAAACAGTCTTTACAGAGGAGTGTTATGTGCACAAACATCTGTATTAATTAACCACTACTGAGCATAAAATCCTACACAGGTTCAGAACTGGACAATCCAAATAAACTTCCTCAGTTTGAGCATAAGCAGTTTAGTACCGTACAAATATTTGGCTGACCTTTCAGCCTAAACATTGTCCCCAGCTGTTTTATCATCTCCATAAAAACACAAAACATATTCCATGCACTTCTCTTCCCTGTTTCCCCTCTGGCTCTTTTGTTATAACATGCCTCTGACCAGAGCCGACTCCATGACATAGAATATGACACGAGAAAGGGGCCATAACCATGTCTCAAAGAAAAGTGTTAAAGACCTTTTATAACAAACGATACCGTCTGGAATCAAAAGCTGGATGATTTGAACTCTGCATGCATTTCGTGATAAAACAGAATCCCAGTGAGTTAGTAAGTGTGCAAAGAAAACAAAACAGACATGAGACATGTGATCCAGTGTGCTGCATTCAGTCATGATGCTCTTCAGAATTATTGACACCTTGCCTCTTGAGGTACTTGGGTGATGCATCTGAGTGTCGATATCAATGCAGGAACTTCAGTACAGTCTAATAAATGTCAACATCAGCAGCATTGATCCGTTTGCACCACATAGGGATGGTATGGAAGTCTTTGCGGTCTAATCTGGTATTCATGGCACCTATACTGTCTTGCAGGATATTTTAATAGCATGTGTCGGTGTTGAGGCTGAAGATGCTGTGCTATAATCAAATCGTCTGATCATTCTAATGTTCACATGGACAATTCTATTCTAATAATGTTGCCAGTGCCCACTGTTTATTTATCATAATTTCTGCACATGTAAGCCTGCCAGGCCACAATGAATTGATACCAACTACACACGTTTTAAAAGCCCTCCCATCAGGAAGATGTATGCGATTTATTGGGCAAATCAGTCTGAATAATGTCAGGTCCCGTATTCAAGTCTTTGTGCATCTTCAACAAGATGAAGATGCACAATAATTCTAGATTTACTGATCCATTCCCAACTACAGCCATTCGGTCTAGTGTCCAGAGATGACTGGAATAATTCACCAGCGCTCTTGACTCTTCTTTCATGTTCTCACTGAGTCCATCCACAGAAGCCAGCAGTAGAGGGAAAGTCAACACTTACCGCAGGCCTGGATTTGGAAACCTTATAAGAAACCATGTTGTGGTACAGACTGAAATAAAATTAAAAAAATTCCGTAAAAGTTAAAAGCAAGCTATATGTATTTGTGTGTGTGTGTGTTATGTATGTGAATGCATTTGGATTTTGCTTGCTTTTCATTTATCACTTATAATAATATATTAATAATATTTAGTATAAGAAATATACGTTTGTGTGTTTGTATAATGTATAATATATATATCTTTTATATAATATATCTTCAACATATCTTCTATATAAATTTAATGGTATAAAATGAAAGAGATGAGGCTATTTATATATATATATATATATATATATATATATATATATACACTGTGTGTGTATATAGGCTATACTGTATAAAGAGATACAGCCTTTAAAGAGAAGAGTCTAAGGAAATAATAAAAAACAGTGAAATAACAAGCGTTTTAAAATATTGTGTAGTCTATATTTTGAAACATTTATTATTATTATGATTTTTTTTTACATTTTATTTGCTTTATACCCATTATTAATTTGTTCAAAAACAGCCTCTTTAAAAACTGTAATGGATTTATTAAGGTTAAGGGGAAAATATTTTTGCTAAATTATAACATTTTAAGAAATCTGTATTTGTTGCAATGGTTATTAATAAATGTGACAATTATGTGCTGTTTTATTAGCCATTTTCCTAATTCATAACTCATATGAAGAGAAATGAGCCAGCAGATGCTCACAAAACAGATACATTTTCCGCGACCCCCATCGCTGCTTGTCTTTGCCGTGTGTGTGAGAGAGGGTTTAGCATACAGCTGTTTGAGCTTCGCCTCTCCTCTCCTCTCTGCTTTAAGGTCTGTCGTCTTGAATCACGCTGCCCGGCATCCATCCCACATCCACCCTACGGGCTCATTAAGGACGCGCTGTTTGCCGGCCGGTCACCTGCATTTCAGACGTGTAGTGCTTGTTATAGTTTTATCATGTGCGGTTCCAAACATTGAAGAGTGTTACACTTCTGTGAATCGGTTAAGAAAGGTCGCCTTTCTGTTTAAGGAGCGATGAATTATGAATATGATAAAGTAAGGCAGGGAGTGTTCATGGACCATGTCTATTACAAACACATACATTTTGCCATCTCACTCGCCCAATTATTTCATATCATGCTCACTGTCTTAATCTTTCCCGGTTGTCCCACATAAGGAAATCAAAGATTCGAAGGATTATTTCACTTTTTAAATTCCTAACCTTTCTCCTCACACTCATTATCTGACTGGTAGAAATCCCAGCGTAAGCTCCCCATCCATCTGAAGCTAAAATGTTGCAGGCTTTCAAATAGCAGTGTTGTCATCTCTCTCTCTGTCTGTTTTATTCCCAAGGTCTCAGGGTGAGGGTGGTGGTGGGGGGGAGGCGATGAGGTGATGAAAACAGACATCTTCTGAAAGGTCAGGTTTTGCCGTGATCTTTTTTCCAGGTCAGCTCCTTTAGTCCTGCCCTGTGCAGACATATTCAAGCAGATACCCATCACAGAAATAACTGATATCGGAAAAAAAAATATCTGTCATCTGCCTTTTACATTTACAGTTATCATAATAAATGAAATGCATGTCATTGCATCTCTGTGTCTCTGCTGTCACAGCAATACAATGCAATTCTTAAAAATGTTGATGTGAATTGTCCTTTGATGTATTTGCATTAGCATCTACTACCCATATATGTGCAACAACAAGCAAGTTTATCCAAAAAATATAAATAAAATCACTGTTAAAGAATGTACCCTTCCATGGGCCACATATACATTATTTAAAAAAAGAAAAATGTCTTATTTTTGTGCTGTTTTGTTTACATTACTTTGTATCATTGCCTTAATTATGCAATATACACCCTGTATATATTTTTTTTGAAAGAAAAGAATAATTTTATTCAGCAAGGTTGCTTTAAAGGATGCAGGGACAGATTTATATTTCAAATAAATGCTGTTCTTTTGAACTTTCTATTAAATCCTGGAAATATATATTCCATTTAAGACATTTTTCATATAAATATATATTATGCACCACAACTGCTCTCATCATTGGTAATCCTAAGAAATGTTTCTTGAGCACCAAATCAGCATATTAAAATGATTCCTGAAGGATCTTGTGACACTGATATAGAACTATATATATATATTTTAATTCATTTATTTATTTTGCAGTGGTAAGAGATATCCAAATATTTAATGTAATGTAGAATTTTGCTTTAATTGTGTGATTTAATTAATACCTTGATTTCCATGCTCTAATAAATGTATAGATTAAATAAGACAGAGAACTGAGAGCCTAAATCATCACTTATATAAAACAAAGGCAAATTAAACCACAAAAAAACTACTGAATTATATTCTCATTTCTGACCACAAAAATTATTTACTCGGATTTAAATCAAAAGTATATAATCATTAGTTTAATGATTCGTAAAGTAAAAGGACAGGATCATATGATTTGATTTTGGTTTTTAACACGTCAAAGTCTAGCTCAGCAGTGCCTTGGACGTCACCCCACATTACTGGCCTGTTGGCCACTATTATAGCACAGGCCTGGGGAGGGGGTCTGCGGGCCCAGTTGGACACTCTGAGCACATTAAGAGTGGCTGTCTTTATTGGATGTGATTGGTCTTAGTGATTTTATTGGTTTCATTGACTGTCTCTCCAGTATTTATGGGCCCTCTCCATGCACTCTAGTCGGTGTAACGGAGGGCCGATATGAATCTGATGTGACAATAAAAGGGCAATTATGTACAGCGAGTAGAATATCTGCTTCCTTTCACCTGGGAGAGGAAGAAGGAAGGATGAGATAAAGAGAATGATTTTCTTCTTCCCATTCAGAGCACAGTTATTGTTAAACATGGTGCTCCCATCAGACAATGAACATATATATATGTAAATACAGCATCCTCTTTGTGATGTATATGAATGACTTCTGAATGTCTCTTTAACAGGTCACCTGACAACACGATGTATAACCTGCTTCAACATCCCCCTGCTGCTGTTATTTACAGAGGGATTAAGACTTAAGTCTTTTCTAATCTATCGTTTTACATTTGCAAAGGCATGTCATTCAATACGACGTTTATCTTTTCACTCTTAAAGGGATAGTTCACTAAATAATGAAAAAAAAATCACTCACAGTCATGTCATTCCAAACCTGTATGACTTTAATAACCAAACCGTTTTAATTACCATTGACTTCCATTGTATGGATGGAATTTTTTTTTCACAGAATGTTTCATTCACAGAAGAAAAAGTCGTACAAGTTAGGGTGAGTAATTTATGACAATTTACATTTTTGGTTGAACTATCCCTTTAATTCCAACATGGTCTTATCAGAAATAATTTAATCGTTTCAGTAGGTAATCTGAACCTGATTGGCCCCAGACATATGTTAAACTAAAAAGTCACCTCATGCACCCGGCAAGATCCAAATATTACGTCCTGATATAATTCAAGAGAAATCGAAGAACTGATGTGACATCATTTCAAACAAAATCAGACCAAAACGTTCGTTTCAGGAGTTCTAAACAGCTTGACAAAGCTTTTTTTCTATAAAAGTTCACTGCTACCTTTGGTCTATGGCGATTACGTACTAGTTAGGTGTGGCTCTGAGGCTCCGCCTTCTTTCTTTGACGTGGAAATCATCTCTGGTTTATTGCTTTTGTTCAGTCCGTCAAGATCAGACGTACGCTAGTAAAAACGTGAACACACTGGAGAGCTGCTTTATAGTAGAAATAGAGGTTGTAATTCTACTTGAAAGAGACATTGCTTTTTCATGTTTAATACTGTAAAACTGCTTGATTGGTTTTTAGCAATCTGTTGTATAAAGTGCTATTTAAATAAAGTGATGTGACTTGACTGGAGTGCTGAATTGCAGAGCTGGTGCAAACATATCCAGGTCACTATGATCAGATGCTTTCTTAACTGCTGTTTTCTCACCGATGTTATTTTTGTTGTGTTTTTTTTTTTTTTTTTTTGAGGAAAGCATGGAGCACACATTTACATATTCATCTAAACGTCGAGATGTTCGCTAACAGTGTATGAAGAATGAAAAATAACTGTGCCGCGAGAATATATCGGCTTGTAGACCTTGTTTACAGCAGCGCCATCTTTGATTTTTAACGGGAATAAAAGCGAGGATATGAGGGAGAGACATGCATATCCAGTGGCTTGTACTGTTATTTAAGGTGTTTTTGGATTGTTCTGCTGATGAAACACTACAAAAATATATTTTCAAGAAATTTCAGTAGACAAAAAAACTCCAGACAACATGAGCTGTGGAAAATGATAAGTGATCTAGGAGCTTTATGCAGCTTTTTACAGCGGATTCCATTGGAAACACTGCAAGTCTATCCCTGATCTGGTCTAGAACATTTATTATGTTCATTTGGTCTATTTTTGAACATATGTACAAAAACCTGACATTTCCTCTTAAATGTCAAAATGTGTCACACTGTAAAAAAATTCTAACCACCCCAACTCAAACTTTTCTAGTGACTGGTCACATCTAAATTTTTCAATTGGCGCAAGTGAAATTCTGTAAATTATCAAATTAAATGTACAGAATTTCACTTGGGCCAATTGAAAAATTTAGATGTGACCAGTCACTAGAAAATTTTGAGTTGGGAAGGTTAGACATTTTTTACAGTGTAGCCAAGAAACAAATCTCAACTGTTTATTTTAAATATATGAATTGATATGTTTATTTTTTATTTATAATTATTTATGATATCACTTTGTGTAATGATTTAAATTAACCTAAAACACTAAACCAAGGCAGTCTTTTTTTCTATAAAACGGTATATATTTTTTATAATTGTCACCGTACATTTCATGCTTCCACTCATGTGACGTTCTGGGAAAGCCTAAATAATTGCTCGATGTCAAAAAGCAGCAGGCCATCGAGACCCTTTGGGAACATACACATCCTCAAATCAAAAAAATGTTTGATACAGTTCACGGATTCACTCGTTCACTTCATTACTGTACACTGTAAAAAATTTGTAACACTCCCAAATCAAAAATTTCAATTGACCGATAACATCTACATTTTTCAATTGGCCCAAGTGAAATTCTGTAAATTCTAAAATTAAATGTACTGATTTTCACTTGGGCCAATTGAAAAATTTAGATGTTATCGGTCAATTGAAATTTTTGATTTGGGAGTGTTACAAATCTTTTACAGTGCATTGATGTAAAGCTGTACTTAAATTAGATTCTTTTTTAGCATTAAATGCATTAAAATGATCAAAAGGGATAATGTTGCAAAAGATTACCTGTTATTTTGAACGTTCTATCCCTGAAAAGAATCCTGAAAAAACAATTTCCACAAAAATATTAAGCAGCACACCTGTTTTCAACATTAATAGCAATAAGAAATGTTTCTTGAGCAACAGATCAGCATATTAGAACTAAATTCAGCTTTGCCATCAAAGGAATAAATTACATTTTAAAGTATTTTAAATAGAAACTGTTATTGTAACAGTAAATTGTAATAATATTTCACAATGTTACTGTTTTTACAGTATTTTTGATCAAATACATGCAGCCTTGGTGAGCATAAGAGACTACTTTTAAAAACATTTGATAAAATCTTACCAACTCCAAACTTTTGAATAGTAGTGTTTCTCCCATCTCGAAGAGTATGTCCTGGTTTTTTGTTTTACAATGAATAAAATATGAAGAGGCGAGTCTCTTGCCTTACATGCCTCTCAGAAAATAAATCAGTCTTGTGTCAGCTGACCTGGCATTAAATTCTGTGTTTGATGGAGCTCTCTGGTCCGCACCGCATGAAATGTTGTTGTGGTGACAGCGGGCCACGCGTGCTTCTGTAAAACACCGCTCTCAGAGTCACCTCTATTCTCACTCTCGCTCGCTCACTACTCACGCAAGGAACAGAATAAGACGAGAGCTCCGTCGACAGCGAGATATAATGTGCACGTGTTCACGAGCGTGTGGATGGGAATAGTGATAGTTGGCAAAACAGGTTGATAGATAATTTCCACTGTATCTGGGAGAAGGTGTGAAATGATCGGAATTATTTACGGCTATTATATCCAATTAAAGCTTGTGAGTGCTGTTGTGCCGTTTTATTGTGCCATAAACTGCTACCGCGTGTGCTTGAGTAACCAAACACAATGAGCTCCAATACAGGCGGTCTTACTGGCAGGGACCCGGTCAGAGGGTTGGCGGGGGGTGCGAAGAGGAAAAGAATTAGTGGAAGATGTTAGGGGCTGGTTTTGGCTGTGGCCCTCTGGCACCGGGGTCTCTACGAACCTGTCGGCTTTGTTAGTTTTGGAGCGAATCCTAGTTGTAGTGTTTAAATGGTTCATTCTTCTACTTCAGGCCTATTAAAGTCCTGGCTAGAGAGTAATGTAAACTTAAAACAGTTCATATAGCCTCCAGTTCCATGTCATTCTAATGGCTGAACCCATTACCCAACTCTGTTGTCATGGAGAGCTGCTCGTTTGTCTCCGTGGAAACCTTGATTGCCCAAGATGTACTGATACGGTCAGATCAGGAGTAATATCTTTCAGTCTAATGACTAGAATCGAACATTTAAAAAAATGGTTATAATACCATTTTCTATAAAAGTGTTTTTAACACAGTTATGTGGGTACATATGGTTCACGACCGCATTCAAAATCTGAAAACATCATCTTCTGTCATGAAGGTATGTTTATATATTCTTGTTTTGTAAAATATGAATCATATGTCAATCCTCAGAATCACGAGTTGGCCGAGAGAGGGAGAGGACACACTCCGGTGACTCTTCATGGTGTATGAACACACACACCGCAAAAATAGGTGTGTCGTGTGTGAATAGTGTGAAGTGGACTTGGAATGATTTTGTATGGAGCTTGTTTGATAAAACTCTTGTTATAGTATGATTTACTATTTGAGATCTCTTCATAATCTTAAAGGGACAGGTCTTTTCTGCAAAAGTCAATGGAGTCTGATGTTGTTCTAGACCCCACTGACTTTCAATGTACAGATGAAAACAGTTGAAACATTTTTCAGAAGAAAACTCGTACAGGTTTGGAACCACATGAAGGTGAGTAAATAATAACTGAATTTTAATTTTGGAGTGGACTACCTCTTTAAGAATGGCAAGTAAAA
Organism: Rutilus rutilus; assembly: GCF_951802725.1. Lineage (NCBI taxonomy): Eukaryota > Metazoa > Chordata > Actinopteri > Cypriniformes > Leuciscidae > Rutilus > Rutilus rutilus. The sequence continues at coordinate 24,188,264 of NC_140218.1, forward strand.
TGCTATGTTACGAGGTTATTTGAAACTCGGATGTGTTTGCAAATCTTTTTTTTTTATTTTATATATTCTTTGGTATGAAGATGGTGGCCTGAAGTTTGACTTCCTTCTCTATCCTTTCCTGAATTTCACGCTGGTCTCCTCATATCCTTTCCTCTTCTCTCGCTTATCCATTTCTCCAAGCTGGCTTTTTATTCATCTTCAGCTTCTTTTCTCTATCTCACATCCTCTTCCCGCCTCTCCTTTTCTACTCCTCTCCTCTCTCATCCCTCTCACTCATCCTTATTTCTCTTCTCTCTTTCGCTCTATCCTGCATGCTTCAGCAGCCTCTCTCTCTCTCTCTCTCTCTCTCTCTCTCTCTCTCTCTCTGCCTTTGCTTGCCCGCAATTTATGCTGATTGGACCAGCTGTTCCACTTAAAGTTGCCATGGCAACCACAACCGGTCACCTAGCAACCATACCCATCTCTCCGAGCTCTCCACAGGCAGAGAGAGAGAGAGAGAAAGAGGGGAGGGAGGGGGATGTGAAAATTCCTTTGGATTTATTTTGATATATTTGCGTGTGTATATATATATATATATATATATATATATATATATATATATATATATATATATATATATATATATATTGTTTTAACAGTATTCATGGAGAGGATCATGTTATATCAGGATCATAATGTTTCAATGTCAAAAAAAAAAAAAAAGGAGAATAGGTAAAGTGGGACATCTTGGGTTTTTGTGTATGTATTTTGTATTCTATATTTTCTTTTTTATGGAGATCTTAAGCTATTTAAAGTTGAACTTTGTAAGTGGATAATATCATTTGGCATCATTTAGCAACAATGACAAATCAGAAAGAGTCCCACTTTACCTGTATTCACACTGTTTTTTTATTTTATTTGGATTAATTCAACACCGATTCCTTTCCTTCTTATTTTGCACCAGTCAATTCACTACTGTGCTTCTTCATGGGCAAGATGATGCGATTAAACCACCGATTCCATTCTTGCTGCAATCAGAGTATATCATATAATAACTGCAAAGAAAATGTACCACACAAATATTGTGGCATAGTGACAACTTTCCAGTGGCATGTAGTGCTTGTGTTACACTGTAGATCTCTCTCTCTTTCAGTGCTATTCTGAGCTAAGGATCCTCTTGAGCTGTGTATTATCTAACATGTTAAAGTGGAGCAGCTTACGCGCTGCTTAGTGCTAATGGTCTTTCCCTCAGATCTCACCTGAGTCTCACCTCGCTCACCTGATCCCAGCCCATTCCTGACAGGTGCATAAGAACATTCTCCGAGGTGCTGAAAGTTAGTATAATCTGCGGATACTCTTTCCAGGAGCTGCCAAGTGCCACTCGATGCTTAAAGGAGTGGTTGATTATGATTTCACTTTTCTAACTTTAGTTAGTGTGTAATGTTGCTGTTTGAGCATAAACAACATCTGCAAAGTTACGACGCTCAAAGTTCAAAGCAAATGGAGATATTTTCTTTTAAAGAAATTGCTACAACAAACCGCTGGTTGGGACTACACGACATTCCTCCCGAGTTAGTGACATCACTAACCCTAAAATTTACATGAACCCCACCCCCGGAAAGCAATTTATAGATTATCAAGACAGAATATGCTAATCAATGACTAGAAGATAACTACACATAAGCTATATAAATTCATCAACTAACCATTCAGAAATGGTTACATGTTGTCTTACATGTTGTCACTTCTTCTTGAGTCTCTCCATCTTTCTGACTCTGGTTTGAACATAAAATGCTAAAAGTTTTTGACATTTTCAGTGCATGTCTGTGTGAGGTAATCGAAGCTGTTGTTGTAGCTCCGCCTTCTGTCCCGGGAGCAGCAGCTCATTTGCATTTAAAGGGACAGACACAAAAACGGTGCGTTTTTGCTCGCCCCCAAAAAGTGACAACTTGAACATGCTATATTAAAATATCTGTGGGGTATTTTGAGCTAAAACTTCACATACACACTCTGGGGACATCAGAGACTTATTTTACATCTTGTGAAAAAGGGCATTATACCACCCCTTTAATAAACTAAGATAATAAAAATGTTATCATCATTATCATCATCAATAATGATACTTTGAAATCACCAGACTGAAAGAAACTAATCCAATATTGCATTCTGCTAGTATTGTTGCATACTGTTGCTCAGCAATAATAATAATAATAATAACAACAATAATAATAATAATAATTAATTAATTATTAATAATATTGTTATTAGCATTTATTAATAATGATATTAATAATAATAAACACTAAGAATAAGTGTGTGTGTGTGTGTGTGTGTATATATATATATACAGTTGTAATTAGAAGAAACACATCCACACTTACTCTAACTTTCATAATTCCTTCCCCAGCACAAGTAGAGAATATACTGTATAAGGAGCAAAAGCTGTAAAAACGTAAGACAGATGAATACATCATCACATTTATATGAAGCAATGCCTGTTTGGTGTTTAGATACATGGCCTAGTCATGATGAAGTAGTAAGGAAAATGCAGGATATATCTGACAAAAGAAACTGACAAAACTCACATGTAAGTCTGCATATACAGTTGTAATCTAAGTTATTCAACAAACACCCATTGCAAATCAGGTTTATTGTCTAAATTTACAGACTTTAAGATGTTTGCAATGAACAAATCAAACAAAAGTAATTGAAGTAGCTCAACACACAAAAAAATTTCAAGTGGTTTTCCCAAAATCAACTGAAAATGACTGAATGACTTCTGCAGTCTCAAAATTATTACAGCTGTGTGTGTGTGTGTGTGTGTGTGTGTGTGTGTGTGTGTGTGTGTGTGTGTGTGTGTGTGTGTGTGTGTGCATGCTATTTTAGTTTTTATTTTACTTTTACTGTAGTTTTAATAATATTTTGAACACATTTATATTTGGTTGTTTTCATGTTAATTTTAGTACAAATAATTGTGATTTCTTTGTGCTTTTGTCATTATATTCTTTTCTTTTTTTTAAATATTGCTTTTTAGGTTTAATTCATTTTTATTTTATTTTTAATTTTGTATATATTTCCAGTTAATAATTTTAGTGCTTTAATTATTTTTTCATGTTTTATTTTATTTTATTTCATTTCAGTTAACAAAAAAATAAAAAAAATAAAAAAATTACATTTAGAATTTCATTTGTTGTTGTTTTTATTTTTATTATTATTATAATAGCCGAGCAGCAGTTATTAGTTTTCTTATTAGTTTCAGATTGTGTGAATCTGTGTGTGTGTGTGTACGTGTGTGTGTTAGTGTGTCTGAAATGGCCACTCACTTTGCCACATTAAGTCCTAATAACAGGCAGCTTTTCACTTTAAGGTGCGATGTGCTTTCGGCTCTCTCTGTTGGGCTGAAGAGCTCATGTTTATTCATGTCTTTAAGAGCACTCCTGTTTGATTTAGCTGAACGGGCCAGTTTCCCTGTGTTTTTTCCTTCTTTACTTTAGAAACACATTCATATGGAAATGACTGCCTACTTACCTGCTCAGTATGTGTCTCTCTTTAAGCGTAGAGGTCAGTCTCACTGGAAAACTCTGTGCTTATTTTATTGCCAGGCTGACATAATAGATGGCTCCTCTCTCTCGCTTCACTTTCTCTCTGAATTGTGTGGAGAGGTTGTGATGAAATGATTCTGCCAAAGTCACTGTAACAACATACAAAAAAAGTTTGAAACCTGCTGCTCTAGTAAATGTGTGTGTGCGTGTTTGATAGTGTCCAGGTGTGTGTGTTTAGGTCAATGTTAGGGTAATCTCCTGAGCTCATCCTCACTTCTCTCTGCAGAAGGGGGGAAATCCTCCTGGCCTTCTATAATAGGATCTGTTCGGAGAGCGCTGAAGAGAGGTGTGTCTGTTTCTCCTTCCACCGGCTCAATCTCTTTCCCCCTCTCGTCTTCTCTTGCTCCAGCCCCATCCGCCATATTAAAGTCAGGTAAAACACTGGTTTCAAGCCGTCTTGGGAAGATTAGAGTACAGGGTTTGGCCTCAGCAGTTCAAAGCGGGGCGTCAGTTCTGTCTGTTTGCTTTATTGTGCTCTCTGCACCGTTGTGTTATAAATACATCCACCTGTGGGGGAGTGAGTGAGTCAGATGTCCCTCCAGAGTCCAGAACATGGCTGCCCAAAATAGTCAACTCTTTTACATTTTTCATTTTTTACAAGTGCTGCTGGCCTGTCTAAAACTCGCTACTGTTTTGGGTGCTTGCCATGGCATTGCTAAGGTGTTCTGAGGGGATGGTAATGTGTTCTGGGTGGTTTTGTGCTAGCTAATGTGTTCTGAGTAGTTGAAAGTATGTCCTTATGTGGTTGCTGTGTTCAAACAGACTGCTAGGATGCACTGGATGGTTACTAGGGTGTCGCTAGGTCATTACTAATTGGTTAAAATCCCTAATCCTAAGTATAGGCAATAGCTAAAGTGTTCCTTGCTTTGCCAAACACCACTAAGCAGATCTCCAGACATTTACTGGTTCAAATTTAGTTTAGTGAACAGTTAAATGTAAAAATAAGTGAGTTATAAATACAGGATATGCTGTTGCTGTATGCGGTGATTGTGTTCACCTGCTCATTTTTCTCATCTTTACTCTGCTGTTCATCTCTATGCCCTCACACACTTGTAATCTTATTGGTATGTCTGTCTCTCTCAATTCATGTTTTTTTTTTTTTTCTGTTCTCCAAACTCCACTCATGATGTCTGTGTGAGTAAGCAGGTCACAGAACAGTTACTCATTGATTGGTTCATGTGTATTTATACACTAGCATATGAGCTGTGAATAAAACACATTGAAGTGTCCCTGAAACACACCCAAAGACAGAAAGAAGGTAATTTCTTTATGAACAAAAGACTCTTCCTGTTTTATAGAAGTAGCATACGTGTGTGTCACTCAGTATAAACGCTAGTGACGTCCTTCACCATATAAATGCTGAGGTGACATGATCTCCTGTGTCCCTCACTGCTTCCTCAGAGCGAGACGTAATCTTGCTGATCGGAAAACTCAGACTTAATTATCCACTCACACACACACACACACGCACATACGTTTGTCGAAGCCTCGGCTGGACATAGAGGTCAGAGGTCAGGGCACAACTGCCATCTGCGTTTCCCTGTTCTCGCCTCCCCCCTTAAGTTTCCAAATGTCACATTTCACCCCAGCGAAGAGACACCTGCCCCCCCTGCAGAGGGTCTATTCTGTGGTGCAGGCGGTCATTAAGTCTCTTTGTTTGTAATGATACATTTGTAAAAAGCCATATATTTGTGACCCTGAGTCTTTAAAAGAGCAGGGAATTAAAGCAATAACATTTTCTCCCAAAAAAAGAAAAGAAAAGAATATTATGGTATGGAAAGGACTGGGAGGTTTTTTTCTTTTAGCATTTTCAACCCTTTTTATAGGTGTTTATTTTTATAAGAGAGAAGAGGAGTTCCACCAAGGCTCAATATGCCAGCTAAGGCACTTTTTTGTTTTTTCTATTTCTCTCATTTTTCCCAACCATATTTTGCACTTTTGTAATTTGATATGCCATGCTCACTGCACCTTTGTTTATGTTCATGTTTATATATTTATTTATGAATATTATTATATTGTATCTATATATTTTTTTTTTACTACTTTTGTGTATGCTGTATATTTCTTATTTATTTGCTGTATATATATATGCACTGTTATATGTACGGTTCTCTATATGCATTTTTTTTTATGTTTTAATTTCATACAGTCTTTAGTGTCACATGATCCTTCAGAAATCATTCTAATATGCTGATTTGCTGCTCAAGAAACATTTCTTATTATCAATGTTGAAAACATTTGTGCTGCTTAATATTTTTGTGGAAAATGTCATTCATTTTAAGGATTTTTTGATGAATAGAAAGTTCATCAGATGGTTCAAGTACAGCATTTATTTTAAAAAATGAAATCTTTTGTAACATATTTAATTCTTTACCGTCTTTTTTTTAATCAATTTAATGAGTCCATTTTAGGGAACCAATTAGAAGTCTCTAGCTGCCACTTCAACAGTGCAACATTGCCAATATACTGTCCTTTACCTATTTTAATTCACAAAAAAATGTAACAACAACAAAAAAAAGTGAATTAAATCCATCTCTAACCCTATAAAATTGAACATTCAGTTTAATGTGGCATGACACAGTTGTATGTTGTGCATGCAAGTTAAAATGCACTAACATTTATTTGACTGGACTGAATGATTTAGCAATTCTGTGATCATCTGTGTGTCTGTACAGTCACTGCTATCTGCACCCGGTGGACCAGACGAGGGATTACACCAGGATTAAACATCCTAATCTGACACACACTCTGATTGGTCCTGAATAAGGAAGCAGTGATACTGTATGCAGAGAGCAGCGCTCAGCTCTAAAATGGTGGAAGAACCAAGAGACCGAGAGAGAAAAAAGAAGTGAGTACACATACATCCATTCCAAACACTCATGTCCCACAATCTAAGTATGGAAAATACCATCATCAACACACATACGCACACACACACCTGTGATTTATCCTACACAAATTAACCCTCACACAACGTACAGTATAGTATAAGAATAACAGCGTTCTTGCAGCCGACCGTTTGCTGCTATTACAGGAAAAAAACATCACCAAATTCACTATTGATCAACTCTCTCTCTCTCTCTCTCTCTCTCTCTCTCTCTCTCTCTCTATTCCTCCCTGTCAGGTATTTGACCTTCCTCTTCTTTTCTTTGGTTTTCACTGCAAAAGAAATGAATAGAGAGATAGAAAGCTTAACTACAGGAGAGCTGTATTTTGGGAACAGTGGGGTGGTGGGAGAGCGAGTTTGGCTGCTTTAAGCCGAGCTTTGACTGCTGGTTTATCTTTATTATCGGAAACCATAATTGAATATCGACCCATGGCTCCAGTATTTTAGATTTGGAGGCGTGCTTCCAAAATATTGCCAATAACAAAGGTGGTTTTTCATTTATTTTACACTAGGCCTATATTTGTGTGTGTGTTCCTTTATCAAGCTTCGTATTCAAATTATTGGACTAACATTTTTAAACGCATTGGATATTTTTTGTCCTATATTTAAATAAACCAGTTCAATGTATGTCCTCCCCACTGAGGACTTACTGTAAATGTCCAGTGCTCCAATTCAGTGACATTTATCCACTAAAAGAGAATAAAGAATTAAATCCTGTCATCATTTTGGCTCTGTACGCTTTAGTTCTCAGGAGGTAGCCTTCTTCGTGCTACAAAATGATTCAAAAACGATCATATTTAATTCAAACAAAAATTAATCTGTTCGGCAGCCAGATGGTTATGAGTCTCACATGAATTCAAAAGACAGAGAAGGAGAGAGAGAGAGAGAGAGAGAGAGAGAGAGAGACATTTTCCCTCAGGACAGTGCAGGGATTATCGTGCTCGCTGGAAAATTTTGATTTGCTTTTGTGCGCACGGGCCCACACAACTGCCTCCATTTTCTACGCGTGTTGTCCAATTATAAAGCTCACAGTGTTTCAAAGTATGCTTGTGTTCTGTCTACATCCCCAAATGACCAATTTTTCATACAGCGTTTGCAAACTTTCTGCTTTGAATTTGCGTATTGTCAGAACTAATGTACAACTGTTGTAAAAATGTAGCTTTAATATTGTTTTCAGCTGTAGTTATTTAGGACAATAGGAGGGTGCAGAGCGTCCTGACTCATGGTGACCCCCTTTGTTCAGGCGAGGACACACAGACAGATGGTTCAAGCCGTCCTGGCGAATTTGTTACCTTTCCGTATGACGTGCAATATGTCGACGTCCCGACCGAGCGCGCGCAGAGACAGCAGCTGTCCATCCATCACGACTGTCAATGCGGAATAAACGCTTCTCTCGCCGCTAATGTGGCTTGAGACACTCTGAGCATATTGAATCTGATGATATAATGTTTGTGTTCTGGGTGATGATGATGAGGGTAATGATATAAAATTGCCTTATGCGATTGTTTCAGCCTCGATTTTGATAAGGCGTACTGCATAGTGATGCATTTCAATCGTAAATTCAAGCGTAAAACAGTGCTGGAGGACAAATCTAAAAAGAAACAAGAGAATAATAAACACGTATTAGCAATGGAGACGTTTACAGGCCAGCACTTCACTCCCTCCACGGCCCCTCGTCATTTATCCGGGAGATTTCTGGCTGGGTCTTTGGAGAAGGGTTGTGTGGAATTGGGGTAATTTGCGTGAACGGGCGTTGATTTACATTCGCGGCAGAGGTTAATGACAATGTCGTTCCTCGCCGCCTGTTCTTTTCATTGTAATGTTGTTAGGGAGAACCCAGGGCCGCACACCCCGCCCCCTGTTCCCCCCTTAATATACGACTGCCAGAGAGACCTGAAACGCTTCCAATTTGCTTTAACGTTCGCTTGGAGATCTACAGTATACCTCCTAATAGATCACATGCAAAAGGGCATTTTCTCAGTTACTGCTGATTTGTTCAGGTTTACCTGATGGACAGAGGCAGAGAATCATAACGTGTGCATATGTTAATGTTCATTGATAGATGTGAGTGAGCTGGCCTCTTTAAGGCAAGAGTAGAGGAAACCGGAGGCAGTTGGTGTGAGGACACAGTCAATCTGCTGATCTATTTTTTATTTATATTTTAAAATTGACTGTTTTCTTTCATTTATTTTCTTTTTATTTATTGCGCTTACTCACTACTTTTCTTCTGCTGTCGAAAGTGACTTTAAATTGACAAATCTATTTTCCCTATACTAACAGTCAACGGGAGCTGACATGCATTTATTTGATCAAAAATACAGTATAAACAGTAATATTGTGAAATATTATTACAATTTAAAACAACTGTTTTCTGTTTGAATCTATTTTAAAACACACTTTAATTCTGTGATGCAAAGCTACATTTTCAGCATCATTACTCCAGTCTTCAGTGTCACATGATCCTTCGGAAATCATTCTTAAATGCTGATTTGGGGCTTATTATTATCAATGTCAAAAACCGTGTGACGTATGAAGTTTGAAACAGAAATCTTTAATAACATTTTAAATGTCTTTACTGTCACTTTGATCAAATGAATGCATCCTTGCTGATTTTATTTTCAGCAAAAAGGAAAAAGACGTGTATTTCCCAATAGCGAAAGAAAATGTCAATGTCCCCCAGTGTTCTCTTACTCTTAGATGACAACTAGCCTGTCTGGTAGACTATATCTGCATCTCACATGCACCCACAACACACTCATTAATACAATGAGAGAGGGTGAGAGGAAAAAATGGTGGATGGTTTAAAAGTAAATAAACAGAGGAGCAGGTCAAGATGAGAGATCAACCTGTATTTCTGTCAGTACTAATAATTTAACTCGCGGGGGATGTGAAAGTCTTCTGCCCTTCTTTCTGTCAGCACAGTTCAAGGCTGTTTTATAAGCTACTGCTGATTTTAGGGGCACTGCTTCAAGTGACTGATGTAGCAATTCTGTGTCTATAAATCACTAATGTTACTAAATGGAACCTCAAGGAACCTGTGATGAGCTGACCCTTCAAAATACTATTATAGGTTCAACACAATATAAAGAGACTCCATGCAGGTTTTGAGAAATATCCCAAAAATGCTGCTGAGGAATTGCAACTATAGTTGGAAATGCATTCTCTGGCGGTTCTCTAGCAGCTGTGGTATGCACCAGTCTTTAGGGGTTTCTTTGGTTTTTAGTCCTGTTGTAATTGTGCCAGTGTATTCTACAATTGTATGTCAATCTGTCAATCCAGAGGACTGGGAGTGGGATGGATTCCTATTTTTTTCTCTTTTTATGATGTAAATTATCAGTGTGGTTTTTAAGAGAAAGCTCATGAATTCCAAAAGTTTTGTGTATTTACAATGTTTCTTTCTCTTAATCTAATCTAGTGCAGATTCAGAGACAGACAAAGGTAATATATATGTTATCAGTGCGCATTAACATTTTTAGCGTTCCTTTACTTTTTCTTGCACTTCTCCCATGTTGCTGGTGTGGTGCAGACCGGAACTTTTCCACTCAGAGTCAAAGTGCAAAGTGTCAGTGCAAGCAAGCAGTTCCATATAGGTGGTGACAAACATCACAACAGTATGGGGCGAAACAGGTATTTAGATGTATATTAAAACGAAACTTTGTATTAAAAACAGTTAAACATCCCAGTGCTGTTATACTGTGTAATTCGCCACCAATCAAATCTGAGGAATGGAACTAACTGTAGGCTATAACGCATTTTACAGTAAACAAAGAGGAGCAAGCATTGATGCGTATAATATGATTATGAGCAGATAAGGGGAATTTCAGCATAAAGAATACTTTTGGTGGTTGCTGTGCTGGTACTCGCGCACTCGCTTCGCTGTGCTGCCAAAAGCTCTGGCCATCTGTCACACACTCATCTTCTCTCACTGTGTGTATACTACACTCCCTTAAACACCAAATCAAGGATATTCTCAGCTTGCTGTAGAGAGATGTATGTCATCAGTAATATTCTTGCTGACTCCCTGGACTCTTTCCAGCTTGAGCAGCACAAATCTCTTGATTACTTTAAATTAGCACAGGCATGCCAATTCACTGACCTGAGTTTAATTTAGTTCTCCACTGATTGGTTTTACTTTAATTAGTATTCCTTAATATGTTAAGCATCAGTACTATTACTCATACTCTAAATTAAGGATTTGATCAAACCCCTAACCCAACCGTATGTGTCCACTGGCGTGGGGTGAGTGGAGTTGGACATTTTTCTTTTCATGGTCTGTGGGATCTGGGTGACTAGCTTGTGCAATGGATTGGGGGATTGACAACAGTGCGGAGTATGTGGTGAAAGTTGATGAAAATGCTGAACTTTATGGAAATGAGAGGTGAAAAATGCAAAGCGGCAGCCTATTGCTGTGAGGTGAAGACAAGGTTGTGATATCTCTCATAAGTGTTTCAAAATCTGATGCCAATTTGTTACTGAAGTACAGAACATTGTGTGTGTTTTATATACAGTACAATGAGTACTATAATAAATAAATATAATAATACATGGCCTGGTGGACAACGAAACAAGTGGGTGGAAAAAATCCCATACGGTTACATTGATGCAGCAGTTGAAGCCATATCTAGGACTTGGAGGTGATCTCTTGACTTTTGCATTAAACAACCACATAGCAACCCAATAAAAACCACTTAGTGACACCCTGGCAGCCCCCTTAAATACCCTAGCATTGTGGCAGCACTCTAACCAGCTTATGTTACAATGAAAAATAATCATTTCGATTTGAGATGTGCATGAACTGATGTGCCACATCCATAAGATTATTCTAATGGATAAAGAATTCTTTATGGACCGACACAAAAACGGTTCACATTCCGATCAGGTTCATGTGATTAACAGTAGGAAGTCCTAACATCTATATATTCCTCCCATACTGCAGATTTGAGACGATCTGATTCTGGGTCTGTCCTGAAAGAGGCTCGGCAGTGCCTCCTTCCTGCGGTGCTTCTGTGAAAGTGTGTCACGAGCAGATGAACCTGTGAAGCTCTACCGCAGCACCACTGAGAGTGTTATTGCTGGTGACAGTGTACTCCAGCGTAGAGCACGGCATCCATGGCGAGATCGAAACCATTTCCTAACATTCATTCACAGATCTGAACGGACCAAATGGAGTCCAAACCGTCCACCCCGAAAACTCAGATGATTGCCTTCCTTCTGTTGGGTTCAAGGTTGGTTAAGGGCGAAGGTCAATAGCAGAGACGCATTTGTCTGTATTAGTTTGTATATATATATTCATGTTTGCATGATGAGGTGCAGTCTTAGTCCCATGAGGAGCTTGACCTTTTTAACCTTTAGTCCCTCCCCAGGCCGGCTGGCGCACGTAGACGTTACAGCCGGTGACCCCTGCAGAAAGCACACACAGATGCACACAGAACTGCCACGCTTATGTTGATCTGCATACCAAATGTAATACCACCCCAAATCTCACCCCAGACACCCGAAAATTCAGATTCAACCCCCCACACGTGATCTCTGACCTCCCCAACATAATTAGAGAGAGTGAGTGAGGGAAGCGGCTCTATTTGTCTCATTTTGTGGGTCATGTGGTGAGGGGAGAGGTGGGGGAGGGATGTTCATCCCCACCTGACTCAACCCTCCTCCACATCACTCCCTCGGACGACTCCTCAGGGGGAAGAGGATTTATTGTGCACGCACTAGTGTGTGCGTGTGTGTGAGGGGGAAAGGCACGTGCCAAGTGTCTGGTGCTGAATCATACCCCCCCTACCCCGAGGCCACATCGAATTTGCACACAACACTGACACACAAACACACTCGTATGAGCACACACACTCAGTATAGTTTCACAGCATAGTATACCCAGTTATTAACACTAAGACACTCACACATTCACAGCTCTGTACATTTAACAGTGTTTTTTAACTCTAAGTTTGTAGTGCAGTTCATATTAGGAGGTTTTGGATTGTGTTTGAATTGTATAAATATGGCCTGGATTTACAGAAACTCTCTTTGAAAATAAATAAATAAGGAAAGAAAATCAGCACACTCCTGTCAATATGGTGTTGCACAGCATCATGGTCCACAAGCAGTATAGCCAGTAGTCATGGAAACTAGAAGATATATGTAGGTTTGGTTCCTCATGGAAAATGTCTATTTAATACTTGCTAATACTATATATGTTACGGAATCACTGTGTCAATTGAAGCACACGGCGAAGGACGATTCCAGGAAATAGTCTTTTAATCAAAACCCTCAAGGAACAGGAAGAGAAATTCAAAAACAACCATCCAACAAAGACGACGACAGACTACTAGACGATACAAGACTAAGACTAAGACTTATATACACAGGTGACAGGGAGGAACTGATTGACAAGATAATTGACACACAGCTGAACCAAAAGAACTAATGAGGAGGGTTACCATGGGAACAAATGAATGGCGGGAAACTGAACAAAAGAAACAAAGAATAGAGTCCAAAAACAAACAGACATGTAACAATATATCCCTGTCAATCATAAATATTGACATTCTTATTACACAATTAAATACAATAGTATATAATTACACATCTATATAATATTACAATACACACACATGAACACAATTTGAATGATATACAGGACATTGTTATTTATAATTAATATTTTTGTCAATATATATTTTTAATCACACACACAAATATATATATATATATAATGTAAATAATAAAGCACATTTGTCTTTTTTGGTCTTTTTGACAATACTGGCGTTTAAAAAAATATTACATTGTTTTTACATATTTCATTTGACAATATTGTACTTATATTTTATAATCATCAATTGTAAAATTACAATCATCATTTTGATTCAATATCGATTCACTTTGATATATATGTAAACTAGGCCTCTCAGTATTAACAACTGATTGGTACACAATTGTATATAAGGCCGTTTTTATAATAATGAATTTATAATGGTATTACAGTAAAATAATTATTATTGGTAATAATGTGCTTTTTTGTGTGCAAAATTCTACTCTGTAGAGTATGTTTCTCTCGCTAAATGTTTATGCTAATTTTTCTGATGTAAATAATGTTAGGTGACATTGTTTACAAGCTGTTTTATCTGCGGTTGAAACCGACTGAGCGATTACATGAGAAATGATACATCTCAGAAAGTCGTACTGGCTCTTTCAACATACCCTGATGTTCAATCATGCATATCTTGTGCTGTAACTAGTAATAATGCGTGAGAATATGGACGTGTGGCGTGAGAAGAGTGTCAATTGCGCAACTGCATGAGAGTTGTCAGCCCTGCACACGTAAATTTGTTCTCGTGCTTATTGATGTGAACGAGCGAAAAGGATTCTCTCCAAATGTGTTAACTCCACGTTTCCATCTTTATTTCAGACTGAGCTCTAATGCAAACGGTCACCCTGCACATTATCCACTCACACTGTGGAATCAGAGTTTATTAATAATACAAATGGCTTCCTTAATGTGCTGCTGCATTTGAGTAGGTACGATAAGTTGTTTATCATGCTAACATCAACACTGTGTGTGTTTGTTTGTTTGTTTTGCACGTGTATCCACAGATTCTATTGTTTACCGTGTCTGCCCCTGAGTCAGCAGTTAGTTGGTAATCATGCCACAGTGGTTTTAATTGCTCTGTTAATTGATAGGAAACAGAAAGGCTCTAATTAGATGTAATGATACGAGGCACTCTCTGTCACTGTGGAGCTAATGATTTAGCACGCTAGCACCAGCGCTCAGACTGGATGCTTCACGAGGAGATTTACATATGAAAAGCATGTGTGTGATTGTGTGTGTCTGTGATAGGGAGAGGGGAAAAGAGAGTGGGGTGAACATAGAGAAACCGAGATCAAGTTGGAGAGCATTTGTTAAAGCTGCAGTCCGTAGTTTTTCCTCTTTGTCGCCATCTCTGTTCGAAATCTGCAATTGCAGTTATGAATCCAATGTTTTGAGGAGAATGTGCGGCTGTCAGTCGCCGCGCCGGTGTGGATCCTGGCATTCGGAATCACAGATTCTACTTTTTGGAAGTATGACCAACATAAGAATTTTCACCGGAAAATGTAATCTGAACACGTAAGTAACATCCACTTTTGTTCTGACAACTAAGGGAAAAAAAGCATTGCAGTAAATCACGCTGATTAAATCTAACGATCGCTTATCATATCACGTCAAACCGTGCAAAATTATACTTTGTTCTCAAATTGTTATTGTTAACAACATCAGCATTGCGTGACTACATTTAATGTGTATTAGGGCTACCTGTAGTTCAGTACTCCGTAACTGTATGAATTAAGCGAACAAGTGCGCTCCTGTTACATAATTGAACCATTGAAATGTCTTACCTGTCCACGCAGAAAAAAAGCCGTCTCTGCGTCCGTTTTGAACCCCTTCAAAACACGGAGTTCACGCCACCTTTTTTTAACCTTGTTTTCGCACGGGCCGGTTGCAGTCTCTTTTTTTCTGTAGCAAGTCCGAAGCCTTTTGCATTTTACAACGGGTGAGTCTCCAGTTGTCACTGGTGATTGTCGTTTGAACCTTTCTGGATCCGCCATCAAATTGCTACGTTTAATTATATCAAGTGCTGTGAGAAAAGGCTATAAATCTCCACCTCCAACATCCTCACACGCAATATAGCCTACTAGCCGAGACACCTTCTTTACTGTATGTGTACAGATGTGACGTAATGACGCAAAGACATGCTCGAATTTCCCGCAGAAATCCACCAGTACCACTGGAATTAAAAACATTATTACAAGCTTACCGTTTTGAATCGAGCTAAGGCAAGCAGATAGTTTTGAACACTGGCTGGTTATGTACTTGTTCAAAATTTTATTTTGGAAAAAATTTTAACCCAAAAAAGTTACGGACTGCAGCTTTAAGAACAATAGGGAAGAACAGTGGGAGGTTGAGTGAAAATCTTGCTGTATTGTCTCATCGTTGCAAACTATTTTGAGACCTTTGCTGGTTTGAAGCATCAGATTTTAACTGGGTTGCACTGCAGATGCGCATTGCTTTGACAACCCTTCAAAGCTGCTTTTCTAAGAAAAGGAGCTTTGTGGAGAGCGCGATTGCCTTAATATTTTTTTTTTGAAAAGCCACCCTTAAAGGGGTAGTGCTCCCAAATAGAAATTCTGGGATGATTCTCTCACACTTGTGTCGTTTCAGACCCCTCTAAGGGTGCTACTTAATCTCTTGGAGACTTTTATGTCCCAGTGGTTGATTTTTTTTTTACTATCATGCCTTCATTATTTATATTTGCTCATTCCATTTATGAATAGATTGTATTGTTTTCCTCTTATCCCAGGCTTCGAATTTTAAAATATGAAAATAAACTAATTATCTGAACCAGGGTTTTCCAAACTAGGATTTGTGCGGGAACATCAAAGGGGTTGTAAAAAGCTAATAATTAAACCATTAAAAAAATTATTTTTATATATATATTTTTTTTTTATTAAATCAAAACGCTTAGCCTATACTAAAAAAAGCTGAAATATTTTGATTGTTCATCTGCATGTCATGTGACCATTAAAAAAACATGCAAATGTCTTAAATCAAGTAGATATTTTACATTAACTGGATCTAAACAAATAGTGAAATAAAAAGACTTTACTATTTATTGTGTTAAAATAATTTCTGTAATTCTTTTATTATTATGGGTGTCAGTTATGCCATCATTTTAACCACATATTAAATACATATTTATTTATTATTCTTCAAAATTTGTTTACCAGTGAAAACCGTGTAAGTGAGAGCTTGAGATGAAATGAGTTGTGAAGTTTGAATATAATAAAGAAATATCAAGGTGATACCATTTGAACAGAATGTTTTTGTTCATTTTTTTCAGTCGAGCTGATAAGTGTGCAAATATTATTTAATTTTGAATATTTATGGTACAAAAATACTATGAAAGTAGCCTCACCAAGACAAAGTATGCCATTTCTTTCCAAAAATGTAAAAATCACTGACATTTCCACCACAGAATATCATAATTTGAGATGTGGTGGAAACGAATCTGCAGTGGGAATTTTCAAGACTGGATGTGGACATTGTTAGTAGACTAGACAATGAGATGACAGAAATTTATTAAATAATTTGTTACATTGATATAGCACTTTTCTGGGTACTCAAAGCGCTTCACATATGGAAGGGGGGAATCTCCTCAACCACCACCAATGTTTTGAGGAAACCATTCCTTTAACATCTGAATCCGTCCAAAAAAAAAAAAAAAAAAGGCAAGGTAGGTTAGAGTTGAAGAGAGAGAGGAGACAGATGAAAGTCTTATCTCTCTGAACAGAGCCAGATAGGTTATCATTTATCTGTTTACAGAAAGATGCTCTGATACAGTGAGATTACTGCGAAGCATTTAAGTGACAGAGTGAAGGAGGGTGTGAAAGAGAGAGAGAGAGGGAGGTGAAAGGAGAGCTGGAGTGACCTTGCTTCAAATCCCGGTTGGTTGTTTGACATTGGGGCATGTTTCAGGGCGCACCAGTGTTTATCTCTGATAGCCTGAGCACTCGTGATTTTGCTCAAAGCGACAGGGTGGAAAAAAGCCCTTCCAGATAGTTATTTTATGCCTGCTCAATGATGCTTTATTTTTTGGCCGTGTAAGTTATGACAATGTACAGAAACGCTGTATTTTGTTCCAGGATCGCCTCATATTTCAGTCTAAGAGATGTGCTGTGATATTGGCTTCTTGATGCTGGACTCTCACTCGCTGATTTGTTTCTCTCATCAGTCCCGTGGGTAATTTAGCTAGTGAAATCACACCTTTTCTTTCTCTCCGCTCTTCTTCGATTTCCTGTCCCAATGGTGGCCAATCACACAGCTTGTCCTTGGGGGCCAGCCTTGGGTAGGGGGCTGGTGGTGGTGAGAGGGGGGTCAGGTCCACCCCCCCGCCCCAACCCACCCCACCCCACCCTCCTATATTTATTGTGCCGAAGACAAGCCTTCTCTCTCTCTCGCTCTTTCAGTGGTCATATAAGATATACTGGCCACACAGTATGAACAGAGGACAGAAAAGGCTTTTTGTTACTGTGCTGTAAAGCAGTTGTGCATTCATTAAGGATTGTATTGGTTTCTCTGTTAACCTGCTAGTAAAAGACTGGAAGAAATGTACCCTGACCATATTTTGCTGGCACATTAATGAGAAGAGGCAAAGGTGCTTGCTTTATTCTGTTGTCTAATAATACACGGCACATATACAGACTGTGGTGGAGCTTGAGTTTGCCATATGTGGGTGCAAGTGAGAAAGCTTGAGTCAGTTGCAAGGTCCAGAAGCTTTATATGTTCATATCATTGATTTATTTAGCTGACGTTATTTTTTTCCTCAAATAATATTACTTTATATTCCAAATATTTGTCTGCTTAGTTGGTCTCGACACCCATTTAAGCTCCATTACAGTATAAAAAAACACACTAGAAAGCTAGTGTTGAAAGGTTTTACACGATTGGGATGGCCAGAACTAAAAATATTAATAATTATAATAATTATTTTATACATTTACACTTGTGTATTTATATTGTATATTTACTATTCATATGAACTATTTTCAATATTTATTATTAATTTATTTAATATATAATTTTATTGAAGAAGATGAATTTTATTAGAATTTAAGACTGTAATTAGTTTTTAATATACCAAACAATACAGGTGAGGTTTAGGCTTAAAATTTTTAAACTTATTTTATTTTTTGCTAATGATATTAAATTCAAGATCATCAATTTTAGTTTGTAATAGCTTCTCAAATACATTTATTTTTAAAGATGTTTATTGGATAAAGCGGATTATTTTTAATAAATTATAAAACTTTTTTAAAAATATTCTTAGTGAGTGATGTTATTGAACACATTGAATGTACAGCCTATGTTTTTTTATTTCTATAACATATTTTGCCCTGTAAAAAAGGGTGGTAGCATTTTATATCATTTTGCTTGTTTAAATATATTACTCTCTATAATGTGTCTTAAAGTGCATGTGCGAGAGTGTGTACTTTTGTTTAAGTGTTTGCATGTATACGTTTGTGTGTGTGTGTGACTACAAAGGCTGGCTAATTCAGATGAGGAACTATGCCGTTTATCACACAGGAACACGCCACAGTGAGTGTATCCATGCTTTTGTTTCTGTCTGTATTTTAATGAGCTCAGCCTATCGCTGCAGTACTGCACGCTACAGCGCCTCTTCACGCAGGACAAGTGTGACAACAACCCCCCGCCACCCCACCCTGCAGATTACCCACCACTCACACACATACATATATTAACATTCTCACCCAAACATCACACACTAGCTCAGGCACACATTAAATCTACACGGCCCAGAAGAGAGAGGTGGGACTGCTGTCAAATACAGCTCGTCAGCACTGATGACTGTAAGAGACAGAACTATCATGCATGTAGGTGATGTGCTCTGTGCTGGAAATGTGCTTTGTCTCTTCAGGCTCTGCATGACAGTTAAAAGAGAAGGCTAAAATCTCTCATTTTTTAACATTGCTTTAATTTAACTGCAATAATGGTGTATCTACTGTTCAACTGCTTTTTAATTGTCACCTTTTTTTAAAACAAAAAATCAAATGCTCACACTGCTATAAGAAAAGAAAATCTGTAGAAAAACAAAAAGGGGAACTGGTAATTTTCTGCTTGGACATTTTCCTTTCATCCTAAAATACAACACTATACATAAATTCAAAATATGGGGAAAACACCTGTGAAAAATCAATATGGAAAATTCCAGCATATTAACAGTACAATGGATCCTTTTTTTTTTTTTTAAGAGTGCAGTATACACAGTAAAGGTAAATATGGTGGCAGGAATGGAGGTATGCCTTTAATAAAAAAGCTGAATGGTCACTAAAATCATACCCAAAAATCTTTTTTTTTTTTTTTTTGTGATTTAGATGAAACTAAGAATGAAAAACAAGTTTGGGTAACACTTTACATTAATGTGTCCTTATTACACGTTACATGAATTTACTATAGTGATAACTATAAATTATACATAATTGCATGCAAAAAAACCTAAACCTAACCATGTAGTAAGTACATATAGTTATTTAATATTACCCAAATGTATAATTACACAGTAACAGGGATATATTTAGTTTGTACATTTCCAGTAGTTTGAATCATTTTTGTGGGTTTGATGTAATGTTTGTGACATATTGTGAACATGATAAATAGATGATCAGCCAATCACAGTGATGTATTATCTCCCTCCTCGTATTGTGATTAATTTATTTTTATATGCAAGGTTTTTTATTTAGAAAACTTCACGGCACAATCATGGACCTTTCTAGTTTTGTAGAAAAGAAAATATTGTTAAAAAATAGCATAAGAACTATGAGGTAATGTTGCATCACAGGGGTAAGAAAGAATACACACTGTAAAATGGTTTCATCAATTCCAATTATTTTCATCCACTGCACATGTCAGTAATTTTTCTGCTAGTTATGAGTACAAGTTGCTACTCTGGCACTTTGTGACCACTTTGACTTGTCTGATTTTATTGAATTACATTTGAGTTAAAAATGTTTTCAATTTCATTTATTTTACAGTGCAGAATATGCCGGTCTCTTTATTTTGTTCCTTTTAGATAAGTAGTTTTTACTCAGTCCACCTAAACTCCCCTTCTCCTGAGGGACTCAACTCTCTCCAAAGCCTATGAGACGCATTCTCTCTATTTCAAAAAGGAGGCATATTAAGCTGCTTTACTCAGTGTTTAGTGTCCAGTGTAGCACATCACTGAGTGCTGCGTGTGTTTGTGTGTATGCGAATCTGGCTTGTGTCTCTCTGTATAATTGCATTATTATTAATTCTGCCTGCTGTGGAATATTGCAGGAAATTATTCTTACGGATTTTTCTTTGAGGGACAGTGCGTCCAATTAAAGAGCACCCCCCTCCTTTATTAATAATAGCAGTGGTGAAAAGAAGAAGTCTGAGTCGGCTGCCATCTCTTTGCTGTGAAGTTATCAGCGCGGAGCAGGCGCAAGCTGGTTTCACATCGCTGAATGCTCACTCAATGGTGAACATACACCATAGCCAGGACCACTCTGTCTGAATAAAGAAATAACCTCCTGTATGAGGGTGAAGTCTCTCTCTCTCTCTCTCTCTCACACACACACACACACACACCTTAAACACAGAAGGGTGATTATTTCTTATAACGGGTAGGAATTCCAATTTAAAGGATTTCTAAAACATTCTTCTTATTGTGAAGGTGCCTCATCTTAGTTGGTCAATTCACACAGCCAGAGGTTTTCTTTTAGAACACTGCACCAATCCAAGAACAATCGCTGCTAATCTAAATATATCAAAAGGCTACAGATTCCTCTACAACTTGATATCAAACCAGTTGACCTTATTAAACTAATTAGCTCAATTAGAAAACAAAAGCCTCCCCTCTGAACCCCTGGTTCTTTTGTTGCGCCATGATTCCAAACACAAGGGGAAGGAGGGAAACTGGCACATTGGTTCACTATTGCTGAGAAAAGAACAAATATTATTTTAACTCATTAGCATAAACAAATGAGGGCAGCAGCCTCGTTAAGGCGTTAGTGGCTCGTTAGTGCCACAGCTGAGCCACCTGCCTGATCACCCACTCCTGTTTGAAGGGACCAGCTCGGTAACAATCACGGCCTATTATTCAGCACGGCTCATTTTGCATTTACAATTGAGGTTTAATTAATTGATCTCGTTTGGTGTCTGGTTTTATCCCTACTATATGAGGAGATGTAAGAAGTAATGTGATGCGAGGAACAAGATGAACTGTCAGGAGTATTTTGATACGAATATAAAGAACATTGTGATTATATGCAATTCAGTGATCAGAAGAGTATCGTAACAAAAGGAAAAGAGTGATGAGATGTAAAGAGCATTGTGATATGACGTGTATTGTGATGAGGTGATGAGTCAGTACTTCCAGTACATCAGTACTGAGATATGTGAGAAGGAATGTGATGAGTACTGCGATAAGATTTGAGGAGTAAAATATTGGTGTGATGAGTATTATGAAAAGATGTGAGGAGTAATTGTAAGGTGTTGTAAGGAAAGTTGTGATATGATGTAAAGTTTTTGATAAGATGTGAGGAGTAATTTAATGATGTGATGAGTACTGTGATCAAATGTTTTGTGATTACTTCTCACATTTTAATGTCATGATGTGTTGAGTATTGATAAAATGTGAAAATTAATGTGATGAGTACTGTGATCAAATGCAAGAAGTAATGTAGTGATGTGCACTGTGATAAAAAAAGTGAGAAGTAATGTGATGACGGGACGAGTGTTGTGAAAAATGTGAGGAATTATGTGAGTAGAGTGAGTATGAGTATTGTGATAGTCACTAGTATAATCACTCCAGAAAGCAGCTAAAGGGTCATTGCAAAATAATGTTTATACAAAAACAGGATAAGCAAATAAAGAAGTGTTTTAAGAGCATGATTAAAAACAAGGTTATTAAAAAAAGTCTAAACCTAGCACTGTGCAGATACTATGACAGTACCACCTCCCCTCCATAACATAAGAGGCAGATGTTTTACTGCTATACGGCAGCACTAACGCTAACACAGTTTATCTCACTCACAAACACAATCCGTCCAGTACTAGCCTGACTCCATCTAGTGACGGCTTCCTTACTATAATAAAATGTGTATTGTACTGAATGAGCACACTGCCATTGTTCGTCCGACTGTTTGCACTGTATTTGATTTCCTTTTTATTCTAAACTGTTTTAATTATTCTTGTTTCTTTTGATTATTTTAATTACTTCTATGAAAAGCACTTTGAATTACCATTGTGTATGAAATGTGCTATATAAATAAACTTGCCTTGCCTTAAGATGAGTACTGTGATCAAATGTGATGTGATGAGTACTGTGATGATGTGATGAGTACTGTGATCAAATGTGAGTATGTGATGTGATGAGTACTGTGATGATGTGATGAGTACTGTGATCAAATGTGAGTATGTGATGAGTACTGTGATGATGTGATGAGTACTGTGATCAAATGTGAGTATGTGATGTGAGGAGCACTGTGATGATGGGATGAGTACTGTGATCAAATGTGAGGAGTGATGTGATGATGTGATGAGTACTGTGATAAAATGTTGAGTCCTTGAGTCCTGTGATGAGTACTGTGATAAAATGTGAGTAATGTGATGTGAGGAGTATTGTGATAAAATGTGAGGAGTAATGTGATGTGAGGAGTACTGTGATGATGTGATTAGTACTGTGATAAAATGTTGAGTCCTTGAGTCCTGTGATGAGTACTGTGATAAAATGTGAGTAATGTGATGTGAGGAGTACTGTGATGATGTGATTAGTACTGTGATAAAATGTTGAGTCCTTGAGTCCTGTGATGAGTACTGTGATAAAATGTGAGTAATGTGATGTGAGGAGTACTGTGATGATGTGATTAGTACTGTGATCAAATGTGAGGAGTAATGTGATGTGAGGAGTACTGTGATAAAATGTGAGGAGTAGTGTGATGTTATGAGTACTGTGATGATGTAATGAGTACTGTGATAAAATGTGAGTAATGTGATGTGATGAGCACTGTGATAAAATGTAAGAAGTGATGTGAAAACATTTCAGGATTCATGTGATTGTGATGATGAGTACTGTGATGAGACATAAGACTATAGCTACATTAATTTCGCTCCCTTTTACTCATATTTTGCAGAGCCTTGCTAGAATTTGTCAGTAGAAGTAAGAGCCTGCATGATTACACCTCAAATGAGTCGTGTTGTAATGGGTGAGAGAAAGAGGTGTCTTGACACATGCAGACGTTTCTGCTGATGCACAGAAGTTTCTGGCAAGAATGTTCTGTCACAGTGTAAAACGCAAACAGCTGTGTCATGACCTTACACTATATAATGGGTATTATGTCATGTTAATTAGTTTTTTATTGAGATGTAATTATAACATTGGTGAGGGATTAAAAGGAACATTTGAGGGTCTTTTTCTAAAATATTGTAAGTCATATTCACGTTCCAACCATGTTTAACTTCATTCTGTTCCAATACGCTGATCCAACTCCTGTTCTCACTGGCGAAGGGAAGAAAGGAAAGAAAAGAAAAGAAGAAAGGAAAGGAAAGAAAAGAAAGAAAGGGTTGAAGCAGAGGGTCTTTTGGGAATCTAGTGACCAGAAGATAATGTGCAGATGCCAGGATTCCCATATTTTCGTATTCTCATTATGTTTCTAATTAATTCCTAACTCATTATGCTCTCACTGACTAATTTGTACCCACAGCTGATTTGATTAAACCTGTCTCTATGCTAATGAGCCCCCCCCCCCCCCCCCTCATTTACAGTTAGATTTAAGCATGCAGGACTCGTCTCAAGTGTTTATGTGTGTGTCAAACAGCTCAAACAATTTAGTCTTCGATACACTGTTCCAAGATGTTCTATTTGACATGTTCTGTTTTGGCTCAATCTGTTCCTTTTTCTCTGTCTCCATATCCCTCCCTCTCTTCCTCTGTCTGATAAGGCTGACTTGTGAGGACAAAAGTGTGCGGTTCATCAGCAGAGGTTGAGATTTAACAAATGAAAAAACTGATGAATAAAATCTCTAAACACGAACCATGGCAGAAAAAAATCCAATTAAAACTTCATTTGATGTTCCAAAAACCAGCAGGAAAAAAAGGAATTTCATTTAAATATTTCAGTGATAACTGAGAGAGAGAAATACGGGGGAAGATTTTTTTTTAAAGTGAAGAAGCAGTTGACAACATCAGCCCTGCTTCTTACTGTCTTGAAGATTTGAAGATTGTTTCAAAGCTTTCTTCAAGTGCAAAACATTGTGGAGTCTAACAGCCAAAGTTTTAATGCAGGACAAAAATGGTACACACTTCCACACTTAAAGATCTGATCTGTTAGTTGAATGGGTTTAGTGCTGCTGTGTGTGAGTGTGTCTACTCAAGCGTACGCAAGTTGGCAATTTTCAGGCTTTCCATATATGGTTGTTTGACCTACATATTCAGATCAGATACACACACAGGCATATACACACATGCACACGCAGGAGAGAAACTGTCCTTTCAAATTACACTCTTATGTTAACTCGCATATATGTGAGTGTGTGTGCTCTCAAACCGGTTTCTCGTGGGTTTATGGCATATTTAACACATACTTTTCTGCATGTTTCAACATTCCCAGCATAAATATTTGATGAAAACCCTTTAGATGTAAGTGATGATGTTTAATTAATAGTTATTGGCAAAACAGAGCTTTTTGAACATCTCCTAGAGTTGGCCCTTAGCTTTTTAGTTTCTGATAATATTGATGTGCTGGGTGTTATAGAGACTTTGAGCTGATGAGCATGACTTCTTTAAATATGCTGTCCGATCTCCCGCACAGACTCGTGTGCGCACATACACAACCCGTCTGTTGTAGAATAATAATCATGGCAACTTCCAACACACAACATTTGCAAAGTCATCCCACTGTTTTCCAGGTTGAGATGACGATTAGTGTGTGCTGGCATGTTCATAATAGTGAAACTATTTAATAATACACCAAATCAGATAAAGCAAGGTGTAAGAAGTGTGTGTTCAGGTGTCTTTTGATGTGTGTGTTTCCAAGGGAGAGAGAGTGTGTTTGATGGAATGATGCGGCGGCGTTCATCGGGGGAAACAACAAGGCTCTTCTTTCAAACCTGAGAGAATGGGCTAGAGAGTATGAAAAGAGTGAGAGAAAGAGAGTGGGGGTCCTAAATGAATAAATAAAAGCCATAACCAACCTCTAGTGCTGAACAGGAGCACTTTAAGCATTTTAACAAGAGTGTCACTTCATTAAATATTGACCTCCTGTCTAAAAACTCTCTGTAGGAACACTGTGATGCCTCACTATGACTAGAGGACAGAGAGAGAGAGATGAGGAAAGTAAAGAGAGAACCAGAGTTGCAAACAGATGGATGGTAGCAGGATGAAAGTCAGTCATCGTATAAAGACACACTCACAGTCAGTCATTATCTTCGTATGTGTGTATGAGGCACATGTGGGGTAGTGAGGGTGTCTGTACGGCAGATATTTACTTTTTACTAAAGCTTTTATGAAGTGACGAGAATACTTTTTGTTCACGTGTGCACCACAACGCATGTGTGTGACGCTGACGCAGGAGCATCACAATTTACAATGCGAACAGCGTCGGAGAATAACAGAGAATAAATTGTTGATAAAGTAGTTATTTATGTGTTTTTGAGCACAAAATGTATTCTCGTCACTTCATAACATTAAGGTTGAACCACTGTTACGTCCCATGGACTATTTTAATCATGTCTTTACTATCTTTCTGTGCTTTGAAAGTGGCAATGAGATTGCAGTAGACTGTATTACACTTGATTTGTGTTCTGAAGGTCTTACAGGTTTGGAATGACATAAGGATGAGTAATTAATGACAGAAATTTTATCTTTGGGTGGACTATTCCTTTAAGTGTAGAGAAAAGCGCTATATAAATGTAAAATAATGAAGCTAGCCTGTTTATATACTCCAGTCTAAGTACTTTGAAACTGTTTGAATGAGTTGTATTTTGTCAAAATGTAATCTTTATTTTTAGTAGTATAATACAGTATACTACTATACTGTTACAGTACTATACTGTTAAATTTACAGTAAACGAGTAACATCAACATATATATTGACTAGTCTATCGACGTATGCATTGAGACTGTAGGATGGTTTCAAACTATTTTATTTAATATTTGTATTTAATGTTCATTATTATTTATGTTATTGAGTTGCCACCACAGTTCCTGACAAATCTTGTCACAACTACCATATTTTGGATATAAACATGTATTAGGTTACATAGGGGAAATTTGGAAAGTAGTTCCAATGTTTTTATAAATAAGAGATGGTGTTAGCAAAACATCAGGACACAGGAAGTAATATTAAGGAATATCCTGACATTGAAGTAATATTTCTTTAAAGATATTGAGGTTTTGGTAAAACAAAGAAAAAATGAATGAAAAGATACATCCATGTTAAGCACATTGAAATGATAATCTGATCAAATGTTGCTAGTTTAAAACCTGTTTGGCTCTACCGTGTCTTATCAGTGTTTATTTTATAAAACCTATAGTATATTTATTTTAATATCCATAATATTTTGTATCTCAGATAAGCAATGAAACAATACACAATAGTAAAAAATGTCTGTTTACCATTTCCTCACTATTACCTGAAGTGCTTGTTCACTCCCCGTTATATATGTTTGGTTTTTTGCTCCAGTAGATTTTGGGATGAATTCAGTGTGACCTCTCTGGCCTCTTTGACCTGTTGTCACCATGGTGACCGTCCTGTAGCGAGCGCCTCATCAATCAGACGCAGTGACAGCTCATCTGTCCCCGGCAGCGCACTCACCAGGGCCTCCAGCCAGATGTTTGTGCGTCAGGAGAAATGGCTCCTCCGATCAATGGTACGTACGTTCAGGAATAGGAGTTGACACGGTCGTAATAGTGTTTCAAGGGCTCAGTGCGAGACAAATTATTATGGTTTTAGTTTTTCCATATTCAGAATATTTGTGTATTTCAATCACAAATGCCATGGAGGTTCTCTGATTATGGTTTAGCAGTAGTACTGTACACCTGCAATTTAAATGGGCAGAAATTGCACAGCAGCCTGCTTTGAATGAAACCCTCACATTTTATAAACATTTAAATTACAGCTCTGACATCAGTCACAAAACCATTTGACTTCTGCTTTGTTTATTATCTAAAAAAAAAAAGCGAAATAAAAAAGGAGCGATTCAAGAGAAGGTCACACGTCACACCACTGAATAATTGTTTTGTTTTCGAACAAATTGTGAATTTCACCGGCTGATCCTGACCTGATGCGGTTTTCCGCAGTCTCCGGTTGGAAGAGGAGCGGGGCGCTGCTCCTTTAAGAGGTTTGAATTTGACTTTAAAGTGGGTCACAGTAAAAATATCTTCAACAATTATTCATGCAGCCCTCCCTCTTTTTCTATACCTCCTCGACGACTCTTTAAAATCTGCATGGTGCTGCAGTGCCGGAGTTGAGAAGCTGGAGAGATGACTCTTTTGTTTTGTCACAGGCGGATCTGATGAAATATTGGTGAAACAAACTGTTTCTTTTGCAGTAAATGTCTGCACTCATCCTGCGATTACCATCTTGCCCACATCCCGCCTTCTGTGCTAGCAGTTGTTGTTTTTACCATCCACTGTTTTGATGCTGAGACTGTAATAGTGTGTTCTGTCCACATTGGGCACAGCTCTGAGATATGACCCAAATGACGTGCCCCTCGGCCAATTGTGTACCTTGTTTCTGCCACGTTCAGGTGGACGGCGTCGAGCATGCTCAGTCGGCGCGGGGCTGCGCGTTCAAGAGCGGCTAAGCATGTGATTAGTGCCGGAGTGAATGGTACAGCACTGCAGCATATGTGAGTCTGTCTCTCTGCTCCCTGTAGGTTTAAACTGAACATCTTCAAATTAGTCAGAGAGAGATCAAAGCAGCCCTCGCCATCCTCATCGAGAGGAAGGCTTTGAACTTCCTCCTCCCTCTCCTGTGTGTATGTGTGAGTACGTGAGAGGGAAAGAGAGCCAGAGAGAAGGGATGAGATGGGATGGTGTGCTGGTATGGAAATGAGTGAAATCTCATGAGTGTGTTTCTGAGAGGTGAGAGAGTTTCTTTTTGATCACGTGTGTGTGTGTGTGTGTGTGTGTGTTCATGTTCATTCTTGCACAGATTTTATTCTCTGGAATTCATTAATTACTTGGTTTCTTTTTGTTATGATTTCAGCCATTTCATTATTTTGTACCTCCTTCTGTAAAGAGAAACTTGTCAACTACTATCTGCCCTAAATACAGTGTGGTACTTGTATTATTCTCACTTGTAATTCAGCTAAATGTAAATAAATATATTTATAGGCATGCTTTTAAAGAGCAAAAATAGAAAGCAAAAGATATAGCTCTTTTAATATTATATTATATAGTGGGCCTTTGAAGGTTGCGTTGGACGGTATATATTATTAAGAGAAACTGGGAATGTTGATATAGGTAAATTAATTAACCACATTTATAAATATATTGTATAAATCACATTCATTTTGTTGTTCCAGAAGTGTCAAGAACAGTACTTAAATGTATAATTACACTTTAACTGTAACACATTAAAATAGTTGAACCTAATGTTTTTCAATAAAACAATAGGGTTTGAGAAAAAATAATTGATATATTAATAATATTGATTATATTAGTATAATCAGTTTATGTCATCCTTTTTTTTCTATATAAAATGTATTTAATATTTTGAATGCAGCTGATGAATTTTTCATTAATGCACAGGACAGTAAAATAAAACAAAAATAAACACAAAATATTCAATCATCTGAAAAATATCTGAATCTGAGGACTGTTATGAAAAAGAAAAGCTGTATGTAATGCACAAGACAGATGCTTTGTTAGAATATATTTCAAATAAATGGTTGATCTGTACGATCTACCGACCATGTCAGATTCTGATGTTGCAGGGATTCACTTCATACGAGCAACACATTCAAAAACACTCTGCTTGCCTCTGAGACAGATATTTGACATCTACAGGTCACTGAATAGAATAGAGTATCATGAAAAACTGTATGTCACATGTTAGTTAACATAAAAACAACCGAGGAATTCACTACGATGGCATATTCGCACCCTCTCTTTTTTAATATTTAGGGTGTTTTTGTTCCTGAGCCCGGGTTCATTTCCGATCCTCGCAGTCCCACATTAGAGAAATAATCACATTTATGCAGCTTATTGTATTTTCGTGTTTGTGAAATAGCAAACTGCAGTTAGAAGCTTCGCTCTAATGACCAAAATTAAAATTCCAATGAGAATTCACATGAGGGAGATTGTGCTGCTAATGGAAGCCTTACAATGATCCAAGAGGTTCAAAGAGTGATGAGCGACAACCTCAAGTGAATTTGATGAAGCATTCCCACATCTTACGCATCTCTCGCTTCTTTCAGTCTACACCTGCCTAAACACATATATTTAAAAACTTGATAATTCACACCGAGACCGATTGAACAGCCTCAGTACAGTGTCACAAAGATCATTTGACACTCATTTTCTGGGAGTTAATGCAGCTCTTGGCAGCTGCTGCCCCCTTGAGGTCCCTGGACAGCACTGAGGGATCTTCAGTGGGATTCACAGTCCTCCTCAAGTGGCATGTCACCTTGGAGTAGTCTAGCCTGCGGTTGCTGTGGCAACAGGGAGCAGGGATCAATTGCACCGCGAGCGTGCCAGTACATAACCGAGTCATGTATTGTTTTGTACTAAATATATTTTCCTCTACGGAGGTCGTAGTGTTAACGTTGTCTTTACAAGCTCCATGAAAATCGCGTTTAGAAAAATGGTCCTAAACAGTACCAAATTAGGGTTCTTCGACTTGTAACAATAGCAGAACCCTTTTTGTAAGGTTCCATAATGAAAGTGCTATATAGGACCTTAATGGTGTTATAAATAACCTTTTCAAAAATGTTTATTTTCATTAATATTAGTATATTAGCATCTTAATATTATTAATACTACTATTATTTTATATATTATTTATTAATGTGTTTTTTTTTTAGTCCTCTATCTGCTTGATTTTATATCTTGTTGCCTCTGTTTTCAAACTAAAAAAAGAAAAAGATTGATTATGGTAATTTTTAAGAAAGAAATCATTTACCTGTTGAGAGTGTGTTGGCAGTCTGTGTAGTTGTATAGCTGAGCTCCAGAAAATCAGTAATGAGGAGGCTTTAACAGTTACAGATTTGAAAAACAAAAAGGCTGCAGTAAAGAACCCTAAACTCCAACACAAAGAACCATTTCAGCATATTAAGGGTTCTTCAGGACGATATGGTTCTAAATAGAGAGAGAACCTTTTTTTTTAGAGTGTACTTTAGCTTCAACCACTCATTTTCAAGACCAACTGTCTTATTTATCTCTGTGTTTGTGGTGGAAGAGCAGAAAATGTTGTGTTTACCGTTCTCCACTAACTGTGATCATGTGACCTATACTTTGAGAACGTCCATTTAGATGAATTATGTTGTCTTCTAAATCATCCTAATACTACTCCTTAACCGAGCGTTTTTGCTTTATTGCTTTTGTTGTTTATGCTGGCGTTTGTCATGTATGAATGATGAATTAATGCTTATAAGATCCTTTTGTCAGACTTCTTGGTCCGTGCACCAGTAGTCACCTAGCAACCACCAAATAAAAGCGCGAGCATTCTGTTGCTTGTGCCGTACGTGGTTTCTTGCATTACTGAGCCGAGACATCCCCTCACGCTCATAAACCTGTGTTTGCCATCATTATGGAAATGTGGACGGAAGGTCAGCGGCTATTATATGGACGAGAGATTATATTCCATTTGCTTTTTACTCTCAGGCCTATTTTTCCCATGCTCTGTGGTTGTGATGTTCAAAGCCAGAGGGTTTATGCAGCTTTTGTTAGCCTATCTCTTTCGCTCCGTTGGAATCATGCACACACTTAGATATAACATCACACCCGAAATGACTACACATGACTACTTTCTGATGTGGAAAATGGTTTGAAGACACAGACAAAAATGGGAATGCTCTGAAATGTGCCACCTCTTTCACAATAGCCAGGGAGCCCTATAATTTCACGGCGTGTTAGGGCAGAGGCAGGAGACGTCTCTGGCGGGTGTTTGGCTGGAGGGCCCCGGAGCCTGATATCACACGCCGAATGATAACTCTCAGAGAAACGCTCGCCTCTGCTCCAAAAAAAAAAAAATCTCCTGCTGATCACACGCTGCTGCCGCCTCGGCAAAGGGAATAGCCTGGAACAAGAGAGATAAAAGAGGTCAGTCTCTTTGTTTGTCCACACATCCATCCATCTGTTTATCTGTCTTTTCAAAGCACTAAGCACAACTGCTGTGTGTGCTATGAAGAAACATCAAACAATCTTATTTTTTATATAAAATCATATTTATTTACACGGTTTACCTCCCAGGTAGGTATAGTTTTGTATTTTTGGATATTCCGCATCCCCAGTGCAGTGCGCACATGTAGACAGTCTGTGTATAGGGGTTTTGCTGCAATTAGTATTATTATATTTTAATGATAGTGCTCTTTGTAGTGTGAGGATGCATTTTGAATAGCTCTAGTGTTTTCACAACACAATCCAGAATTGTTTTACAGCAGCACCCCCTTGTGTATTATATGAGAAAGCACAGATTGTCCTCTCCATGGATATATTGTTGTTTGGCTTTCAAATCAATACTGAATTTTGAACAGAAACTGCAAATCTGAAATAGATAAGCAGAGAGAATATTCTCCCTCCAACAGCAGCGGTAGCTCGTGTTTAAGTCTGAGTAATGCACAAACCTGCTCAGTTAGACTCAGTCTAGGACAAAATCTTAGATTTTATTTTGTTTATTTTTATGTTAAAATAAAAGTAAAAATAACATAATAACTGAAATAAAATAAAATATTACAAAACTCAACTAAATGATAAGTGACATTTCATATTTTTTATTTAGTTTCACCTGATGCACTAAAATAAATAAAACTTAAATAAAACTTAAATAAATAAAATAAAATATATAGTGTAATAAAATAATAATAAACTATATAGTAGCCTAATCTTTAAAAGATTATATCATAATATAAAATTATATAAAAATATAAATTATATATATATATATATTTACTCACCTAAAGGATTATTAGGAACACCTGTTCAATTTCTCATTAATGCAATTATCTAATCAACCAATCACATGGCAGTTGCTTCAATGCATTTAGGGGTGTGGTCCTGGTCAAGACAATCTCCTGAAATCCAAACTGAATGTCAGAATGGGAAAGAAAGGTGATTTAAGCAATTTTGAGCGTGGCATGGTTGTTGGTGCCAGACGGGCCGGTCTGAGTATTTCACAATCTGCTCAGTTACTGGGATTTTCACGCACAACCATTTCTAGGGTTTACAAAGAACGGTGTGAAAAGGGAAAAACATCCAGTATGCGGCAGTCCTGTGGGCGAAAATGCCTTGTTGATGCTAGAGGTCAGAGGAGAATGGGCCGACTGATTCAAGCTGATAGAAGAGCAACTTTGACTGAAATAACCACTCGTTACAACCGAGGTATGCAGCAAAGCATTTGTGAAGCCACAACACGCACAACCTTGAGGCGGATGGGCTACAACAGCAGAAGACCCCACCGGGTACCACTCATCTCCTCTACAAATAGGAAAAAGAGGCTACAATTTGCACAAGCTCACCAAAATTGGACAGTTGAAGACTGGAAAAATGTTGCCTGGTCTGATGAGTCTCGATTTCTGTTGAGACATTCAGATGGTAGAGTCAGAATTTGGCGTAAACAGAATGAGAACATGGATCCATCATGCCTTGTTACCACTGTGCAGGCTGGTGGTGGTGGTGTAATGGTGTGGGGGATGTTTTCTTGGCACACTTTAGGCCCCTTAGTGCCAATTGGGCATTGTTTAAATGCCACGGCCTACCTGAGCATTGTTTCTGACCATGTCCATCCCTTTATGACCACCATGTACCCATCCTCTGATGGCTACTTCCAGCAGGATAATGCACCATGTCACAAAGCTTGAATCATTTCAAATTGGTTTCTTGAACATGACAATGAGTTCACTGTACTAAAATGGCCCCCACAGTCACCAGATCTCAACCCAATAGAGCATATTTGGGATGTGGAGGAACGGGAGCTTCGTGCCCTGGATGTGCATCCCACAAATCTCCATCAACTGCAAGATGCTATCCTATCAATATGGGCCAACATTTCTAAAGAATGCTTTCAGCACCTTGTTGAATCAATGCCACGTAGAATTAAGGCAGTTCTGAAGGCGAAAGGGGGTCAAACACAGTATTAGTATGGTGTTCCTAATAATCCTTTAGGTGAGTGTGTATATATATATATATATATATATATATATATATATATATATATATATATATATATATATATATATATAATAACAACATTTCATTTAATATAAATCTATATAATAAAATCTATAACAGTAGCCTATCTCAAAATCTGAAACATTTGAAATGTCAAAAAACTAAAATAACAATTAAAATAACACTGAAATAACACAGATTAGGATTAAAAGATGAATTATGTAACCCTTTTAAAATCTAATCTTCAGCATTGCTATAAGATGAATTAACACATTTTAATATCGAGGACGCTTTTTGTAAACAGAATTTAAGGTTTGAAGCTTTATAGTCCCCCGGTAGTCAATAATTTTATCCTTTAAAACTCATCTTTGATCACCAAAATAACATATTTAAACGTTTATTACTGTGACAATTATTTCTTCATACCTTAACCCTTAAGCAGGCAAGAGTAGAAAATGATGAGCAAAAAATCATTTAATGGTATTTTTTATATCATCTGGACTTAAGTAAAACATATCCAAAAGATACATTTCTGTCCAAATATCACTTCTGTCACAAAATATCAAACCTTGAGACTCAGACCTTTCTGACAATATTTTGTCAAGATTAAAAAAGGTTTTCATCATAAATTATGAAACATGATTACGCCCAAAAGGGGTGGAGCCAGAGAAAATAATTTAAACTACCGTTTCTATGGTAACGCAACGTCCAATTTCAAAACGGTTTTCACAGGATGAATTCTGAGTTTGTAAGCTTTCAAATGATACCTAATTTATGATAACTACTAAAATATGTAATGTAATAAAAAAGGTGATAAAAAGATAATATTATATTTGAGAGGATAATATATATATATATATTATACTTTTTAGAGGATAATATTATTTTATAATTTTTTATTGACAAATTCTAGATTATATGTTTTATTATGAACTTTTAGCAAGTTTCAATTATTAAAAGTGTGTGTGTTGACTTTTTGTGACAAACGCCAGAACTCCTGTTATGATGTAGATTTTTTGAGGTGCACTCTTGTCATAAATTCATTTATTACTGTTCCTACATAATTCGTAACAAAAAACAGTGCTAAAATATCTATTTAGGAGTCTTAGACCTTTCCAACGATATATAGTTTGTCATGACTAGATTAGGATTTAATTGTAATATAGTGAATTAAAAACTCAAAATACAAAGATGGTCAAAATTAGGGTTAATCCCTTTTTTATACCCTAAACAGGCAACGTGACTCAGGAGTCACATATATTTCAAAACGTGCTAAATAACAACATGAACAACATATTCATTCATTTTCTTCTTCAGCACCTTAAGACAATGTTCACAATTAATGTTAGCAGTATTATTATTATTTTTCCAGAAGAAAAGTAAGTTTAATATATATTTACTTCCCTCAAAATCTGAATGTCCTGCACCACCGGTAGCCATGTTGGATTTAGGTCAGGCTGACTAATTTATCACAAAAAACTTGAAGCAAATCATGTGACCAGCATACTCAAGACAGGCTGTGATAAATGATAAAAGGATTTGATGAAAAAATCGTTCTTATGCCCCAAAAAAGACAATAAAACCGATGTGACTCGTGAGTCACCTTGCCTGTTTTAGGGTTAAAATAGCTTGACTATAACAACACCCTTGATTTATTTAGTATACAAGGAACCATGAATATGCAAATCAGCTCCGCCTCCACTCACTCACACCAGCTCAGAGTACCTGATCCACTCTGTCAACTTTACTGCACAATGGCAAGTGTAGATAATGGTTTAATTCAGCCATATACACTATATTGCCAAAAGTTTTGGGACATCTGCCTTTACATCCACATGAACCTTAATGACATCCCATTCTTAATCCGTAGGGTTTAATATGGAGTTGGCCCACCCTTTGCAGCTCTAACAGCTTCAACTCTTCTGGGAAGGCTTTCCACAAGGTTTAGGAGTGTGTTTATGGGAATTTTTTACCATTCTTCTAGACGAGAAGGCCTGGCTTGCAGTCTCCGCTCTAATTCATCCCAAAGGTGTTGAAGTCAGGACTCTGTGCAGGCCAGTCAAGTTCCTCCACACCAAACTCGCTCATCCATGTCTTTATGGACCTTGCTTTGCGCACTGGTGCGCAGTCATGTTGGAACAGAAAGGGGCCATCCCCAAACTGTTCCCACAAAGTTGGGATCATGAAATTGTCCAACTTTTCTTGGTATGCTGAAGCATTAAGAGTTCCTTTCACTGGAACTAAGGGGCCGAGCCCAACCCCTGAAAAACAACCCCACACCATAATCCCTCCTCCAGCAAACTTTACACCTGGCACTCCAGAGAACACATCTCCACTGCTCTAGAGTCCAGTGGCGGCGTGCTTTACACCACTGCATCCAACGCTTTGCATTACACTTGGCTTGGATGCAGCTACTCGGCCAAGGAAATCCATTCCATGAAGCTCTCTACTCACTGTTCTTGAGCTAATCTGAAGGCCACACGAAGTTTGGAGGTCTGTATCTATTGACTCTGCAGAAAGTCTGCGACTTCTGCGCACTGGGAGTTTACGTGGCCTATCACTTCATGGCTGAGTTGCTGCTGTTCCCAATTGCTTTCACTTTGTTATAATACCACTAACAGTTGACCGTGGAATATTTATTAGTGAGGAAATTTCACAAATTGACTTATTACACAGATGGCAACCTATCACGGTACCACGCTTGAATTCACTGAGCTACTGAGAGCGATGCAATCTTTCACAGATGTTTGTCGAAGCAGTCTGCATGCCCAGATGCTTGATTTTATACAAAAAAAAGTTGCTGTTTGGATTTAAATAGACAAATGCTTAATAAAAGTCTATGATTGGATCATTATTGCAGTGATTATTATGATTCAAGCATGTTATACTGTATGATTGACAACAGTTCTTCTAACCCTAATTTGATAGATGTGTAGTTTTCATTTCTTAAACAACCAAATAGGAAGACATAGCATGGCCATATTCCAGAATGACAATGGCTGGGTTTCCATCCAAACATGAAGCGAATCTTTTCAAAGTTCGCAAAAAAACAAATGCGAATTAGGTGCGTTTTCTTCAAGTTGTTCAGCGGATGATGGTGGTATTGGTAACCTAGTAACCGGGCAGTGTATAATAGTATAATGATATGTTAAAGCCCGCCCGCAAGTTGGCAGGATTGGTTACAACATGTTTGTGACTTGGAGAACAGGGGCGATTTCAAAACGCGTTTTTGAGAGTCTTTGGTAAACTGCAGTTTTAAGGAGAAAATAGTGTTGACTGATGAATTTGCACATGGTTTGTCTTTAAGCATATTAAAAACACCACATAGAAATACAAACAACATTAAACATACTTGATTTTCACCACAGGGTATCTTTAATAACAGTTGAATGGATTATCAACATTAAATAGTGTTTTATTGATTTTAATTGTGTATTATTACTCTAATAACTCTAATACTTGATGTTTTCTTTGTTTTGGAATTGTACTTCTCTAAAATGAACACAAGATGGCGGTGCATCATCTTTGCATTAATTGTTTAATAAAGGGATCAATTTCTTCCTTTGATTGGCTCTTTGAATGTTTTATTTTTTTCTAGGAAGAGTTTAAATTAAAACAACTGTTAAATGATAGTTGCAGTTTGTTTAATAGGTTTAAAATTAGGCTATATTTTTGTTTCTGTAACACAGTATCCCAAGAACTGTGTTATAAACGACCAGAAAGGCCACCTCAATCAAAGTTGAGATTTTTCCAGACTGCAAAGATTTTTTGCCATCTTCACATTTGTTGTAACTGTAACCCATCCTTGGGTTTGGCTATAGGTGCTGAAGCTGAATTTTGGCGATGAGATGAATCCCTCACAGCACGTGTTCTCTCTCATTCACTTCCTCCGTGTTCAACAAGAGACACACGTCAGGTCAGATGCAATTAACATAATTTTCCCTGCACGGTAAAAGGAAAAATATTATTGTGAAGATTTTTGAGCTAGAGAAAACGTTGCCATTTGCATTGCTTAAAATTTGTTGTCTATATTCAAATGAACATCGCGTCCATTTTTGGCTAACCCGGAACTTCTATTGGTTCCCTCAGGTATTTGGTAGCCTATGGGTTTTAGCTGTAGGCTATATGAGTAAAATAAGGTCTGTGGTTAAAATGACTTAAAGAGACTTAAAGATCTATTCAATAGTACAGATAAATACTACAGTAAATATTGATTTCTCAAGCAGGTCCTTATGGTAGCCTAGTTGTAGTCTTTATGTTGCAGCTTGTTAGTTTCTTTACAATTCGTGCTTGAGGTTTGACTGTGTGTGTAAATGTGTGTCTCTTCTAGTAATGTAACCACAGATATTTTATTTTATTTTATTTTGACTATTAAGACCAACATTTTTTTTTTAATCAGAAAAAGGCAAATATTGATCCAGTTGTAGGATTTCTAACTGAACCTCTCTAAAATTTGTATTGGAAAACTTTTTGTATCCACGGTACAATAAAAAAAATATATATATTCAGTGATACAATAGGCCTATTCCTTAAAAGATAGCCTTAATTTGTCACCCAATTAGGGTCACCAAAAAGGTTGAACGTGGCAGAAAACTTTTTTTTACACTATAAAACAAGTTGTTTTGATCATTAGTTAAGATATCGTCGTGGCAATACTGCGTTAATTTGGTGTATAACTGATACAGTAGATTACAGAATAATACAATGGCTGTTCACTACAATGCGCCTGCCCTGTATTACATTATGCCATCATTTGTTCAGCAGTTATCATTGCTATAGTTACATTTAGGAGCATGGCAGTTTCTAATCTTCTTAATTAAAACGCCCTCCTGATTGGACAGAGTGATAATCCCGCGGGGCCTCGCGCTTTTACTCACTGGCGTGTAGAACTGCGAGCCAGTCTCAATCTG
Organism: Rutilus rutilus; assembly: GCF_951802725.1. Classification (NCBI taxonomy): domain Eukaryota; kingdom Metazoa; phylum Chordata; class Actinopteri; order Cypriniformes; family Leuciscidae; genus Rutilus; species Rutilus rutilus. Next base: position 24,226,544 of record NC_140218.1, read on the forward strand.
CCCAGGGCGAGGGCAAGACGCACTGCAAGAACGCGCGCAAGTTCAGACGAGGCGTCTAAAGTGCACACAACATCACTGTCTGCGCGGAAGAGCGTTACGCGAGTGCTCGACGTGATAGGGGAAGAAAGATCTCTATCAAAAAGTGACTTCATTTTCAACAACAGCCCTTTGGAGGACACCCACGAAAGAAAAGAAAGAAGACAGCGCGAGGAAGCTTTCAAGAGCGCGCTCGAAAGTTTTCCATCCGGTCCGTTTTTTGTTTTCGTTTTATTTATTTTCTCCAAAATGAATGCCGGCGAAGAAAACTTGCTGAAATCGATCAGCAACGACACCCTGCTGGACCTGACGCAGCGCTACGGACAGTCCGCTTTCGGCTTCGGCGCTGGCCACGGTGCTGGGAGTCCTGCTCGCTTCTCCCTCACACCTGCCGCGGATTTCCTCTCCGGTCAAACGGGAAAGTCAAACGAAAGTGGCGGAGAGCAGACCAGCGACGAAGACGACGGCTTCGACCACCTCGAGTCTCGAAAGAGAGGCGCGGGCTTCGACGATGATAAGCACCCGGGCGCTCTCGCCAAGAAGCCGAAGGAGCAGAGATCTCTCCGGCTGAGCATCAACGCGCGCGAGCGCAGACGCATGCACGACCTCAATGACGCGCTGGACGGCCTGAGGTCTGTGATTCCCTACGCGCACAGTCCGTCCGTGAGAAAACTCTCTAAAATCGCAACTCTGCTTCTTGCAAAAAACTACATCCTAATGCAGGCGCAGGCGCTGGAGGAAATGCGCCGGTTGGTGGCTTATCTAAACCAAGGACAGACTATAACTTCGCCGATTCCCACCTCGCTCGCGCCTTTCGGACAGGCGGCCGTGTATCCGTTTTCGAGCACGGCACTGGCCACCTGCGCGGAGAAATGCAGCTCGTTCTCCGGGACCCCGTCCAATCTGTTCAAACACTGCAACGACAAGCCTTGACTTCCACGGGCTGAACTCTTCCTGCTTCATCCTTATGTTGGTCTGAATTGGAACGGTTTTGTTGGGAATGAGCTTAGGTCTGATTCAGAAGCCCTACGTGTCTAAATAACTACGATGTGTCATCCTGATTTATTAGATAATACAAAAAATGTTAACTAACTGAGGCACACAGTATTACTGAAATAAGCTTTTAAACCCCTCAATTTCTAAAGCCTTTCTGCTTTCCCCCCCAAGGATTAAAAATGATTATTTGTGTGAAAAACAAACAAACATAAAGAAATTCTATGTTACTTGCTCACAGCTTGCGGAGGATTTATTTCTTAATTCAAACCTTTTCTCTTCCGTTGTGGGTGAACTATGCAATTTACTGCAATTTCCCACACTACAATAATTCTTAACCTGCTTGTCAGAAATTAATAAACGGAAGATCCATCAGTGTATTAAAACGGTGTAACATTCTCAGATGTTTGGCCTAAAAAGATTTTGTTTTTGTTTTTGCACAATTCACTTGATTGTATTGTACAACTGTGAAGAACTACTTGATCAAGCCTACAAAGCATCTGGTCTCGTTGCGACATGAGTTTCATACTGTATAGCCTATTGTTTATATGTCTTTATAATTAAAACGTATATCTATGACCATCTCTGTTTTTTTTCTTTTTCTCCCAAACTCAATTATTTTTTTGCTACTGCTTTTGTTTCATTTCATAACCATTAAATGATTTAAAAAGTCTGTCACCTATTGATGATCCTAAATGACCAAAAATTAAAGCTTCAGTGATTGTTATTGGTGTTAGTAAACAGGGCCTAGCACGTGTACGTACCAACACAAAAGTCTGCCACGCTTAGGTTCAATTTATGTAGGCCTATTGAAGGTTTGTGTCACGATTCTAATGTGTATTGAAGTTGTAATAAATGAGACCGGTCTCTGGTCTTCACTGGTAAGACGGGGCCTGCTGGCGGAAGCGCCCCGGGGCCGGAGGGTCCTGTCCTTGAGTATTTGTGTGATCGTGAATCGGCAGTGTTCTGTAACCTATAGCCCTTCCACTTATTAACACGATTTCAGCGCCTGTCGTCCACAGCCTGATAATGCATGAGCGCAGCAAAGACAGTTTCATACACACTGCTCTTTAACCAAACCAGACCTTTGTCACTGATCTAACATTGAATCGATATATCACCTCGTTTTGGACTGTTCTTCTTGATGTTTGTTTAGCCTCAGAGAATATCGTTTTTAATCGTTTTGCACAGCCTATTACCATCAGAGGAGGCAAATATAAAGCTTTGCGCGTTCAAATAATTGTAAGAATTAAATGATATTCTTATTTAAAAGATAATATACTATTTTTACTTGTTAATGTAGGCATGTAGCCTACTGTTTTTTCGACTTCTAATTTTCAATAAGAATTTATGTAATAGAAAAAATTATAACACACTCCTGGGTCATGGCACGAAAAATGTGCCTTTTAGTTCCCCAATAAACATAAACAGTGCCGCTAACAAAGACAAGATGACACCAACTTTTACTTATGGTATTATATGACACATAAACAATCTAATAGCCTAACTTTATTTTATTTTATCTTTTCTTTAGGATTTTTTGTTTTGTTTTGGTCCATCTTCACGCTGTCTTTCCACCGTCTCTAATGTTCACATTTTCTTTAGAAAAACACCGTGGCCCAGGGCAATGGCTAACTCCGTTCAAATCCTCAGTCCCGTTACCTTTTAAATGCATTCAAATGTTTACGTAGGCTATAGCTCGATATGGCACAATACAAGTTATTCACACTTGTTAAATTGCATAATGAAATTTAATGAACTTATTTGCATATTTTTTGTCTGAGGGAATGTTTAAAATCTTTTTCTTAAAAAACAAACAAACAGCTTTTCAAAATGAAAAACGCTCCCATTTCGTGCAATGAGCTATATATTTCTTTTACATATCACAGGAGCATGACCCTATATGCACGAGGATTTTTATTTTATTTTAACGTGTATTTATTATCTACAGTTCTCAAAGTTTGCGTTTTATGGTTATTACAATGAAAAGTGTTCATTAAAGATAGGATTCCCCTCGCATTATGCCATCACCTATAACGAGCTTCAGTCTTTGTACCTGTCCACTAAGTGTGCACTTGGGAGAAAGTGATCTTGAGCTCGCGCTGCGTTAAATGAAAGGTCATCATCACTCCCAGTGGGGTGTCGAACCGGCGCTGTCCTGACACAAGACTTACCACTGAACACTTCTGACAAGGAAGAAAGCGGCGATTTAGAGTGACAAGCGAGCTGCTGTTTCAGTTTTCTTAATCACTCTTGATTTAATCTAATTGGTGTGGATGAGGCCTATAAAAATGTGACCGCTGTAATGGAGTTTATTTATTTATTGCTCTTTTAAACTTGTTTAAAGATTTGTTTCTGATAATTGTTGAGGATTCTTGCTTTACTGCTGGTTTTAAATTTAAAGAACTTATAAATAGCTAAAAAAAGGTTTTGCACAAAAAAGTATAGAGTCTACAGCATGTTTGCTCACAAGACTTTAGACATCAGCTTTCTAGAAAATGTTTTATTTTACCATCGCGAATGAATTGTTTTGTAAATGATCGATGGTTTTAACGAATCAGTTCAAAGATATAATGATGACATTCAAATAGCTCATTAAAAGACGCTCGTTTATCGCCACCTACTGGCGAGAATCGTGAGATTCATAGAGTCGATTATTGTCGGATATTTACGTTACTTACAAAACATATAGCCTATGGTATTTTAAATAAAAAATAAATAAAAAAAAGTTAATAGTTAATTATGTGAAGCGATACATGTAGGGGCAAGTAAAAGAAATATAGGCTATAACAATATAAATACATAGCCTAGCCTGTAGTAAATTAACACACACTGTAAAAAGGTGTTGTTCACTTACTTAAAAAAACTTAGTAAACCCGTTGCCTTACAATTATTTGACAATTATACTTGACAATTCCACATTACTTAATTTTTTCGATTAAGCATGAAGTTTATATACTTAATCATTTTAATGCAACGGGTTTCCTCGATTTTTTTTTTTTTTTTTAAAGCTAAGTCAACTGATCACTTTTTACAGTAATTTACAACAAAATAACTGAGTTCCTTTTTCAAGTAAGTAATGCAAGTTACTGTTTTCCCATTTATTGACTGACACCTCTCCTGTCCCCATGTTGAGGAAAATCAAGAGTGCAGAGGCGGTGTGTGCGGTGTGTAAACATTGATGGATATTATAGTTCTAATGTGAGCATGTATTAACTCATCTTACTTTCACAAAAACATATTCGGTATTCCTCAAAATTAATAAAAACAGTGAAATGCAAACTCAGAATATTACGCAAACCTGCAATAATTAAATATGTTAAATAATACAAATATACTTTATGTATTTAATCTCACTTTATTAACCAATTTCTGTGCTGTTGGCCATTGATGATTCATCTCAACATGCAAATGAGAAAAAAATTACTTTAGTTAAACATAACATTTGTGTTTAATTTTTTTATTGCTAAAGTACACACCAAAACACACCGAAAAAAACTAAGCCGACCGATGGTCAAAAGCGACCCGACATTGCCCAACGGCCGACCATCAGCTTGGTATCTCCTGGCCTTAAGAGTGTCTTTTAACTTTCTTCTCCTGCGTCCTATTCTTATGCAATCCAGAATGTTTTTACAGGTGTGAATGTGCATTTCCTTTAGCCCGACACTTATTTATTTTACTTTTGGTGTGAAAGGGACTTTACATTTGCTGAAAATACAACTTTTGTGAGATCAACTTTTTTGTTATATAAAAAAAGCAAGCGAGCCTAGCCCAGGTGAGAAAAAGTAATGCAAAAGTAACTTTATTGTCAATTCTACTGTACAGGACATAGAGGATTGAAATTCTGTTTCCCTCAGACCCACGGTGTACAACACCAACATAACACAAGACAAGTATTAAAAATAAATCAAATACAATACGTACAATAAAAACATCACTTAACATGAGGATTTAAATATGTTTACATTGTAGTGCAAATGATGCATAAGAGATAGCAGCAATTGTAAAAGTGTCTAGTGCATTCCATACAATGTAACTAAGTAGTGTAATAAGTTACTTTTTTAGGGAATAACACAATATTGAAACCCATTACTTTTAAAAGTAACTTTCCCCAACACTGGTGGCCACAACAAACTAGACAACCAAACCTGAGCTTTATTGGGCACAATAGAAAATGGCTGCAGAACACAGATATTGAGAATGCTGTGTCTAACACTGATATCTTTAGACAACACTGACTTTTATTTGAAGTATGAAAACAACACTTGCTGACAAGACGATCTGTAAGTTATGTAAAACTATACTGCCTATTCTTCAAACATATTTGTCAGAATATGCCATTAGATGCGCTTCAGTCTTTCCTGCAGCCAGATATATGATACGCAAACAAATGACTCTAATGCACTGGTTCTTTTTAATGAGTCTGTCAAAAGAATCACGAAACCGCCTTGAATTTCCATGTAATGACAGGAACACACTATATGATTTGCCGGGGAGCACTACACAAAGTCGTCGGATCGTTGTTCTTCTCACACTACATGACTGGTGTAACATTACACGACGAATTGGTGATAGGGGGTCACACGTTACACAACATTTCAATAGGAAGAATCACTGACTTCTCTGCCCGGTCTACAAACTACGTTTCACAACCAAACACACGCAAGTGATACAGGAAATAACGTAAGATCACGCATGAAGCCCGGTCACACTAGACTTTAGCTGCGTCACAATTCAGAGGCCGCATCACTTCGAAGGCTGATTGTGTCCCCACGGCGCAACGAAGGCTGTCCCAATTCAAAGGCTCCTTTAAATGCAGCCTCCAAATGTGGCCTTCGTTTCCCTTGAAATGGAGGATACAACAGATGGATCCTTCGTGGCCTTGCCTACCCAAGAATTTATTGCGCACCAGTGACAACAGGATTCTTTTGAGAGGAATTGACAAATTACACTTTTAAACGTAACTATTGGGTTTCAGCTTACTCAAATATCTAATGATACAAATGTAAAAAATAAAAACTTTAAAGCGGTTCAAATGTTGACATCTCTTACTAAGATTAGATTATAGTTGATACTCTGTATTATATACAGAAATGGACCATGGTGAACATATTTAGATAGTTTGTGAACCCTGTTTTGTTTTCAGACAGTTTAATATGATTTTTACAAAAAGTCCAGTACAAACATTACAGTCACTCATCAACTGGAGCTGTCACAGTTTATGACAAGAACAGTCCCCCATAGGCTAGACCAGAGGCGGACAGAGTACACAGCTTCATTACTTGAGTAAAAGTACAGATACCCCTTACTAAATTTTACTCAAGTACAAGTAAAAGTACTACAGTCAGATGTCTACTTAAGTAAAAGTACTGAAGTACTTGTTTTTAAAAGTACTTGAGTATCAAGAGTACAAGAGTACATTTTCTAAATATTGCATTACTACTGCCACAGTGCTTACATTGGTAAACACAGCAAACACTTGAAGCGAAAACTATCATTAACTTGTTCAGAAAATTGAAATAGTCTGGCGAGGTGGGGCCACGGGTTGGCACATTCCCGGGATGGACCTGCTGCGTCTTCATCCATTGTTTCGTCCATGGTTTCGTCTCTTATCTAAATCTGACCATGGAGTTGACTTTGGCGGAAAGCTGAAGGTGATTGCTGATAGGCTGTCCCAATCAGTGGCGCCTGCACAATCCAATCACGTTTGAGAGGGAAACAACAAATTGAGGGTTTTCGAGATTTTTCTTTTTTCCTTTTTTTTTTTTTTTAGAAGAAGTAACGGGTACTCACGGTTATGGATAGAAATGTAGCGGAGTAAAGAGTACAATATTTGCCTCCCAAATGTACTTGAGTAAAGTCATGAGTACTCCCCAAAAATGATACTCGAGTAAAGTACAGATCCCTCAAAATTGTACTTAAGTACTGTACTCAAGTAAATGTACTCCGTTACAGTCCGGCTCTGGGCTAGACCGTCCCATTTAACAATGCTCAGTCCAACCTTCGTGGTCATCGAAGGATGCAGCCTCTGAATTGAGGCACAGGCAATGACTCCTTCCCCTGAACTTTCCCTTGCCCTGTATCTTGCTCTCTTATTGGCTGTAGGTCATCGCCGATGTAATTTCCAGTCAAAACACATTTCACACTGCATGACTGAGTTGCAGACAGGTCCAGATATTTAGTATGCTACACATCTTATGGGCATCTGCAAAAAATCGTAAAAAAATCCCCCAAATTAGAGACAAATCGGTGTTTGTTCACATGAGTGACAATCGCTTTGCGTCTTTGATAATACACACAAAGCGATTGTCACTCACGTGAACAAGCACCAATTTGCGTCCTTTTTTGGGAACTGTTGGCAAGTGAAATTCAGGGCTAAAATTGCACAGTGTGTACCTGGCATAAATGGCAATTTGATTCAGACTCACTCCCTCAGTGAATCGTTCAGAGTCGTTTACATCTGACTCCCTCACTGAACTGCAATTAAATTTTTTGGTCTGAATCGGAATGAAACAGGAACTGTGATGTATAGGCCTACTTTAGGATTTATTAGCAATTAGCGCTTCTAAACAACCATTTTTATTGAGTGAATCTAATTTGTCAACTAATTAAGTAAGACTCCTAAATGCTTCATTCATTGTCCTGCACCTGATCAGCTGATCTATTTAAAGGCTTATTTGTTTGTGAGCGTTTCTTATAGAGAAAGACAGGCACTATATGAAAAGCTCTTATTATTTGTAATCTGAGCATTTATATTGTGTATTGCAAAGTTTATTCTCACGAGAAAATATAATTTGCACTTTCTTTAATTCAGACATGTAATCAGACTAACAACATGCAAACCCATTAATTGATGTTTTATGGCATATATCGTTGCTGATAAGTGCACCTTCTGTATCAGCCTCCTAACACAAGTTGTTTATAATAGGGTTACAGTTATTTCTCACGTCTTACAGTATCTGCCCTTCTTTTCCGTGGGTTCACTGCAGAATGATTTCATTACCGTAGCTGGGAGCTTCTGTTTGTGTGTGTTTGTCGCTCTTTCCAGGCGGCTGAGGAGAGGGAAAAACATATGCCCTTAAGTGCCGGACTCTGCCGAGTGTTTCTGACAGCACTGCTGAGAGACATTAAGCTCTTGAGGAAGCACATCACAGCTCTGGCCTCGCTCATGTACATTCGCATATAGCTGCACACACATGTTTGGGACTGTGAGTTTCGGCGATGCAAACAGGCCGAGAGCAACAAAGGAGAGATGGGGGCGGACTGCTGGAAACCTCACTCAGGTTTATGCTTGTTTATGCACAACAGACACTGGAAGGCACTCAGGCTTAGTGTCAGAGGCCCCTGGAATCAGAAGAGGTAGCTTGGAAGGAAATACAAAAGTGCATAAAGCAGTACGTCTGTATGTGATGACCCTCAATAGACCTGCGTGTGCGTGAGCGCGGGTTGAAATGCTGATTTAGAGGGTACAGATGGTCCGTATGAGATAATTAGCTTATTTTTATGTTCCTTTAGTGCTGTTTTTGTTTGTTTCTCCATATCTTGTACTGTATGTCCATGTATTCAGGTGCTGGGGATCCCCTTCGGTGGGTCTATGACATCATCGCAGCCCCCCTGCTTGCGGCCCAGTTTGTCTTATACGATGACCGACTAAGTCATTTGGTTCCGAGGAGCCATGTGATTCAGGCCGACGTGAGGGACAATGCGGCATGACGGACCAGCCCTCTGTTCGTTACTCTAATCAGACGTGGATGCGGGAGGGCGGCGCTGCCCGTCTATATGCCCGCTAACTCTCTTAACATGGCATGCAGGCCAGAACCCTCACCCATCGCCACAAGGCACCTGACACCATGCATTTAAACTATAGAATTACTGCTGGATGAGGCCGAGGGGCAGAGAGAAGAAGAAAAGAAGGTTAATGATCCTAAGGAGGAATACCAAGGTCCATTCAGATATTTTATAAATATATATTAGTGTAGTCTAGCAGAACCAGCTGCAAAGGTCTATTAGTTAATGTTAGTTAATGCATTAACTAACATGAGCAATACATTTGGTACAGTATTTATTAATCTTTGTTAACACTGATAACTGTTCATTGTTAGTTCATATGAGCTCAGGGTCCATTGAACAATATTAACAGATACAATTGGATGATTAACCTACGCTTAATAATTGCTTTAGAAGTGTTTTTCATTGTTAGCTCAGATTAACATATTTTAACAAATGGAACCTTGTTGTAAAGTGCTGCCATTTACATTATGCCACAAATGTTTCAAATTTAGCCTGACTCATATTGAAGCAAATAAAAATACAGAGAAAGTTTTGCTTTAGGCCTTGAGGCAGGTGGGCTTGCCAAGTCTTTAAAAGCTGTGTAAAAGAACAAGAGAGGAAGGATGAGAGATTAAGTGGTTGTCTCCCGGTTTGTCAGTGTATGTGAGCTGACACACAGGGCAGCCAGTCCACTTCCTCAGCTTAATCTCTGTAATGGCCCTCAGACGCCAAACTGGTGGGGGGAAATTTGGGGACACGCAGGAGAATGGAAAAACTGAAAAAAGAGACATGCACCAGTTCAACCACATTCCCTCTCCACTGTCAAGGCCATTACATTCATGAACATGTAATCAGAGCTTTTGTGGTTGCACACGACATGCCGACACACACACGCGAACAAAGTCTCTTTGAAAAAAAAAAGTAAATTGATTTTTAAATATGTAATGTGCAATTGTAGTACATTAACTAACATATGGACATTGTGTTGTACATTAATTTATTTAGATGCCACCCTACAGACAATACGCCTACACACACACACACACAGTCACTCGGTCTGCCCTCCTTGAGGCAGCTTAGTAGAAACTGTTTTGTAAGGAGCAGGGGGAGATGGTTAACATCATTAATTAATGCCAGAAACTATGTAATTGGCCATCCATAATCTTCCATGCATGCAGAATTCTGACAGGCAGGCAGAGGTGTGCTCCACTGCAAAGACTGATAAACACATTCAGAAGATTAAATCGTAACGCATCACGCAAGTGTGTGTGCATGTGTTTTTCAGGAGGAAAATCATAGTTTTTACCTTTATAAAAGAACATGTTAGCTTCAGTTCAAATTCAGTTTTGAGTATGTTGGCTTCAGTTTAACTTTCAACAAAAATCCGAATGAGGCAATACAAATGAAAATGGGTTAAAATACTCACTTTTTAGCCAAGTTTAGCCAGAAGATGTAAACAATATTGTGCTGACATGATTTTAGTGTAAAAAAAACACAACAACTTTTAATTGCTTACCTTTTCTGTGTATTATCCAATATCCAATGTTACTGTAACTGGAATTAACTTTTTCAACAATTAGCTCAATGCTTAAAACCCAGAAATGACCGTAGAAAGTGATGCGCTCAACTTTACAGCTCAAATAATCACAAGAATTAATGAGTCCTTTTATAAAATTAAGTTTTTCATTATATTCTAAAATTGGATCCATTTACATCCATTGTAAGTTGGTATCCATAACCTTGATTTTTACATTCCCCCCCCCCCCCCCCCCCCCCCCTCCCCCCAAGGAATTAGTTAAAATTAATTTTGTTGTAGTCAACATTATGCCACAAATGCTGTCAGCAAACCTATTAATTTGAATATTCCTTTAATTTAACCTCCTCTTATCCAACAATGGCAAATGTTTCTCACAGAGCCTCATATATATGGAGCGTTTCTTTTTTTCTATACAGTTTGACATGCTTTCACTTGAATATTGAATTCATTAAGCGTTGTGAAATGCCTTTCGGTTTTCACACTGATGAAAGAAACTCCTCCTAACTTGGACATACTCGTCCGCCGCCCCCAGCTCAAGCCGGCGCACACATTCCCTCAGGCTGGCTGGCAGACAGGAGGCGGAGGCTGTGAGCGCGAGCAGGGCTGGCTCTCCGCATTCCTGGGCGTCTGAGATGGAATGAAAGGAAAGATTAATGGCGTTTAGCACGGCGGTGAGACTCGTGCGTTCCTAATTAAAATCGGACGAACAAGCGCACGGCCAAGGATCAGTGGCTTTTAATGAGGAGCTTGTAGGCTGATTTGGGCATAATTTTCTGCTTAATAAGGCTGGTTTAAAAAGTCATTTTGGAGGGATGGCACTCTTTTGAACCTGCTCATTATCAATGAGGACACCTCACTTAAGTACTTCAGGAAACGGTGGCTTTAATTAATATAGAGCTGCCACGTGGCTGTGCTGACAAGACAGAGAGAGAGAGAAAGAGAGCGAGCGAGCGAGGGAGGGAGGGTTGAAATTGATGAAGAACTTTCAAGGGCAATGGTTTCATTAAGTGGCTTCATTACGAACTGAATAACTCTTTGTGTCATTTGAATTCCTGCCGCTTGCGCTGTACAGTGCAGACTGGGAGGTGATGTACTGTCACTCGACAAGTCTTGACATGAGAGAAGAGCTGTGTAGAGTCAGACATACTAACAGGCCCTAATGACCCCCCATTCAGAGTTTACAATTCACCACACACCCTTGTTATCTACATCAACGGGTGATAGGACAACGGGACAAAGCATTTGTAGCACAAGATTAGTGTTGTTAGGGGAGCAGGCAAACTCAGCGTGAGCACTGGTAAGTCATGTACTCGTTCTCAGCGAGTCATTGGTTTCTGGACATGGCCCACGCTGCATCAGGTCCAGATGAGGCATGCGGGGTTCGAGAGGGATGTTTGGCCTGAAGGGCTGAGTGCAGGCAGGCAGGGAAGGAGGGGGGCGTTGAGATTTATCTAGACTAGTCGTAGTCGATCTCTTCTGCAGTGAATTGGGCTAAAGACTCTCAAAGCCTCCTCATCCCATTGTACTAATCTGCTTATGGATGATTCTACAGTTCAGGATCTTTATCACGGGAAAGTGCTTCACTCCAGGGATTCCCACTTAAAGCCCAGTCAATCACTAACGCTTGTGTGCCTGTGCCACTTTTCTCTTTTTAAACTGCTTTTATGTTCTGCTAATTACACCTCACTTTTGAAGAAGTCTGAACTTTGAATTATGATCGCTTTTGATAGATTGATTGATACATAATATAGTTAATATTAACCTGTACAAATGCAGTACATAAAAAAAAAAAAAAAATTGATTTTTTTGGGGGGGGATTTGATCATGTGGACTTCATTGAGAAGGCTAAAAATATTATGCTGTACAAGGATAGTGCTGCTATAATTAATAAAATAAACACAACTCAGACATTGGGCTCTATATGAGTTCAGAGATTCAGGTAAAATAATGATTATGTTAAAACACAACCAACACCATCAGATCACCTTTTCTCTTTGTTCATCTGGCTGTTATAACTCAGGTAAAGCAGCCAAACAAAATCTAAAGTTAATGATTTAAGGGTCAAGAGCCCAACTTAAACAATCACTGATCACCATAATGGTGACTTAAAATTACGGTTTTCTCCTTCAGTGATTCTGCTTGTTAATATCAGGTGTCTTCAATGTTGGCAATAAAAAATAAAGAGTTCTTAATTCATCTTTGACGTCTGTCTGTTATTTCGATATTTTTGTTTAAAAAAAAACTGTAAATTTTACTCATTTTAAATGGTTTACTTTTAAGGAATTAATTTGATTAATTATTACCCAATTCTAATTTGTTCAATTTAATTAATAATATTGCTTGTAATCTGTTGCCACAATTTTATTGAGTAAATATAGCGTATTCATTTTTACAGTGTATAATTAATATAAACACATGTACGATATTCAGAATCTATAAACACATTTATGCAAACACAATATGGTTAATATGTACACAGTCTATAAACACATTTATACTAACACACAGAATAGTTAATATTAAACCTGAAACCTATATTTCACCTGTGGTGAAAACCGAGCTTTTAATGTTGTGTGTACGTCTATGTGGTGTTTTTAATACGCTTTAAGACAAACAATGTGCGAACTCATAAGTCAACACCATTGCTGAGTATTTCCTCCTTAAAACTGCAGTGATCTAAAGACAGTCTCAAAAACGCGGTTTGAAATCGCTGGTGTTTCTGACGTCACAAACTACCTTGTAACCAATCACGTCAACGTTTGATCGTCAACATGTGGATCTCTGAGCTGATGTGAATGGGTGGAAGAGGGGCTCATTTGCATAACTGCGTATACTAAATGAGGCAAGAGTGTATAGTTACATTCAAGCTGTTGTAGGGCATGAAGAAATAATTTTTCAAGGAAAAAAACGTTTAAATATTTCAGTTTGGTGATCAAAGATGAGTTATAAGGGATAAAATGATTTACTATAGGGGGACTTTAACATGTATATAAACGCAATCACTGTAAAAAGCGATCAGTTGACTTAACTTAAAAAAGTGAGGAAACCCGTTGCCTTATGCATAATTGAAAACATCAAGTTATGTGGAATTATCAAGTTCACATAACTTAATTTTTTCAATTACGCATGAAGTTTATTACTTAATAATTTTAAGGCATCGGGTTTCCTCATTTTTTTTAAGTTAGGTCAACTGATCTGTACAGATTTATTTTTGGTGTTTTTTGCCTTTATTCTGATAGTGTAGTTGGAGAGATGACAGGAAGCAAAGTGGGGGAGTGTGGGAGACAGGATCGCCACAAACCAGGACTCGAACTCAGGTCGCCCTAAGCACATTTCAGAGGGCTGCCCACGAGGCCATTGTCTCTGACTAAACACATCTATACATCTTTCTATATATTTTTCTTTCTTTCTTTCTTTCTTTCTTTCTTTCTTTCTTTCTTTCTTTCTTTCTTTCTTTCTTTCTTTCTTTCTTTCTTTCTTTCTTTCTTTCCTCAGACACTGCTTGCTTCTCTATTTTTTGTTTTTTTGTTTACTTTCTTTCCAATTTTAATTTCGACCAAAACATTACAACCGATTTGAATGGGTTATAATGGTTTCTAATTCTGAAGAGTGGATAGAGGCACGCCCATGCAGTGAGCAGGAGCACACACACAAGCACACACACACACACATACACGCACACACACCGGCTCATTTTAATCATCTCAATGGGATCCACAGACATGATTCCAGGCTTTTAGACTTGTTGATGTCATTCACACTCTTACCCCATGCAAACCCAATCAGTATCAGGTAATATCAGCCACTCTTTGAAGGATTAAAAAGAATAAATGGGGTTTTATGGCGTTTTGTCTGAGGGATAATGCCTCTGAAATATTGTAATAATGAAAATGGATTTGATTTATGTAATTTCTTTCTGACTTAGTTTTCTCCAGGATATGGGGGGTGGCAGAAGGGCTTCTTAACATGCTTTGACATTAAAGGGATCCAATTGTTTTTCAGTTCTTCTGCCCTTGAGATGGAAGCTTTAGAGTAGGATAGTGAGAGAAGAGATGTTCCCTAAAGCCTCCTCAACTAATACTAATATTCAAGATAAGCCCTTTCACAAATAACTTGTTATCGCACACGCAATACCACTGAAAGTCAATGATGTATAGTGTTTTTTGTTATATTTATCTTCATTGTTTCATGTTTGCTTTGTTCCTTTGTAGCACAACTGCTCACTTGTTTTGAATCTGCAGGCTCGTGGCTTTATCATGTTTACTGTAGAGTGACAATTTATTACCTCAATCCACTATAAAGCCCACCATAAAACAACACAAGGTAAATTACATTTTTTTTTAAATGTTTAGTTTCTCTAAAGAGTCTTAACATTTTCCATTTTCCACCTACAGTGGTTTGAATGATCTCGATACTGATTGATTGATCTTTCATTCTTTGACAAAAGAAGCCATATTTTTCCAGTTTCCAGGCCAAATTAAATTTAAAAATACAAAAGGCCAAAAAATAATTGCACGAAAACACACCTTTCTATTGAGCCGTCTTCACAGGCTGCACACAAGCACACAAGATTGACCAATTTAATGGATATTGTCTTAATAAAAGTATTAATTTCTTTTAAAAAGTTAGAAACTTCCCTGTATAAACTAAACTGAAAGAGAATTTCTTAATGAATTTATATGAAAATGAATTGGAATTGAATCTCAATGAAAATCTAAATGAATTGAGAGCTTAGTTTATAAAGCAGAATCAAATTGAATCAGGAAATATGTATCAATATACAACCCTACTTACAAATGAGGAAAACGTGATTATAATGAGCATGTTATAAGATGAAATACATGAATTATGCCTAGATGTCATGGCTTTGCAAATCTAAGTAAACCTCAGTCAAGATGGTGTTATTACTCAGCGATTTGAGTAATAGCCATCTGCATTTTGACAATTAGAGTGTGTAATGACAAGTGTTTGGTTTTATGTGATTAGAGGTGTGTTATGACCGGTCCTGCACCCCTCTGCTGCTCAGGTTGATGTGACAGCCCTCCATCCATCATGCTGAGAGGGGCCGATCCATGAGAGGGTGAGGGGGTGTATCTGGGGTAATATTCTCCCTCTTAATTACTCTGGAAGGATAATGGCCCAGATGACTTTGAGGAGGATCAAGACAGAACACAACAGATAAACTGATACTGGGTAGAATCACTCTCACATTCAGTATGAAGAAACATATATAGCCCTCAAAAGCTTGATAAACAGCCATAGAGTCTATTATAGAGTGCGCATATAGTGCATAGCATGAATGAACACTGCCTTACTGAGCCTGGTGTGTGTGTGTGTGTGTGTGTGTGTTCTTACGCTTTCGAGGAGGTCTCTTCATTATTGCCACTCCCCTGCACTTCCTCAGATAATCCCCACACCCTGCAGAGACTACAGGAAAACTGGCAGAAACACACACACACACAAACACTCACAATCTGCATACACACACCACTTCAAGCAGTAAATCAACTCTATAGGATGTTTTAGAGCCATTATTGAAAAATTAAGCATTTTGCTCTCTTTCCAGCAAGCTTACACTGGAAAAAAAGGTTTTATTCCAAAACAATTGCTAGAAAATTGCAAGTAAATTTCATAAATAATTACAAAGAAATGGCAAGTAACACGTTGAATCAAATGTGAAATTTCGAAGAATGAAGCAGAAATAGCATTTTCTTACTCCAATAATATTGTATTACAACTTTCATATTTACGAAAATCCCTAATAAATCTATTTGTTATAATATGAAATG
Organism: Rutilus rutilus; assembly: GCF_951802725.1. Taxonomy (NCBI): domain Eukaryota; kingdom Metazoa; phylum Chordata; class Actinopteri; order Cypriniformes; family Leuciscidae; genus Rutilus; species Rutilus rutilus. The sequence goes on from NC_140218.1 coordinate 24,242,669, forward strand.
CATATCACTATTTAGATTTATTTTAAATTCAAGTTTTAAGCATAAAAAAAAAAAAAGAAGAAATATCTGGAACTTAATTTAAGATATATTATTCATCTGCAAATGTATAACAAAAGGATGTTTAGATTTCATTACTGTAAACCGAGACAAAAATACACATTAGGAAAATTATTTTTCGCAGTGTAACAGACAATAACAGTCTTAAGTTATTCCTGGGCAACTGCCCTTTTAAAATGAACAGCCAAAAACCTTTACATTCTCCACCTGAAGCTTTTTGGGCCAATGGTTGACACTCTGTCCCTGTCAACCAATCATCTCTGGCCCGTGTATTGTTATCACATAACAGCAAACAATGGCTGATCCGTATCAGAGACTTACGACAGATAAATTTGCGTTCCTCTGCCCCTCCTGATATCTCTTATATTCAGAACATGGGATTTTCCATCATGTTCTTGGCTCTCTTTTCATTTTAATCATGACAATGGGATCAGATAATCCAGGCCAGAGAGTGGGTTTTGATTGTTCTGATTGAGTCTCTTTTGTTGGGCAGATATGTAATATGGAGTTGTAAGAGGATTTAACACAGTAGATTGTCTGATTTAATCATGTTTGCAGAGGTAAAGCAGCACTTACATGCTTGGAGGGGGTTAAACAGAACATGACAGTAGTTTGAGGCAGTGAAGGGTTTTGTTTAATACTCAATGGTCTGATCGCCGGTTTGAATGTTTCTAATTTGGAGCTAAAACTCCCCTACACTGCAAACATGAATATGTGCAGTTATTACCATAAGGAACGATTTCCACCAGAAGTGGCCCTTAAAAATGACACTAAATTATCTGGCCCTTCATTATAACCGCATGCCCAGGGCACACACTCCCTCAGATTCTTAAATGGGTTTTGAATACAACTCGTAAAAAATGCATCACACCTTGTGCAGATCAATTGCTTTAAATGTTTCTATATTTACATGCATATATTTGTACATCCTATTGTGGGGAGTATATAAATTCATAAGAATATATTCATAAATATCTTCTTGCAGTTATGTTATATTTATCCTCTCTATCTCCATCAGTGAGAGTTTCAGTCTAGCTGAGAGTGAAAGGCAGTGTGAGACAGAAGACACACACACACACACACACATATACAGGGCAGCATGGAGTGTGTGGGGATTAGGGGGAGATATACTCACCCCATCTATTAATCCCCTCAGTGGCAGGAGGAAGAGTCTGCTCACACACACACAAATGCATGACATTTTAGCATATCTGAATGGCGTTGCTTTATTTCTGTAGACCGGCAAACTGTTTGACTCTGGTTTACAATGACAACATTTCTGTTTGTGTCTGTGTGTGCATGTACATTACTGTCAGTTACCATCTTAATTCAGAAGTGACCATCTGACAGTGCCAGATCCAGTGATTACTTGTGTATAATCTATATGACTGGATGTTTATTGGTAAGTGTTAGTGTGTATTTATGTATGGATCTGTGCTAACAGTCATTATTTACATTAGAGCTGAATGGTTTTCTGTGGTCTCTGCTCTAATGCTCTGCTGTAATCCAGCTGAGAGCTCGAGCCAGTCTCAGACTGAGCAGGAACAATTTCCCTCACACACCCAATACAGAAACATTCTGTTTCATTCATCTCATGCAAGACTGGCCACATTGGGAATAAAAAAAAAATCTAATTTAAACCTAAATACAATGTTTTGAGATTTTTATTTTATCAATTTTTAATTGAGAATTTTAAAATAAAGCACCACTTTTGCCCTAAAATAATAAGAAATAATGTGATACTGCACTATTTCTATGGCACTAATCCAATAAATACTTTGTGGCTTACTGTGGTGATACCATAGTGCGATGATAGTATCTAATATCAATACCAGAGAGAGAGAGAGAGATGTACATCTCTATATCTGTAAAAACAACATATTTATTAACACATTTTTCACAATTTATTTATATTTATTGCTATTTTTAATGATCATTTAGCATTTTTGCAGCAGTTTACTTAAACTGGTCATGAATAAATAAATTCATTAATTAATTAAGTAATAAATATTCCTTGTAGTCATTCAATTAGTAAGAAAATTATTCATAAAATGGTATGTATAATTTAAAAATATATATTTACTAGATATTAACTCTGCATCACACTAAATGATTGCCATAATTATGTTTCCTGGTATTAGAATGGTACTTCAACGCTTCAAAGAACACCATGGTATTATTTTGATAGTTTTGTTAGTGAAACATTATCCAGTTATAACAAACATGAGAATACTAGATCATAAATCAGCAGTGCATATTACAGGTTTTCCAGTCATTGATGTTAATACCAGTAACATTCTGTTAATATCATAACTACACACATTAAGGTGCATCAGCTCTCAAAGTACATCTGTTGTGCCACATGTGCCATTTGGATCAGACGATCTCTTCCAGACAGGAGAGACAGACCCCCCATCTGCCTGTGTCTTCTCCCCAAGAAAGAGATCTCTTCTCTGGGTCATGGGTGGGCCTCTTCCCTCCCCTGTGAAGTATCATAGCTGCTGATTTGTGTGTTCATATTTAATGTGTGTTTGTAAGTGATTATGACTGATATCAGGTCACAGAGGCTCAGATTAACACCAATAACTGTAATGGCGACCAGCTGTTTAGTCTCTTACTGGAGTCTCTCTGTCTCTGGTTAAAATCACTCACTCTCCTGTCCTAGAGATTGTTCTAGATTAGGAGGGGGTGTGGCGGTGAACGGGGGTTTTGTGCTCAACCAAACGATGATCCATATTAAATCTCTCTAAAATGAAAATTGCAAAGATTTAGCCAGGGATCATGAGCAGTGGTGAATTTAATCACAACCTGCTGGTGGTGAAGTGAGTGTGTGTAATGTACCAGCATTGTAAACCAGGATTACTGTATTTATTTACTGTTAATGTACACTGTAAAAAATGGGATTATAGCATAGTTTTAACAGAAAATGTCCTTGCTGTATACAGTGAATAAGTGTAATGAATCTAACGGGTAAGTTTACAGTAAAATATTGTTAAATTTACTGTTCTTGGACATGAAAAAGAACACGCCGCCTTATAATTTACAGTGAAAAGTTGTAAATTGGTATTCCCATAATTCCTTTATATTTGATGGTTAAATAATTTTTATTTATTTTTTATCAGTTATGTACATGTTTATTGCATTATTTTAGTGTTGTGTTTGTTACCATTTTGTATCGTTTTGTGCACCTTCAATACATTAGTAATTACCTCAAGTTGTGGAAAGGCTTTTTGGTGAGCTTTGACTATGTGGCTTTCTCATTACCACCTGTGTTTTTATGGTGGTTGTCAGTAAAGTACAAATCAGATTTTTTTTACTTCAGTATGTTGGTAAATTGACATTATCCGTTAATGAAATACTATGTTTGTTTGTTTTTTTACTGTATATTTTTACAGTAAAGTTCTGGCAACCTCAGATGCTTAGTTTTACAGCACATTCTTAATTAAAAAAATTAAAAAGGTATTTTCTTGATTCACACGCAAGAATTCACACACTTTCTCTTGATCTGAGCGGTAACTTTACTTTACATCTGTGAGTCACATGTGTTGTGTTTTCTACCCCAGGGCTGTGTGTGTGTGTGTGTGTGTGTGTGTGTGTGTGTGTGTGTGTGTGTGTGTGTGTGTGTGTGTGTGTGTGTGTGTGTGTTTTGCTGTGACACCTCTGAGTGTGAGACTCATGTCTGACCGTCCTACTTGTGCTCACCTTCATCTGTGTCTGTTCTTTCCCTAAACACACGTGATGGATCGCTCGCCTCTGAGCAAATCTCTCTCTCTCTCTCTCTCTCTCTCTCTCTCTCTCTCTCTCTCTCTCTCTCTCTCTCTCTCTCTCTCTCTCTCTCTCTCTCTCTCTCTCTCTCTCTCTCTCTGTGAGTGTGCTCCTGGCTTGATCTCTCTATATCTCTTTCTCTTTCCCTCACACATACACACACACACACACACACACACACACACACACACACACACACACACTGTCTTTCCATCTCTGCCTGTCTTCAGTAAGTGTGCTTGGCTGTTGATTCGTTCTCAGAACACAGTCGTGTATAGAGCAGATGGTGACCGTATTCAGTTTTCCAGACTTGCATTAAACGTTCGTTATCGACCACAAATGCAGCCAAGCTCTTCTTCCACCACCAGCACCCCCTCAACCACCATAAACTTACCCCCTCCACACACACACACACACACACATTTTCTCTCTCTTTGTCTTGTCATAAAACAAGTAAGATCCATTATCTCTTGGTACTTTTTCTATATTATACATTATTATTATACAGCAAAGCTGCATTTACTTGATAAAAAATACAGTAAAACATGTAATATTGTGAAATATTATTTCAAATTTAAATAACTGTTTTCTATTTTAATATATTTTAAAATGTAATTAATTCCTGTAAATGCAAAGCTGAATTTTCAGCATCATTACTCCAGTCTTCAGTGTCACATGATCCTTCAGAAATCATTCTAATATGCTGATTTACTGCTCAAGAAATATTGAAAAAACTGTTGTGCTGCGTAATATTTTTGTGGAAACCGTGATGCATTTTTTCAGGATTCCTTAAATAGAAAGTTAAAAGGAACAGCAGTTTTTTAAAATAGAAATCTTTTGAAACAATGTATGTACTGCCACTTGATCATTTTATTGTATCCTTGCAGAGTAAAAGCATTCATTTTTCCAGACCTTACTGATCACAATCTTTTGATTATCATTATATCGGATTGTCTGTCATTGTGCTGGAGAATTGTCACTTTGTGGACAGACAAATTGCTTACTGCCCAGAAATGTCCCATGATGCCCCTGGTTAGGACGCAGTGTTAATCTCCATGTTGCATGCTGAGTAATACATGATTACATCCTTCCTTACATTTGCAGAAATAAAGGTTCTTCAATGATTCAACAAAGAACCCTCTTAAAATTGGTAAAATGTTTGAGGTGAGGATAAGTAAAAGTAAAGCTCTGTATGAGTATCATGTCCAATCATATCTATAGCACAAATTGTTTTTCTCGTGCAATTTATACGCAAATAATCATTTTTACGTGCATATGATACGTATACGCATATGATACGATATGTAAACCCCTTGGGTAGGATTAGTGGTGTGGAGTAGGTGCGCATTACACGCCATAAAGTGCGTATCGTATGCACGTAAAAACTCTTTTTTGTGTATAAATGCCAGATAAATACAATTCGTGCTATAGATACGCATTTTCATGAGATCGTGTTGGATGTTCTGATATAAACCAACAGTTTGTAAACACTTTTAAATGTAGCAAATCCACTTACAGGAATTACATCAGTAAAATAAGAACTGCACAAAAGATAATAAACTATTTTTACTGAATAATTATAGTAAGTGCTTTAACAAAAACAAGCTTCACATTTCTATATTTAACTCAGGATCATCCCATTGACTTCATTACTGTAGAAGCATTTTGCGTGCTTTTATAAACTTTAAACCCTTTTTAATTATATTTATTTATCTAAAGTATTTATTTATTTAGTAACTAATTTATTTATTTGCAAAAATCCACCAAGCTTTGCATGGTCCTCCAGTTCTCCATGATACTGCAATCCTGGCTCTCCTCAACAATCACACTAGCATTGCTGCGTACCATGACACGATATCACACTTTACACACTGGTGCACAGACAATTTTCTCCATCTCAATGTTGAGAAAACAAAAGAACTGGTCTTTAATGCACCCAGTCTCTGTCGGATCTCCATTCATGGCAACATAATAGAACAGGTTGAGAAATTCAAATATCTTGGACTCACCCTGGATAACAAGCTCACTTTTGACTATCACATAAAGGACATCCATAAACGCTCCCAACAGCGTCTGCATATTCTACGAAAACTAAGTTCCCTTTACATTGCCCCTCATCTTCTGTTACTACTGTACACAAGTATTATCCAGCCCATTCTGTTATACTGTTCTACCAGTTTTTACACCATGCTGTCAGTCACCAACAAAAATAAACTGAATAAAATCACAGACATAGCTTCAAAAATAATACACTCCCCTACACCCAACATCTCGGAACTCAATGACAGAGCAATAGCCCGCCTTGCCCGGACAATAATAACAGACCCAGAGCACCCCCTCAACGTCCACTTCACTCTCTTGCCCTCCGGGCGAAGATACAGGACCCTAACATGGAGAAGGGCTCGTTTCAAAAAGAGCTTTGTACCATCTGCAATTTCAATCCTTAATAGGCCACAAAGTTGAACATTCACCTTTTTGTGTTCTTGTTGTTGCTGTTACATGTGTTTTGTTGTTGCTGTTACATGCCAGTTGCGTGTGCTGTATGATAATCTGTGAGAACAAATTTCCCGTTAAGGGACAATAAATTATCTATCTATCTATCTTCTCCAATCTCAGTCTTCCTCCAATCTTAGTTTCCCCATATTGGATGATCAAATATCCCCAAAATCCTGAAAACTTCTACTTAAAGTTTCTAAAACCACCTACAACTTTTAAGCTACCACATGCGGTATAGACCTTCTGTCTAATAAACTTCACACATAAAGGCTTTTTCAACTTTTTTAAACTTCCAGGCAAGACTTTGTCAAATTGAACACGCCTTTGTTACGCCTGTACCAAAGAAAGATAATGCTCCTGTGGATGATTTTAACAATTTTCGTCCCATTTCTAATCTTCCTTGTTTGGCAAAAATACTTGAGCGTGTTGTTGCCTCTCAACTCTGTAATCATCTTAGAACCAATAACCTCTTTGAACCCCTTCAGTCAGGTTTTCGTAAATTCCATAGCACTGAAACGGCGTTGGTCAAAGTTACCAATGACTTGTTGATGGCCTCTGATTCTGGAGCTACCTCACTTCTTATTCTTCTTGACCTTAGAGCTGCCTTCGATACTGTGGATCATGGTCTATTACTTACCCGTCTGGAGAGTGTTTTTGGTGTGTCCGGGACAGTTTTAGACTGGTTTAAATCCTATTTTACTAACCGTTCCCATTTTATTTCGATGTGTGGCTTTAGGTCTGACACTCACTGGTGTTCCTCAGGGATCAGTTCTAGGCCCTCTACTCTTTAACATTTATCTATCTCCACTTGGGCATCTGCTGCGATCGCTTGGCCTTAATTATCACTTTTATGCTGACGATACCCAAATCTACATCCATTCTAAATCTGGTGAAGACTTTGATGCTTGTTATCTTTCTGGCTGTATTTCTGAGATTAAAATATGGATGAATAATAATTTTCTTTGCCTGAACAGCGGGAAAACTGAGATTATGCTTATAGGTTCCCGTCATCAAATTCGCAAAGCGGCTTCATTGTCCCTGTTTGTTGATGGCTCTGTTTTAGAGACTCATAGTAAGATGAGGAATCTTGGTGTAATTTTTGACACCAGTCTCACTTTCGATTTCTTTGTCCAGAGTACTGTGAAGGCATCCTTTTTCCACCTCAGAAATATTGCCAGACTACGCCTAATGTTAAACTTATCTGTCGCTGAAAAGCTGATTAATTCTTTTGTGGTCTCGCGGCTGGATTATTGTAATGCAGTTTTAACTGGAGTTTCTAAAACCACAATTAATAAACTGCAATATGTACAAAATTCTGCTGCCCAGATCTTGACTAGGAAACAGTTCTGAAGTCCTTACACTGGCTCCTGGTCAGGTTCCGTGTTGATTTTAAGATCATGATGTTGACATACAAGGCATTACACGGCTTAGCTCCGCAATACTTATCTGGTTTATTAACCACTTACACTCCAAGTCACCGACTGCGCTCCTCACAGGGTAATCTGTTAACTGTTCCACAAACGCACCTAAAATCTATGGACGACAGGGCTTTTTCTGTCTATGCTCCTACACTTTGGAACTCTCTCCCCCCTGAACTTAGGGAAGCACAGACTTTTGGCATTTTTAAAGCTCTGCTCAAAACACATTTTTTCAAACTTGCATTTGAATGCTGATGTCTTATTGTGATCGTTTTAGTTATTTTTATATTGCTGTTTTTGTTTCTATTAATTTTTATTTGTAGTACTTCCCGGTGGACTGTGATTTTATGTACAGCGCTTTGAGAAGCTGCTTTTAAAGGCGCTCTATAAAATAAAGTTTATTATTATTATTATAACATACTGTCGAGTGCTACAGGCGTGGACTAAAACCATAGACTGTAAAAAAAAAAAAAGAAAAAAAAAGGTTAAAACCCAGAAGACTAATTGGCCACTGGTTCCCTCAAGATTTCCTATTCTCAGAAAGAAAAAAAAAAATTTGTACAATTTATGGAGGAATAAACTGTTTTGAACAATTTAGTATTTTTTTAAGAATTGTATTAGCCTACGATTTTGGTTAAGACTTTCAAAGAAATTAATAAAAGAATACATCAAATCAGTTACAAGTGAATTATAAGGCAACGGGTTTCCTCAATTTAAGTAAGTAGACAGAACTCAGAAAAACTTGTTAGTTTTAAGTTAACATTAACATTTTTAAGTAACTGCAATTTATATTAAGTTAATCCAACTTAAAATAAAAAGTTATCACAAAACATTTATTTTGTTTAAACTATTACTTGTTTACTTGGTAAACTTGAAATTGGAATTGTCAAGTTTAAATAACTTATTTTTTTTCAATTACGCATAAGTTTATAATAATTTTAAGGCAACTGGTTTCCTCACTTTTAAGTTAAGTCAACTGATCACTTTTTCAGTGTTTAGGGGTTTTCAATTTATGAGTAAAATAAAGCCTGTGGTAAACATCAACATAAACTGCACACATTCACACTCCAAACTGTCTTACTTATTAGAAACATACCTTAAAAATAAATAAATAAAAATAACAGCTTCAAAATTCACGTTTTCGATATGAGTATGTGTAATTTACGTTGTATAGCAAAATGTTCAAGTTATGTTTACCACAGGCCTTATTTTACAAATTGAAACCCCCCATTATAAAACCCCATAGGAAAATCTTGAGGGAACCATTGACGGATTAGTTTTCTGAGTTTTGATGTCATTCCTTATAGTTTTAATTGGCACATTAATTCAATTCAACAAGTCAATTGCTCCTCTTATGTGCAGAATGCACGTCTTTTAACATCTTCTCATATCTTTTGCCTCTCCCTCTCACTTTCCCTTTCTCTCTCTCTCTCTCTCTCTCGCTCTCTCTCTCTCTCCTCTTTCACTGTAATCAGAATTACAGAGAAAGATAAACCCTGTTAGCAGTGAATAAGCTCTAATCTCCTTCATGAGGCAAAGATGAACACTAATCCACATCTGTCCATACAAAATGTTTACCACTTATATTTCATACTGTCCTTCACATGCCATGTATACAATCAGTCATATGTGAGAGAGAAGAATATATATAAACTATATGTGTATGTAATGGAGTGCATGTTGTATAAGGTATTTGCAATGCACAGTGCTTTTTTGGACAAATTGAGCTTATGGTCAATCTAAGACATAAATATGCAGCGATGAATGATTTAGCTTATGCATTACTCAAGATTACTCAGCGAGGTCAAAGCTTAAAGGCACTGGCATGGCTTTGTGTAGGTGTTGATGATCACATAAAAAAGGCTGAAAGAGTGAAAACAAGACTCTAATGGAGGAAACTTCTGCTACAGCCTTGCACTGCATCTACTTGTATTCTAACACGCTAACTGCATTTGCACTGTGATTCAGTTAGTTGTAAGTTAACCAAAAAACTATTTATACAGACATTGACTGTATGCATGCTGCATAGGCATTAAATGGTCTTTATTTCATGTCTAGGTCTCCCAAGGCGCTAGACCAGATCAGTGCTGGGTCTGATTTTTGTATGAATCATCTGTGCAATAGGACACCATCTGGCAAAAGCCCGATTAAGAAGACAGAGTGTATTTTGGCTGACCACGCTTTTGCTCATGCATTAAGCAGAGTGTATTGAGCTCAATATCACCTTTAAAATACATATTAAATATATTATTACATATTATAAAATTATATATAGGCCTATCCTTTCATTTAGATTAACTTTGGAGTGATTTGACGCACCTAATAATGTTGTTTCTCTATGCCACTCTTTTGTGTTTTAAAGGAACATGCCAACTTTTTGGGACTTTGGCTTATTCACCATATCCCCCAGAGTCAGACAAGTCCATACATACCCTTTTCATCTCTGTGCGTGCCGTAACTCTACCTGACACACCCACCGCTAGCCTAGCTTAGCACAAAGACTGGAGGTAAATGGCTCCAGCTAGCATACTGCTCCGAATAAGTGACTAAATAACGCCAACATTTTCCTATTTACATGTTGTGATTTGTATAGTCACAGCGTGTACAAATAACAAGGTCACATGAGACACAGACATTTTCTAACCGTATACATACTGGGAACTATATTCTCAGAAGGCGAAGCACTGCTACTTGGGCGGAGTGATTTGCTCGCAGCGCCTGAGAAGCCCCGTGGTGAGGAGCATAGAGTTCGCTTAGAGTTGGAGTAAATCACTCCGCAGAAGTAGCAGTGCTTCGTCTTCTGAGAATACAGTTCCCAGTATGTATACGGTTAGAAGATGGCCATCATTATACGGTGAATAAGCTAAAGTCCCAAAAAATCTTAAAATGTTCCTTTAAGAGGATGTAGAATATTCCATAAATTGACTAAATAATGAATGTCCAGATAAACAGTTTATTTCTCAAGAGTTTGCTCTTTCATTGCTCTGTAAAATTCCTTAGGAAAAATAAAAAGAGACAACTGCTGACAATTGTTGATATAGAGGTATAAAATGAATATGGATACACCTATACCATTTGGTCTTGGAAGAATTTGATGAGAAATGTTCATGTTGAGATCTCTAAAGCAAAGGTCTTCAAACTTTACAGAGAGAATAAAGAGAGATGAAGTAGGGACTGTTTTTTGCATATTAAGCCTGCTCTATAAAACAATATTAATGTATTTACATGCTTTGTTATAATGCTCACATTGTAAAGCCATACAGTACACTATTTAATTTGACTTAATACATTTTAATGTGGGAGGAACAATGAAGCTGTGTACAGCTATGAAGTTGAAACTTTCTCAACAACAATCAGTTTGAGATCCAATAATAATTGACAGCCCCACAGAGGTTGAAAAAATCTTTATTTTCGCAATAGAAAGCAAAAGACTGTTGCAAAAGACTCAATTTGCTCTCCATTTAGGAGAAACAGTTGGGTTTATTATTTGTGCTTTTACTTGCTTATGAGGAGTTGTTTGTGGTAACTCTTTACCAGATGTTTCAGAGCACACAATTCACAAAAAGATATTGTCAGTTTAACACCACAACAAATTCACTCAAAATGACATGAGTCCTATTATTCAAAATGAGTGAAAAGGATATATTTGACGGCCACAGTGATTTGAAATGTTATGTTGTCATTGTATTCGTATGGTCATACTGTACTCCATCCATCCATCCATCCATCCACGTCTCTATCACCCCCCACTCTCTCTCTCTCACACACAGACACACACACCTACACACAGCGTGGTGGGCCACCTGTCTCTAATGGCTGTGATCTGCTGAGTTGCGTAACCAGAATGTCCATCAGCTCCGGCCTCCTGCTGACAGCGCCACAGTGGTCCGTGTGTTTGTGTGTGTACACTTGTGCAGAATGCTGCATCTATTAGCGTTCGAGCATAACCCATGGATTCCTGCCGGTCAGAAAACTTTCAAGAGGCGTCCTTGTCCCAAGGAAATTACGAGCGCTTTTCACCCACACTGAGCTGCCCACTGCCCCAGATGACTTAATCTGTTAAGCGACGTTTACCACTGAGGACGGTGCCTAATAGAGAATCTGCAGTGATTTAAAGGGATTGCTTTAATTACTGTGATCTGTGCGCCGTATTTATTTAGTAGGATCTAAAGTAAAAAGCCAAGCGTTTGGCACATAACTAATGCGAACCATTAGTCTGATTATGTTGTCTTGTACTCTGGTACGAGCCGTGCACCTCTCGCTCTCGCTCTCTCTCTCTCAGGAGAGACGGGGTGTAATGGCTTTTAAATAATGGTTCATTGTTGCAGTTAATCCAGATTAACGGAGGATATGCTGTCTCCGTTATGTAGTTAAGAATGAATCTGTCTACTGACTTTTTGGCACAAATTTCATTTATGATCCAAATCCCATAGTAACAGCGATACAGCTGTTCTCCCAACCTGCACTGATATTCATTAATTAAACTTTTTTGTGTGTTGTTGGGACGGCAGTGACAGGACATGCACCTTATTGCAGGCCTGGACATCTCGTTTAATATTTGATGAAATGTATTTTACAGTGTTCTTGGACATGTGAGTGAGAAGACAGCTTGACCAGGCACTGTGTTCCAAAATCCTCCCCCGTGCAGTCCACACTTCCCTCACGTCCATCTCTGATGCGTGTGTGTGTTTGGCGTGGTGGTGTTAGAGGTGTGAGATCGGCGTGGATGTGCTGCCAGGTGGCTCGGCCCACTTGTTCGCCATTGACTTTTACCTTAAATACTGTCTCCCTGATCCAGTTCTGCAGCCTGTTATTCAAATCTTTGAGGGACACTTCTGTCATCATTTACTCACCCTCATGTCATCCCAAACCTGTATGACTTCTGCTGAACACAAGAATATTTTGAAGAATGCTTCTGTCCATACAATAAAAATCAATGGGGTAAAACAACATTGGACCTAACTGTCTTTCATTGTATGGACAGAAAAAGAGATTAATTATTTTGTGTACAAATGTGTGTTTCATTTTTCTAATATAGGTTCATTTGAAAAACTTGCCTCTACATTTGGAAAACTCCCAGAAAATACCTTTACATACAATTCAACTGAATACTAGTGGCATTAAAATAGCAACACAAATTATGATTGCCACTTTTACGTTCATTGGTTTCAGATAAAACTGAACACTTTTAGCACAACTAACTTTGAAAGTTCAGTGAAAGGTGCAAGAAGCAACATACTATTATTTTGCATGCTTTCCTAATGAGCCTAGGCTTATTTTATCAGATACTATCAGAAAGCAATCGTGAGGACTACTGTTGCTCATGTTTTGATACTTTGATTTAAACAAACCCCAACCCTAAGTATTAACTATGGTGTGTAACTCGTCCTGAACCGTTTGGGTGAAACAGACTTTTACAGCTGGTGGAACATAAAAAGTGCATTGAAATGGTCACAAATCTAGAGACCAAAATACCATAGACTGAAAGGGATAGTTCACTCATAAATTATGTCATCATTTACTCCCCCTCAAGTTGTTCCAAACCGGTATGAGTTTCTTTCTTCTGCTGAACACAAACAAAGATATTTTGAAGAATGTCGAAAACCAAACAGTTGATGGGCCCCATTGACTTCTATAGCATTTGTTTTTCCCCATTTGGAAATCAATGGCTACCGTCAAATGTTTGGTTACATATTCTTCCTAATATATTCTTTTATGTTCAGCAGAAGAAAGAAATGCATACAGGTTTGGAATTACATGAGGGTGAGTAAATTTTTGGTTGAACTATCCCTTTAAGGAGACTCTTAAGACTTGGTCCATAAGAAAACGCCTTACACTGTGCTAAAAAAAAAACACCTTAAAAAACTTTAGCAACCGCATAGCAACACCCTGGTAACCGCCCACAACATCCAAGCATCATGGTAGTGAGTTTTGCATTGTCAAACATTCATATTTTCTTCCAAAAATATAAATATCTAGACATAAATGAATAATAATTGTATAGTTCATAGAGCAATGAGCCACTATAATGCAGGTACACAGTCACACTCCTCTGTTACCTTACAAAATGGATTACGTGCAGGATATTTCAAACCATACTTAGTGAATGTTTATATCTCTCTCTCAGTCTCTCTTTCTCTCTCTCACACACACTCTTTCCAGCTCTCAGATTGCAGATTATTACAGATATATTGCTATAATTATCTAACTTTATAGCACCTTTAAATGTCTCATGTAGTCAGAGTTATGGACTTAATATTACAAAGAGGGTTGAGGCACAAGGATGCCTTAATAAAATCAAAATCTCAGCGAAGCCAATCTCCATTTATTTTGTGCCTGTTTCTACATATTTAACCTTTGTGTATGTGTGTGTGTGTGTGTGTGTGTATAGAAACAGAAAACGAAAAATATAAAATATATAAATGATTAAACTTTGGATCAGATGGTTAAATGTATGCATTTTAAGGCAGTGTTTTAACAATCCAGATATAAGTAACTGACAAGTGTCAGAGCTGTGAGGATGAATCATATGTCAGCTGCCCGCAGTTCAGTTATTTATTTAATTATGACTCATGTGTTTGGGCCATTTCAAATGTCCACTTCTGGAACATCTATATACATGCTATTAGCATTAAACAGTCATTTATGAGGTGATAACACGTAATAAGGTTCTCGGGTTCTTGTTCCGTTGTGTAATCAGGAAGAGAGTATTTGGCCAGTTATGATGTTTCTTTACAAGCTTCCTGTTCACAGTTCACTTTAGGATTCAGTTTAAGGTCTTATTAATTGTTTTTAAGGGCCAACATGGCTTGACATCACATTACATTTCTCTCAGTATCAGACTCAAAGGTATTAGCCTAAATGGCCTACATCGGTCTGTTCCTACGTCTCGTCTAAAGTTTAAGGGTGATCGTTCTCGTTTGTGGTCACATGGCTTTGGCATAGTTTGCGACTTCACTTTCGATTCTCTCCCACTGTAGATGCTCGGTTCAAGTTCAGTTCGGCTATAAGCAGCTCTACAGAAGACGATACTGTCATTATTCAGCTCAAATTAGTTATTCAGTCAGTGATTGTCAGACGAATTTTTTTTAATATTAATATGCAGTGGGGTCTTAAAATATGAAATGTAGAAAAATTCAGCTTTATATTTTTTCTTAGAAATGTCATTATTTTTTCCTTCATTATAATAGGATGGTTGTATCACCAAAATTATTTAGTTAGTTCATTTTTATTTTATTATTGAAAATGTTTTTAGTTTTTTTTACCAGTGCATTCTTTAAAATAGCTTTTTATGTTATATGACAAAAAAGAAACCATGAATTATTTATTTTTTGGGGGGAGTGTATGATCCCTTTAAATCTCTTTATTTAATTACTCTAATTGTGCAGCTCTTTGGTCACCATTTGTTGTTTTTAAAATGTGCTATAGCAATAGATGTGACTTGACTGACTAAAAATCATGAGTTTAGGCACAGGGGGTTCAATTAAGTTTGTTGTGTCTCCCCAAACCGGTTTGTTTTCAAGTGTTTTTTATGAAGGACTTTTTTTTTTTTTTTTTTTGCTACCTGTTTCCAGCTTTGCTCTCACCTGGTGTCACAGTGGAATCCAAAATGAGATATTTGAATGGCCCACGCTCTGCCAAAACCCGGCCAGAGCTGTTTACTCAGTGATGGGAGCACATTTGGGATCTGTTCAAATTCAAAGACATGCCAAATCATTCTCTCTTTCTTCTTCGTTCCCCCTCCGTCGCTTTGTGCGCCCGTGTCTGTGCCTCTCACCCTCACCCTCTCTCTCCCTTGTGGTAAATGGAGATGTGAAATATTTAAACACACTTTGTTGTGCGGGGACAATGCACTCTAGCAGATGGACAGGCCCCGCACGGGTTGGATGTATGCAAATCTCCATACAAAGCAGCCCAGGATGTTTTCAATCTAACACCAGCGCCTCAGGCCCTGTTTTAATCCCCCTTTACCCACAGCCAGCCTGGTTTTTTATCAAGTCAAACGCCGTAAGCGCTGTGTCAACCTGGACATCTGGCCCCACCACGAAACCAGAGGGAGAGCAAGACAGGCGAGCGAGTGTGGGAGAGAGGATCTGGCTGGCCTGAAACATTTGGAGATGGGTATGGGATATGGAAAGACTCGGAGAGATGAGTAAAGGACTGTGTGGGATTGTATTGGAGCTTCTGAATAAAAGCTCTCTAACCCTCTTACTTCACTCTGCCGCCTCTGTGGAGATTCAGGCCTGGGAGGCTTACGTTTGCCTTGGAGGTAAACATGTTGCTGAGACGCCCTCTCTCTCTTTCTCTCTGTCTGTCTTTCGTTTCTCCACCACTTCTTCTTTCCCTGCCGCTTTCTTTTGCGTTTTCAAAGGAAATGAGTGATGCTGGGGGCTGTCGGGTTTGAATTATTGCTTTCTGATGTGACAAATGAAGCAGAGAGCAGCCAGACACCTGGAGACACCTGGCACCGCGGCGCCGAGCGAGCGCACCATCACACAGGCATGCGCACAGCTACACGGACACTCCTTATTCAATTACTGGCTCAATTAAAACATCGAACCGATGGTGCGTGAAAACTTCACATTTCCATGTTACAACACCCGCTAACTGATGAACTGATAAACCAGCCGGTTTACTGGAGCCGACTGATGTCTGAGAGGAAAGAGGGTGGGTTTGATAGATGGTTTGTCTAATTGGATATGCGAGTATTCAGCGGAGTCTACTAATATCTAGGCCAATGATATATATGATGTTCACAATAAAGGAAAGGAAAAATCTACACTCTTAAATTCATTTTATGAATTAAACAGCTTGTAAACACACTTTATCTCAAGGAAAACTATTTAAATAACCTGTTAAACATGGAAATATTATGTTAAGACATTTCTCCTTATATAAAACCTTTTTTGCATAAAGGGTTTTTGAGTCAAAAATTAAGTCAAAATTGAGTCAAGAATCCCATGCAGGGTATTTAACACCCCATTGAACCTTTTTTTGTGCCAAGTTATTAGAAATGTACTCTTTGGATTTCATATGGTTTTAAAATACATCAGTCAGTGTACTCATCTTGATGTTGCATCCTTTGAAGAAATCTGAGGTACATTTTACTTTTTAGGTTCGGATCTCACACCACATGACATGACTTTGCTGTTTCATTAAAAGTTCAGATTATCAAATATTTTAAAAGACTTGAGGGTCTCAGTCTTGAGGGTCTTTCTCTATGATATCATTTCCTGTTTGATCTTATCACATTATACAAAAGCATACAAAAAGTTCATATAAAACGTTTCAAAGCAGCTCCACAAAATAATATACAAATATTCAGTAAATGATATTCAGTTCAATAACTGTATCAATGTTACAAAGTTCTTTAATTATGAAACAAGTTCAATTCAACTCTACAGAAGACAAGTGTCATTATTAAGCTCAAATCAATTCAATGTTCTTTCAATTCAGTTGCATCACATGCCTTTGCAAACATTCATTTTTGCAGTGAAGTGTTTCAAATATTTAATTATATATAAAAATGTTAAAGGAAGAAAACAAATCAATTCCCTGTTTTCATTCTTTTAGTCTTTTGTTCTTCAGTTTTTTGCACATTTTTTACTTTATCCCCCCAAAAATATTTAATTTAGTAACTAAAACCATGTTCATCAACAGAAGGTGTGTTCAAGTAATTGTATATATAAAATACACCTCATCAATCTACACCTTCTCTTTGTTTTTTTCCAGAGAAATGTAGAAAAAAATTCACCTCTGGCTCTCATGTGAGACGGAAGGTAAGCAAGAAACATCCCCTCTCTCTCTATCTCTCTATATGTGTGTGTGTTTGTGTGTTTGTGTGTGTGTGGGGCAGACGTACCTGTCTCTTTCACAGCTGCCTCTCAGACTGCAGGAGCCCAGCTAGCATGACACCTCACATCTCTGAACAACAGGGCCTGAGGACTGGAAAGATAAACACACACACACACACCGCTGCTCCAGCCCTCCAGACCACCACCTGCCTCCATGCACTCGTCTGCACACAAAAACACAAGATTGTCTCTCTTCCTGCGTTTTTCTTTTCATAAACTTCATCTGGCATACCCGCATTACCTTCCTATGCTCACGTTAGTCTACATGCATACACAAAAATTAATATTTGTATGATTTTTGTACGATTATATACATGATCAGTGCCTAAGGCCCTGGTTGCACGCTGCAGGCCAGGCTATGACCCTGTACGGTCCCAGTGACCCTCACTGAGTTCACTCATTCCTTCAGGTGCAACACAACACACACACACATATTTGACTTTCTAACATGGTTTCTATTGTTTTTTATACAGCGATTTCTCAATCCTCTTCACCTAAAATGAACACTCAAACAAACCTTTTTGCAGTTTTAGATCTTAGTTAAGACATTATTTAGTATGGTTATTAAGCCTTTTTCTCTTGAATATCATCTGGTCCTCAAAATGTAGGTGATTTCCGTACATTTGATGTTTGTAAAACCTGACACGCACACAAATACGCCATCTATATAGATAACACAACTTGAAGGTGTTTTTTGTTTGTTTGTTTGTTTTTATTTTATATGAGAGATTATGGCCCTGACTTAAAAAAAGGCAAAAAGAAAGAGAGAGAGAGATAGTTGGGAGAAAGAGCGAGTAAAGAAAGAGAAATCTGGGGGTAAAAGCAAGTGTGAATCTGACAGACCAGATTGCCTGGCAACAGAATGACCATCATCTGGTGCAAGAGAAAGAGTGAGAGAGAAAAAGAAAGGGATTGAACATAAAAAAGAGAAAATATGGTGGCAGTTATAGTTTCCACTATGCCAATACCAAATAATCATTTTGACTGAATTAATTATCTTCAGATGTCCATTTTACATTTACAGTATGTGAGAGTCAGTTGTGTTAATCGTAATTACATGTATCAGAAACCTTTGCAATAATAATGACGCTGAAGCAGAAAACTTCTCCTCTGTGTGAATAGGACATACGAGCAGTGTCAAGGGTCAAATCTTCATTTAACGATGGGGTATTATTACAGAGATTCCCACTGGCCCCATCAGTGAATGACATTTTGGTTTCCTGATGTCTGGTTGAGACTTTTAGCCAAACATTCTGGGCTGACTGTCACAGCACAGCCTCAGGCACAAACTACACCAGTCCCCTCTCTTCACACACAGCTCACACTCGCTCCAAACACGCTGGAGGAGGGGGACATCAACCTAGACTGTGCCAAATTATGTTTTGTATTCTTAATCTATATTTTATTTGTAATATTTTAGTATAAAATGAAGCACACTGTATCCCACAAAGCAGCGCTCTCAAATTTTTGAACTTTCATTCCTGTGACCTGGAAGTAATATCGACCATGATTTTTAGAAGTTCTTTCTTCACTCATTATTTTACAACCATTTCAGGGGACATTTACACGAAAACAATGTACAAAAAAAACGGAAGAGTCGACAACTTTGTCAAAGCAATGCAAAACGCTGTATTATTCATGACTGGCCAGTAGTTGGCGATGTCTAATATGCATGCACATGATGTCACCGTTTTCAAAAACAGTTTATACAACAATAATGGTATTGTTTTCAAAAACTTGCTCTTCGAAACCTGTTTTCAAGTTTGGGTTTTCAGGCCCCCAAAACGCTGTTGTTGTGTAAATGAACGGCCAAAATGCATACAACTTTTCCGTTGTTTAGTTGAAAACGGTGTCGAACTCAATATTTGATTAAAATGCACAATAAATATGCAACATTATGAGATCACTACTACTGTTTGAAACAATGCTTCATATGTTCTCTCACATTGGCTTCATGTTCAAATATAGTAGGCAGTATACAACACACTACAGTATGCATTAGGCTAATGTTGCATTCTGAATATAACCATGTTGCTCATTCAGGTGTCCCAGATACTTTAACTATGTCCGAAATCACATACTGTGAGAGTATTTACTGCATTTGATGAAAAGCTACATTTTCAGCATCATTTCTCCAGGTTTTATTGTCACATGATCCTTCAGAAATCACTTTAATATGCTTATTTGCTGCTCAAGAAACAATTATTGAAAACAGTTGTGCTGCTTAATATTTTTGTGGAAACTGAGATCAGGATGCTTTGATGAATAGAAAGTTCAAAAGAATGGGATTTATTTGAAATATATATATATATATATATTTGTAACAATGTAAAAGTCTTTACTGTCACTTCCGATCAATTAAATGCATCCTTACTGAATAAAAGTATTAATTTCTTTAAAAAAATAAAAATAAATCTTTCTGACCAGTGTTCCACCCAGTGTTTCCAAGTCAAGTCTGCTTATTATAAGATTTGGCAGTCACAGGTTGTGTTTTTTTGGGCCTATTTCCAGAGTACAGTTGCACATTTGTGCTTGCTAGTGGTTGGCACCCATAGGACAGTATGTTTGACCACTTTATCATTAGTGTGTGATGATGTTTCTCTGTCTGTCAATAGCATGGCTGCTCTGTCTGTGTGAATGAGCACTATGAGTCAGGGTCAGAGGCAAGTAAGCGCTCTCCTCTTTTCCACCGAAACGGTCTGTTATTCGTCCCAGTGCTGCATATGTTTAAAGATATATTACTGAAACCACAAACTGACACAGGTTGACTTCAGCATCTTTATGCCATTACAACAGTAAGTAAGTTTTTTTGAAAGGGAAATGTTTCAAGGAAAGAAAGCGAATAGCATTTTTGGTGGAACATAATAGAAAACTTAAACAAAATCATTTTAAAGGGGAGCATAGGGGTACCCTATGCAGACTGTGTCATGTGCGCATGTCCCACCCCCAATTTGGGCTTACTTTAAAAAAAACATTTTATGACAACATATGTTTTTGCATTGCTTTAACTCATCAAATAAGTTAAGCAATTTTCATCTTTTTTTTATAAATTAAACAAGATTCAACTCATTTTTTTTTTTAAATCAGTTAAATGTGATTTAAGTTAAAATGACTTAAACATCCAAGTTGATTGTACTTTAAAAAAAAAAAATACTTTTAATTTTTTTACAGTGAATTGTTTTTTCCTGACCGGGTTGCTTTTTTTTTTTTTTTTTTAGACCAGGTCACTTGTTTCTTATGCACATTTCAGACTTTCAGCAGAAGTAAATGTAGGAATTTGTATAGGCTTACTATATAATACAGAATAATACTGTATAAGTCACTGCTGTCAAATGATTGAAGAATGCACAAATCTGTCCTTGACCCTAGTTTCACCTAGTACATTGATTAAAAGTAAATTAATTAAAAACAATGAGATACAAAAGCACATATTACAAATAAAGAAGTCTAATTAGCCTTTAGGTTTATGGCTACGACATCATTAGAAACATGGATATTAGCTACTCACACCACACACTCTGCTGGCATTTTCATTAAAGACGTAAAACCAGAAGTTGTAGAAAACGACATAAATAAGCTGTCTGGAGAATGGTTTATGGTCCGGCTGGAGCTCGTGCTCACCCTCTAAACTTCTTCAATAATAACAGTATCTCGCAGCTTTAATGGTGTCCTCCGAATGTGTGCGAGTCAGTCTTTCTTTTCCCTCTTTTTCACCCAGTAAACTCCCGCTGTACTAATTAATGAATGCTTAGTGTGCGTGCCCTTTCTTTTGAATCCCTTTAGTATAAACATAATTAATGCCCGGCCTCTTTTATGGAGGCTGTCATCAGTATTCATCCGCATCCCCCGGAGGAGCGTGAGCCGGACCGGCTCGCCTCGGCACAGCAACACTTGGAGCCAGAGTAAAAAGACCTGGGAATGCACACAAGTGGTATTTGTGAGCCGAGATCAAAAAGCATTTACCTTTAGATGTTTTCCTGTTATGAATATTCAGTGGCCTTATTGAAATCTAATTTAGGTCTCCTTATCTCTGGGGGTTTTTAATCAGTGCACATAGCCGGAGGGTAGATCTGATTGACAGCCGAACTTTAGTGAAAGACAGAGAGAGCTGGTGGAGGGGGGAACAGACACAGGGCATGGACAGAAGCAGAGAGAGAGACAGATTTAGTGGTGCACTTGTGTTTGGGACACAAGAAATGAAGTGTAAAGCAAGGTGCTGTTTTGAATTCAAAACAAACTGGTACCTGAACAACAAGTTACCGCAACACTGTTTAACTATAACGAGAACGAAATATAACAGTTCGCCCAAAAATGAACATTTTGTCATTAGGCCTATTTACTCATCCTCATCTTGTCCTATATGACATTAATTCTTCTTTTGAACACAAAAGGACAATTGACCCTTCGCTAAGCCACGCCCGAAAACCGCCACAGGCCAATCGTGGCTTAGCAACCGTAACTAGGCACGGGAGGTCTGGCAAGCTTTCGAGCGAGGGAAACATGCCGAAGCGTTGTGCGTATGGATTGTGCAAATCTGATACCCGGTATCCTAAAAGTTTGGAGGGGGGGGTGGAATTTTTTCCCTTCTCAAAACCTAAAACCCAAAGGGCGTGGATCAAGCAGTGTGGGAGGCCCCATTCACAACTAAATGTCGACAGGTTTAACAAAAACACCTACGTTTTCTCCACGACATGTGAGCAGTAGCCTGGCGCGCTAAAAATATAAGCGGGAGAATGTTATCATTGCAAAGTGGTCAGGCTAATGTCTTGTGTTTATTCCACAAGACTTATGGATAAGCTGTTTGATTTATAATTATTTGATTATTTTCAAATTTCACTTACCCTGCTGTGTATGAACATAGCTGTTCCTCAATTTGTGTGTTTCCCGTTTGAATGGTCAGCGTATGGGACCTATAGGCTTTAGCTTCAATTTTGATTCAATTATTCTCTAATCGTTTGCATATTATGTCGTGGATATATCCTTCAAATGCATACTGCAGTCCCTTTTGTCTTGTTTTCTCAGATATTTCACCTGTTCGCCAAAAATTACTAATTATCTCCTTGGGAATGTCTGACACCGGTGCATACATACTGTAATAGACGTGCCAGGCGCAAAAGCTTGTCAGGCGTAGCAACAGTAACTAAGGAGGGTGGGGCTTAGCGAAGGGTCAATTCAGCTTTAATGTTCACATATATGAATTTTTCAATTCCGACACATAATTTTTATTTCAGTTACTCAGCCCACGGACCGTTGGTTGAACGTCTGATTCATATGGCACACTTTACTGGAAACACTTCAGGAGTTTCAAAGTCGCGATCTGATTGGTTGAATTCTACAGGATGTCCGGGAGATGTGTGTGTTGCGTTCTTTAACGGTCTGCCTGGAAACAAATGCCATGCAAACCCCTTCGTGGAAGAAGAACGACGTCATGTTTACAACTGTGACAATGAGCGCTTACCATGATCAGCTAAACGCTGAATTTTCAAAAGTATGTGAAGTTCGCGGCTCCATTGTCGCAGTAAACTTGCACAACGTTCTTGAATGAATAATTTATAGATGCATGTTATTGTAGGGACATTTCCATGCTCCTAAACATGACGCTGAACAAACCGAACGGTGATTGGTTGTGTTACTCTGGGCAGTCCTTGGCCAATGAGAGCTGTGATAGAGTCCAGACCTTCTGCCGTCAGTCTGAAGGTCTAGCTACACGAGACTACCCTGCCCTGACCTCACGATTCACTCTTAAAAATAAAGGTTCTTTATTGGTATGGTTCCATGAAGAACATTTTACATCCATGTTCTTTAAAGTGGAAATTGTATGTGTTTTTTGAAGTTTGTGCTAATGATTAGTGTTCATGGTTAGGCTGTGGGTGACAGAAATGTGTTATATATTAGGTTACAATGATTCTATGAGCAACAATTGTGCTGATACAAATAGTAATATCTTTACACGTTAAATTCAATCCATTTAGCTTGTGATATGCTATAGCTGTAACAGCTGAAATAGATAAGTTTGATTGGTTCCAGGACCGCCACTCAATTATGTTGACATTTGTTGGAACAACTTAATTCTTTTGGGTAATAATCATAAAAATGTGTGTTTACACAAGTTAGTTCTTCCACCTCAATGTAGTTTGTTGGTTGAACATAATTTCGTAGAATTTGTCAACTTTTGTGAAATGAATGCAAACTCTTGAGATATGTTTTTGTGTTGTTGTTGATGAGCAAAACTTTTTTTTCAGAGTTTGCATTACAACTGCCCTCTGTGTTGACTTAAGAAAACATGAAATACAGCACATAAGTCAGGTTACTTGATCATTTTATTTTATGGAAAACAGCCACTTATGGACATTCTTCCAAAATATCTCCTTTTGTTTTCCACTGAAGAAATAAAATGGGTTTGGAACAACAGGAGGGTGAGTAGATGATGACCAGTTTTTAAAAAATCCAGTAAAACTTGAAAAATCCAGTTCAACTTTACTAGTCTAAGAAGAGTGCAGGTTTTTTTTTTTTTTTTTACAGTGAAGCACTGCTAAGCTTCACTGATAAGCGATGGCACGTTTTGAGCTAATGACTTACAGAGACTGCTCAGTTTGAAACAAGAGAATGAAATTTCCTTGCGTGATGAGCTGATAATCAACAAAGAGGAGACTGCCAGAGGATTGAAGTGGTCCACCAAAGCTCTGAGCTAATAAAGATCCTTTGTTTGGAAAAAGCCTTCTTGTCCAATTCTTAAGGACATATAGCGCTATCACTCCTGCAATTATAAAACACACTCATCGATGAGCACAGCGAGAACTAAGTGAGTATTAAGCACATTGTTGTGTCTGATCATTTGAGACCTTCTGTCAGGGAGAAAAAGATGGAGGGGGTTGGAGTTATTTCTGAAGTGGCCAGCATACGACAACTCCCTGCCAGAGCAATGCATCATATTGTTCTGTGAACATACATTTGGCATTTGTTGCTGTCTGTGTGTCGGTTTAAGAAAGCAGGATAGAGAACTAACTGTCAGAAACAGAAAGATGAACGGAAAGCATATTTCGGGGTTCTTTCTGTTTATGTCAATGACATCAGGACATTCAAACGTAAGAAATACAGACAATCCGAAATAACAGCAGCTGTCCTCAACAACTTGATGATTAAAGCGACAGTTCAACTGAAAATGACATTTTGTCTTTATTTTCTCACCCTTATCGAGTTACAAATTCATGACTTAATTTCTTGTGGTAAAAAAAAAAAAAAAAAGATGTTTTGAAGATTCTTGAAGAAGCATTTAAGCAAATAAAGCAGCATAACGCTATCATAAAAGTTGGTCTGTATGACTTGTACACTATATTTCATCTAAAGTCATTATAGCTTTTTATGTGAGGAACAGGCTGAAATTTAATTAGTTTAGTAGTTAGCTTAATTACACCTTGATACGTTCATGAGAGAAGTTGTTACGTCAAAGTAGTGAACAAATCATTTGTTCTGGGTTGGATCTTTTTAATGAATCACAAAAAGTGGTCAGAATGATTTGTTCACAAATTTAACTGATTCATTTCATCTCATTGATCCAATAATTTGGTCATAGCCAACAATAGCTCACTGCAGGATAAAAAATGATCAGCAAACGGTGATTTTAATTTTGGTCTATTTCTCACTGAAAGATCGTATGACTTATATTGAGCTGTATGGACCACTTTATATTTAAATGGTGTTTTTGCATCCTATTTTAAAGTACATTCAGTGGTTCTTTAGCTAGCATTAGCATGTATATTCTTTGTACATTCCTGGGCAAAAAAAAAGAAAGAAAAGGCAATGGCCAATTATTTAGTGGTCTTCTAATGTCTTAACCTTTTTAATCACAATTAACTGGTCAGGAAAATAGCTAGAATTGCAAAAATACTGAAGATAAAGTAACTTACCACAGCACAGCCTTCCCCGACTTGCAGACAGCTTTTTACAGTGTCAGTGTTGTTCCACTTAATGCTAATGGCTTCAAACAGTTCATGAGTAGTTGAATAATGTCTCCCAGTTCGTTTGAGTTTAATGTAAGACCAAATATTCACTATAGGGTTCAAATCTGGAGTCTGACCAAGCTAAACATGAGCCTGATGGACTTGTTCTCAAGCCACTTCTTGGTTGTCTTTGTGCAGGAGCATTGTCTTGTTGAAAAATAACACCTGATTATTCCTCTTTAGATAACAACTTTTCATTTGTGGGAAGCAAGCCATTCTGCAATATTCTCCTGCACTCCAAAGCATTAACTGACTTTTCACCGTGAAGTAGTTCACCAATACAGCAGCTAAAAAGACTCCTCACACAATAATGCAGTCTCTTCCTCCATGCTTCACTGTGGTAGAGATTTGTTTATTATTATATTTCTCACCAGATTTTTAAAGACACAGCTCTAGAGCATTACGGTGCACCTTGTGTTTCATTGTGATTCATCACTCCACACACAACTTCCCAAAAACTTAATTCTGTCCTTGATGTTTTGCTGTGACAGCAATTGCTTTTTAAGTAGTGCATTTGCTTTAATTTTGCCGATTTCCTGCCAAATAAGACAATTAAATGATCAGTGTTTAGCCATTTTGGTCTTGTCCTTTTTTTTTCTTTTACCCAGGATTGTATATAGTTCAAATACTGACACAACTGCCATCTATCGACAAGGTTCAGCATGATTGTCTCTACACTGATAGGCTCCTAGTGAGTTTTAGAGAGTGGTCAACACAATTCCCTTACGTTTCCAAAATAAAGAAAAAAGAAACAACCTGGGTGTCACCACTTAAATCTTTCCACCCTCATTTGCCGTACCATTTTTTGTCTTGGACTTCTGAAGTGTTCTGCTTCTTCAGCTCCTGTACAGGTATTCCTACTGATTCTCCCATTTTCTCCACTGTTTTAAGCACTAAAATAAGTGTTACATTGCCTAATTTCATTGCGTCACCGAACAATACTACGGTACAAGTGTATTCATGAAATTACCAAGTCTTGGACATTCATCATTGATTTCAGTGAGAAGACAGAGAAGTTCTTGCAACACCTCTTGATATATCATATGGGTGCTTCGCTGACACTTCCTCAGCACGGCATGAGCGCAGGTGTGAGGTCCTGTCCCGGAGGGCTCCATTAAAACACTGTCCCTCGCTGCTCAGAACTACAGGACAGTGTGTGTAACGCTGGCCATATGCTTACCAGGAAGCCAACAGCTGACTCAGTTAATTGACAGAAATCAACATATCTGGACACGCGCGTGTGTTTGTGTGAGATGTGAGCCGGCGGAAATGATTGGCGATCAGCAGTACTAGAGTCGCTCCGCAGGGAACGCTAAACAAAGTGAGGGGTAATTTAGTTAGTAGAGGGAGAGTTTATAGCCACAGGGCTCAGCTTTTAACAGACGAGAAAGACAGAGAGGAAGCTTGGAGCTTTCTTGTGGTCATTGAATATCTTTGTTTTTTGGTTTATTTATTCATTCATTTCCATTAAGCAGCCTCAAAAAAAAAAAATTGTTCACCAAATACTCCATTCAATTATTTAAAGTAATCCCATGTGAAGATGCAGTAAAATGTATTCTTATGGATTTGAAGTGTATGATAAAAATTTTTTTTTATTGTGGAGTCTAAAAAAGCACTAAAAGTGCATGTGTTGGAGTAATTAGCATGCAGATCAGGTCTAAGTGGGGGGGGCTTTATAAGGAGAGGGTATTCGTTGAGACGACGACACAGTGACATTGTCATTAGCTGGAAGTTAATTAGTAATTAACGGCGCTATTTCACTCAGGCGCATCTCTCGGTCCTCTGACAGGCTCTTTACTCCTCCATTGTGACGAAAACCAATAATGCGCGGTGGGCTGTTCCTCTGTCACTTCCCGCGTGAGTTAATTAAGAGCTTTGCCACGATCCTTAAGATATGTAAAAGCTGTGATATTACGGCATGTCACAACCAGCTGTGTTAAATTCAATAATATCCCGAAAACATACAGTGCCCTACCTCAGTTTTGATGTTGTTTAATTAAAAAGATTAGTAATGGAAGATTGTAGGCTAATGGTTTTAAGATTAGATTGACATTAAATCAATTACTTTTAAAGGTCTGTGTTAAATGTAACACCATAATTTATCACAACAAAGCTTGTTTATTCATACTTGGAGTATTATTAGTATTGGTAATGGTATCAGTTAGTAGAATGGACTGTTATGGACTGTGGATTGAAAGCTGACGTGAACACATGCAAAAATAAAACCCACAAAGCTACAGAACAGCCAGTACACTGGAGAATTGTTTCATTTTCAGTAAAAAAAATGTCTGAACCTCATGATCACTTCCAACACATCTCAAGCATTCTGTGGTGGAAATGATGTAAGGAAAATTACATTTTCGGAATAAAATGGCTGAATCCTCTGTTTCATAGCTGATTTCTAGCTAGTACTTTTATGTAGGCCTATGTGAAATACACACAATTAAATCATATTTCAGACTTTTGACGTCTGCCTATGTATGCCACATAAGAAAAAAACTTGTGCTTTGGAAAATTATAACTGAGATGAAAAGTCACGTTTCATTTTATCTCATATTTCAATGTTTTGTGTTGTTTTTGTCACAATGTTGACCTTTTCTCATAATTATATCTTAGGCCTATCTCATTATTTATCTCTTAGTATGTCAATTTTGACTTTTATCTCATTGACTAATTATGACTAATTTCACTTTTTGATGTCATAATAACGTATGATTGCATGCATTATGTTTTCCCCCTTATGTGGCGGAAATGATCTTCCATATATTTACCTTGATTTTGCTTTATTTTTTCATACATCTGATTACATCTCAAGTTCTTCACTGAAACTGTTGTTTTCTTGGTAATCAAGCTTGTGATAAAATTTTCTTAGTCAATAATTTTTAGTAATTGTGGAAATGATGGCACAATTAAATAACATAATTTATGTAACAAATATAAGCTACCGAAAATCTATTTAAGACAAATAGGCCTAATAAAATTTATTTCAATCATGCTTTGTTTCAATTATTCTATTTAAAAATTTTTTTTTATCATTTTTACTGTAGCTTTTTACATTTAAAAACATCGTCCCAGCTTGGGACCAGGTAACACAATAAAACTGCATCTAAAATGCCAGCAGTATTACTGTTGTCTATGTACACACACAGACATTGCATTCGCACATCAGCACAGATCTGGATATTGTCACCTGTCACTCGAACGGTCTGGACATAAACCGGATCAGACTCTGAGAGCCTGGGGATGTTATTCTCCATAGTCCTCTCACTGTAAAACATTATTTTCATGAATTGTTATCACAACTTTTAAAATTTTTTATCAAATCAACTAATGTGGTTCAGAAAACATAATGTTTTGAGTTTCTATTTATTACACCAATCTCCATCGAATTAACACATTTTTAACAAAATGAAGGCAACCAGGGAACTTACTTTTTAAAGTTAAATCAACAATAATCTTTAGCCTTTCACACATTTTACAAATATCAAAATCAGTAAAGGCCAAGTGAACATAGGTGTGACAGTAACTAAATATCCTTTCAGATAATAAACAGTCAGGCTATCTGAATTACTGAATCACACAAACACAATATTTTGTACTGAAAACAATTAGATGTTTTAGATAAACTATTACCAAACAAAACGAGCCCAACATATATCTGGTCTCTTGAACCTCCTTCAGTACATGAAGCACCTCTCATCTTCAGGTGTGACACAGTGTCGCCCACTTTGCCCCAGGCCCCTGATCTCACCCCCCTTCCCACCGCCATCGCCATCTGTCTCTATGGTAACCCGAGAGAGTCCCGTGAGAGGGGTGACGGATGCCTGGCACACGTACACATTGCCAACTCACCAGCATGGCACGCAGCGACCTGCCATATGGTGCCACCCCATATATCTAGCGACAGAAGCAGAGGAAGACCTGCATGTCCATCCATGCTGATACAGCTCTGGAATTACGACAACAGTGTGAACAACTAGTTGTATGGCTCTCAGGCTCATACGATTAATTAACGCGCTAGCATTTCTAGTACAGACTACTTACAGGCATATATTTAGGCTACTCAGAGCGTTGAGCTCCACGAAAGTGTCTGTTAGATTATCGGAACTGAAGTATACTACTAAAGAGCCTGTGTGGAAGTTGGTTGGACGCAGTTGGCGAAGTTTGACTGGAATTTGAGGTGTAATGATGCTACAAACAGTCAGGAGGTGTTAGCCATGACACTCCAGTTAAATGCACACATATGCCCGCCCTCGCACTTTCAGTTGCACGCATAAAGGCCTCTTTTTCAGCATTTAAATGTTTGTGCCAGACAGTTAGCTGACTGTAAACCTGTAAGCAAGGCAGAGCCGCTACACTACGCTATTTTCTGGACTCTGCTGCCTCCTGGTGGTGTGGTCCCAAACGCCGTTGAGAGTAAATGAATACACAAAACATATTTCCCTTGATAAAATATAGTTTTATATTTCAGCAAAATATGCTTACAAATACAGAATACTGCATTTACATGGGTTTACATTTCTTTTTTTCATGTGATATTTGTCTCTAAAAGAATGCAATATTGATTAATTCAGTTTTCTGCAAAACCTCTTTCATCCACAACTCAGGACAGTATGACATTGCGTTAATTCACAGCTCATCTACTGTATTTCCTAGTCTTGAGTGAGAAAAGTTTCACGAGGAATGATGCAAGCGTAATAAATATGCAAAGTTTCTTCACTGCAACTCAAATGCAAGTAATTGTCAGCTGTGATGGTGAAACAAACCCCACAATCATTATCCAGTTATTGCTATTGTAGAACAATAACACGTTAAATATCAAATGAAATGGAATGGAACATAATATATGCGTGATATGGCATTTCTATAAAGCTGCATCAGCCAGAAACAAGAAAACATGACAGGAAAGAAAACAGAGAAAACATACAATATATATATATATATGGTGGACATAGACAATAATCATATAAGCATTTTCAATCTATTCTCTAAATCAAATATAAATCAATAAATATAAATGTATTCTGATATTGTCTACTGTATATATTATACACAGTGGTATCTAATCTATGTATAAAATAAGATTTTAAATCACAAATAATCTTTGTGAACATATTTCTTATGATTTTATGTACTGGAAAAAAATAAAACTTCTTTGAGTCCCTTGCAGAGAAGAGAGTTATACAATAATTCAAGTTTTTTTGCAAATCTGCCACGATCTTCCCTAGCAGTAGGCCTGCAATAACAGCAGAAACGTATTGCATGTTTTAATGCACATTGAAATAAGACCCATTAAAGCCTTCCTAGGAACTCGTTTTCCTTCAAATTCTTTATGTAACTAACAGTAACATTTACATTACTTCTCAAAGCAGTAACAACTGGGGGATGGGAGATCTACAGCACAATTTATGAGATAATATCCTTTTGTGACCCTTTCAGCATTGAAAGAATTGAACTTAAAAATATGCACTTACAGGCTACATATTCGAAATAGGTTTTGGTCAAATCATTCCCATAACGTCCAGGATCTTGTCTCTAGATAATAAAGCTTTTCACCATAATACATTCATTTCATTGTGCAATTTCTTGGTCCAAACAAATGACCCACGAGAAAAGGTCCCTAATAATGAAATCAGACAAAGACAAAAGGAAACTAGCAGTTTGTCTCAAAGGCTGAAACAGAAACTTCCTTTAAAGATCAGAAACTATTCTCAACAGCAGACAGCGGAGACAAAGAAAATGCTTTAAGGAATCAGCCAGCTAAAAGATGCACAAGAGCACGTTTAACAAGACAGTAACTTTCTTTTCCAACTGGGACAAACTCCAATTCTGCAGTAACACACAAAAAAAAAACAGTAATCTCTATCAACAGCTCATACCCAGTGGAAGAAACAGACATCTGAGATGAGGTATTTTAAAATAACATGGTATTAATAATTTAATAAACACTGTTGACTGTCAAACTCTAGCATTTGGTCTTCATCTGATTAAATGGACGGTGTACTGCGGGTTTCTGAACTGCTTTGGTCACACTGGCACAAGTGCAAGAGGATAAAATAGAAATGAATGAAAGCATGGATCTTAACAAAATACTCAGTAACACTCTTCATCCTGCGGCTCCTAGTAATCTATCACAGATCTATTAAATATCTCCTACAGCTTTTCCAATATTCTCTTCAGCCAAAGAGAGCAAAATAGTTTCCATAGTGAAGAAACTAGTGACTGCTGAGGACGTCCCCCTTCTTCTCAGAGCCAGTCATTTCTCTGTGTCCTTCCCCACCCCTCATACACAAAACTCAGCTGATCCATAAGCTCCATATCCTGATGGTGTTGCTCTGCTCCAGGCCCCTGTGCTCTCAGATGTGGATGTTGTGGTAACGGCCCTTCGCTAGATCTATGTCCACTCTGCGGGCTTCTGCGAAGCTTAAGAACGTGGCTAAACCCAGCAGATTCACTACCGTGATGAGGCCGAAAACTGACGCCCAGGAACCACTGGCCTCGATCAGATACCCTGAGAGATACACCATGATGACCCCTAAAAGGACACACAACAGCATTAACACATACAGCATACTAACAATCTACCTGTAAAAAAAAAGTGTCCCTGTTATATCATTTGATATGAAGTGATTGACATTACATTTTAAATGTAAAAAGTCATGTTCTTACCTGTAAAAGCTCCACAGGTATTCATCACCCCTATAAGAAAAAAAAAAAAAACATATTACAGATTCAGAAAAGACAAAGGAAATAATGAGACTGACTTATAATATTCACTGTACTTTGTTTAAATAGCAGATAATCCTATTGCTCATTGTAAAATTACAAAAAAATCTGTGCCATCTGTGCAAAACAATGACACCGTAGAACAATATCGCTAGAATCAGGGTTATGGTTAACTAAAACTATTAGAAAACATTTTCTTATTTATGAAACATTAAACATAACGTCCTTTAAATAATTTCCACTGTGTTCTTTTCGAATGAGAAATTAATCATGTTGTTGAAGAATAAGGAATTGAATCGAAATTTTAGATTTATGGTGAAGGTAGACATCCTTATGGTGATTGTAAGAATGATAAATGCATTTTGATGGCACAGCAATGTTGAGAATAAA
Organism: Rutilus rutilus; assembly: GCF_951802725.1. Classification (NCBI taxonomy): domain Eukaryota; kingdom Metazoa; phylum Chordata; class Actinopteri; order Cypriniformes; family Leuciscidae; genus Rutilus; species Rutilus rutilus. The sequence continues at coordinate 24,275,375 of NC_140218.1, forward strand.
AAAAAAAAAAATTCCTTTTGCCACATTTCATTACGTCTTTCCAGATTAATCTGATTAATTACAACATTTCTAGTGCTGTTTTTTTATTACCTATAATCAAGCAATAATGTAGGCTATTTGTTATTTTCAAATCAGGAATAAAAAAAGAGTTTGTTCGGAGCAAAAACTCAAGACAGTTACCGGTCAGAACGAAATAAAATACTGCTTTATTTATTTCGAAACAGAAGTCATTTAAAATGTTCTTTGTACAGTATATTTTCATTTTCAATTGATCAGTCTACAGTAAATGTACACCGCTCACAATTTTCTATTTACCGGGACTGGTAACATTGAAAACCCAGAAAGCATGACTTCAGTTGAGAGAAGCACTGCAGAAATATCAAGACACTATTTCCTCAATTTGATATAATTAAAGTGTAGCCTAAATATGATTTTATTTTATTTTTTTACAAATGAGATTTTTTTTGTTGGACAATATAAATAAATATTCAGAAACAGGTGCAGTTACAGCCTACGTAAGCTACCATTTAATTTTTTCTGTTTAACTTTTATTAGACTGCAGATCGAAATAAAAGAATACTTAATATTATTATAAAAATGAGAGAAATCGCTGCTTATTCAGAATTTTTACAGAATGCAGTTTCGTCTTTTTTTCGTCTGCAGGACAAAATTAATTTTAATTGCAATGTTAACTTATGAAATAATATAAAAAAAACATTAAAAAAAACTGTGTAATCAAGAAAAAATATTTGACAAAATTACAAAAATAAGGATGAATGATGTTTGACAGGGAATGCATCTCCATGCACAGCACGCCATCAGTAACTAAAACATTAATAAAAACTATATAGACAACAAAAAAAAAAATAAAAAAAAAATAACACTAACTAAAATGAATGAAAATGAATAATATAAATTAAAAATATTAATAAAAACTATAATTATATTAATGATACCAAAATAATGTGTGCAATAATCACTTGTAATGGTTTTTTTGTTGTTTTTTTAGCTGATGAACATTAACAAGATTGACAGCCAATCAAATCCTTCTTACTTTTAAAGCGTACACTGAAGAACAGAACACAGAGCATAACAGAAGCGTTACAAAGGTATTGTCCATCAGTGTATATGCCAATACATATAGCATTATGGTTATCATTAAAGTTATCATTCTTGGTGTGAATGAGCCTTAAGTGTGCAATCATAGTTTTGGTTAGAGCAGAGAGAATGATACCTACCAAACAGAGCCCCAGCACAGGATGGAGCGAGATCTTGAACATTCACTGAAACCCCACTACAAAGACAGAGAGAATTAGGTTTACATTCACATTCATGCATTTGGCAGATTCTTTTACATATATTTGATCAGTGCTTGCATTACCCGGGAATCAAACCCATGACCTTGCGGTTGCCAAGCTCTACTGTTTGTTTGTTTGTTTCAATGCATGTGTAAGCAGTGTGTGGCATTACCTGTGGCTGAATGTGGTGAGGCCCATCGTCGCAGACACGAAAGCCACAGCTGTGGGGAACGTATTGGTCCCGCACAGTAACAGAGTGAACACACTGGACACGCCCATAGAGAAGAACTGATAAAACACACAGATCAATACATTGTTATATACACTACAATTCAAGGGACATATTAAATTGATCAGAAGTGACAATTAAACATTTATAATGTTACAAAAGATTTATATTTCAAATAAATGCTGTTCTTTTGAACTTTCTTTTCATAAAAAATATTTTCATATTTTAAGAAGCAGAACTGTTTATTGATAATAATAAGCTCTTGAGCAGCAAATCAGCATATTGTTTCTGAAGGATCATGTGACACCGAGGACTGTGGTAATGATTCTTTGCCATCATTAAATATATAAAAATATTAAAATAGACATTTATTTTATATTGTAATAATATTTAGCTGTTAATGCAGCCTCATGAGAGAGTGTGTATTTCAATTGTACCTGCATGAGTTTCCTCACTGACGCAGTATCAAAACCTTTAAGAGTCAGAGAAAGGGGCGAGAGTATGAGTGTGCCAGCTGAGGAACATTTAACAGATTTTATAGGACAATTACAGTTGAGTAGACTTGACATTTACAACACCGTAAAACTCAAACAGATGCGTAACATTGGCAGGAAAGAGCAAGTCACGACACAACAATGATTACAGAGCCGTTGACACTGAAGAAAGGAACGGGGACTATTTAATTGCCTTCCTATTGTCAATCAAGAAGACATTGATACGAGGAACAAATGTGAGCTTGTATCTTTAAATGCGTTTGTGTAGTACGTGTGGTTTCGTACCCTGACTGATTAGATGGTCTGAAAGGCATCCACTAAACAGGGAAGAGGGGATGGCCACAAACCATGGGATCACGTTAAACACCCAACCCTGAAGAAACACACACATGCAGACACACAATCAAACACACACACACACAGGAACACGCAATGAACAATAGGTCAGCCCAACGCATATGTATATACAGTTCTGCATACTCAGATGTGCTGTTATGCGGAGCCCCCTGCTGGAGTTCAACCAGAACAGCATCATACTAACATCATAAACAATCTCCAGTTATTCATGTCTCACATAGAAGGAGAGAAATCTCAGTATGCAAACTGATATTATTTTTCTTTGACACAGATCATGTTCTCACGCGCTGTCTGAAAGAGTGCAGTTCAGTTTACCTTGGCATCAGGGAAGGTGTCCTTGAAATACGTTGGCAGCCATGACAGCAGTGTGAAGAAGGTGCTGGCGGTGCACAAGTGTGTAATAATGACGGCACTGAAAAAACAGACAGAATGAATGACACCAACGCAGCTGGCAGACAAAAGCTTCCAAAAGCCTCACTCATTTTTCTTCCTCATTAAAAAAAAGGTTTTGAAAGATAAATAAGTTTCGGCAAATATGTTTAGAACTATGTACAAGATTCTCCAGTCATGCCACCAAGTCGCGATCAACATGAACAGCCGAATACTAACATTTACCCTTATATCTGGAGACTTTCGCTCATGGAATAAATGAATCATGGCTAACCGCAAATAGTGCACTTCTACAATGGCATTAGTGATCATTATTTGCGTGATACTGCATCCACATCACTATGTTTACGATAACACATTATTAACAAAGGTTACAGAGAATTAAAAATTGATTGAGAGCATTATATTTTAATAATAATTCATATAAATTATATAATGAATGCAAAAAGAATCATTTTAATTCAAAAAATTAATGTGGGTCATTTACAAATGCAAGAAAACTTAAGTAAGTCTTAATCGAGTGCTGCAGGGTGGGCATATTTTTATAGGCCAGAACCCGGAAATGAGCATTTTAGCACTTCTGGTTCCATTGTCCTGAAGTCAGTGGGTTTTTTGAGTGGTTTTTGGTTAAATGCCTGAAAAAGGCCTGTGGTTAACACAAGATCCAGACATTTTCACATTTTACCCTATGACATAAAAAGCCCTCTAGTGATTTTTTAAAAGCTTTTACTTGTCTTTAAAAAATCGATTTCTAACAAGTTGTTAAATGGGACTACATGAGTTATAGCTGAACAGTTAAATCCTCTACTCACTAGTCCACTTTCACAGCCTTATTGTGTTTATAATTGTGCTCTTGCAAGCTATTTTAACAACCTTTCAAAGAATTTTTTACTGAAAAAGTTGTCGGAAGATTAGTGATGGTTACGTTTGGCTTTAGCTTTATGTTTACCTTTTAGCCGACTGTTTTTAGGCTTCAAAACGTGTAAGAATCATACACTTTTGTAGGTCACAGAGCTTATTTTCTGCAATAATCCAAAAGCCAATGAAAAAAAATCCTCTTTGTTTTTTTTGTCGAGGGAATCGTGGTGATGCAAACTTCCGGGCTGGCCTACAAAAACACATCATCACTGCAGTCCTCTATTGCCATAACAATAACACCAGTAACAACAATCACTCTCAGTCAACATGGTAAAGTACAGTTGGGCAGTGACAGCAGCATTTTTAAATTCTTTTATAATTACTATCTACTTTTCCTTATACATTAATATAATTTTTTAAATATCACAAAAAACATCCACGTCATGTGTGCAGTCAGAAACACTCAGCCATGTTTGGCTGACGGGACAGAGTACTGTGTTACTGTGTTTCTGAGTGCTCTATATATAGACAGACATAGAGTGGATGTGAATCAGGCCTTTATGGGAGCTCAGTAAAGACCCTTTGTTCAGCACCCACACTCTCTCTTTCTCTCTCATACACACACACACAGTATTCAGGTGCTAATCTCACCACACAGCTGGCTGTCTGAAGAGACGTAGCCAGTTTCTCTTAGACAGTTTGGACTGGGTTCCAGCGCTGCCCAGAGACTCCAGTGTGATGATGGGACCTGACAAACACAAGCACAATCGGCCTTTAAACAAACCGCTGTTAACACCTGTTATGGAAAAGAATAACAGTACGACATTTTTTATTTTTGGAAATAAATGACATTTTTATTCAGAAAATGTATGTTCTTTTGAACTTTCTGTTCAAAGAATTTCTTTCTCAGGATTCTTATATATAGTTTACACAGTAATGTTTCTTGAGCAGCAATATTAGAATGATTTCTAAAGGATCGCGTGACACTGAAGAATGGAGTAATGATGCTAACAATTTGACATCAAAGGAATAAATTACATTTAAAAATATAATCAAATATAAAACAGATGTTTGAAATTGCAATAACATTTCACAGCATTACTGTACTTTAGATCATATAAATGCACCATACACATTAAAATCATACTGACCCCAATCAAAATAAATGTGTGTATGTTTGTGCTGTACATACCCTCTCCTTTGAGCAGATACTTCCACATGCAGTACGCCCACAGCACAGACAGAAGCCCAGAGACGTAGAACACGCTCTCCCAGCCGTACAAGTCCAGCATGAGAGAGCCGAGACCTCCAATCACCAGGGTCCTACACACACACACACACATTCAATCTGAAAGACATCGGCTACATTTCCACATTTCCACAGAGACAGCGATCAGACACTAACCCCAGGTATGAGCCGCTTCCCACTGTGCTCATGAGGAAACCCCTCTCACTCTCCACCACCTTCTGAGAGCACAGACTGGCCAGAGACGGGTAGTGAACACCTGAGCGCCAAGAAAACAAACACACTCATTTTTGGATAGCCATAAGTGGATTATAATTGTTTATGACTACCAACAAACCAACAAATATTCCACCTTATGCCCACCATATACTAAAAACAAACACACTGTGGTACTAATAATTAATTAATTAATTATAAAAACAAATATTTATTTTTCATGATTTATTTATTTATTATTTACTGATAAATGTTATATTGGGCATCCTCACACTTTAAAAATATTCACTGTGTATTTTATCCTGTATTGTAGATTCTGTGTTGGAATGTGCAAGTAGTATTGTATCGTAATATTATGTTTTGTACCCATCTCATAATTCTGCATAATAATGTAAAGCTGTTTTGCTGCATTCACGCCATGTCGTAATTACGAGATGACATTGTGATTTGTAACAGAAGCAAGGAAAAGATGATGCCATTAATAAATTTGAGCAAACTTTAACATTTTTATAACAAAAAGCCAAACTGCAGCTCCCTCTATGCTGATAAAGGAATCAAAGTGGCATATTTTATAGCAGTAGTGACTGTTTTTCAGACCCCTTTCACTAGTTTCAAGAGAACACAACAGCAGTGCAGTGACATACAGCATAATAAAAAACAGAGCATGATAGTGGTTGGATTCCTCGCTTTGCCAACCACAGCACAAGTATGCTCCTCTTCTAATAAAAAGAGGTCAACATTTGCAGGAGGGAACGTTTAGCAATTTGCAATGATTTACTAAGCAAGTAAAGTTTCCCTTAATAACAGCACAGCTCTGCTGCGTTTGCAGCGAACAACAGCCCCACTTAGAAAAACACTGAAAACAGCTGGATATTGTTTTGCAACTTTCTCCAAGCTTAAACTATTATTGTACTTCAATATCCTTAGATCCTCGAAAGTACACAACCCGCACAGCATGAAAGCACAGTTATGGGAAGCTCGGTACGCTCTGAGACGGTCTCTCACCCTGCAGCAGGCCCATGAGGAAGCGGGAGACCGTCATGGAGACGATGGGCTGGGAGCAGAAATGGGCTAAGATCGGAGTGAAGGCTGTCATTGCTCCCCATGCTGCCGCTGACAACAGCATCACTTTCTCTCCTCCCACCCTAAACACATACACACGCATTTATGAACATGACATCAAATCCAAACATATCTTTATGAGTATTTCTCCAGCAAAACAGACATTCCATTCCACATTTTAAAAACGTCGTAGTGCTGTTTCAGTCCTTAGATCTGCAGCATGGGACCAATGCAGACCAGCGGTTCATGGCAAGCTTCAGTTGCATCACATACTTCATTGTGTTCAGTCCTGTTTCTGAGCAGGTTGTGGCTCTCTGGTGGCCAATAGACTTGAAAATGACTGCATTTTAGCTCACAGCTTAAAAGTGTATCATATTTTTAAGTTCTTTAATGTTATTTGAATGTAAGGGAATGGAAATTACTGCTGGACTAAACCGGTGCGATTAACCAGACGAGTCCTCACACAGACCTGTTTGCAGATTAGCCACAACCTGTTTAACAAATATTTAAAGCAGTTTCAACAGATGGCAAAGGATGACATTATAAAATAGAGCCGCACCCTTAAACCACAGACTGCCATCACGTTCACGTCATTTATACCAATGAATTCACTGTGCACTTGCCCTTTAAATGCTGCGTTACTTTTAATAACGAGATAGTGATTCATTCATTCAACTGCTGAAGCTAACTTGTATGACCTACTGACTGTTGCCCAATTAAAGTTACAAATATTTAGATTCTATTAAAGGGGTGGTTGATTATGATTTCACTTTTCTAACTTTAGTTAGTGTGTAATGTTGCTGTTTGAGCATAAACAACATCTGCAAAGTTACGACGCTCAAAGTTCAAAGCAAAGGGGGATATTTGCTTTTAAAGAAATAATTTTTTAAGGACTACAACAAACGGCTGGTAGGGACTACACGACATTCCTCCCGGGTTTGTGACATCATGAACCCAAGAATTTACATAAACCCGCCCCCGGGAACGTGATATATAGATTATCATGACAGAATATGCTAATCAATGACTAGAAGATAACTACACATAAACTGTATAAATTCATCAACTAACCATTCAGAAATGTCCTGTTGCATTCTACATGTTGTCACTTCTTCTTGAGTCTCTCCATCATTGTCTGACTCCGGTTTGAACATAAAAGGCTAAAGGTTTTTGAAATGTTCAGCGCATGTCTGTGTGAGGTAAAAGGACACGAAGCTCCGCCCCCTGTGCTGGGAGCAGCAGCTCATTTGCATTTAAAGGGACAGACAGAAAAACTGTGCGTTTTTGCTCAAACGCTGACAATATTAACATGCTATATTAAAATATCTGTGGGGTATTTTGAGCTAAAACTTCACATACACACTCTGGGGACATCAAAGACTTATTTTACATCTTGTGAAAAGGGCATTATACCACCCCTTTAAATATTAACTTATAAATGTAAGGGCCACTTTAAATTGTAGAACTCAAGATCCAATATTACTTAATATTACTAACTTAAAGAAATCTTTATGTAAAGTACACAAATAAAGACATTTATTTTCAGGTTTCAGCAACAGAAACAATGGAGTCAGAGGACCTGTCACTGACGTAGCCTCCAAGGACCTGAGTGAAGCAGTAGCCCCAGAAGAAGCTGCCCAACACCATGCCCGTCTCTCTCTTGGACCAGCTGAAGCGCTCTGCCATGCTCACTGCACAGATAGGCATGGCCACACGGGCACAGTACAGCAAACATGTGCCCAGCAACAGCACCACCGTCCATATCCTCGCTACTGGCCTAAAGACAGAGAGGTAAAACCGTATCTTTAAAATCAAACAAGATTCATATGAAAAGTTGTTACAGGCCAAAGCACACAAACTGGCAGGTGCCCATCTTGGTTGATTTGCTTCAGATGCACTAAAACTTAGTTCATCAACCTTTTTACTCAAAAGATGACCTAAATACCAAGTTTAACAAAGTTTATTTTAATCCTCTGATTTAGAACAGAACTGTGACTAAGCACTTAATTAATAATAATTATGGTAATTGGTGTGCCTTAGAATAAAGTGGATGTACATACCATTAATATACTTTTGCTATACAATGTATTCATACTTTATTTAGGCTACTATACTTTATTATCATAGTAATGCACTTATATTAATTAATTGTTTGCATCAGACTAATAAGCATTATTTAGAGGAAAGTTTGGTGAGGAGGTCGTGGTCTCACCTTGTCCAGGTCTGACTTGACTCTGCCCACTTCTTCTGTGATCCAGCTTGTCCGATATTTTCTGCGGGATTCTCCTTAATACTGGGCAAATCTGGACAAGAGTTCTTTCCATGTTTTTGTAAAATTGCCATTCAACGACAAATATATTCGTTTGTGACTATCTGCTCTGATGTCCTCTCGGGTCAGTCTTTGCGAGCGTGATAGGCAAAAGAGCAAAGCAATGAAAACAATATGTTTCTATCCCAGTTTCTTCGCGGAAGCATCTCCTTATAACATCCCTGCCGCAACCAATGCGCTCCAGCGACCAGCAAAAACCAGCGGACTTTCGGCTTTCACAGCTGCTATAACGCAGCGGGACGAATTTCAGCTTTTTCCTGATTCCTGAAGTATTGATGATGATCCACGTGTCAGTTTCTTTTTTCAGCCACGCAGTTCCTCCAACCACTGGCGCCCCAAACCAGGAAGTAACGTGACTCAGCCCCTTCCACATTCAGTCATCATTTCGCATCTGCCCTAGGCAACAAACCTGAGGGTGAAACTGAAAACCTTATGAAGACGGATTTCTTTCAAGCAAAATGCAAGCGGGCAGGTTTAGAAGACGTAACACGACTGATTGGTATTATAGATATACCAGGTCCGACTCATGTGCGCGAATCGATTCTGTTTAACAAAACGACTCTCAAAAAAATCCTGTAAACGACTCATTCCTGTATGTATTATGTTCAAATAATGCTGTTTTTAGGGTGCTTAATGTAAATTCAAGCATCCCAGTTTGGTTTGTTGCAGTCATAGTTCAGCTCATTAAAAGTTTTTAACATAATTAGCTTTTACATTAAACAACACTCGTTAACATCTGACTGAAAAAAGTTTTCACTCTTCTTTTACAGACTTCTGTTTATTAAACTAACTCTGTTCCATAGAAATGTTGATAAAACGTTATTAATCAAGTCATGTGCTTTATTTTTGTAACATTTCAACGCAATAATATATTAAAGTAACTTACTTTTAAGCCTATCAGTAAAATCTTTGGTTAAATCTATTATGCATCGCTTTATAATGAATCAGACATCGTCTGATAGAGATGATTAGGTTCAGTCCAGTCAATTACAGCTGAGAACCGAATCAGTCCTATTAAGTTAACGACTCCTTTGGACTCGCTTTGTGAACCGGTTTATCTGAATCATTAAAAAGATCCGACTCAAAAGATCGGATATATCGCTGTATTATATACAAATAAATAATCGTAGGCCCTAGGGTAATAATCTTGTCCATTACGTGCACAAGATTACATTGCTAAAGAAATAAACTTTTACAAGTCAGAATCCAAGTTGTCATAGTAGATTCTTGTTCTTCCGACTCATTTGAAGTGTAATTTCTGAGGTTGCGTCTTTACCAGCCAACAGCAAGCAATTATCATAATCAGTCATGAGACAGCCCATGTGGGTGGCTTTCATTCACCACATATTAATTCGTTATAAAAAAAATACCCTTCTGCAACCTTTAATTAGGCATCACAGCATAAGTATTTGGCCATAACATTCAACAACAGCAGCCATTTTGATATTCAAATAGAGTTTGGGGATTAAAAAAAGAATATTTAATACCTATGTAAAGCATCTGATTTCAGAAGCTTACAAATTGATCTCTGCAATATCTATAAATCACAATTGAATGTCAATGTAAGCAGGAATACTATGACAATGTACAGTAGAAAACAATGTCACATGACTTTATAACATTATAATGCAATAACATTAGTACTCAAAAGGGCAGATTTTCTTTGACAGGGCCCTTTTACACGCATACAAAATGTATACCCGTGCACTGCAAATAAAAGTTGTGAAAGCACACATAACTCGTTCATCGTATTGGTACAATCAATTCACTGTCCTTGATGACACCACTATTGTGCCTTAGGTACCTCACATCAGAGGACACAGTCAAACAGACGGTAAATCTAAATAGTGTGGTTCAGTCCTCAACTGTATTTGTAGACTTTCGCTGACAAAATAGAAAGATAATAATCCTCTGCAAAAACAAAACGGCTAAAATGCTATCAATTCAGCTCAGCAAGTCAAACATTGTGGTAACAAAAATCACAGAAATCCATCTGCGATAAAAAGTGTTTCCATTTTGGCTAGAAGTCATCCTTAAATCTTAATCTCATTTCCACAGCCCATTTAATGCAAAGTCTCTGATAAGCGACGAGTAAACAAAACAAAAGGTTGATAAAAGGATGTTTGAGTGTCAGTCACTGAGTATAAATAGTTAAAGAGAGGGAAAGCGTCAGTTTTTGTTCCCCGCAGAACGCAAGCATAGAGATGCTGGTTCGTTTTCACTTGGGGTCCTCGATGGTGCCTTTGCTAAGATCTGTCATTTTGGGGTACTTGACTTTCTTCTGGTCCAACTCGTTCTGAGCCCACAGCAGCAGTTTGAGGAGTTTGGCAAGTTTCGGTGTCGACTCCCTGTTTTCGTAGTCCAGCACTGCCTGGTTTACCTCGCTCCACACCTGTTATAGAGGACCACATGCTGTCAATCACTGGCAGATTAAAAAGGGGCTATGTGTAAAAATGGTCATGCATTAATCGCTTTTTTATTGCAATTGTTTGAACAGATTGTAACGAAAGCCTGTAGACTGACTTTTATGTGAAGGACTCTCAAAATCAAATGGATGTGTTATTTATGTGAGCTCCCGAGATCCTCTCTTCCGTTCTATGACATGAAATTAATGCGTTTGGGATAATGCAGAAAGGGCCATTCTGTACTGTAATGTTAATGTGTCATGCAAAGAAAAGGGATTAAGTCAAACTATAGTCTCACATAGTCAGATCTATCATCTACTTTATAATCAAACTACCATAACAGTGTAATTTTAATGGCCTCATCTGTCAACATAATGCGGGTAAATTGCAGACCTGGTGCACTATGATCAGATGCTTCTTAATTGCTGTTTTCTCACCACTGTAATTTTTGTTCTGTGTATTGAGAGGAAAGCATGCAGCACATATTTACATATACATCTAAACAATGAGTGAAAAAGAACTTCGCTGTGAGTATATCGGGCATTTAATCACACTCAGTCTCTAGTATGTTACGTGCTCGAGCAATAAGTTGCTGGCTGCAGTTCACATACCGGCCACCGATGTCACTAATAACAAGGTTTTCTGAATTCTACATATAGCCCCTTTAAATAAATGATGCCTTTCATTACAGTCTACAAATACCATATCAAGTGACATCTGCAGAAAAGGAAAGTAATTTCAGAGTTATTACATTTTGATACAGATTACAAAAGACAAACTATATATATATATTTTTAAATAATAAGCGTTGATGTATAATTTACAGTAAAACAGTACATAGGATAAATTTCACATTGACATAATTTACCCTTTTGCCTACTGGCCAAAGTACACCACCTTTCAAAAGTGTGGGGGCAGTAAGATTTACATTTTTTTTTTATACATATATAAATTAATACCAGCAAGAAATTATATCTAACAGGAATATAATTAATCAAATATGACAACAAAGACTTTTACATTGTTAACAAAATATATATATTTCAAATAAATGCTTTTCTTTTGAACTTTTTATTCATCAAAGAATCCTGCAAAAATGTACCCTGGTAATCCAATCCAAGTCGAATTTGCTCAGCGAATTACTCTGGCGCCGAGTAATGATGCTCATTAAATATGCCCCTCGATCTGAGCTGCACCAATCACATCGGGTTATCTGATATAGGCGGGCCAGAGGCGAGATGACGACAGCGCTGCGACGTCGAAGTCATTAGTAAACATTGCAAGATGGCTATGGACGAACACCAGTTGTTTGAAACGGCTTTGGCCGCTACAATGAAAGATTTCGACTTTTTCTCTAAAAGAGGAACAGAAGATGGCGCTCGAATCGTTCCTTTGCAAGAAGGGCGTTTTTGCTGTTTTGCCGACCGGATACGGTAAGAGTCTAATCTACCAGTTAGCTCCGCTGGTAGCTAAGCGTATGGGGTTTATTGATGTGATTGGTCGTAGTGTTATCCAATTGCGTGCAGTGAGATTTTCAAATGCATGCTTGGTGCTGCCCCTCGAGCTGGCCGATTTTCATTAGTCGACGCCAGACCATTCATCTTTTAGATTTAGGTCTGGATTTCCAGGATAGCAAAAATGCATCACGGATTCCACAAAAATATTAAGCCAGTGCAGGAATAAATTATATTTTAAATTATATTGAAATAGAAAATAGTTCATTTAAATTGTAATAATGTGTTACAATATCATTGGTTTAATATATTGATCAAACAAATACAGCCTTGTTGAGCATAAGACTTTCAAAAGATTTTTCAAAGAGATTTTTTATTTATTTTTTGTAATGGTTTTAAACATAGACTGTAAAAAAGATGGATGACGCCCCTTCGCTCTCTTCCATTGGTGAGAACTGAAGCCGCCAGTGTCCCGATATGGCGCTGACATATTGGAACTTGAGTCTGCGCAGTAGCGATCTCAGGACCAGACCTGCGCAGTAGTGAGCAGGAAGTAAAGCCGCGAAATCAACGCTCCGCCCTCTCGCTCGCAGAATGCACTCAGGGAGAGTGCATTCTGCACACTTTTTTAGAAATTGATTGCAGTACGACAAGAGACTTATTAAAATAAAGTAAATACAATCTCCTCAGTCCTCCGAAGATCCCGAAAAAATGTCCGTTGGTGCTTCAGTGACTACTTCGCTCGAGAACCTGTCAATCACAGCTGTCAATCATGACGTTACACCACCGCATCACGTAACTAACTAAAAACCAACTTATTTTTGAAACAGACACTTGAACTTACATCAGCGTGATACAAACGACACCAAATGAAAGAAACCACCTTTGGAAAAAAGATATTTGAAGTGTAATTTAATTGTTTAGTTGGTCTCACGTCCCGTTGAAAAACACGGGGAGGCGGGGCTTATGACCTATACTAGGACCAGTCACCGGGGGGCGATCGAGACGTTTTGGCTTCACTTTTCAGGGCTTGTGCGGCACGCTTGGTTTTAAATGGTAGTACAGCTGATGAATGCACTTTTTAACTAGCCACTCAGATTTCTTATCAGACATTTTTATTTTTCAATTCAAATATATAAACTACCTTTATCTGCCAATGTGTAAAAGGTATCCGCAACTGGTCGGTGGCAGATGTTTATTTTATACCATACTTAAAGGGATAGTTCACCAAAAAATAAAAAATTCTCTCATTAATTACTCGCCCTCATGTCGTTCCAAACCCAAACCCAAACTTTCATTCATTTTCGGAACACATATGAAGATCTTTCTGTCCCTCCATAGACAGCTATGCCACTTCCACTCTGACGCTTCAAAAAGTTCATAAAGAGATCGGAAAACTAATCTATATGAATCGAGCGGTTTAGTCCAAATTTTCTGTAGAGACACGATCGCTTTTTATGATGAACAGATTGAATTTTATTCACATATAAATATTCACCAACTCACACATCAGCTGTGGTAAACAGAAGCTCAAGCATGTTCACTTGAAGTGCGAGAACCAATAAGGTTAATTCTCGTGTTACGCAGCACGTTTGAGCTTCTGCAAGAACCAATAAGGTTAATTCTCGTGTTACGCAGCACGTTTGAGCTTCTGCAAGAACCAATAAGGTTCATTCTCATGTTACACAGCACGTTTGAGCTTCTGCAAGAACCAATAAGGTTCATTCTCATGTTACACAGCACGTTTGAGCTTCTGCAAGAACCAATAAGGTTCATTCTCGTGTTACGCAGCACGTTTGAGCTTCTGCAAGAACCAATAAGGTTCATTCTCATGTTACGCAGCCCGTTTGAGCTTCTGCAAGAACCAATAAGGTTCATTCTCATGTTACACAGCACTTTTGAGCTTCTGCAAGAACCAATAAGGTTCATTCTCGTGTTACGCAGCACGTTTGAGCTTCTGCAAGAACCAATAAGGTTCATTCTCATGTTACGCAGCACGTTTGAGCTTCTGCAAGAACCAATAAGGTTCATTCTCGTGTTACGCAGCACGTTTGAGCTTCTGCAAGAACCAATGAGGTTCATTCTCATGTTACGCAGCCCGTTTGAGCTTCTGCAAGAACCAATAAGGTTCATTCTCATGTTACACAGCACGTTTGAGCTTCTGCAAGAACCAATGAGGTTCATTCTCATGTTACACAGCACGTTTGAGCTTCTGCAAGAACCAATAAGGTTCATTCTCGTGTTACGCAGCACGTTTGAGCTTCTGCAAGAACCAATAAGGTTCATTCTCATGTTACACAGCACTTTTGAGCTTCTGCAAGAGGGTCAATGACGTATAAGGATTTTCGACAGGTCAATTTTAAAATACAAAAAAAAAAATATCTGTTGCAATTGTTCAAACATGAAGGATGTTGTGTACACCTAAATTCATTAAAAAAATTCAATTTAAGTGATTTTAGTGTTTTTTCAACTAGATGAATTGTCCATAGCCTTAAAAAATGTCATGTGGTGCGACTGTGATTTATCTTAAAATTAATTAATTTCCTTAACATGCTTAAACATTTTTTTTTACAAATTCTTAGTAATTAAAGTGTTTAGAAACCAAGTTTTGCATTTCTTTTGAGTTTTTGTAAATAATGATCTCGTTTTTTGGTCTATAATTTCTGAGTTGCCTTCTTAAATCTAGTTAACAGACTTACTTTTCCTGTAAATCACATAAAAGTGATATAAATGTTTTAAAAATATAATTTACTAAAGCATACTGTATCAGTGATTCATATTTCAGCCACAGAAATAAGATATTTTATTTTACATTTAATACAGTGATTGCTTTTATTGGTCGCACCACATGATAAGTGGTCGCTCCAAATGACACGAAGACCTTATATAGTTAAAAATCTATTTAAAGAGATCAATGAACAATACATTTTATACAAAATTTTTTGTTTTAAACCAGATTTCATACAAATTTCACAGAATTTTCCTGAACATAAACTTTTTTTGTAAATAAAAATCACATCAAAAACACAAGTGCACCATTTCTTTTAACTTGACTTAGAATTTCTTTCTAACAAATAATAATGTTATAGATATAAATTATTTCATAAAATACAGGTAACATTTGGGGTCAATAGTTTTTTAAGTAATTAATACTTTTATTAATCAAGGACACATTCAGTTGATAAAAAGTGACAGTAAAGATATTTAGGCTATAATGTTACGAAAGATTCTATTTCAAATAAATGCTGTTCTTTTGAACGTTCTATTCATCAAATAATCCTGACATATAAAATGTATCACAGTTTCCACAAAAATATGATAATAATCAGAAGTGTTTCTTGAGCAGCAAATCATTAGTGACCCTGGATCACAAAAACAGTCACAAGTCGCACAGGATATATTTGTGGCAATAGCCAACAATACATTGTATGGGTCAAAATTATCGATTTTTCTTTTATTCCAAAAATCATTAGGATATTAAATAAAGATCAAGTTTCATATTTTGTAAATGTCCTACCATAAATATATAAAATATTTATTTTTGATGAGTGAATATAGCAATATCGCAAACATAAATGGACAACTTTAAAGGTGATTTTCTCAATGATTTTCTCAATGCACCCTCAGATTCCAGATTTTCAGTTGTATCGGCCAAATATTGTTCTATCTTAACAAACCATACATCAATGGAAAGCTTATTTTTTCAGCTTTCATATGATGTATAAATCTCAATTGTAAAAAATTGACCCATGTGACTGGTTTTGTGGTCTAGGGTTACATATTAGAATGATTTCTGAAGGATCATGTGACACTGAAGACTGGATTAAAGATGCTGAAGATTAAATTTAGCTTTGATCACAGGAATAAATTACAGTTTACTATATATTCACATAGAAAACAGATATTTTATACTGTAATAATATTTCACTCTTCTCCTATCAAGGTACTCCGCTATTGCTGCAGGGTCAGAATTTTTTCGCTTGGCAGTGGCATCTGGTAAAATAGATTCAAATAGTTTAAATGCTTAGTTACTAAACTGAAATTACATGCTCTAATTTTTTGTTGTTGCATTTTTCTCATATTGTACAAAGAGTAAACAAACTTGAAATATATGAAGAAAATATCCCAAATAGCATAGAAATCTATTCCAAATGATACTAAATTAAAGTATTTTTTTGTATATAAACTGTCAATTGAATATTAAAGCATAAAACTGCCAATCTAGGACATATATCTGTCATGGAAAACAGTCTGCAGTGGTCGCACCACATGATATTTGGTCGCACCACATGATGTTTTCAAATTCATTCAAAATTTACAGGCACAGAATTGGCCACCTATACAAAACAAGCTAGCTTCCCAAAAAAAGGTCACTATGAAATGTATAATACAAATATATATTTGTAGAAATAACTTTAATATATTTTTTTTTTTGAGGTCATACCACATGACATCCAAATTTGGCAACTACATACCAACCATTACAGAGGTTTATTTTTTTTCCAATTTGAGAGAATTACAAACCTGCTTGCTGCTTCCATGGGTCCTTGGTAAATTGGTATATGATGTAACGTCCTGTGTTTGAATAGTTTTCAACATTAAAGTCCCAAAATGGTAGTTCCTTGATGGTCACACCACATGATATTTCATAAAATGGACATCATCGGACAAAGTTTGTTTGTATATTATGATGGAAATATAAATACAAATGCTTTGAATTTTTTTAAAGGATTACAAAACATTTTGGAAATCATGCCAAATAGTGCAGAAAATAAATTTGAATAAATTCAGAGTAATTTCAAAGACGTTTTCTAAACAGAAGTTATGGCCGGACGGTCGCACCACATGATGTTTTGACACTTTAAATAACAAAAAAAATAACAAATAAGTAAAGGTTTTTGATGAGTTAAAGTGAGTACATACATGGAAGAGGTACTTCAAATATGCAGTATCTTTTTATGCATTTAAACCCGTTTTTGCCTGAAAAAATGCAATCGGACAGAAAATTTAGGCGTCACGTCATTGACCCACGAACCAATAAGGTTCATTCTCGTGTTACGCAGCACGTTTGAGCTTCTGCAAGAACCAATAAGGTTCATTCTCGTGTTACGCAGCACGTTTGAGCTTCTGCAAGAACCAATGAGGTTCATTCTCATGTTACGCAGCCCGTTTGAGCTTCTGCAAGAACCAATAAGGTTCATTCTCATGTTACACAGCACGTTTGAGCTTCTGCAAGAACCAATAAGGTTCATTCTCGTGTTACGCAGCACGTTTGAGCTTCTGCAAGAACCAATAAGGTTCATTCTCATGTTACGCAGCCCGTTTGAGCTTCTGCAAGAACCAATAAGGTTCATTCTCATGTTACACAGCACGTTTGAGCTTCTGCAAGAACCAATAAGGTTCATTCTCATGTTACGCAGCACGTTTGAGCTTCTGCAAGAACCAATAAGGTTCATTCTCGTGTTACGCAGCACGTTTGAGCTTCAGCAAGAACCAATGAGGTTCATTCTCATGTTACACAGCACGTTTGAGCTTCTGCAAGAACCAATAAGGTTCATTCTCGTGTTACGCAGCACGTTTGAGCTTCTGCAAGAACCAATAAGGTTCATTCTCGTGTTACGCAGCACGTTTGAGCTTCTGCAAGAACCAATAAGGTTCATTCTCGTGTTACGCAGCACGTTTGAGCTTCTGCAAGAACCAATAAGGTTCATTCTCGTGTTACGCAGCACGTTTGAGCTTCTGCAAGAACCAATAAGGTTCATTCTCATGTTACGCAGCACGTTTGAGCTTCAGCAAGAACCAATAAGGTTCATTCTCATGTTACACAGCACGTTTGAGCTTCAGCAAGAACCAATGAGGTTCATTCTCGTGTTACGCAGCACGTTTGAGCTTCAGCAAGAACCAATGAGGTTCATTCTCATGTTACACAGCACGTTTGAGCTTCTGCAAGAACCAATAAGGTTCATTCTCATGTTACACAGCACGTTTGAGCTTCTGCAAGAACCAATAAGGTTCATTCTCATGTTACACAGCACGTTTGAGCTTCAGCAAGAACCAATGAGGTTCATTCTCGTGTTACGCAGCACGTTTGAGCTTCAGCAAGAACCAATGAGGTTCATTCTCGTGTTACGCAGCACGTTTGAGCTTCAGCAAGAACCAATGAGGTTCATTCTCATGTTACGCAGCCCGTTTGAGCTTCTACAAGAACCAATAAGGTTCATTCTCGTGTTACGCAGCACGTTTGAGCTTCTGCAAGAACCAATAAGGTTCATTCTCGTGTTACGCAGCACGTTTGAGCTTCTGCAAGAACCAATAAGGTTCATTCTCATGTTACGCAGCACGTTTGAGCTTCTGCAAGAACCAATAAGGTTCATTCTCGTGTTACGCAGCACGTTTGAGCTTCTGCAAGAACCAATAAGGTTCATTCTCGTGTTACGCAGCACGTTTGAGCTTCTGCAAGAACCAATAAGGTTCATTCTCGTGTTACGCAGCACGTTTGAGCTTCAGCAAGAACCAATGAGGTTCATTCTCATGTTACGCAGCACGTTTGAGCTTCTGCAAGAACCAATAAGGTTCATTCTCGTGTTACGCAGCACGTTTGAGCTTCTGCAAGAACCAATAAGGTTCATTCTCATGTTACACAGCACGTTTGAGCTTCAGCAAGAACCAATGAGGTTCATTCTCATGTTACACAGCACGTTTGAGCTTCAACAAGAACCAATGAGGTTTGTTCTCGCTTGTCAAGCAGGTTCGGTAGAGCTTCTGTTTATGTTCGCATGATCAAAGTTTACATGTGAATAAAAGCCTAAATTAAATCTGTTCATTATTTAAAGTGATCGAGTTTCTTCAGAAAATTTGGAGTAAACTCAATTCATATGGATTAGTTTTACGATCTCTTTATGAACTTTTTGAAGCGTAAAGATTTTAGTTGCATAGCTGTCTATAGAGGGATAGTAAGCTTTTTTGAGTGAACTATCCCTTTAATAATATATTAAAATAACAACGTTTATAAAGAGACAGACAGCATATCATCAATTGTACTGGTTTCAGGTTCAATAAATAAATAAGATTTTTAAAAAATGACGGTTGTTTTATGTAAAACAATATGTTACCTTCTGTCTCTGCATCATGTTAAGCAGGTCTCCGAAGGGTGACTCTTCTGGGTTATCAAAAGCCAGGAGTGCAAGGGTGCGCTCCATCTCTGTCAGGCACTCTCGGCTTTCCTCTCCCTGTTCAGCCAGCTGTGTCTGTGCAAACTCCAATGCAGCCTCAGTTTCCCGCAGGCGAATCAACTCAATCAGGTGTTGTTGCTACAGGAAGGAAGCACTTGTTGTAAGTTTGGAATCATTCCCCTGTGATTCAGCATCAGACAGTCTTTCTAAAACCTACAAATCTATGATTCACTATGAAACAGTGCAAAACCTTTTGCAAGTGTTATATACATATATATTAATAGGTTAACAGCCAGTTTACAAAATAAAAGTCCAAAAGTGAAC
The DNA here is from genome assembly GCF_951802725.1 of Rutilus rutilus. NCBI lineage: Eukaryota > Metazoa > Chordata > Actinopteri > Cypriniformes > Leuciscidae > Rutilus > Rutilus rutilus. The sequence goes on from NC_140218.1 coordinate 24,295,209, forward strand.
AACTTACAGTGGCCCCAAATAGTATTTTGGACTCTTAAGCCACACCTTTAAGTTGGTTTGATGTTTTGTTAGGTTCTGAATGATAAAGCAACAGATCTACTTTTCGAAATTGAAATATTATTTTTAGTCAGATGCATTTACATTGAGATTTTCTCAGATGCAATCAACCGAAACAGTGTCTGCAAATGCGTGTTAAACAAATGGTCCACACAATTAGAATCGTCAAATGAATAATTGATCTGCTTTACCTGAAGATGAAAGTACAGGTAGCGGTTAGTGTCCAGCAGCTCAGGATGCAGACTGTTGATCAGTGCAATGGCCTCTTGAATTTGTCCCTTCAAGACCATCTCCCTAATTTTTATCCTTTCATCCAGAGAGTCCAGATCAACACTTGGTTCAATGCCTGATTCCATCCTAAACTTCTCAGCTGCCTCTTTAAAACCCTCTTTGTAAATAAAAAACAAACAATTTATGAAAAAGATCTACAGACACTTGTATTAAAGCTGCAATGTATGGTGAATAAATACAAGTGGTCAGTTGACCGCTTACCTGTCACCAAATAATTCATAATGAGTCGATTCATGTCTGCCCGCTGAATGTGAACATTATTGAGCTTTTCCATCCACTCATCTCGTGTTATGTCGTCTGGCTTTTCAGCATAACTCATCATGAAGTGTTCTGCACAGACAAAAATAAATAAAATACAAACATGATGTATAATAATAAGATAATAATAATAATAAATACATACATACAATTTTAAATTATAGTTTCAGTTATGGGAAAAAAAGGCAGCTTGAAAGCTAGACACTTTTTTTATGTATGGGTTGTTATAATCGCAGTTATAATCTTCATCTAAGTAAAATAAATTAGTTTAATTAAGGTCATTTAAAATACATATTTGTTAGTGTATAGTCTGCATATACTCTTGATATAAACGCATACTATTATGTTTACTTTATAAAGCTTTTAGTTCGAGAAAGACTAGGGCAACGAAACAATCTAAAGAAAACGCCAACGAATCAGTGAATATACAATGAGAATATATATATATAAATCAATAATGTTACTGAAATCAAGCAAGATGACATTTGCGCTTATGATGACCGGAAGCTCTAATTATAAAGGCCTGTATCATAACATTGAAGCCTGTGCCGCTGGATAGAAGACAACAACAGATTCAATACTTTACGTAACAACAACCACATATGAACGTTAATAAACACAAATATTCTCCAAGCATTTACACACTACGACTCGTTGGCGACATTTGGAGTAACAAGTCGATGATGTAAAAATGTTGCATTTTACCTGAATGTGTACACTTTCCTCACCAGCAGCTCGGGGAGAAAGGCCGTACTGAGCTCTCGCGATGTTCAAGAAAAAACGAGATTACAACGATACCTCGTTTGGATTGGCTGACGATCAAACGTCAACTTTATAACATCAACGTAGCGGACTGCTTACATTTTTATAAATTAATGTATTGTCAAAATAATTTAAATATTGCGTTCGTTGTAACTTTTGATTCTTCTTTTTTTGTTGTTTATTTTTAAACGATACATCAGCCATCACTTAGCAGCACGCACCTTGGCGTTTTCTTACAATACCACATATATACAACTGCCCTCAATAATTTTGACAATGAAAACACAGCAGCTTTCACGTTCAGAAATGCATTCGTTAGCTCTGGTCATTTTGTCCGTCTCTCGTTTCCGCCCATTATCCTTTCTAGATCGGTTGTGACGTCATGCACGACTCCCATTGAGCGGAGACGCTTCACTCGATCATAAGACCAGGACGCCGTATCTGAGCACCGCAGGTTGATTCACTCCTATTTGAAGGCCGTTTATAGATATAGGATATACTATACGAAGAACTGACGATCTGCACTTCTACCTACGTTTCTCTCCTAGACGGTAAGAAATGTGAACGCAGCCAGAGGAGAATCCTATCTGTGCGTCTCAATCCTACTGCTAACGTTACACATACATGCTGCCCTTGCTCGTGGATTAGTACTGCTGTCTGCTGTAGTTGGGTTTTGAGCGAGAAAGATTAATGCAGTCCGGTGAACCAGCATTAAAGGGATAGTTCACCCTTAGTGAAAATTGTGTCATCATTTTCTCACCCTCATGTCGCATGACTTTCTTTCTTCCTGGAAGACCAAATGAAGTGGGAAGGACTGACATCTTCAATCACTGCTCACTTTCATTGCATTTTATTTTCCAAACAATTAAAGTGAATGGTGACTGCGGCTGTCGTTCTGCATCTTCTTTTTTTTCTGACGTCTTAAGGATTGGAACAAATAAATGATTTGATATAATAAGGTTAAATGTGGGTGAACTATCTCTTTAACAAGCAAACCAATATGGATGCTGAGCGCAGTACAGGGGGATTAAAGGCTCTAAATCTCCAACCGGTCAGTAAACACGCGTTTGGCCTCCATCAGTATTGAAACTGTTCCCATCAGGCTGTCAACGTATTTGAGGTTATTTGTTAGATTTGTGCTCCTGCTGAATCTCAATGGTCTTGCTAAACCTCATTGGGTAAGACACTGCCAGTTGTTCTATTGGCTTCCCTGTATCTTGACAGAAAGAGAAGTAATACGTCCTATTTTTTGCTATCTGGTCTCTGATTTGTAATTATCATGTATCTACACATAGGCGCTGATTTGTTTCTGTCAGTGGGTCCTCATCATGTTTATTGATGAAACAGCTTGTTCTTGTTGTTATAGTCCAGATATGACTTGCCATAAACCAAGTTTTCCTTCTTATTTCATCTTATGGTATAGATACTCATTTTTTGTGCTCTTTCTGAAGTACTCAGTCTTCCTCCACCTTCTTCTGTTGTCATTAGCACTTATTTAATGAATCAAATCTCAGGTTTGAATTTGGGTTGTCCATCTGTTTTGCTCTAAAATACTGCATAACTCTTTAAGTGGTCCATCTCATTGAGAGGACCTGCTGAAAGCACCTTCCTTGTGCTCCATTAGCTAATTAACTGGATGGTTTTAGAAGTTGTTTTCTCGCCATTGCTGTGCCAGGATTCTTGAAGGTTTTTGTTTAGTCAGTATTGCGGTTAAAGCAGGCTAACTAACTGCGTATAGTCTATGACGGGGTGTTAGGAGGTCCTCCTCTGTGGCGTGAGATGGTCTTCTGAAATGAAGATCTGCCATGTTTTTTTTTTTTTTTTTCAGCCAGTGTAAACTCATGTTCAGTGGTCTCATCAGGTTATGCTTTTTTTAATATTACTTCAAAAATAACCACAATAGTACAGTTTAAAAAAAAATCAGGTATACTAACTTTCAAAAGTTTGGGGTCAGATGATTTTTAATGTTGAAAGAAGTGTCTTATGTTCACCAAAGCTGTATTTATTTGATCAAAAATGCAGTAGAGACAGTACTATAACGGTTTTCTATATTTTAAAATCCAGTATTCAGTGTCACTTGATCCTTCAGAAATCAATCTAATATGGTGATATTATGATATTATTATCATCAATGTTGAAAACAGTTGTGCTGTTTCATATTTTTGTAGAAACCATTATATATATATTTTTTCAATATTATTTGAAAGTTCAAAAGAGCAGCATTTATTTGAAATAGAAGATATTTCATTTCATATCATTATAAACGTCTTTACTGTCTCTTTTGATCAGTTTAACGTGTGAATATTCTCACCCTGAAGTCTTGAACTGTAGTTGGGTCATTCCGTGTCAACTCAGAGGTCCCGGCTAATTTCTTTTTATTTTGATCATTTCTTTTCATTTCCTGTGAAACGTAAAAAGAAATACCCAGGGTCCCATTTACACAGGCAGAGCCCTTAAATGTTAAAAATTTTGAGGTATTATCAGTCACTTCACCAAATATTATGCCCCTGTGGATACTTCTCGATCTTTGACTATGCTTCACATGTTACAACAATTGGAGATTGTAATGCAATCCAAGCCGGTGAAGCAAATCTTGTTTGTGTCTGTGAGTGAATACAATGTTTGGGGAGAGAACAAACACACTTTCCTAAGGCATGAAACTTGTTTCAAACATGTTGCAAAACTGCAAATTTGAACTCTAGCTTCAGAAGCTGTCAAAATCAACAAAATTCCTTCTTCCAAATATCTCTGAAACGGTTCATTGTGCCACAATCTTGTCAGTGTCTATTTTTGGCAATTGTTTTAATATATATATTTGCAATTGTTTTAATATAGGGTAACAAGCTACATTCCTAGTTTCAGCATAATTTATTCTTCAGACATTCCGCTTTAAATACATTAAGTATCAGCTCTGCAAATTGGGTAATATTAAACTATTTGAACATGGAGCCGCTTTGAGATCCCAATATCTGAATATGAACCATATAGAGCCTTAAAAATGAACATACCAAAAGAAAAGTACTAAGAGCCAGAATGTAATGTCATATGGAGATATCTCTAATACTTCTTGAGTTACTGGCACGCGAACTTGGGGAAAAAGAGTATTTATGGCACTCAGACAGGAATGTTCTATGCTATTGTTTTCATAGAGGGAAACAAAAATTAATTTCAGCATTATTTGTTCTTAAAACATTCCTCTTTAAAAGAAAAAAGCATCAGCTGTATACAAAGTGGCCCACATTTGGTTTTTGACAATGAAAATGTGTTCAATTTAATTCTTGGAGCCGTATTAAGATCCCATTATCTCTGGTGAAAAATTTGAATTAAACCATATAGTGTCTTCATGAATGAAGATACCAAAATACTAATTTAAGAACCAGATTCTAAATGGATGTTAAGATGTCTTTAATACTTCCTGAGTTATAGATATGCAAACTGGAGGAAAGAAACTTGAAAATAGCTTTTTCCCATTTTTGAACTTTCACCGTTGGCATTTAAAGGTGCAATGTATAATATTTAGCAGGATCTGTTGACAGAAATGCAATATCAAATACATAACTATGTTTTCAGTGGTGTATAAAGACCTTACTTAATGAACCGTTATGTTTTTATTACTTAGAATGAGCAATTTCTATCTACATACACCGCTGGTCCCCTTACATTGAAATGCGCTGAAATGGTTCTACAGTAGCCCTTAAAGGGGTCATATAATGCCATTTTTGTACAAGCTAATATGATTCTTTAGGGTCTAAATTAAAAGTTTGTAATATACTTTAATTAAAAATTATCTTTCGTATTGTAAGAAAACACTCATTTTACCTGGTCAAAAACAGCTCTGTTTTCAGCACGCCGTTTAAGTGCATGTGTCTTTAAATGATAATGAGCTTTGCTCACCCCGCCCCTCTGTTCTGTGCGTACACCGTTTGTAATAACACAATAACCATAACGCGTTGTTCATTATAAACGTGGGATTATGAATTATATTGAGAACGTCATACATAGAACACATGCCGTAATGTACCCTGAGTGTAAACCTTAGCCGCATTCATTGTGAAGCATGCAGCAAGCGATTTGCAAAGATTAATATAAAGGTTAATAAAACGTTACACTCACTTCAGTTCTTCTGGAAGTGCAGCAGGAACACGAATAGTTGGTATTGATCCTTTTTTCAGGAGCAGCTTCTTAGCAAAACCGGCTTTATACTGTTTGTAAAGCAGTCTGGTGTGTGAAATGATTCGCACAAACATGAAAGCATTGACGTTGATCGTGGGGAATATTCCCTTCGTAAACAAAACTCAGCCACTGCGTCTTCAGCGGTTCGGATTTAGGAACATCAAAATGACTGCTGTGTCCGTTATTACACCCAAGAACAGAACACCACAATCGCTTAGATGCCATTCTGCTCCAGCGGACTATGATGACAGCTCGCTCACGAGCGAGGGCGGGTCTGTGTTGAAACGCTGCTGTCAATCAACAATCATGGGAGGGGCGTCCGATCTTGTGACGTCTCAAGATCGAACGGCTTGATTTGAGACGGGGGGAAAACATATAAGGAGATTTAATGATTTTATGATGGTTGTGTACAGGTACTGCCAACACACATTTCAGTACAATCAACTTGTAAAAGTGCATGTACCATTATATGACCCCTTTAACAGACAAACACGTTTCGTTACTATGTTGTTGTTCTTGCAAAGAAGCTAGCTAAAGTCAGTGAATAAAACACTGACACAATGATGAACAAGTAACAATAGTATTCACAATACATTTCGTTTTACTGAATAATTAAGTAAACCCTAATTTCTTAATTTATCTTTGTAAAGAACCCTCATTGCTTAACTGGCTACTCTCTGCTGTCTCAGACGACGACATCTTTTCCTGTCGGCCACCGTAACTTCTGTTGGTTGCAATTCGCGACCTCACCACTAAATACCACTAAAAAGGACACAGTGCACCTTTAATGCAACAAATATTGCGAAAGTCAACAGATCTAACTATCATAGGGCTGGGCGATATATCGCATGACATTGTTATGCGCATCTCGTCAGTAAAGCTGTTCCTTGATTAGTAGTAAATCGCCATCACCTGCTTTCAGATGGAGCGGCATTTACTACACAGAGCCGTAGTTCACTGACAAGCTGAGCTGTATCGCATTAATTATCGGAGGCGATACGTCTGTGATAATTAATGTGATACGGCTCAGCTTGTCAGTGAACTACGGCTCTGTGTTGTAAATGCCGCTCCATCTGAAATGGCGATGGTGATGGCGATTTACTACTAATCAAGGAACCGGCTTTACTGACGAGATGCGCATAACAATGTCATGCGATATATCGCCCAGCCCTAAACTATCAGCATATCAATGTTTGTGTAAAATTAAATAGTAATGCTGCCATCTTTCTAAAGTCATTTTTATTTCCTTGTTGGATCCAAATCTCTGGTGAAAATTGTCATTTTCACCCCCCTCTACAAAATAGTGGATTACTCAATAAATATCCATCCATGACATTTAATATTTTGTCTTTCTTCACTTTTTATGTTTGTATTTCTTCAGAAAAAAAGATAAAACAAAATCAATCATTTGAGGCAGGAAGTTTACCAAATTTGGTTGATTTGACATGGAATGACCCTGCCTGTATAGCTTTTAATATGACCAGTTGATCCGTAGTGACATGTATTTTGCTGTTACCCTCCTTACATGGTTCATATGATGGTTCCGAATTTTAGTCAAGGCATTTTTGTGACTGTTTGGACCGCTCCTTTTGCAACAGAACCTAAAACTGAAAGCAAGAATCAAAAGTTAACGATTGATGAAAACCATACTTGTTCTCACAAGATATTTTTTTATGAGATAGGTGCTAGTTAAATATTAAGGAAAACAATGTTTTTAGATATTAGACTCTTTGCTGCCTTTATCAATTTAGCTCTTTACTTTTTTAAGAGTTTAAGAGCTTCTCTATGGGTTACCCTGATTGAGGAGTAGGGTGGTCCTTATCAAGTCAAATTTTTTTTTTTTGTGCAAAATGTTAGTGTCTTAACCTCTTAAACTGTTCCTTTTAACTTCAAAATTAGAAATATGCAAACATTTTGACAAAAAAAATGATATTTAGAGGTAGCTCAATCATGTGGAAGATTGCCTATGTTAAGCTGTGCGGTGTTATTGTGATATGCAAGTAATATTAAAAGTTGCTGCAAATGAACTACATTTTATTGAAATCAGAGCAACACTGACATGACAACAATGACAACAATCTCAAAAAAAGCGCAACATTTTCAACAATCCCTCATTTCTGATGCTCAGCAGCCAGTGTTGACTTTTTGCAGTCTGGATAGATCCGTCGGTGATCTTCCACCACATGAAGGAGAAACTGCAATTGTTCTTCAGAGTGTGTGAGATAGCCATTGTATTCTTGAATCAGAGCCACTCCTCTCTCGGCGTGATCATTGACTACTTTCATTGCATGTATGGTTGCCTGTGCCTCCTGATAATCTGCTTGATTCGGCCAAAGTTCCGGGTCAATTTCCAGGAACGTAATGTAATTTTTTAAACCAAAAAATGTGCTCTAAACCCAAACAATAACCAAGGTGATCATCAATAGAAATATGTATTGATTCCACCAGGAAAGGTACAGTAAATCTGCTAAACCGGGTCATGGATGGATTCATTTGGATTTAGTTTCTACAATAAGTAAACTGAGATATGTATCTAAAATACGTATTTAGGAATATATGGTGCATTAGATGCTTTTATGGAGATTTTTGGGGAATTTTACTAGCCAGGTACAATACCAATTCAAATGATCTGTTTTTACGAAAATCATCAAAATCTCAGAAAGTTTAAAGCTATTGAGCTACCAGTAATTATTATGTTACTGCCATAAAAATTGGCATGCTGTATTTCTTATATAAAGGAACAATTTAAAGGGTTAAGAGCATGACAATTGGAGACTTTAAAAATAAGGACCACCCTATTGAGGAGATCTTTGATGGGGAAACCACCACACATGCTCATACAATTTCCCACTCAGCCTCATATATATATATATGTGGGGCAGTGCAGTGTCTCACACTATATATAACACATTGATTGTCATGTGTCAGAATGAGGCTTGTTTGTTATAGACCCTCTTTCTGAATCTGATAATCAAAATGACACAGTGTTGTCACGCTGGATTAATACTACCTAAACATATATATAACTGCTCTTTAAATAATCATAAAGTTCACAAATAAATGTAACAATCTGTTGGCTTGGAAATGTTGCTTACTGTATGTGTATGGTCAAGAGAGATTGTTTTAATCCTGGCAAATGGTTTTTTTTTTTTTTTTGGTATAATAAGACTCAAACAACAGTTTCAGATATGTCTCACTTGATTTAAATGTGCATTGAATAATGCTTGTCTCTCTAAATGATTTAGTTTGATAAAGATTACACTTGAGTGATATTACAGTCTTACAGATGATGATTATAGGTGTGATGATCACAGTGAGATAAAGCTCTTATCACATCTCTCTGATGAGAGTTCATTAGGATTCATAAGGATGCTTGATATTTTACTTTTTTCTTTACACATTTCTTTAATTTGTTAAAGGTGTAGTTCACATTATTAAAATAAACACCCTGTTACAAACATAGAATTGAGGAAAAGAGAGAAATGTTCAAAGAAAATGAGAATGCTATGAAATGAGACAACGCAGACTGAGATAGGAGCAAGAGCTGGCCGACAGATGCTCATCATCATCATCCCTTGTCTTGTGTATGTGTATGCATATGTGTACTCCTGACCTGAAAATTCACACCTCACATGGCACAGGCACACATATTTAATTTAGGTCACCATAAGCAATCACAGGAGGGAACTTACTCGATCAGCTTCACTTAAAACAGGGATTCCCAACATCGACAAACTCATTTGTCTTAAAATATTTGCTTGAAGTACCCCCTGAGATTTTAAATGAACGTTTTAATAATTTAACAACACATTCGTTTTATTTGTGGTTCTCTGATGTCAGTCTCAGCCTCAGACCGTTGGCTGAACGCATGGCACAGAAAATGGGAAACACTTCAGGAGTTTTGGAGTCGTCATCTGATTGGTTGAATTCTACAGGATTTCTGGGAGATGTGTGTGTTGCATTTTTTAACGGTGCACCTGTCCTGGAAACAAAGCCGCCATGATGCCAAACCCACTCATCATATAAGAAAGCCGTTGTGTTTACAACTGTGACAATGAGCGCTTATGCGGATCAACTAAATTCTGTTTTTTCTGAAGTGTGTGAAGTTCGTGGCATACAGGGCCGGATCTACCGGGGTGGCAACTGCCACCCTAACAAAGAGCTTTGCCACCCCAGAATTATCCCAGTATAAAATAAAAACCTAAGCAATGTTTCCTGTACCACAATTCAGCAGCAAACGCTTCAATGTGATGACATATAAAAAGACAGCGAAAAATAATGTCAAGAAAACATATCTTTCTATAATTTGTCCTTGCGGGTACAAAATGACTCTGTAATTCTAGACAAAATGTATTCTATACAAAATTCTGTATTGTTTGGCAAGCAGATTCTCTGACTGCCCATTTATATGGTGGTAAATGAAGGGAATGCTAAATATAATTTCAGATATCATTCACTGCGCTTTCTAGATGGTCATCTTGCTGACATTTTTGTCAAGTATACAGGCTATTTTTGCTGTGTATAAAACATACAGTATATGCTTCAAATGATTATTCATATATGTAAATAAAAGGTCCTATTATGCTTTTCCACTTTTTCAACTTTGGCGTTTCCAAATCCCCTTTGTTTGGCCTTTCTTAATACAGACAAACTTAGAGTTGTTAATTTATTTTTAACACTATTCCCGAACATTTTAACCCCAACATTTAGAGCACACAGTTATGGCGGGACGGGACATTTCCCAAACACGCACTACGCGGTGTCAAAACACGACAAACTGGGCCAGCTAACCAATCACAGCACATTTCGTATTTCGGAAGGAGGGGCTTCATCAAAACAGGACCTAGACGGCGTGTTGGAGCCAGACTGGGGAGAGAGGTGCTGTAATAATGTAAAATATGTGAAAAATAATGCGTTTTTTTAACGTGTATGTGAAGGCAGAAACAAGGCAAACATAGGAAATGAAACGCATGAACTAGTGGAACAGGAACCACCTCATTAATAAGAGTCTAAGACACAAAAGTAATCGTGAGTAAATGCGACGCTGTAGATTTGTGTAAGAACTAAAGTAACTTGACTGGCAGCCGTTGATAACAGAATTAGTCTGCGGATCTTAACAACCGCACCATTGTTTCTGTGGCGACTGCAGACATTTCTCAGGGTTAGTGATGTGTCTAACTTACGACTGATGTTACCCAGCATACCCCTCTCTGTCTTCCCAGGCTCTGATACTAAAATCACATCATGTGACAAAGTTTCCTTTCACCGATATTATAGGTAGTTCAACTGATAGCTTGTTTTCCAGTCAGTAGTCTTATTTGTAGATAATTTTTTTTCTCATTTTGCAATAATTGGCCACATAAATGATGATTTAATGAAGGAACAAATAGTTTTACTGTATTTTATATTCCTCGTGTATTTGGAAGTAGTAAAGTAGACTGACATTATGGATGCAGAACAATGACAGAAGATAACAATGACACGAGTTGTGTGACGTAAAGTGGCTGAAATTATGAACACTAATACTTGCGTGATCCTGGGCTATAATGGATTATTCATTTCCATGAGAGTTATCGTGGTATTCTTGTAAGAAGTTGTGGCTCTTGATTTCTTCATATCTAGAAAAATGGTAGGCAGTTTCCATCATCCAGACCCCGTGACTTTTCATAAAAACCTTGCTTCTGTAGTGCTCTCAGCTGTTTGTTCATCCACTCTTCATCTGTTTGGTGTCTGGTCTTCTTCTCTGAGAGCTTTTGTGCCCCGTCCTCATCAAATCCACCCAACCTTTAAACGCCACCTGTTTGCTCCTTATGTTGTTTTGATAAATGCTTCAGATCCATTTAATTATGCCTAACAATAATCAATACCTGTTGTTTTACGCAGTGATATCATTGATATACTACGATTATAGTTTTTGTAAATATTTTGAATTAGATTTTGTTTGTATATTTTCTGTTTTAACTTTTAGATTAATTTTAGTTTACACTTTAGCAATTTTGTTCTACACTGTAAAAATGATATGATCCATAAGTTATGACAACATATGTATTTACATTGCTTTAACTCATCACAATTTTATACTTTTTTTATAAGTTAAGCAAGATTCAACTGTCATTTAAGTCAGTAATGTAATTTAAGTTGAAATGACTTAAACATCCAAGTTGATTGTACTTTTTTATGTCTATATAGTTGTTCTTTTTTTTAAATCAAGTTTTAGTTTTAGTGCTTCAGCTTAAACTAAATAAAAATGATAAATATTGCCTTGGCAAATACCTTATAAATTGTTTATATATATATTGTTTTATTATGTAGAATGTTCATTTTCTTTCAATTAATGAAAATGTTTTTGGTGGTTTTAGTTTTAGTTCATGAGAATAACCCTGGTCTTAGTTACGTCAACATTCTGTGTGTGTGTGTGTGTCGCAGCCTCTGTGTACTTGTTCATTATGTACAGACTCTCATCAAACATGTCCTGCTCTTCCATCCCTCTACAAACAGACCTTTTAAAACCAGCACACATAATACAAGCTGCATCACTTCACCTGCTCAGATGCACATAGTGGCGTGGGAGGGATGTTAGAACACAAACAGAGGGACCAGACAGAGAATTGATGGACAAACATTTATGGGAGAGACATGGACTCAGTGATATTCATTAAGCTGTGGAGAAGAGATTTTGGCAGCCTTCTGTAGTACTAGTCCAAAGGCTGAGGTGGCCACTAAAGATTTAGCTGGACCATATGGTGGTGCAGAGAAACACGGAGGGGGAAGGGAGTGTGTGAGAGGAAGAGAGATGGATGTAGTGTTTTGGTGAGGCTGCATTGCAGAGCCCTGCTCCTGATGAAAACTCTATTAGTACTCACATTTAATGAGCCGCTGAAGCAGGAAGTCTATCTGCTAGCAGCCCACACACACATGCTTATTACTGACACAATATTAGATAGTACAATGTGTAATTTTTAACAAAAACATTTTCTCAGCAAATGTTGGTGGTGCATGGTGTTGTGGGAGGTTGATCTGTGCTTGCTAATGCTTGTTTTTAACACACTGCGTTATGGTTTCTACAGTGTGCTGGGGGGTTGAGATGTCACTGCTTATTGGTGGAAGTCAAAAGAGGCTTCTAAAGTCCAAACAAGCAGAAAGTATGCAGAAAAGATGTTACTAGGATTGCATTCATACTACAAACACTATCCTTCAAAACTGTGGGATCAGTAAGATTTTTTTTAAAGAACTATAATTCAGCAATGGTTAATTAAATTGATCAGAGGTTACAGTATAGGCTACATTTATTACGTTACAAAACATGTCTATTTTAAATAAATGCTGCCCTTTTGATCTGTCTTTTCATTGAGGAATCCTGAAAAAAGTAGGCTATCACAAAAAAATGAAGCAGTATAACTGTTTTCAACATTTATAATAATCAGAAATGTTTCTTGAGCAAATCATCATATTAGGATGATTTCTGAAGGATCATGTGACACTAAAGATTGGAGTAATGATGCTGAAAATTCAGCTTTCACATCACAGGAATAAATATAAATATTGAAATATATTAAATATATTGAATTACAAAAACAGCTATTTGTAATAATATTTCGCAATATTACAGTTTTTACTGTGTTTTTGATCAAATAAATGCAACATTTGTGAAGACTTCTTTCAGTAGCATTAAAAATGACTCCAAACTTTTGAATGGTAATGCAAACTTTTGAATGGTAATGCATACTTAGTTGACAAGTTCATTAAATGCTTTACATACTCTGACAGCACACAATTTTGAACAAATTAATGATATTGTGGTCCTCCTTGGATATGACTCTGGTCCCTCGTTGAGGGCGTCTTTTTATATATATAAAATTATTTTATATATATAAAATTATTTTATATATATATATATATATATATATATACTGTATAATTTTTTTGCCAGTTTTATTGTCTAGGCAAATCTAATGCCAAGCAAAATTCGTAATTTGTAATTGCAAGGTTTTGAGGGAACAACCGTGTATAAAGACAAGTTATGCACTGAAGTTTAATTAAGGGGGTGGTATAATGCCCCTTTTTACAAGATTTCCCCAGAGTGTGTATGTGATGTTTTAGCTCAAAATACCCCACAGAATTTTTTTTATAGCATGTTGAAATTGTCCCTTTTTGAGGGTGAGCAAAAAAACGCATCGGTTTGTTTGTGTCACTTTAAATGCAAATGAGCTGCTGCTCCCGGCACAGAGGGCGGAGCTTCAAGAGCTCTTGTCCTTAGCAGCTTTCAGACACGCACTAAAATGTCAGAAACTGTTCTGCCTTTTACGTTCAAACCGGAGCCGGACAATGATGGGAGAGACTCAAGAAGAAGTGACAACGTAGAATGCAGTATGACATTTCTGAATGGTTAGTTGATGAATTTATGTAGCTGATGTTGAGTTAACTATCTTCAAGTCCTTGATTAGCATATTCTGTTATGATAATCTATAAATCACTAACTGTTGTAAAATGCCTACAGAGTGGAATGCTATTGCATTTGTGTTACGTACTGTATTGCAATAAATGTGAAAAGACAGCTGTGACACACTTGAGCAGACTCACAAATGTGCTCTACTACAACAACTCTTCCTCTTCTCAACATGGACTCACCCCCTTTGTTGCGTGTTCCCGGGGGCGGGGTTTATGTAAATTTTAGGGTTTGTGATGTCACTAACCTGGGAGGAAGCTCATGTAGTCCCTACCAGCCGTTTGTTGTAGTCCTTAAAAAACGATTTCTTAAAAAGCACATATCTCCCTTTGCTTTGAACTTTGAGCGTTGTAACTTTGCAGATGTTGTTTATGCTCAAACAGCAACATTACACACTAACTAAAGTTAGAAAAGTGAAATCATAATCAACCACCCCTTTAAAAAGAATTTTGAAAATCCTAAGCATGAGCAATATTAAATAAGCACCACTAACATCTGAACATATGCTGTATTTGTTTTGACACAAATGAAATGGTCAAAGGCTACTCTGAGATAACATCTAGTAGGCTAGCTGTGAAGCCCAACGAAATCTCACCCAAACACACTCTCTTAGAGTATCACACCTAGAGGAATTATGGGAAGAAGCACACAGGGTTTGAGAAGGGACAGAAATAACCCTTCACTTATTCAGACGCTCCGCTAATACTAATCTGCTAATACTCTCTGACAAGCTGCACGATTAACCTGGAATGGAAACGAAACTGTCTCGCTAAGAAAGCTCCTTGAATGAAAATAAATAAATTTGTACTCAAAGAGTCATTATAAATCATCTTTTTGTTTTAGTTTTTTTTGCTAACAATTGATTCATTTATTGACCGCTTGTGACAGTGAAATGTCTCTTGTTCTCCTTGCAGCCATTTTGTGTGGAAGTGTATTAACCTGAATTACTCTGGGTCAATGGGTTAATTGACTTTCCTGCGTACAGGAGGACGTAACTTCTGATTCTCCCTGTGTGG
This sequence comes from Rutilus rutilus, assembly GCF_951802725.1. Classification (NCBI taxonomy): domain Eukaryota; kingdom Metazoa; phylum Chordata; class Actinopteri; order Cypriniformes; family Leuciscidae; genus Rutilus; species Rutilus rutilus. Next base: position 24,310,212 of record NC_140218.1, read on the forward strand.
AAGACATTGCCTCCCTATCTCCTTCCATGTGTTCGCGTACACCAACCTGACGCAATAGTCATATAGCAGATTCTCTGGCTGAGCCAGACTTTTATCCGGCTGCATTAAGTGAGCTGTTAATCGAGGGGTAAAATATGCTTGATTGTCCTGATAATAATGGCACACTGCAAAAAAAATTCAATTAGACCTAATTTTCTTGATCAAGAATAAAAGTCGACAAATCAGATTGAAGCCTGCAATTTTAAAAAGCTCTTGGCATTTATTCGTTTTTTTTTTTTTTTTTTACAAGATATATCAAAATAAAATCACTATTGTGGTATGGTACTTAGTGTGATTATCAAAACTCAAAGGCTGCGATTTTAAATAAATATATACAAGGTGGGTTTCCAAGTGAAGCACGGCACTGTTTATTCACAAACGTGCCTTTCATGATATTGTGTTTGTGTTTTTTTTTTTTTTTTTTTTTTTTTTTTTTTTATCTGCTCTGTTCTTTTACAGGACTGCCACTCTGAGACTCAGAAACCAAAGATAATGAATTACAAGTGTGTAAATTAACACAGTGCCATGCTTCACTTGGAAACCTGCAGCGCATACATTTATCTGACGGCAAATTAGAATCATTTATATTGTAAATAGTTTTTTTTTCTTTTATACGATAAAATTACTTTTTCCCATTACTAAATCTTTTTTTTTTTTATCTTACAGTACAGTAGTGCTTTAAAAATAGTTCTTATTTTTATATTTTTATTTAATAATAATGACAATAAAAATCATAATTATTATTCTATAGTCATATCGAATGACACTGGTGATGGGGAAAGTATATACTTTTGAGTAAAACATGTCAGTAATAGGACATGCAACTAAATTTGTTAGCTTGTTTGATATCTCTTACTTACTCTTTATTATACATTCAGGTTTATGCAATAAAGTCAGCATGAAATTAAGATTCACCCTATCACTTTTATAAATGCATATTAAAGATCGTATTGTGTACAATTCATCAATGAATATGTTTTTTTTTTTCTTGACCTTGTAACGTTTAATCGAAATATCATAACTGGACCTTCCGGTGAAAAAGTCAGACTTCTCCGGTGACGTACACAGGACTTCTCCAATAATTTAGTCACTAAAACTCCACCCTGCAAGCTCATGTTTATCTGCCTCCACTTTTGAGTGCAACGCCCAATAAAGAACAGATGCATAGAATCAAGTCCTACTCTACAGGTTTTTTGTGTGTGTGTGTGTGTGTGTGTGTGTTTACTATGCTGAAGCATACTCGTTCACCAGTGCTCAAGGGCTATTTGTGCACTGGAAGAGCACCCGGCACCTTTGGCATACTATTTTAACATACTATGATTAGCTTGTATGCGAATACAAGGGTTAGCCATGGCAAAGAAATCCACACTTAAAGGGAACTAGCATCTCTCCCTTCCTCTCAAACACCGCCCTGTGTGCTGCAGTCACATGACTTTTTGTAGTGCAGTGAGTGTACACAATGTTAATGCAGTGACTTAGTGCTCTCAGGACAGAGACATTTGGGTCAATGATGAACCTATGACTCTGACTGACATAATAATGGTGGTTCTCAGTATTTTGCTGAGTTAAAGAATAATAGGGTGAAAAAATAGTGGATATGATCAATTAATTTGAACACTGAAAAGTTGTATTGCTGCATTCCTGGGATGGCAGCATGTACATGCTTGTATTTTTTTGTATGTACATGTTATGCTGCTGTTTGTGAAAAGGAAGAAACCAGAAAGCAGTGGAAATAACAGACATATAGGCGCGCACAGCAAATATAACACGCACGTCTCTCCTCTTTTTCTTTCAGACAGAGGAGGTGGTTGTGTGAGGGGAGAGTGTGTGAGTGTGTGTGATAGTAATGGCGGAGCAGCAGAGACAGCGTTCACTCTCCACGTCGGGAGAATCCCTATACCTGGTGCTGGGAGTTGATAAGAACACCGCACAAGAAGACATAAAGAAATCCTACAGGTGAGACACTCTGGAGGGACGTAGAAAGATTGTTACAACATTACCAATAAAAATAGTGGAGAAATTGCTCTGAATCTATTTTATTTTACTTTACTCAAGAGGGACTGGGTTGGTAAACACAAATTTCCTTGTGTTAAGCACATTTGAGTTTTCAATTAAATCCAGTAGAGGGTGACAGAACATTTTCCTCACTTCCTCTGTGTGTTCAGGATAACATTCTACACACTTTTCTTTGCGCATGAATACCCAGATGACTGACTACATTTACCAACATTTATTGTCAAATAATGCTTAGTATTTCACATACTATTTTTAAATAATAGTTGCCAGATAGTATACCATTCTGTGCATAGCCATAGTTTCACATTAACACATCTAAAAGCAGATTGGCAGTGATTCCAGGAAAGATCATAGTTGCATTAATAAAAGTTTCATTGTCATTTCTTATCTTTTGGTTTGCAGGAAGCTAGCTCTGAAATTCCACCCAGACAAGAACCCCGACAATCCAGAAGCGGTTGAGAAATTCAAAGAAATCAACAACGCTCATGCCATTTTATCAGACCCCACCAAACGCAACATCTATGACAAATACGGATCTCTGGGCCTTTACGTGGCAGAACAGTTTGGAGAGGAGAATGTTAACACATACTTTGTATTGTCCAGCTGGTGGGCCAAGGTTAGTCATACACACAAGCACACATACAAGATATATACTGAGTAACATACACTACCTTTCAAAGATTTGGGTCAGTAAGGTTTTTCTTTTTTAAAGAAATTAATTTTTTTTTTATTCAGCAAGTGTGCATTAAATTGATCAAAAGTGACAGTAAATACATTTATAATGTTACACAACATTTCTATTTGAATGCTGATAATAATAAGAAATGGTTTTTTTGAGCAGCAAATCAGCATATTAGAATGATTTCTGAAGGATCATGTGACACTGAAGACTGGAGTAATGATGATTATAATTCAGCTTTTGACATCACTGGAATAAATTGCATTTTAAAATATAAATTGTAATAATATTTCACAATATTACTGTTTGACTGTATTTTTGAGCATATAAATGCAGTCTTGGTGAGCATAAGAGACCTCTGACCCTAAACATTTGAACCATGGTGTAAATACTAAATGTATGTGCATCCTGTTATTTCTGTTGAATTCGTTTTCCCCCTCTTGACAGGCATTGTTTATATTCTGCGGTGTGGCCACGGGCTGCTACTTCTGCTGCTGTCTGTGCTGCTGTTGTAACTGCTGCTGTGGGAAGTGTAAACCTCATCCTCCGCAGTCAGATGAGCCGGATTTCTATGTGTCTCCTGAAGACTTGGAAGCTCAGATGCAGTCTGATGAGAGAGGTGAGACACTGCCTCGCTCATTCATTCACAATAGTCAAATTAACATGGTTTCAAGATCAAAATAGAAGTTTTATGGCTATTAGTCCATGCGTGTATTTTTGAGATCATGTATAAGCTAGTGTATTTCTATAAGTCTAATAAAAGTTCTCTAGAATGAGAATCCTCCCACCAATACCACCTGACACTGACAACCAATAGCAAGTAGCATATTGTGGTTTGGTGACTTATTATACTTATTAAACAGGGCAAATTAGCATGAGAGCGTAATTCCAAAAAAGCAGTGATGGAAGTGAAAGTTCTGCGCTTGATCTGCTGACAATGCACAAATTAAAGAACACAGACGCAGCTGGATCATTTCCATAATGACCAACGCAGTGTACCAAGTGCCGGTAAATAATGGCTCAAAAAACAGTAAATTAATTAGTAGAAACCTAGTAAATCACCCTGCACGATTCATTTAAATTCTCTCCTCCCATAAATTCTGCGTCTGAGAGTGAAACTCCTACAAATGCATATGCAATAACTGTGCCAATGCCTTTTCAGTGCTAATTTTTCACTGCCTGTCTTTTAGTAAATCCTGACAGTAGTTTTTTTAATGCCAAAAAAAGGTTTGCGCTGGCGCAAGCTGTTAGTAAATCTGGCCCTTAATGGGTTTTTTATTTATTTTATGACTATTTATATTAATGACTGTTTGTTATTTCAATGTTTAGTCATATAAATAAAAAATAATAACAAGGAATGCAGTTCTGCAGGATATTCATTAAATATTAAAATGACAGTATATGTAAAATAATAATAAAGATTTCAATATTTCAATGATATAAATTAATGTTTAATTTGTTTAACTTGTTAATTATTAAAACATTACATATAGCAAGTTAATTTATCAACACTAATAATTTAATAACACTGTTGAATCTAATCTTTAGCAATATTATTATATTGTTGTCATACCTAAATTCATTTTAGTTTTTTGTGTTCTTTTTTTTTTTTTTTTTTTTTTTTTTTTTTTGACCAAATTGTAAATAATTTTAATATCAGCCATTTATTGGTTACTGGCTACAGCATTAATAATTATCAGTTTATTGGTATCAGACAGAATTTTAATATTGGTTCTTCTCAAGTTTAGTGGTCTTAAACTAAATGATATTTCAAAAATACATCTGGAAATAAAACTACGTTCATCAAACAATTCCATGGGGTTTTAAACAAATGTACGGTGGCCGAGAGAGCTCAGTGCGCTGCAACTGAAGAAAACACGTGCAAACAGAAAAAATCTTCATCAGTTTCACAACACATAAACTAAACAAAAACGCTCTGCAAATAGAACAGAACACAACGAAAATGTTTCCAGGGGACCCCAATAAGTGACGAACCGGCTGGGACGTGCTTACAGCTCAAAGTCTACTTTATTTTTATTTATTTTAAAAAAAAATTGCAAAACATACAGAGATGACATGTTTATGACATACAACTTTGTATACAATATACAAAATGTATTAACAGTATGTTCAATGCCATCAGAATACTAATGAGAAAAGACCAATGAGCTGAAAACTAAATAAAATAAATAAATAAATAAGATAGAGAAAAAGAACATGAGGGAAAGATGTTAATCTATTCATCAGTTACATTGTACAAATGTTGTTGTGTTATGTTTAAATAAGTTTCATAAGAAATGTTAGGTAATGCATGGTCCAAAGATGAGATGGAAAGTTTTAAAGTTGAGACACTCACACACAGATATATACAACTTTTTTGTATAAAATGTACATTTATTTGCAACAGAACTATGTTAACAGCAATAATAAGATATTTCTGGTAACAACAGCCATTCAGCTGATGGACACCGTTCTGCGTTGTCATGGGAACATCCCAGGTGAAAATAATGATGAAATTACGTTGTCTTTTGTTGCTCCCCTCATCAAGTGCGTTCCCAACGGCTACATAATGCCACACAAGTGCCGTGCTCACTCCAAAGTCCCCACTTCAAGGGCTCTGCCGTCTGCCCTTCGAAGGGAGTAGAGCATAGGGATGCTCGCGAGCAATAAGCACGTCCCAGCCAGGTTCGTCACTTATTGGGGTCACCTGAAAACGTTTCCGTTGTGGTCTGTGCTATTTGCAGCGTGTTTCTGTATTTGGTGGTGGTGTTGTTGCGGCGCGTTTCTGTATTTGGTGGTTTTGTGAGTATTTGAAGCACACGTGTTGTGAAACTGATGACGATGTTTTCTTAATTTGCGGGTGTTTTTCTATTTGCATGTGTTTTCTTCAGTTGCGGCGCGTTGAGCTCTCTCGGCCACCGTATAAATGTCCCTGGCACTATTGTACACAATTCATTGCATGTTGTTGTAAAGGAATAACGTTTGGTTTCATTCTCTTTCGGCACAATGTCATAATTTAATCTGCTTTTCATCTGAAATGAAACTTTTCTTTTCTGCTGGCATAACCAAGGCCGCGCAGGTAGGTCAATAGTATCATTGGTTTCAATCAAATCCTAATGGATAAAATCAATTCCCGCCCAACATTATTGCCTGTTTCACTTAGAATTGCAGTTAAATGCCTTCAAAGGTCCGTTCAGCTTCCTGGCACTTAAAATCATGCCTGAAATGCTTATCAACAGGGTTCAGTTTGGGCTGTTAGCTGGTCGTATTGTAAAGTAGGTGTCTGTTTCCACAGATGGCAGCAGCCCCATCGTGATGCAGCCGTCCTCCGCCACAGAGACCACTCAGCTGAAAGCAGACTCTTACCACACCAGCTACCGGACAGACGCCAGCTATTAAAACCTCCCTCGCTCTCTCACACGTGGGACCACCATCCCCGGAAGAGGTCTCGTGGGGGATGAGTGATCCAGAGGAAGAGGATGAGGGGGGGGTTAGTTAGTTACAGATCTTCTGTTGAGAAACCTGAAATGCTCCACTGTACAGGGCAAGAAGCGAGTTGTTATTTTTATCTGCCTTTTACTTCTATCATCCCCAAGCCTACTTATATTCAACACACACACACACACACACACACACACACACGGACTTTCTTACAGTGTCCATACAGTCTTCCTGCTTTGATCCATGCTTCATCTTTCACACTGCATTTGTCTACATGATCAGTGAAGATGATTTTGATCAATCTTATTTGAGAATTAATTCGTAACAGCAGGACATACACAAATATTTGTGTATGTTTTAATGCATTCAGCTATGATAATGGCCAATGAAGCTGGTGTTACACTAACTTACTGGTTGAAGTTCAAATCATTCAAACACTACCATTCAAAAGCCTGGGTTCAGGAAGATTTGTTTTTAAGGAATTAATACTTTAATTCAACAATGATGAATTAAATTGATCAAAACTGACATTTATAGTGTTACAAAGATTTCTATTACAAGTAACTTTTATTTTAAATTCAGTTCTTTTGAACTTTCTATTATTCAAAGAATCCTGAAAAAAAGTTAAAATATTAAGCAGCACAACTGTTTTCTGAAGGATCATGTGACATTGAAGACTGGAGTAATGATGATGAAAATTCAGCTTTTGATATCACTGGAATAAAAAACCATTATTAAATATTTTAAAACAGAAAACGGTTGCTTTTCATTGTAATAATATTTCACTTTTTTTCTACGGGTTTAATGAAAGAAATGCTGCCTTGGTGAGCAGGAAAGACACGTTTTAAAAACATTTAAAAAATCGGACCGATCCCAAACTTTTCAAAAGTTATTGCCCTTTCCATGCATATGATTAGCACAAACCTCACAATCGCATCATAAACGCTGTCCTGGGTTGTTTTCATATTTCCACATTCTGAACAGTGTTTATGTCTTTGACAAAATAATTCTGCTCATGTTATATGGACTAGTAACAAAGAGACCTGTGCCATTTTTAAGCAAAAGTCACAATATATAACTTATAATCCTTCCGATTAAAATTTCAAGCGTTTCGTTACATCAGCAGGAAAGGGTTTTCAGTAGTACACATACATTTATATTTTTTTAAACAGGAAAGCAGTGTAGTGTAGTCACTGAGGACACCATTGAGGAAACATTGCTGTGTCATGCTGTGAATGTTTATGTGAGACGGTTATGTGTTAATGGCATCCGGTGGACATGTACTGTCAAATATAATCATGCAGTGCTTAGCTATTGCGTAATATCAGCTACATGTCTTACTGTGGTGTGTGTGTGTGTGTGTGTGGTCACTGGAACAGGAGATTGAGATTGTCCGATACATACTGAGACTGTGCTAGGTTATTTATTCTTGTACATGTGTTTTGTATTTCCATCTGTATTCTTAAAGGGATAGTTCACCCAAAAAATGAAAATTCTGTCATCATTTACTCACCCTCAAGTTGTTCTAAACCTGTATGAGTTTCTTTCTTCTGTTGAACACAAAATAAGATATTTTAAAGAATGTGGGTAACCAAACAGTTTCTGATCCCCAGTATGAAAAATATATATATTAATGGTAGTCAATATAAGGCTTTAAGTTAAAGGGTTGCGCATTAGTTTTGCATTCCTCAGGTTTGTGGTTTCAGAGGACAGACAGATTCAATTCAAGCACAGGAGGATTGTGGGTAAAGGCATTCATCTGCATAAATCATGTTAACTTATGTTTCCCATATCATTTAGAAACATTGAGTTCACTGACTAATTGATTCTTTAGTTTCACACTGACCCAAAGTTGTTTTATTAATGAAACATTTTAGTAAGTAATTTTATTTTAACGACTGTGGTTCTGTTTGTTTTGGCTGTAATTGTACCCATAATTTGATCTTGATCCCTAGTGCCTGGTTTAATGTAATCAGGTCTACATAACATTGTGCTCTAGTTAATACACATTAACAGTATTATTACTGTTATTATGCCAAAAACTCTGTGATCTGTATCCTTCAGGCTATAATAGTTCATGCTCGCTGGTTTTGATCATATCATTCATACACGATTCAGGGTTCCCACACTCATAGAAAACCTGGGAAGTTTCAATTTGTGACTTTGAAGCTAGCAAATAAGTAAACTTCATGAGCTACACTCCTAAAAAGGAATTTACAAAGCCTTATCTAGTAATCATGGGTGAATGGAAAGGTCATGGAAAAATCATTGGTTGAAAGTTTTGGGAACCCTGACACTTGCAATCTCTGAGTGAACATGCCATGGAAGCTTGTTTCCGCCAAGAAAACAAGACGACATCTCGCAACTGTGAGTGAAAAGGTCAGATTTGTGAGATGAAAAGTGGCAATTACTTTTTTTATTGAGTGGCGGAAACAAGCTTCAATAGCAACTTTAAAGTAGGAAAACCTCATTTCTGTTTTAGACACTATCCCCCGGTTTCACAGACAAGGCTTAAGTCTAGTCCTAGACTAAAATGTAAATCTGAGCTATTTCAACTGAAAGAAACTTGCACTGACTGATCTTAAAACATGTCAGTGCATTTGTTTTGTCTTAAGATGCACACATAATGCCTTTTTCTAAGGCATGTTTATAAAAATTACTTAAACGCCTAATTGAACTATGACCTAATCCTGGCTTAATCTAAGCCCTGTCTGTGAAACCAGGCCTATATGTGTGTTTGTGTGTGTGCTGTTTAAAACTGAGCTCTGAGTTTAATCACTGTACCACCATCTATGTACTGTGTTCAGTTGTCATTTCTTTAAGCTGTATAGCTGTCACTGTTGGGCATTTGTATTTTAAACATTCATTTACATGCACTTGAAAGACTATGTGCGGAAAACTTGTGTAATTTACCCCAAATGTGTATGTTTTATTTGTTTAGGTTCACATTGTGGATATTTCATAGGTGTCTAGATGTATCTCATAGTTTGTTTTGTAATTAATTTATGTCTGAAGCATTAGGCACTGGCAGATTATATTAGTGATCATGTTTCTAAACATTTCTAAAACTGTTCACAATGTGTAACGCTTTTTATCTGCAAAATATTATTTCTCAACACAAGCTCCACTGAAACGCAGATGATCTATCTTTGGTTTCGATTATCCCAGTTTTCCATAAATGAAAAAGCATTGATCAGATATTGATCCTGTTGCTTCCAGTCTGAGAACGAATGGAGCCTTGTGTCTGAGTGCTACACCTAAACACAATCATGTTATAAATGAAGGAAATAGTGGTGATGAGAAACAAGATTTTATTTATTATTTTCCTGTTTTTAATAAATGTTAATAAATAATAAAACGTAGTTCAATATGTGTAAGCGAAAATGACCGTTGTACAGAATTATTTTGCGCATTCTGGATCAAATCAGCTGAAATTGTTGTAGCATGAATATATTGTGTCAGAGAGATGTAACATGGATAATTGGTCTGAATTACAACTGTAAAATAAATGTGAAAGGAAACTTAAAATGCATCTGTGGTGTTTGTGTGTATTTGTGCAAAGCCAATCTGCTAAAATGTTGCTTTTGATGCTTACAGGGATGCAAGAAATAAATCTTAGTTCAATTAAAAGTTAGAATATCAAGCCAAAAACATATTTAAGTGAAAGTCAGAAAAGTTATGTATGCATTTGGTAACCATTGGCTTTCATTGTATGGACGAAATCAGCTGAAACTCAAATACACCCGTACAAGCATAGATGTTTTTGTGTTAAAAGATTCAGGTATACACTTCATAAACATTCTTTCCTAATGCTGTTGCTATTCTGGTATTATTTACTTTGTTGGCTGGTTTTAAGACTGAGGACATGAATGATTGGAGTAACAGGAGAAAGGGCATCATCTATATTTCCCAGCATTCCACTGGCTGCCTGAAATGGGCACAACTGATCAGTGAGCCAGCAAGAAACCAGACACCTTCCCCTTCTGGCACATGCACACATTTCCAGCTTCAAACCAACTCAGGCCCCCATCGTCCCGTTCGAGCGACTGCTCTCTGTCTCGAGAGACTGGAAATCCACATAAGAACAGCACAGAGACATGGAGACGGTGGCGTCTCATCTCCTCAGCTGTGGTTTCGCTCTCCTAACTTAGTTTTCCAGTGAGTGTGGGGTCAGCGGGGGCACACGGCCATGTCTCTTCCACTGGATACTATACGCTCTGACCACAAAGACCCCTCGATGGGGACGCTGGAGAAACAACTCATCTGTCCCATCTGCCTGGACGTGTTTACGAAACCAGTCGTTATTCTGCCCTGTCTGCACAACCTCTGCCGCAAGTGTGCCAATGAACTGTACCAGGTGTGTACCATATGCCAAGAGGAGGATCGTTTATGTGTGGATGTAGGAACATTTACGTGTTACCCTTATGAAAATTAAGTATAGCCTACTTCAATTTCATTTTATGAAGTATACTTAAGTTCAAGAGTATTTTAAGTATACTTTATGTAAGCTAAGTACACTAATATCAATGCACTAGAAGTGTACTGTTTCAATACTACTTGGGACTAAATTGGCACACTTTTTAGTGTATAAAAGTATACTTTTTAGGATACTTTAAATGTAAACTTTGAGTACACAACTAGTTTACAACTACGTTTTTCGTTTGTACTGCAACTATACTTAAAGTGAACTTATAAGTATACAAATAGTTTACTAGTCAAATACTTGTAGCATATTTTGTAGTTTATGAAAGTACACTTTGAAGTATAGCCTACTCTCAGTTAACTACTAGTTTTCTGTAGTAGTCAAAACACAGATGGAGTAGATCAAGTCCATCAACACCCCAAAAGCTTCACAGTTGTTAACCCTTCCTGGTTTGACTTTCTTATTTTTAGTTTCAAAGAAGTATACTAATAGCACACTTGAATAAACTTCTTTTTCATAAGGGTAACCATCAGAAACATGTTTACAAGTACATTTTCAAGCCTTTGTTAAGATGATAAATTCTCAAAATAGAGCATGTGCACAGGATCCTTTCCATTGCTCCATTGCACAAAAGGTTCTTTATAGTGGAAAAAGGAAAAAAAAAAGTTCTTCAGATTATTAAAATATTTTTTCAGATTAAACATGAGGTGTCAGTTTCCTTCATAAACCATAGTCTTTTCTATGAGCTAAAATGCTATTTGCTAAGAACTATGGATGGTCAATAACATGTAAAAGTGCTTGTACACACACATGGAGTATGACTGCAGTAAACAGACAGTTTTCTAGACACCTGTCATGCTAATATGTGAAACCCAACAGGTGGGGATTGTAAATGTTTAAACTCAATCCCCTGCCTGAAATCTGAGGTATAAAAATAGGTGATGGCCTACATTTGATGCATTTGAGCCGTCAGGAGTTTAGCGCTCATGCAATGCACAATGGATGTATTGATATGAAAAGAGAGTCTTTAGTAATGCTGAATGTTTTGCCTGCATAATCCTTCTCCTCCTCTGCACCTAACTGAAGTTTGATATCTCACCAGTCTTCTGTTACACTACCACATATAGGCAAAGGTTAAAAGCCATGAGTAAGTTGGGAAAGTGGTCCAAAGGAATGCTAAAAACACTTGTTAATCTCTTCTCCTCTAAGAACCATTGTTAGACAAAAAAATGTAATTCTAGTGTTAAAATTTTAATTATTTATGTTCAGGAGGTTAAATTAAAATCTATATATTAGAAAGTGACATTTTTAATTGCAATTCAGAGAAATTCGTCAGATAATGCCATTCAAGGAAATGCATGAAATCTGGTCCATAAATCTGTAAAGAATATTTAAAAAAATATATATATAATAAAAAAAGATCTAAATCACTTTCAAAAACATTAGTTGAACAACCTAAATTACACTTATTGGGGTCAAAAGGTTTTTTTTTTGTTTTTTTTAATTCCACTTCCTTAAAGCTGCAGTCCATAACATTTGGCGCTCTAGCGGTTGATAAACAGAACTCCATGCGTCTTGGGGAAGAACATTGTAGCCGGAGCTATTTTTCTCTGTTTATGTCTATGATGAGTCACGCAGGCACTAAGCTACTCCGCAGCGGGGCCGACCCGAACCAGTCTAAAGTAGTCCGAACATTTACACTTACAGGTGTACCATAGTGATTCAGGATAACACAAAAACACGGTTTGGTATGTACTGGATGTACTTGCTTATTATATATTTTTCTTTACATTTTGCACACAAAAAAAGTTTTAAAATTCAAATTTGATTTGCAGTTCACAATTCATATACACTTGCCTTTTGACCTCTCGGAGTGAGTACTGTGTCACTTTAAAACTCAAGCCAAGAACAAGTTAGTTGCATTAGTATATGACTCGCCGCATAAGCCTCAGCTGCTGAGAGATATTAAAGAGTAGGCTATGACTATTTTAGGATTCCTGTCTCAAACTCTGTTTACAATCTCAGGAGGACAAGACTTTCTGTGTTGATTAAGGCAAATGCAAGTAAATGGTTGTTATGTGGACTGTATTACACAGTTACTAGTTAACACATTTCAAGACAGCAATTCTGAAAGGACACGCAGAACAAAACGCAGATTCACACAACCACAGAATTCAGACCATATAAGATCATCTTACCCTTGAAGAACACATGGTGCATCTCTAGAGAGGTACATGAGAGTCCAATTAGTCTAACAAAGTGATGATGTTATTTAGTCCAGTTAACCATCCTAGCCGTTTACTTTTTTATATCTTCCTTAAAAAGAATTGATGCCCAAATCATGCTGACAGCTGAAGAACAGCATGCTGAGTAAGATGTGCAGCCATCTCTCTTCCAGGTTGGAATTGGAGGCCGTTTCCGCTGCCCTTCCTGTCGCCGTGAGGTTGTCTTGGACCGTCATGGAGTTTATGGACTGCAGCGCAATTTACTTGTGGAGAACATTATTGATGTTTACAAGCAGGAGTCTGAAAGGTCAGGTCAGGAGTGTGTATTGATTGAATAACTTTTGTCAACAAAGATGATCTAGTAAATAATAATACATTTTTTTAATAGTATTTTCTAAATGGAACAAATGATTGAACCTTTATATAAAAAAATTACAACAAAAAAATGAAATACTGTAAGTTTGTGTATGTGTTTTTTGAGTATTATATTTGATACATTAGGCTTTTATGGCTCATATAGTATGATATATAGGATATAATCAGAGGTGGACAGTAACAAAGTACATTTACTTGAGTATCTGTACTTTACTTGAGGATAATTTTTTCTGGACATTTTTTACTTTAACTTCACCACATTTGAAAGACAAATATTGTACTTTTTACTCCACTACGTACTTGAATAGAAAGTAGTAACGTCAGATAGACGTTGGATTTTGGTTGGAAAATAAACCAAACCCGTCAGAACCCGTCGTCAGATTGCCGTCAGAAGCCGACGTCGGACATATGTTGGATATTGGTTGGAAATGAAAGTCGGGTTGACGTCAGAACCCGTCGTCAGATTGACGTCATCATCTGACGTCGGACAGATGTTGGATATTGCTTGGAAATGAAAGTCGGGTTGACTTCAGAACCCGACTGATGTTGGTTTCTGACGTCAACCCGATTATCATTTTCAACCACAATACAGCGTCTGTCCAATGTTGGAGATTAACGTCAATCTGACGTTGGATTCTGACATCAACCTGATTTTCATTTTCAGTGTAAATGCGAATGCGAATTTTGTCACTGTTTTGGAGCACACTAGCTTATAGATAACAGTAAAGCCAACATGTTCAAAACTTTAAATAGGGCACTATTTGAGGGAACAGCCATTTGGGTGTCCGAAACCGTTGTGGACGTTATTGAGTGCACTTATTCAATCTCACATTCAATCCCACATCTGGAATTGTGTTCTAGAAATAAATTTGATATTGATATGAGGGTAGGTAGGCAGGCATAGATTCAGAGGCATAAGGTACTGTAAGTATTACATACAACAATAATAAAACAATGCATTGACATTTACTTTTTACTTTTGATACTTAAAAACAAGTACTTCTGTACTTTTACTTAAGTAAAAATCGGTCTTTACAACTTTTACTTGAAACGGAGTAATATTTGACCAATAGTATCTGTACTTTCACTCAAGTAAGGAAGTTGTGTACTTTGTCCACCTCTGGATATAATATAGTTCATACTTGAGAAGAATCTTTTTTTGAATAATTTTTTTTTTTAAAGTAAACTAACTGAGAAAAAAAAAGAAGCTTTTTTTATAACAACATAACATATTTCTTATCTTTCTCCATCAGTGGGGGGGATTTCAGAGCACAGAATTTCGCTGTCAACTCACATTTTAATGTTTTTTTTATTTTATTATAATTGATAATCAAGTAAACATAAGTTGCTTTGGTCAAGTAAATGTTTATAAAATTCGAATAAGAAAAAACTTTCACAGCAAAATGATACCTTAGAGGGACATTTTTGCAATCAAAAGATATTTTACTGGTGCTAAAAAAAAGTATAAACTATCAATCAGCTAACAGAAGGCATGGAGTAAATTGTGTAAACAGTTTTTTCAGCATCGGTTTAATCATTTTGATAATCATTTTGTTAATTTAGTGGCTATAGAAATGTGTGTTTGAGCTGTTTTAACTGAAAGCACCTTGCACTGATTTATCTTAAAATATGTCCGTGCTATTGTTTTTTCTCTAAGCCCTGTCTGGTTAAAATTCAAGGTTATCAATAAAAGATTCTGGCTAATATATAGCCCCTTCTAGTAACGCTTTGGTTGTTGGTATGGTGTATTGAACACTTTGACCTGATCTTGAATTTAAATCAGTGTGTTTCTAGCTCTAGGCCTCCACCTCCAAAGCCTCTTGCACAGTTTAACTGTGCAGAGCATGAAGATGAGAAGCTTAATATTTATTGCATCACGTGTCAGGTGCCCACCTGCTCTCTCTGTAAGGTGTTTGGGGCACACAAGAACTGCCAAGTAGTTCCCCTGCCTGATGTTTACCAGCAAAAGAAGGTATGGCCTATATTGGTTTTATCGTGTTACATCTTTACACCATTCAGAACAATTCATTAATTTCACTTCTTGTAGGCTGAACTAAATGACAGAGTTGCTTCTTTGGTTGCCACAAACGACCGTGTTCAGTCATTTGTTAATGAACTAGAGGCACTCTGCAGGAACATAGAGGTTCGTGTGGATCTTTCTGAAGAAATTACTTTTACAATGTCATTTAACAACAAACAGATTATCCATTAATGCTTACAATGCCCATTTGACAGGAAAACAGCAGGATTCAGAAACAGATTCTGTGTGAGAAGTTTGATCGCATGTCTGCCATTCTGGAGGAACGTCGTAAGATCATGACCCAACAAATCACTTCTGAGCAGGAAGAAAAGAGTGGCTGGGCCCAATCTTTACTGCAAACCTACAGTGAGCATGTGGACACAAACTCAAAGTTGATCCAGGAAGCCCAGAATGCCATAGAGGACCCAGAGATGGCTTCTTTTGTCCAGGTGTTAAATCTTTTGTTTGGGTGTCAATTTTGAATGTCAAGCATGCAACTTTTGATATATATATATATTTTTATCTCTTCCTAATAGACCTCAAAAGATCTTATTGAGAAGTAAGTCTCATCTTTTTAGCTAATTTAGCATCAGTTAGATTGTTCAGAAGATTTATCTAACAATCAACAGTATCTGTCGTTTTCTCTGAAGGGTTGGTGAAGCATCTAATTGCTTCACTCTGGAGACCCTGGATCCTGATTATGAGAACATGAATCACTACAAAGTGGATTTCGATGCAGAAGAGAGAGTTCTGCACCAGCTGGATTTCTTGGAGTGTGAGCATCAGAGACCCAATAGATTGACTAATATCCTTTATTTTTTACAACTCATCTGATTAATGCTGGAAACTTTACAGTTGAAGAAGAGGTGGAGGAAACGCCCGATGAACAAGAGTCAGAACCTGAATCTGAACCCGAACCAGTTCTGACACCAGAACCTGACCCTGAACCAGATCAGGATCTGAAATCAGAGGCTTCTGAGATGACAAATCCAACACCGGAGACACCAGAGGACAATTGGGAACAAGAAGATGGCTGTGCAGACATCAGAAAAGTAGCTGTTTGTGAGAAGAATAGCTTAAGCACTTCACAGGTATACATTCATCTCCTAGTATGTCCATCTGGTCACCGTGATTTTGCCAAGTAAGAACAATATTTGCCAATATTTGCAAAATATGCCTAGATCAACATATTTTGATACCCATACCCCTCCCCATAACTTTTCCTTACAATCAGAGGGAAATGAGGTGAATAACACTGATGTAGAAGCACCTATCCCTGGTTGTAAGCCAAAACTTGACATAAACTGTAAACTTGTCCCTCAAACCTGATTGGTTGATTGAAATGTTGTTCCAGAATCAACAAAGATGTTGATCCAGTAACATGTTGTAGTTGGTGGAATCACATTCGCCGTGTGGCTCTACAATTTCATTCAAATAACGTTTTCTGGACATTTCAATAACCATAATAAACACCATCTTTGGTTTTTGATCTCATTCCTGTCATACTGCTATCGACATGTCAGTGATAATACTTTTCCATCTTTCCTCAGGTTGTCACTCTAGCCCTTTATTTCCTGGCCTTTCTGGTCATCCTACAGCGAATATGGGGAAACATTCAGTACCTTACTTGTATATAGCAGAGGTGAAGAGACACAGTCTATAATAAAGCTCATGTTATTTTGAATAGCTACACAAATAAAATCAAAGATTTGTGTTTAAATTGAGGAAGGTTTAAGATAAGACTGGATTAGTAAAATGTCACTTTACCTCATTTTCTGCAGACTGGCAACCCCGTGAGCTCCGCACTAGAAGGACCGAGCCCTCCAGGTCATCAGTGAGCCGATGCATCTCTGATTTTCCTTCTCCTGGTTCATTGCACCTACCAATAAGAAGTGAACCTTCTGCTCAAAGCAAGAATGATGACAGAATGGGGTCATGTGGACCATCTCCTCCATTTGGTTCTTGACAAAACCTTCTCTGTGTTTGTGCAAATAATTAAAACATCATGTCTACTTATTTTTGTTTTTGTTTTTTTAACTTTACTTCAATTACTCTCTTCCGATAATAATCAATGACAATTCTCCACTCCCCCATTTTTTACAGGAGTGCTTCAAGGCAATATATTACCTTGAGTTTTAAACACCCATCTCCCACCCTAGGTTGTCATGAGATGAATGGATGAAATGTTTTTTACAGTAGTGTTATATTCAATAAAAGGCTTTTCTTAAATGTTGATGAATTTGTTTGTATAAATAGTGTAATCCTAAGAGTTTCTGGCTTCAACTGTCAATTTTTCTTTGGATTGATTGCCTAACTGCTTTGAGCTGCGAAACTGACAAAAATATAATAGAAAATCACTGTCATAACAAATACAAAAACAACATATTGTGCCCAATTTATTAACTATTAGTTCCCTCATTTTAGTTAAATTGTCGATTTAACTAAATCAAAATGAGGGAACTAATTAGTACAACATGGCCATGATTTCGCAAAAACGAGAGAATGAATTAATTAGCCACGATCAAGTCTTGAGAATGAATTCTTATGTGGCCACAATACTTCCGCATGTCGTGTCAGGGCTCGGGATGAAACAGAAGTTGCGATAGTCTTTTCTTCCTTATTGTGACATATATCTGAGTGAAATGGCTTCTCAAACAAGAAAAGTTTAGCACAGGACTTGATTTTGTTAATTGGTAATTGATTAGATTGGATGGTTGTCGTTTGCTATTGCTGTAATGTCATGTGAGTGACAGGTTGTCCAGCCCTCACGCCAGTAAACACGTCATAAGAGAAGAGGAGAGGGGTGCTTCTCAATATCATAATCCCACCTCGTTTCCCGCTCCTCCGTCCTCCATCCTACGACCCGGAAGCGATATATTTTTTCCCAGGATGGTAGGGAAAGACTCATGAATATTCATTAGGGAAGTCATCCCTGATTGGTCTGATGACCTACCCCTAACCCCACCCCTAAACCTACCCGCCACTGGGGGTCTGATGACCTACCCCTAACCCCGCCCCTAAACCTACCCGTCACTGGGGTTAAGACCAATCAGGGATGACTTCCCTAATGAATATTCATGAGTCTTCCCCTACCATCCTGGGGGAAAAAATATCGCGACCCGGAAACCAATCGAGCTCAGCCATCTTGAAGGACATCTCAATTCTCTAATTGCACCACGAGGAGTGAGGAAGCTTCCAGAGGAGCTATGAGCAAGGATACACATCCTATGTGGAAGTCTTTCTTGTCGAGAAACCTGACACTGTATAAAATTCTCCTCCCCCTTCACATCTGTCACAATAATTTTAATTTATGCTTTACATTTGCAGTTTAGATAAATCATATCACAAATATATCAACAGGGCATCTTGTTTATTATTATTTATTAATTTCTTAAATAACCACACTTTAACAAATAAGGACAAGATCCTTTGAGCGCAGCTGAGGCAGGGAAGTGACACTTGAGTGATCAAGGATTTTCCATACAAATAAGCTTTCCTTCGATTCCTCTGTCCCCGTTTTCTTTCCTCGCAGCCTTCCCTCGCATCCTACAGGAAAATGAGGGAAATGAGAATGCACAAATAAGAATTGAGAAGCACATGTCACTCCAAGAGGGAGGGGAAGTTATTTTGATTAAAGATTACAAAGAAGGGCACATTATTATTAGGCTATTTTTTAAATAATGATGTGCACAGATAAATCATTTATAATAAACACTGCAACATTCCATAAAAATAAGAATTGTTATATTGATTTCATGGTGACTTTAAAGTCGGCGAGCTGTTGATTCGAGATTCGGTTCGAATCGTTCAGAACGGCTTTGTTAACAGGATCGATTGATTCTCTGCAAAGCCAAAAGAGCCTTTATCACCGATGTTCTATAACAAAAGAATTGTCAAGACACATGATTTGATGAATAATTCAAAGAATGCTCATATAGTGTCCTCTTATAACCAAAGTTTAATAGCCTACGTGCAATTTCTGGTATTCGGTTTGTTCTATAGAAATGGCATGCTTCTCTTAAGTAATGATATGCTAGATTTTCCTAAAAAGAAACAGCAGTAATTGGCTAATAGTGTTTTTCACAGCTAATTTGTTGATCGCAGGAAAAAGGACGCTAGTAGACGTCATCTCAAGGCGCCGGAAAGAAAGGCACTTGACTTGGGCAGCTCTTCAAGCTGAGCTGGCTGATCGCTCGGGATCTTGTGTTGGCTTGTCAAGCTTTTGGATGTTTTGATAGAAGAGGGAAGACACGTAGTTTTTTGCCCAGTCCTCTGAATTACGTAACTGTCAAAGCAACATTTTGAAGATCCAAACTGACGACATGGATTCCGCCAATCAAGGTAAACAAAAACAAAGCAATCGAACACGATACATTGGATTGATAGAGCAGCATGTTTGTTTATTGCGTAATGTAGCGTAACTGTAGCCTTATCTCTTGATCCCAGCGTGGTGAATATGTGGCGGTGAAGGGGAGAACAGGGCAGGGCAGGCGCTCGGGTTACTAATGCACGATAAAACACGTCGAGACTGAGTGGAGGTGTTTGTATTTTATTTGATTAAGTTAACCTTGAAATCAAAGAGATGATGTAGGAAAGTTATGGTGCCTTTGCTCGACTTGTGCTTTTTATGGCGTGATGATTTTCAACTTGGGTTTGGTATTTTAACATTAACCCAACAGTTAAGACAGCACCGGTTCTTTGTCTTTTGTGTCACATTATGTGATGCTATTTAAATGGGCAGTTTAGGGTCAGCGAGGAGCTGATGACATGTCTCATTAATATAAATTACACCCCACGTGACCTCTCTGTCACAGCCTGACCTAAATTGGGCACAGTTTGATCAAACCTTTGAACTGTATGTATTAAACGGCTTAAAATATATACACAATAAATATATAAACAGCATACTGTATGCTGTTTTTGTTTATAATCTATAAGTATATTTATATGTGTAAGTGTGTGTGTGTGTGTGTGTGTGTGTATACTGTATATATATTGTATGTTATTGTATGTCTGCTGTTTATGCTTTTGCTTCTGAATGTGCGTTACTGTCATGTGAAGAGTGATTATACTCTTTTATACTTTTTTCTTTCTGTGGTGACATATTTACTATTGAAAAAGGAAGTTTGGGTGGAACAAATTGAAAGACTCATGCCTTTAAAAGATTTGTCACATCCACGAACCATGATTTGCTACTCGCTTCTCTGTTGCAGGTAGTATTACAGTGACGTTCTTATTTTAGACAATTGATTGGTCAGATATCTGTGCAGTGCAGAATGAGTCATCATTTTGGGGTGAAAAGAAAGGCTTTTACATTTAGATGTATCTGCCAAAACTAATAAATAATAATACAAATATATATATATATTCTTATTAGTGGGATTCTGTGATCACAATTTTTACATTTCTGTATTAGCGTCACAGAAAATATGCACTTCACCTTTAACTTATGTCACTAAACACACTCTCTCTTTCTTTCAGACATCAATCTGAACTCTCCACATAAAGGCCTGGGCTCTGACTCTCTCTCGGACGTTCCTGAAGAGAGGGGAGCAGCAGCTGTGAGTCCAGAGACTCTTCCCCCAGGTCTGACAGAGGAGGAGGCCGAGGAACTGAGACTGGAGCTCACCAAGGTAAACGCCTACAGTCACTGCATGACACTGGCATACTGAACCATGAGTTTGAAGATGTGCTCATCTTCTCCTATAGGTCTTTTAATTATCTTGTTTAACATGTTCATTCAGAGTGTTTAAAGGTGCAGTCTGTAAGAATGACAACTAGTGGTCGAAATAGGTACTGCAGTCCAATATAGGAGATTGTTGTTTCTCCTGCCACCACCTCCTCAGACTGGGCGGTGCTCACACGGGTTGCCAGTTTGAGCACACGCAACAGGAACGAGCGCAATGGACAATGAAAATTGGCAGACCAAAACAAAAACAAACATTCCAGCCTGAAACGCACATTTCAAAGTAAAATAACTGTCTGTAGAAGTGTTTTTCAGAGAAACGAGTATGTGAACTTAGCATGTTTCCTCAATATATGCAAATATATTATGGTATTTGTATGCTTTAGTAGAGTGAAAATGTTACATACAGCACCTTTAATTATAAATAGAAAAATATATATTCCTGTTGAGGCCTGTTACCTCTCTAAAAAAAAGTCTGTGACATCCTGCTATCAGGTTGAGGAGGAGATCCACACCTTGCGGCAGGTGCTGTCGGCTAAAGAGCGCCATTCGGCGGAGCTGAAGCGGAAACTGGGACTCAGCCCCCTGAGCGAGTTCAAACAGAACATCACTAAAAGCTGGCAGGACGTCCAGACCTCAAACGCGTAAGGATGCCTTCCTTCTACATGTCCCGCTTACTCAAACTCAGGAGGTGACTGGGATGCCATCTGCAAAGTCGAACCCTAAACCCGCTTCACAGACTCTTCAGGAATGACAGTGATTTGACATAATTTTGGACAAAATGTAACAAAATTCTGAACAAAAAAGGTTTGTTGAAGTGGCAATTGGGTAACGACTCTGTATGATGGCAGATCCGTTAGCTGGTGCCATCAGCGGAGGAATTCATGGCAGAACTGAACCTTTTTGAACTAATCCACACTCAATTCGCTCTCCCCCGGCTCACACACATTCCCCTCGCTTTATGCTGATGGAAATCAGCCTAAAAATAAAGTCAAAGTTGTCTAGATGCATTTTTTGTAGGATTTTACATTTCCTCATGAAAGCATTAGAAAAAGCTCTTTGAGTGCCTGATCAGGCAGCGGAGATGACTGTGGTTTTCTGTGTATATTATGGGCGGGCGTCTGTGTCATCCGCTGAAAGCCCTTCAGTGTAATTGTTTTATCAGTTGAAAAATGGCAGTCTGATTCCAAAAGGCTCTGTGGGAGGATTGTAGTCGACTCATGAATCATCACTATTTATTGTGTTCCAAGCTGGGGCTCATGGCCATTGGTTTGAGTGTGACTCTCGAGGTTTTAGATAGAAACAATAGATGCTTGATGTTTGCTGTTTTTGATCCTGTAGGTGGATCAAATGGATGTTAAATCAAAGATCAAATTTGCCTGCAAGCTTTAAAATGACCTCTATGTTTTTTTAAGCCAATGCCATTAACAATATTTTAGAGGGGGCTGATGGTCAATAATGGACCCTTTTCACATTTCTGTACTTTATAGAAGTGGAAGTCACCATAGATGGGTAAACTTATAGGTGAACGGTAATATAACATTTAATGCTAAGGTAATATACTGCAAAGTATTATATTATAAATGTACATTAAATGTAAAAAAAACTTTGTTAGATTTATAATTTTAATGGAAACGCATCAACACAGTCTGAAAATGATCCATACAGTAAAATGTACATACACTTTTGCTTTGCTCACTATCTATAGGAGGATCTTTGTTGACATCTTTGTACGCATGCGCGAGTGGTTGTGTGGCAACAAAACAAACAGTATGGCGGGCTGTAAAGACGCGACGAGCACTTTCAAGAGAGTTAGCGGGCGAAATCCACAATATATAAGCACTTTAACATCTGAAGACCGGAGGAGGTTTGGAGAGAAGCTCAAAATCGAAGTTATTCAAAGCCCATATGAGATCTGGGATGACAAAAAACGTTGGTCCGACTCGCCCGTGTCTTGGCCACCAATCTGCTGGGGAGACATTTATTCTTATTTAATAGAAACCCCTGGACCCTTCACTCATGAAAGATTAAAGGCTTTCAAAAGCTTTTCTTTTGCTTTTAAGTTTTGCAATCCAGAATAGCCCATTTTGATGTGAGGAACATAGTCTGGGTGCTGTGGATCGCGGTTTGGGACACCTGAATCAGAACGCGAAAACATATGACTCAGTTGATTTGACTCAGTTTTATTTTTATTTTTTATTCAATCTTCTATAAATACATAGTCACTAAGACTTACCATGAACAAAATGAGCCTCACAAACTCGATCAGTAGCTTCAGGAATCCAGGCTTTCTTCGGAGCGTCCAGGTTCAATCGCCTAATTGCACGCAACCATTTCTTTCGTTTTTCGCGATCCTTTTCGGAGGGAATTTGAAAAAACTTTTTATCAAGCCCCCAACGAGCCGTACAATCGACCACACAGCAAGAGTGAAACATCCTCTTCTCTAAATCCTCCTCCAAACGTGCAAAACAATCAAATTACAGGTATCTAGCGGTGTTTCCTGCCACACGATTCCCATGATGCAACGCGACAAACATAAACAATGACGTCACAAAAGATCCGCCTATTCAAATAAATACTGAAATTAGCCAGTGGAAACTCCAAGTGAACAAATATCCGCAGAATAATTTGCCTGGCCAGTATATCAGTCTGTCAGTACAGTGAAGTTATTGGTCAGAGAATTGTCAGTCATTTTTTGGATTATCAGTAACACCACACTTTGCTTTAGTGATGTTCACCATGTGCTCTGCTCCAGGCAGCACATAACCATGTCTGTGTTTTTTAAGCTATGTGAAGATGTCAGAGAAACTGGGCCAGTGGAATGACAAGGTTACAGGGTGCGATGTGTGAGTGTTTGACCACATCGGCACGTATCCAGAGTGTATTTGCAGTGAAAGCATGAATTCCTCTCACCTACTCTCTACACGTCAGTGGGGATGAAGCATTTGAACACCTGATTCCAGAGCTCAACCCTTCTCACCATCAAACAGCGTTTCAGGAGGAAACATATCTGATGCCTTGGGGGTTTTTTCTGGCCTGTTGATCACAAATCAGTGGATGCAGTGTATCAAAATATAGATTCAGGTGTTCAAATGCTCTGCCCATTGATGTGTTAAATGAACCATTCATAACAGCCTGACACAAATAACTAAAACCTGTCTCTCAAATTGAGACGGATGGTTTTTAAAATGCTATGATCTGGTTTTCCTGTAGCGTCGACTCTAACCTGCTCTACAATACATACATTTTTCAGCCCTGTTGATTCTCCACTCAGAGACTGACTGAAACCTTTCGCATTTTTGAAAGAAAAAGGCTGTTAATAAAAGAAAATAGTATCTTAATTGACATGGTGAGGGCCAGAGGTGTTTTTTCTATTTTTAGTTTAAGTGGGCTTCTGAAACACTGAATCGTGTCACAATATTTTTTATGTTATGCGTTCACAGTCAGATAGTCTTTTTGTCCACCCATGCAAATAGCACATGATCTCTGAAACAAAAAGGATCATCGTACAGATGTTTCCTTCTTTACATGCTATGCTGCTTTCATGTACCCTGAATTAGCAGCCACTCAGCTGTTCACCTTCTCATGTATTGAGTTTTTTTTGTGTGTGTGTATGTCTGTGCAAATACTTAATCGCTTCATTAATTCAAATCTATTTACAATACTGTTCAGATGTTTGGGGTCAATACGATTTTTTAAAATGTTTTTGAAAGAAGGCTCACCAAGGCTGCCTCTTATTTATACAGTTACAGCAGCAATATTGTGAAAAATGATTACAATTTTAATAATATAGTTTACTAGCTGAAAATAACAGCATTTATTTGAAATAGAAATCTTTTGTAACATTATAAATGTCTTTAAAAAAACAAACAATTTAATGTCTTTGATAAATAACATTTTTAATTTCTTATTAAAATCTTACTGACCCCACACCTTCGAATGGTGCACCAGCCTACTCTGCCAATAATAAAATAGCATATCATAGCATAGCATGACAATTTGCTTGATTTACCATATCAAAAAGGCCAAAATTCAGTACCCGGTTGCATAAAGCACCTTAACTTTTATCCCTTAAAGGGATAGTTCTCCCAAAAATGTAATTTCTGTCATAAATTACTTACTCTCGTGTCGTTCCAAACTCGTAAGACCTTCGTTCATCTTCGGAACACAGATTAGGATATTTTTGATGAAATCAAGGGTTTCTGAACCAGCCATAGGCAGCAACATCATTGCCACTTTCAAGGCCCAGAAAGATAGTAAAGACAAAGTTAAAATAGTCCATGTGACTACAGTGGTTCAACCTTAATGTTATGAAGCGACGAGAATACTTTTTGTGCGCAAAAACACAAAAATAACGACTTTATTCAGCAATCAATAATAGTAAACTACGTGATTACTGTAATTACAGTAATGTTAACAAGTTTAGCTACATAGATTATTATCTTAAATCAGGGCCTGTGATGAGACTAAGGTCACTAAGGGCCGCTATGTTTTTCCCCGTGTCCCATGAATCATAGCGGCAGTCCTGATGTAGTTGCAGCTTCATAGCTGAACCTGTGAGACAGGCTACATTATCACGAGTGTGTGAGATATCTCCCACTTCCCTCTTTACACACACAGTTTGAATCACACATCCAGACTGAGGCGTCTACAGACAGAGAGCATATGTTTGTGTAAGGAAAGTCTTGTCGTGTTTAGATGAACGAATGCCACGTCTGCATCAATACAGACCAATTTATGCTTCCTGAAACCATACTTGCTGTAGTCATGAATATTACATCAAGACCTACTTTGCAATATCCTGCATGCTAACACTTGTTTTCCCAAAAGCTAAGGCAGCTTATAATGTGACTTTTTTTTTTTTTTTTTTGGAAAGCTGAAATATACTCACACATCTTATTTGATCACATGAGTTTCTTAAGTTAAATGCCTGGAGTTTGTGTGTGTAAGAATGATGTGAATTAAAATGCCATTTCTTTGCTGACTGTGCAGTTTAGCAGCGCCTGACACAAATCAAGCTTGTGAGGCAGCATAACTGTATAATCGTAATTTAAAAATGAAAATGTTGAATGCATGTGTGTGTTTATAGCACCTTGTGGTTGTGAGAGTGGAGATTTGAATGTATTACCCTGTTCGTTTGTAGCTATGTTTCAGCTTCTTCCACTCTGGATGACATTACCAGCTCTGAAGTGTGAGTTACTTCATTCCTTACGTTCATTTTGTGTGTTTTAAAGGTTGTTTTCTGGTTTTATTATGGTCCTGAAGGCTTAAAGGATTGGTTTAGGGTGGCTTGCTTTGCTTTGTGGATATTTTGCTGATGGGTTATTATTTAGATATTACAGTCTTTTATTGCTTTTTTTAGTAGTGGGAATTGCAATTGCAAATGTGCTAACTCTGTAGATGTTTTGTGGTGATGCTCTCTTTTTCAGGATTAATTGATAAATGGAAAGAACAGCATTTATTTGAAATATAAATGTTCTGTAACATTATAAATGTCTTTACTGTCGCTTAATACATTTTTATACATCCTTTTGAACAGTAGCATATATTATGTAATTTTTTTCAGGTGCTGTCCAGTGAGACAACTAACATTTTTTTGTAGGACTGCACCGATAGAAAAATATTGATAATCGATCATTTTTTATATTTGAAAGCCGATTACCGATACATTGGCCGATAAATCTAAATCCCAAGCACACAATTCTAACGTTCACATTATAATTTTATGTACCCTATATGACAGACTTGTGCTGCACATGATGCTCTTTTTTTGATTCTATTCATATTTTGCGAACAGTGCACATCTGAAGTGTCTCAGCAGAAGGAAATAATCCATTATTTATCGGCTTTAATATATCGGTCAGATTTTCTTATTGGGCCGATAACCATAACTTTAAAAATGAACATATATCGGCCCGATAAAGATATGGTGGCCGATATATCGTGCATCCTTAATTTTTTGAATGAATTTAAGGGTATCTGACTTGATTTTGTCATCTGGAAGCTGAGGTCATGTTGACTAACTCCTGAAAAGTTCATGGACATTAATGAGTTTCACATGTGTTTTTTTTATTTCTCTCTCTTCCCACATCCTCTTTTCTCTGTGCTCTTCCTCTCACAGGTATAAAAAGACTCAGGAAACGCTGTCTCAGGCTGGACAGAAGACCTCAGCCGCCCTCTCCACCGTTGGCACGGCCATCAGCAGGAAACTGGGTGACATGAGGTAATGCACAAGTCAAAAATGCCCACCCGTGTTCTTCCTGTCTTTCTCTTGTACTCTCATTCCAGTGGCACTGCAATCACTTGGGGTACTATGAAATATAAGACAATAATAATATAATAAGATTTACTAATAGTTCCCTGTTAATGTCAATTCAGTTTTGTTGTGTCAACACTGCACATGATTTATCTGTTTATCACATGATTGTGACTTCATCACATGCCTCTTACTTTTTTCATTTTGTCCTTGGGTTTGTTCACACAGGCAGTACAAATCCAACTCAAATTAGTTGATTTTTAATGGCAAACAAAATGAAATCTGATGAAATCTCAGTGCGAACAGTCATTCTAAAAGATTGTATTGAAAACTGAAACCTGTCCCAGCTTTCTTTGGTTATTGATCCACTCGTTTTCATTTGTGTCACATCCTACTGTCATTCATCATCGCTGTAAAGCCATGATTATCCACAGTGAGTGTTAGTGCAGTGCGGCCGCCGTCAGAAGAGCCACTTCAACTGTTGAACAGAAGCTCTCCCTAACCTGTTCTCCTGGCTTCACTTCACCACTATTGTTTCGGCTTCTAGTTCCTATCAATATTTGCACACATTAATTGAACTTCCTTCACCACCCCTAACACAAACAGAAGTCAGAAGATATGGAGTTTTATGGAGGCCTGTATTTTAAAACATGTTGTTTTCTGAGGGCCTGAGACTCAAAATCATGCGACTGGTGTGTTGAGCAGCTATGATACATGACAGAAAAAAGATATTAGCTTCATTCAACAGATCAAAAGCTTCAGCCGTGTTTGTCCTTTCAAACCTCATCCTTCATTCATCAGACAAATAAGTACATCACTCAAATTTATTCAGTGTGCAAATAACATCTATTCATGTTCATCCCAATAAAATGATTTGTTAGTTTTTTTGGTAGTCAGTGTATTCACCCTGTAGTCCTCTATATCAGTACAAACAGTAATTCTCATCATTTGTTCTTCCTGCTTGCTCTGGTCATGCTTAACTCCCAATCTGATTGGTTTTGTATTCCCGTTTCTTTTTAAACGCTGCCTTTGCTTGGTCTACAGAGCTCTTCCTTTTTCTAACTCGTTTGGGTAAGACTGATTCATGTCTTTAATGCATAACATAGAGCTCTGTTTTTAATACCAAGCCCATTTAATTTAGAAAAAAAATGAAATTAGTATAGATTTTGAATGTTATTTTAGCTCCAAAACCCTGCTTTTGCATGAATGAAATGAAATGTGCTAGCAGTCTGTGTCTGATCTCTCTGCCTTACATGCTTTCCTGCTTGCTTGCTAACTCACACAACTTTTTCTTCCTTTAATGCTTTCGAAGTAGCAACTACTCCATTCGCCATTCAATAAGTATGCCAACTATGAGGTAAAGTACTAGTGTAAAACAATGCCACTCAACACAAACTGTTTCTGATTCATTGGACATTAAAATATTAGATATTGTTCACACAAATGACTACACTTTTAACCTTTTATCTGCCAGTTTTCTGTGCACATTTGCTTATGTATAATTAATTTGAATGCTTCTTTCACTATGAATTCTGGGATTAATATGTGTGTTTGTTAAATAGGAACTCTCCAACCTTCAAATCATTTGAGGACAAAGTTGGAAACATCAAGGTAAGAATTCACTTTTGAAACTGGGTCAATGACATTTTTTTTGGCAGATGATCTAATAATTTATTTAAAAAATACAATTGACAAATATTTTTAAAATAAATTTCATCCATCAAATCAAAGTCATGTAGTGCATCCAACAAGAGTCAACAACAACCATATATATATACTCTAACTGTTCAGTAAGATATTTTAATGTTTTCGAAAGAAGTCTCTTAGGCTCACCCAGGATGAATGTATTTGATCAGAAGTACAGTAAAAACAGCAAAATTGTGAAATATTATTCTGATTTATAACTGTTTTCTATTAAAATCTGCATCAGCCTCACTACTCCAGTCTTCAGTGTCACATGATCCTTCAGAAATCTTTCTAATATGATGATTTGCTGCTCAAGAAATATTTCTGATTATCATCAATGTTGAAAACAGTTCTGCTGCTTAATATTTTTTTTCAGGATTCTTTGATTAAATAGAAAGTAAAAAAAAAAAAAAAAAAAAAAACCAGCATTTATTTGAAAATGAAATCTTGTGTAAAACTGTAAAATGTACTGTCACTTTTGATCAATTTAATGTGTCCTTGCTAAATAAAAGTATTGATTTCTTAAAAAATTTTGTCGTGTAGAGTAGTGGACCCTTGAAGTCCCTCAGAGCCAAAAAACTGAATGGCTTCTTTTAAAATAATATGTAAGATTTTTCTTGATGATTACACCACATGCAAAAATGATATAAAAGTTTTTCAAAGCCAGATAAAACCACGTGAATACGAAGAGCACACGTCTAAAACCTTGACGGATGCATTTTAAAGTAGAACTGCAGTTTTCTTGATCTTTTTCTGTTTGTGTGTCTCAGTATAAGGTGGTTGGAGGGAAAGCCAATGGTGAAAGTGCTCACTCTCCGAACGAGTCAAACCCAGTGCAGGACAACGCTCCATTCTGAGAGCCCACCCTCTCCGTTCAAACACTCATCTCATTTCTGTGTGAATCCTGACTACACCCACACTTCAGTTCTCCCAATCGTTCCGTTCTCTCTGAATTCTTTCATCCCTCCTTTGATACTCCTCCACCTACTGCTAGCATGTGCTCGCTCATCTCACTAAAAACACACACACACACGCGTAGTACAGGTTCTGTGACATGAAATCATCACAGGTTGTACAAAGGAAGAAAAATGTTAAATCATTTTGTATTAGAAACTATTTTACACTGCTTTGCATAATGTTTTTACATAACTTTTATCTATATATGACTATAAAGGAATACAAATAACTATATTTAATCAGTACTGCCAAGCAGCATTCATCAGATGGCAGAGGGGTACAAAACACACAGAAGAAACATTCAAATCTGAAGGGGGGGGGAGGATTCTTGGCCAATAAAGAAAAGAACAGAAACTTGCTGCAGGTTCCTATGCTGCTGGGCATTCAGTTGAGTTCTTTTTTACTCTCAGTACAATGTGAAGCGAGGCTTTGCTGTACACCTGGTGAATGTCTGACCTCCTCAGTCGGCCTTACACTCTCACTCTGTATTGCTTTATTGGACTTTTGCTGGTAAAGTGTTTTTTTTTTGGCTTTATATCCTCTTTTACCTTTGCTCTTGTTCGATTATTATTATTATTTTCTGATTGATTAATGGGAATGTTTTATTTATGTTGGAAATCACTTGCCTTTGCTTTGTGCCATACTGTGAGTGCCAGTTCGTAGATGCCATAGATCTTTTTCTGTCAGAATGTTTCACACGCACACAAACTATCACGTCACAAAGATCACTTTGTTCAATTGTAAGAAATAAAAATGCAATTGCTCTCATGTGCACTTACCCAAAATGTCAAATGGCGAGTAAGACAAATTCCTTTTGTTAGTGGCACTTGTTGATTTTTCCAGACAGATGCAAACACTAGTGTAGTCTGTATGGTAGCACAGTCACTTTTTACCTGAAAGATATTGGAATATATTTCACTATTAGCAAGTGTAGTCTCTTTTTCTTTTTTTTTATCCGTTCTTTCCTGATATTTCATTCACTTGTATGGGTCAGTGGGTGGCCTTGTTTCAGTATATTACACAATGATGATTACATGCCTCATTGAGTGAGATGTAAGGGATTACGTGCGTTGACTGACTGATGCTGATGTGGAGGATGCCAATTTCACATGAATTCCTACTGAAATCCGTGTGTTTATGCCATAGAATTAGAATGCACCTGTAGTTCTGCATAGTGCAAAAAGTTGAAAAGATGAGGAAAAGATAGTGAACATTCAGTGGGAAAGGACTTTATTATTATTATTATTATTATTTTGAGTAGTATATTAACTACAGTCATTTGGGGAGGTTGTTTAGGGAACAGGCACCGTATTTGCTTTAAATTAGGGATCTCAGCCTAGCTGTTCAGGCTCTGATCATTTTTCTTTTAAAACAACAGTGGTGTAATGCTTCATTTATTTTGTCAATTGTTTGTATATCAATAAAGCATTCATTCAAATGGCTTCTGTTTGTTAGTTTGTTTCTCTCTTCCTTTTATATTCTTCATGACGTAAATCTGCCACTAGGTGGCAGTGTACATTACTTGAAGATTGGAGAGGTCATGTGCTTCTGGGTCTTCGCTCCTTTTTCAGCAAAGATGCCCAAAACATGCCATATATTCACGTTTTAACAGTTTTCTTTTGTTCTTGCATTAACATGTAGATAAGACATTTTATTAAGGCTTGAGCACCTTTGATTTACAGACTTTGAATTCCACTTTAAGTCTGCCTAGGTATTCTCAGTATGATACATTTTCTAGCCAACACTTATTGTATAATGCCTATCAGATCATTAGTTACCATATTAGTTGGATAATAGTTAGAAACGTTTATTAAAATTATTTTAATTAAATTCTGTTACAAACAATTCTTCTCGGACCAAATTTGAAAACAGTGAAAATAATAAAGGACACGTTTTTTGTATGTCCTTTATTATTTTCACCGTTTTCAAATATATATATACTCTCTCGAAACTTTCCATCCTAGCTCAAAAGCAAACATCTGCGTCAGTCTCACAATATGACTATGGGTAAGTTAGGTAAGCTGGTTTTATTCGTCAAACGCAGAGCTAAATCTGATTCAAATGCGAGTAATCAATTACCAACTAAATCGCAATATTACAGTTGTACGTTTAAGCTCAATTAAATAGCTGTTGGTATTATTTATTTTACAAAATAATGATAAGTGGAATTTTTGAGCAAAACACTGCATTCCCTGACCGGGAATCGAACCCGGGCCGCGGCGGTGAGAGCGCCGAATCCTAACCACTAGACCACCAGGGATACGTGAAAACAGTGGTGTTGAATATCCCTAAAACAACTTACGAAACTTATTAAACTGCAACATGTATTCATTATGTACATGTATTGATATTGTTATGCGGTATTATGCACACAATGTGTTACAAGACCAAATCTTGACAACACTTTCATTGTTTCTGAACATTTTCAGAAAGAAAGCACCAACCCTCCCGTCCTTGATTTCGCTGGTTTGATCCGGTTTCACGCGGAGGTGTTTATATAGAGGAGAGAGACGCCCCGCCTCCATTCAAACGTCTCTGTATAAATGGCAGCGAACGTGTTGTTTTTGTTAGACAGCATTGCGGTAGTTATTTCTTGACGTGGAAGGTCTTATCCATCCAAACCTTTTCAAATGGGCCCCGTCGCCTAGCGTTTTCTCCCCAAAGCCTCCGACTGAATCGAGCAGGGTGCTTTAATAACATCAGCACGAGCGGCAAAAGAAGGTGAGGATGTGGTCTTACACCTAATATTTTAAAGGGTGGTCATTGTTTGGGCTAGAGAATCTGAGCAGAGTAACGTACATTTAGTCTATCACTGTTAATGCTATGCATCTTGCTGTAGTGCTCTACATGCATGTTTTTTCATGTTTGGGGCAAAAAACATTTTTTTGATAACCATGCCCCTCAGTCTCAACTGCCAAAATTCCTATGGGCTTACTGTAAGTAGGCTAACTTCCTGGCGTAGTCTTCTGAAACATGCGGTGGAAAGCCTTTTCTTAATGAATGCCTTGTGTGGCATAATGTCACTTAGGTTAGTATTGTGGTTTGACTGTAAAGCATAATGAGTAACCCTTACAATAACAATATCTAACCAAAACAAGGTGTCAAACCACACATTAGTGATACAACCTCTTAAATGCCTTCTTTTGAGTCGATCTGTATTCATTAGAAGCAATTTTTCAGGGTTAAGAAGGTAAATAATAGTCTGGTTGCTACAGAAGCTGTCATATCTGACCAAATCTGTTTTCGCTCTCATCACAGGGTTTCCATCTAAGGCACGATTTACACAAGTCTGTAAAATGGCAGCCATCCCAGCTAGTGGTTCTCTTGTTGCCACTCATGACTACTACAGAAGTAAGTATCCTTGACTGTTATAGTAAATGCACCATTAATAGTTGATGTTATACTGAGAATTTGCCTTATAAGACTGTTTCTTTTCAGGGCGCATTGGCTCTACATCCAGTAGCAGCTCATGTGGCAGTTCAGAGTACAGTGGGGAGGTTATTCCACATCATCCAGGTCAGTTGCATTTCATTTCAATCTCTCTTCAAGCCCCCGCCTAAATCAATATTTTATTGCAACAGTTTTGACAATTTACACGCATTATGCAACCATTTGCACATTCATCACCACCCACATCAGCTCTGTTCAAATGGGTGTCCTTCTGATTGTTTTGGGTAATCAACTTATGATGAAGTCATTGAATTTAGAAACAGGACTGTTGCTTAGTCATCTGGCAGGGCTCTGGTTAGGCCGTATACACGCACCAGCCTACATGTCTCTGTTTAGAGACTCTTTTAACAGTGATTGTGTTAGTGCTAGTGTATTTGTATACTAAATCCATTAAAAGATTAGGAAAGACTGGTGGTGTTTTGTTCTGACCTGTTGTTCAATTGTGCTTTAGGTCTGCCCAAACAGGATTCTGGTCATTGGTGGTCCAGTTTCTTCTTTGGGAAGCAGAACCAGCCTGGTATGGGAACTCTAACTGAGGAGGCGCAGCAGAAGTGAGTCACTGGATTGAGTTTCACCTAAATTGGTGCATGTAACATGAAGGCCTTGCCAAGTGCTGATTTGAAATGCCTATGCAGTTGCAAATTTGTAACGAGGTATCAGTTTGTCGTATCCATGGCTACAATTCTTAATCTGGTTGTCTCTCTGCAGGTCAGGGGTGGTGAGCGTGACCAATGGGCAGGTGACATGTGTCGCCCGGGAGATGGTGATGAGGCAAGCGAGCGAATGTAGCGATGGCGGCAAGTCGGAGGCGGGGAGTTCTCCTCGTTCCTGAATCCGAGACCAGATCAGGACACCAACGCTAGGGGACGGAAATGGTTCCCTATTTTATTTTAATTTCCCATCCATATAATGGGCTGTTTTAGTACTTTTCTTTTTGTATTCATTGTTTTATATATATATATCACGTAATAAATGGAAGAGCTGAAACTTGCAAAAATTTTGTACATTTTTACACATCTGTAACTCTGGAGATTTTGTTACTTGTTATTGTCTTAACCTGTGTTTTTCAGCACAATAAATTGTCTTAAACAGCCCACTACTGCTACTGGACTTTGTTGTGTATATAATAAATCACCCATACACCATCCTACTTATACAGTTAAGGGAAAATACCTCCTTTTCCATGCATTTAGTAGTTTACTGGAAGGTGCAGTTGAAATTGAATAATAAAAGCTGAGAAATATATGGGGTCTTGGGGAGAGACTGCATTCATTGTCCATTTCTTTTGCACATGGTTCTTTTATACTCCATGGTAATTGGGAGTTCTGTATGTGTGTACATTACAGCGGATTTGTACTAAATTAATTCTAAATGTGCAGTGTGGAGGAAAGGCTCCTGCGTTTTGTTCATTTAAAAGAATGATCAGATTATGTAACAAGCATGCAGACATTAAATTCAGCAAATCCTTTCAACTTGGACAAACAGACTGTTTGATCGTAACTGAGGGAGACAAAATGTCATGGCCATGAAGAACTGCCCTTGAGTGAAATGTCAGTTCCCCTTGTATAGAAATGATCCAAGAATAATAATAAAAAAAGCCAACAGTTAGTTTTTGGAGAAAACGTTTAATTCAAATAAATGCATCGAGCTCAGCATCCTTTTGAACAGGGTGAGCTGCAGGTCCAGGAAATAAAAATAGGTTCAAAGTGCTCTTGAGTGGAATAAAGCATTTTACTAAACTAGTGCATTGCTTTCTGAATAGAAGACATCTACTTCATACTTGGACATGGTTTATGAAACCCCAAAAGGACAGAACTCTATGTCTGTGGACTTCAAAATATGCAGTGTGGGCAGTAGACCCAACAGTGAGTATGGAAAACTGCTCTGTAGAGATGACGTTGTACGGCTTTGTTCCCATGTGTACATGGATTTTCCAGGTCACTAAGTTCTGATGGTTGGTTAGATACATGGAAAAGCCTCTTTGTGGCATGCTGACTCTGTTCTTTTTCAGGCATAATTTTTCCTTTGTTCGCAGCAACAGGTCCCAACTAAGAGACTGTGACAGATGCTGTGTTATTGGTAGTTAAATTTAATGTACTTTTTTAAATGCAGAATAGTTGGATGTCCATTAAAGACAAATCAGTTCGCTCAATTGCCATATTGGCTATTTTCTATTTAGGCATTTGAATGATGAAAGAGCAAGATCTCCTAAATTAAAAACAATATTATAAATTATTCTCTGTCAAATCACGTTGCATTTCAGGTTGGTCCAGCTAACACGCATGCAAAATAATAATAACAATAAATAAATAAATAAACAGG
The DNA here is from genome assembly GCF_951802725.1 of Rutilus rutilus. Classification (NCBI taxonomy): domain Eukaryota; kingdom Metazoa; phylum Chordata; class Actinopteri; order Cypriniformes; family Leuciscidae; genus Rutilus; species Rutilus rutilus. The sequence goes on from NC_140218.1 coordinate 24,345,787, forward strand.
CAATGGCTATCTTAAAAAAATTGATATTTTAACTGCAAGCTAGGACCGTCTTCCTATAGTAGTCATATTGTGAGCTGTTGGTGGGAATATGCTTTGTGTAAATTAAGCAGAGTGAATTCAACACGAGTCGACCAAATGGATATTACACAGTATAATTACACACCCGTTCAAAAGTTTGGGGTCAGTAGCACATTTGTTTAAAGAAAAAAATATTACTATTTTTTATTCAGCAAGTGTGCATTAAATTGATCAAAAGTGACTGTAAAGACAATTATAATATCAATATAATATAATGATCTTTCTATTCATCAATGAATCCTACCAAAAAATTATCACACTTTCCACTGAAATATAAATAAGCACAACTGTTTTTAACTGATAATGATAATAATGTTTATTGAGCAACAAATCAGCATATTAGGATGATTTCTGAAGGATCATGTGACAGAGGACACACTGTTAGAAAAATCTGTAGAAATTACAGTATTACTGGCAGCTACTTGCCAGTAACTTACTGTAGATTTAAATTGATGTTATTTACTGGCAACAATTTGTTCAAAATTAAATGAACATTAAACATTAACAAGTCTTTATCTTTACAGAATAAAACTAAAATAACAGCCTCATGCAAAGCATTCTGGGAACCAAAATCTGAAGGAAAAACAGAAAAAGGTTGATGAAGATTTCTGGTTCCCAGAATGCTTTGCATTAGATTGTTATTTTATAGTTTTATTCTGTAAAGACAAAGACTTGTTAATGTTTAATGTTCATTTAACTTTGAACAAACTGTTGCCAGTAAATAGCATAAATTTAAATCTACAGTAAGTTACTGGCAAACAGCTGCATAACTACAGCAATTTTTTTACAGTGCAGGAGTAATGATGCTGAAAATTCAGCTTTGACATCACAGGAATAAATTACATTTTAAAATATATTCATTTATTTTAAATTGTAATAATATTTCACAATTTTACTGTTTTTATTGTATTTCTGATCAAATACACTTAGCCTTGGTGAGCATAAGAGACTTACTGACCACAAACTTCCGAATGGTAGCATATAAAATAAAAACTAATTTGTTGTTTTCTAACATGCAAGTCTTCTTCTAATAATAATAATAATAATCTAGTAGGTAATAATCAGCAGCACATATAAGTCATACCCTTTTTTTCCCAGCACTCTATGCATTATTTCTGTGCAGGTGTCTACTTGACCACACGATCAGCAGGACTTATCCGTTTGGAAGAGGTTTCGCTTGATGTCTGGTTCCTTAAAACCACATTTATTGTCCAGCGATTGTTCATAGGCCCTGAGAAATCTGCATCCAGACAGAAAGACAGGAATAAAGAGACATTCTTGTCAGAAGTGCTAAATGTACATCTAGTTAGATCAACAGATCTCAGTTGAACTTCTACCATACCTTGCTGTTTGGATTTGGTCAACCAGACAGTCACTTGTCTTTGCTTTGGTTCCATTAAGTTATCAGAAAGACTATTGACTGCCTTCATTTTGTCTGTTGGGTAGATGCCTCCAAACAAAAACAATCACACACTCATAAACATGAGAGAATCCTCTTAGGCATGCATTTGATAAAAATAAATCTGACTCTGCACTTTATTCAGCATTGATAAATATTTTAAAGTCCCACTGTGGTGAAAATTCAGCTTTTAATTTTGTTTTTGTCTATGTGATGTTTTATGCTTTAAGACAAACCATGTGCAAATTCATAAGCCAACACCATTGCTGAGTATTTCCTCCTTAAAACTGCAGCGATCTAAAGACAGTCTCAAAAACGCGGTTTGAAATTTCTGGTGTTTTTGACGTCACAAACTACCTTGTAAGCAATCGGGATCTCAGTGGATCTCTGAGCTGGTGTGAGTGAGTGGAGGCGGGGATCATTTGCATATTCATAGAACTGCATACTAGATGAGGCAAGGGTGTAGAGTTACATTCAAGCTATTTAATACATTTTTTCAAGGAAAAAACATTTAAATATGTAATTTTGGTGATCAAAGATGAGTTTTAAGGGATAGAATTGTTGACTACAGGGGGACTTTAAATGTAATTTTAAACATTTTTGTTTTCTATTATTTCTTATGATGATTTTAGTACCCAGTAATGTTTAAGCAATGTAATTGTAAAATGTCTATTTCTGTCAAATCACAAAAAGAGGAGCAATGTTTTTATTTGTTCAACAAATAAGTCAATGACTATGTCAGTTGATAAGGCTAAAATAGGAACAGTGTGTGCTGTGCATTCAGGTACAAGTTCATTCAGGAGAAATAAACAGAGCTTTGGGAAACTGCAGGCAGTCAGAATTACACGTGTCCTGTAGCTGGTTAAACATCAGAGAGCTAAAAATAGCACTGCACTTACTCCGATAAAACTCATTCCGAGCAAGCAGACACACGGGGGCATTTACGGTGGTCATGGTCAGCTTTTATGTGTAAATATGACAGGATCAAATGCTTGGAAATGGAAGTGTTCTTTGGAACCTGGAAAAATATAGCAAAAGAGGTGTATTTAAGGTCAGTGCTGAATAAACTTTATTTGTTTTATGGTCAGGGAACAAATATCCTCATCAGAGCGACATAAACATGATAGAAAAAAAAATTCCGGGAAAAAACCTGGTCAAAGTCCATTTTGAAAAACTAAATCTTATCATACTTTAGACAGACCAAGACCAAACTTGTTGACGCCACATAAAACAAACATGCTGATTGTAGATAGGTGCATCACAGGTGTGTCAAAAGTCATAGAAAGAACCTTTGTCCCAGTTTTGCTCAAATTGTAAACAGAATCCGCTGGTCCTATGTAGGGTTGCTGTGCACATAAGCTGTATTAAATATGTATGGCTTTGCGTGAGCAACATCGATGTTGTTCTGGCTGTGATTTCGTCCACAGATAGTTTCTAAACGAATCAGTGTTTTTGAACAAACCGGGTTGAGTGAATGATTCAGTGACTCTTTCATATAGGGAGTCACTTGTCGCCACCTACTGGGGAATCAATGTAACTCACAGAAAGAGTGAAAAACTGTATGTTATGTCTGCCTGATGGGAATACACTAGGGCTACTGATGGCTGACACTGTAATATGATTAGGCATAATTCCTGTTTGACTGACAGCTTACTCTTCGTCTTCAGGGTGTGTTGAAGTATCTCTACCAAAATACTTTTCCAACTCTAAAAATAAAGTCACTACCTTCACACAAACAGTCTGAGAGAGAACAGTGTGCGATCATAGCTTGATGATGCTAATTATGGAAATGAACTTTACTCTATATAACCAGCCAGAAGTTTATAATTTGATCTTGTCTTATATATTGGGAGCCTTGTTGTGATGCTGAATATAAAAGACAATGCTTCTCAACAGATCTGCAGTCTCCTGCATGGTTCTTTTTTTATTATTTTTACTTTTTACTTAGACACATACCAGGCTTTTTAGCCTGTTAAGGCTCTCTTTAGCACTAATCCTTCACTGAGTCAACATGAAATTGGTCTTGAACACAAAAGCCTTTGTGTGAAGGAGGTGTAATCCACAATGACTTAACACCAGTGAAAACTACGCTTCATCAGCACACTCTGATCATTCTAAAGAGTGAAGCAATGAGGGATTAAAGGAAAACTTGATGTCGTTTAATCTCATTTGAAAGATCATAAAAGGTTAGCACATTAGAGATGTCTGGAATTGAATGCAGCAGTCTGAAAAGTTAATGGAAAAGGGTGTCATTCTTCTACAAAGATCCATGTCCTCCAGGCAGTTTACAAAAACCAAAAGACAAAAGGTTTTCTGGGAATTGATGTCTGTGTTGGGCAGTTGTGTATGAGAGAGAGAGAAAGAAAGAATGAGAGACAAAATAATGAAAGTAAAGAGAGACAGAGAGCTGGCCTATAGAAGGAGCAACAAAGAAGCAGAGGAAATCTAATCCTCACAGATGTGAAAATTCCCCTGCTAAACTCCATCCGCAGTAAAACAAAACACATTAACAAGCCTAATTTCTAAAGAAAAATTAAATCAATCCAAAAAGTCCCGGACAGATGCAATTTTCAGAGACCTGCTTGGTTAGTATCATGTCAACCTATTAGACATATCTAGGTCAGTTTATAAATACAGCTTGTGGTTACACAGTCGGCTTAATGTTTTTAAGTGTTTAACGTTCCTTCAAATCTAAAAACAGTCACGTTGCTGATTATATATCTGCCGATCAGCCATTTAATTAGAAAGGCCATGCATTATGCCTTGATCTTATCTTTAAGTGGACCTTGCCTTTTTGTAGGCTGTCTGTCATGTGTAAAATCCTTAAAGTCCAATGGCAGTACAAACGTCCCAGAAAAATACTTTTTAAATCTTGTGAAGAAGGGAAAGCCTGAGGAATCGTTGAGCATATCCAGACACAGATGAGGCAGACTGTAGTTTTATATCAAACCCCTCCTTTGCTCCAGGCTCAAGGACTGAACAGCTATTTGCTAAGGAGCTGAAGGTCCCACCCTGAGGAACACCCCTATGCTTTCTTGACCATTTGGAAAAGACTTTGGGATCAAGGAACGGTTGGGATGCCCTGCTTATGCTCTGCAACAATATCTTCCAGTTCTCGCAAGTGCCAGTGGAAATTCATTGCACAAGAGATAAGCTTCTACTTTTACACATGAATGCCACTGATTTAAATGGACTTTTAGTATTTATTGTAAAAAAGAATAATTATAATGACACTGTTTATTAAGAACACTGTCAGTAGATTGTTGCCTTTTGTTGTAATTATGTCTATAATCTCACAATGCAGGTCTTTGAGATTAGAGAAAACCCTGCAAGCCATCAATCCACTTTGACCTATATTCTCGACGGTAAGAAAAACAGGACTATTCCATGTGACATGCCTGCTAAAGAGTCTTGAACAGGAGGAGCCATTGGGCTGAAGCATGTACTTCTCCTGTTTACTCTCCTGCCTTGTATTTTAAAGGTCATTCTGTATAAAGGTTAATGGTGGGCAGAGAATACAATTGGGGAAAGCAGGAGAAATAGGTATATAGATTAATGGATAAATAAGGCCTTCAGAAAAACTCAAATGTGGCAGGTTTGTGTTTTATTATTATATTTACAGCCTTTTGTTTCAGTTTCCAAATCTCTGAAATTAATCGTAATTATTTTTTGCATCCATGAAAAAATGGCAAATTATTATTAATGTTTTAAGCATAAAGCTGAAATCTGCAGATTGTGCCCCATTAGTTAATCAAACAAAAATATATCCATTGAACAAATAAAACATTTTTTTTTGCCAGGTTAATGTACTGTATATGTGTAAATATACACTGGGATAGTTCTCACAAAAATGAAACTTCTGTCATCATTTACTCATCCTCGTGCTGTTCCAAATCTGTATCATTGCTTTCTTCAGCAGAACATAGAAGAATATTTTTATGAATATGGGTAACTATCCCTTTAACATTAATTAAATAAAAATTTGTGGTAGCCTACTGTTTCTTCAGAACTTAATATTCAATTACTGTAAATGTATTACTGACTAAAGTACAGCTACTACAACAACAGATGCAGAAAGGCCCTTTATTTATATCACTTATTCCTCAATCACACTTTACATTTAAAGGAACAAGAAGGTTAATGAAATAATAAGGCCTTAAATTGGACAGGTTTACACCTGAAACTTACACCCACATGAAAGCACCACTGAAACAGTACATGGCGGCGGCAGTTACCCACACTGCACCCACAACACCGTAAAAACTTTGGCTTGATGCCAGTTAAAAAGGTTAGTGGGTGCATGTCTATTTGTGGTTGACCTCAACTGACTGTATAATTTTGCAAAAGAGCAACACGAAACCTGCTGCTATATTCATAAATACAGACATTTCCAACACTGTTAATATTATCTCCATCCACTGAATGTTGGCAGCTTAAGGTCATATAAACTGCTTAGTTAGTTGCCAGGTGTTGCCCACATCATTATCATATCATCACTCACGTGGTTAGCATTATGCTGGCACGCAGCAGGCAGATGTTGCTGCTCGAGGAAGCCATGCAGGCCGCATGACCTATTTTCAACTATAAAACCACTAAGGGTTGTTGAACTGCTGAGTCACAAAAGTGATAGATTTAAGCAATAGCCATTACAGCGCCAGGCATATAAAAAATATAAAATAGTTATTATTATAAACTTAAATTACACGAGTAAAAAAAAATTGCTTCAGGCACTCCAAAACTGTATATCAAATATGTTGACTTATGATAAATATTTTGCTATTTTTGCTGGTTTTATTCAAGTTACTGCCACACTGTGAAGCATAATCGTGTCATTAATAAATAAATAACTCAAATATCCGCTCCTTAAACTTGGCCATTGGCCATGTAATAGTTTTTTTCTATTAAGAATGAATCTAGGGTTTGAATTTTTGTGACTATTGTTGGTTTTTTGTTGTAGCTGGTTGTTGTATTTTTTATTTAATGTTACCTCAGGTGAAGAATGTAAATGTTATTCAAAAGTCCAGGTCTATGTACCAAACCTGACCCAGAATCCAGTCGTAATTTCCCTAATAGCTATAATAATGAATCCGTTTAAATAATTAAGTGCAAACAATTATACATTAATCACATGGAATTGCCTACTTGCAACTACCGTAGCCTACTTTAATGGTTAGTGCAATCACGTGACTTCCGAAGAGAAAGACGTGCAATTACTTAAAGTTTGTTTGTTTTATAAGTTAGAAGGTTTGAAAGCTCAAACTTCAGACAAACGAGAAGTCAGAATTATTGATTTTCAAGTGACGTGAAAACAGCTGGTTTACAGGGGAAAAGAGTGTCACGGGAGCAGGTCGATGTTCAGAGTCTGTGGAGTGTGGACTGACTCTGAAGATCACGCTCTGGCAGCATGAGCAGCTCCGCGAGCCTTTTCCTGCATGGCCGATCATAAATCACTCACACAGGGAACTAGAGCAGCTTTCCCTGGAAGAGATCATGTAAACCATTAAACCATCATCACAGTCCTATAGTGTGAGCGACCTCAAGCAAAGTTAACCTATATATTAAGCACAACAAAACCTTTTATATAATTCGATATTTATGCCCATGTAGACACAGGTCTAACATTTCTTCACTTTATTTATTTATTTGTTTGTTAATTCATTCATATTTAGACTGTGGTAAGAAAAAGAAAAAGACACCCAACTGGAAAGAACCGGGCAGGATGGAAACAAGCTAAAGCTAGCTGAGCATGTAAAATTAGTTTTTTTACAGTCCAAAAACAATAGCAATGCTCTGCTTGTCACAGTCTGTTCTGTTCTGTTCAATTTGAGTTATTATAGACATTCAGGTTTTCACATGTCACGCCTTGCTTTGTTTGTATTCCGGCCATTTATTAGTTACCATGATCACCTCATTATGAGTTCATTCTGTTCAGCTGTGCTGCTCATTACCTAGTTTGTGTTCCTATAAAAGTTGACTTTCAGTGTCTGTTCACTGTCTTGGTTAGTGTGTGTTGCTAATACAGGGCTGCCAACTCTCACGCATTCAGCACGTTTCACACACTCTCACGCCACACATCCATTAGGCTGTCTCATGCACAGAAAAATCGAGGACACGGAGACCGACAGATTAGACAGAGCAGGTTACTTATGATACAAATTTTTTAGATTCTGTCTACTCTCAAAAGAGCTGTAGAGAGTATTTTGCTAAATATGTGTTCTATATTACATATTTATTATATTTTTACTTGTATCATTAAATAAAGTTGTTATTATAATAAAAAAATCCATTAGCCTATATTTAATTTGAGTTATTTTTAACCTTAAATAATACTAACAGTTTATAGGCTCTCTGTATGTTTACAGCATTAGGTGAGATTTTTCTTGAGAAAAATTAACACCTATCTTTTGTAGGCTACCTAATATTTATCCAAATGAGTCAATATTGAATCAAATCACAAGAATTGAATTGAAATCGTGAAATTTGTGTCAAGCAATAATAAAAAAACGTACCATTGTGACCTAATAAAACTCTGTTTAGTTACTAAAATGTTTTGACAATCACAATACACTTATTGTGATTCAAGATTGTTTATTTTATTTATTTTTACATTGATGTAAGCTGCTCTTTGCACTTGGAAACAGTACCCCACATTTTCTGGCATTGTATTCATGTGAAAAAGTTATGGTATCAGGTGTCTGTTTATTAAGGAAAATATACTCTTTAATTTTGTCTGCATTTTGAAAATGTAATTTTTGGATATTTAAAGTATGATAAGTGTGAATAAGGAGGCTTTTGTAATTTGTTTAATTTTATTAGTCAAATTTCACATTCATAAGTAGCATAAGTTATGCCCCTTTTCTCAGTATTCCTTAAAGAATGTGAATTACTTTCAATCTAGTACTAATGGAAAAGCTATTAAAACTGTTCATTTGTGTACTGTCTTCAAAATCTTTGATTGATACAAAGGTTTTGTATTTTTGTGAATGTTTTTTATTTTATTATATATTTTTGTATGTGTTTTCTTTGCTCCCCTGGCTCCAAAATGTATGTTGTTTTGTTGTTTAAAGCATTAAAAAAAAAGTTAAATGGATACAACTTCTCCAACTTCCCCGTAGGGCGGGGCTTGATTTTGTCCATGGGAAACATGGTTGATGTGCGTGACAGGTTGTTCTGCCCTGGCGCGGTTAACACGTCATCAGAGAAGGGAAGAGATGTTGCTGCAAGAGGGGAAGTTATTTTGATTACGAGGGCAATAATAATAATAAAGTAATAATAATAAAAAATTATAATAATGAAGTGCATGGATAAATCATTTGTAACACTGCAATATTCCAAAAAATAAGCATCGTTTATTTAAATGTCACGGTGACGGTCTTTATGGCGTATCACCAAAAATTGGAAGTGAAAAGAAGTGAAAATATGGTTCACCCCATGTCCTCCAAATATTTTCTTTAAAATAGTTAGTTTAAAATTGAAACAATTGGGTAGCCTAGCCTATATTAAGAAATATATGCTGAAAATGTGCTTCGTAACTGGAATGACACTGATGATGATAATGACAATGACGAACATGATCCCATACATCAGCAGCTCTTGTCAGTAGTTCAAACACATAACAACTTAAGCTTACTTACAGTGTCAGAGCCCCCATAGGGGTATAGCCATCGTGTTTGTTGTTGTAGTGAAAGCATGAAGGTCGCAGTGCTTATGGATAGGCCAAGTACATGATTGAACATGGTCATGAATAAATCTTTTATTTATTTATTTGCAGTTTCACGCTTTATGACAGCTGCACTATGATGACATGTCATTGAATTAAATTAAAATACAGACTTCTTGGTTGCAAGCTATGCATCTCATCAGTGAAACAATGGTGTGTCGCCATCTGCTGATGAATTTTCATATTGCACAGGCCTGATTCATTGGTTCACCTATTGTGAGAACTTGAAGTATATCGCTAGTTTTAACAATGACCCTATAGAACAATCTATCACCACCTGCTGCATCAGTATAGAGTATTACATCTGCCAAAACAAATACAAATAGTTATCTAATAGACCTTTGAATTTGCAGATATTTGCATGATATGATCGCAATCCTTCCCCATCTTTACTGTTTTCTTACGCAATTAATCTCAACTGAGAGACACACACCAGGGTTGTGCCATAAGGTCATTTAGAATAACAAAGGAGCTCTAATATATTTGTGTGTCTGTGCTTTTTTTCTTTAGAGTTTATCAGCAATGCAAGATTGCCATGAGGAATTTGTTTTAGTGAACTGCAATAAACATTAACAATGCAATACATTATAAAATATAATAAAGTATATTACGACAGTACAGCACAATTTAAAGTACAAATCAACATAAAGCAGCATGTCTTATTTGTTGTTTTATAGCATTTTGTACATGTTCTTTGGCATTTATAGCTTCATATTTAATTTTATAATTCCACTTGTATGATGGGATATCCCTCTCTATTGCTTTTCACATTTGCATTAAAGGCTTGAGAAGAGGAAAAAACATTATAAACAAGAATACATTCAATATGTAAAAAATTTAAAATAGAAAAGTAGTTTTAACTTGTATTTTAATTTCCCTGAACATACTGTTGATTACAAATTTAAAATGGTTTCATGGTCTTCTAATCAGTTCAGTCTACTCTACCTGAGAACAACATGGTTTATTATTATAATAATAATAAAATAAAAAAAACAACTACAGCATCTGTCTCATTAAACTCAGTCAGTAATTAGGCTACTGTTCTAAGTCTAAACACAAATAAATTATTATTTGCCCTTAGCGCTCCCAAAAAGTGCTTCATGTGCACATCTGCCTCATTATCTGAAAACTGACATGTTGGACTAATCTCCAGTCCATCTAATCCATCAAGGATAATTCAAAGATGACTTTACGTTGCATCTGTCTGTTGCAATTGTTCATAGCCAGTCTTGTTTTGGTTTCTAAGACTTTAAGGCCTCAGGATTTCTTCGGTTTGCCCGCATAACTACAGACGCTGTCTTGATAGTTGTTTAGTTCACGCTTCAGAACCTCAAACGTGGGACGGTCCTCTGGCTCTGCTCTCCAGCAAGATTTCATGATGTCATAGATGATCGGTGGACAATTGACCGGTGAAGGCATTCTGTAGTCTTTTTTTGTGACGAGATCATACACCTCAGAATTATGAACACCTATAAAAGAAGATAATGGCTTCAATACAGACTCAAATGTTAAGGACTTAAGGCTGTAAGGCAAGAAACCCAAGATGAACAGGGTAAAAAAAAAAAACAGTTCACTGATTACATTTAGCATCACAAACATTTTTTATATTTAGTTTTCTGAAATGTTGCAAATGAGGCATTATCTAATTAAATATTCACAAATTTGCATACTTTTCTAGAACAGAAATCTGAATTCTCATTGACTTCTTAAGGGTTTTACAGAAGGAATTTTTTGATATCCCATTTTATCACTCTCAAAATATTGTCAACAGCCAGGAGGAATAAATATTCTTAAGTCTTAAAAAAAAAAAAAAAAAAACATGATACAATTAGCATGTTAAATCTGACCTGGGTAAGGCATGGCTCCATGTGTGACAATCTCATAAAGGAGAATCCCAAATGACCAGACATCAGATTTAGTTGAGTATCGGCCATGCCCTATAGCCTCAGGTGCGGTCCATTTATATGGTATTTTCTTCTCATCAGATACATAAACAGGCTCCTAGACATGTTAAAAGACAACTTCATAGAAGAAACGCATGCGCTGAAGAGCACTTAAAAATTATTGTAAAATCGCTCTTGGGAATGGTTAAATTTGATTGTTCAGTTTCATAATATATACCAAAGCTATAATTTCACCGGATCAGGATCACAAAACCATGTTCCCTACTGCTATTTCAACAAAGCAGGAAGCAAATGTCCCTATAAACAATTTCAAGAGTAATTTCCAGGATGCAGTACTTGAAGTTGACAAAATATCTATCTATCTATCTATCTATCTATCTATCTATCTATCTATCTATCTATCTATCTATCTATCTATCTATCTATCTATATTTATATATGTATATATATATATACACACACATGTAGTGTGTAATAGTTCGAACGTAATCTATTACATTTTACTGTACATTTAATGTAATATAAACTGAATACTTTTTGATTACTTTTGGCCTAACTAGTTTATCACATATACAGTATCTCACTCACACACACACAAATTATATATATCAATCACTTAAGATCCAAATTGTGAAGTCCCCCCAGATAAAAATCTGTTTGCTCACCTTAATGACTCGAGCTAGGCCAAAATCACCAATTTTGCAGATGTATCCCTCTCCGACTAGAACATTTCTTGCAGCAAGGTCTCTATGAATACTGTTATGTGCCTCTAAATATACCATCCCATCTGCTACTTGAGCTGCCATGTCGATCAGAGACTCCATTTCCAATGCCATACCCTCGTCACCTGAATGATGGGGAGTGATGTATAAGATTATGAGACAGCATTATCAATGCAAGACATCAATCAGTCATATCTAGGGGACAGTGACTGACTTCTGAGGAAATTAAGCAGGTCGCCCTTCTCTATTAGTTCGGTGATGATGTAAAACGGGGCGGAGGAAGAGCTGATGGCAAAGAGAGAAATCAGGTGCCTGTGACGTAGACGCTTCATGATCTGCACCTCCAACTGAAAGTCCTTCTGATTCAGAGCATCTGTGGTAAAAAAAGAAAGAAAAAGAAATAGACAAAAATATTAGTTATTATGATATTCATTTATACAAATATATGTATTTTTATTTTTTATCTATAAAAATATATTTAGTATTTATTAGAAAATCAGCATTTTTACCTTGTTTACCAGAAAAAAATGTATAGATACATTAACTTCATTGGATAAGATAAAGACTTTTCATGATGATGTACCTTTAATTTTTTTGCTTTATGCTTATGATTTATGCTTAAAACAAGAAAAAATAAAGTCATTACATAAAGCAAATTGATCTTGTTTTAAAGTTTAGATTTTTTATTTTATTTAACAAGGCAAAAGTGTATTGCAACATATATTTTCTGTTCGAGGTATTCAGTTGCAGATTGACCAGTGTAATGTTGAGGATCACTGCCATTCTGCATGACTTACATCGTGTTCAGCCTCAGCTCACATTTACCTCACCAGTAATGTGTGCAATGTACAATCTGAAACCGTTGGCTGTAAGGTATTCATGCCCTAAGGCTGCAAAGCAGGTGGTTGCCTTCAATTTTGTCTGAATTATGCAGTTGATTTTAGCCCAATGTCACATTACCCATTTACATCCAAAAACTGCCTATCCATGTCATGCTTCAGCTCCTTTCTTCAAGGCAATTCCAGAACACTGTAACTGGGAAAAGAAAGAATTCCCAGCAGATCATGGGGTTCTGTCTGGAGCATTGTGTATCTTACCTTTTGAAATGTTTTTACTCGGATAAAGGTGGTTCAAAAACTGGTTTGAAATTTTTCTATTTCCTGTATAAATGTATGAATGTGTTTAATTCCAGCCGTGTGTCTTATTCTAATATCCGCTGCATTAACTTTATTTTTCACTGCATTAACTGCTGTCAGTGTCAAGTACATGAATACATACACATTCTTGTGTTTAAAGCTATGAAAAGGTCATATTCAGCATTTTTCCAACAAACAATGCCTATGCTGAATCAAAGACTGTAATATCGATGTGAAAATGTTTTTATCTTTAAAAAATGTCAATGGAATTTCTTCATTTAAAGCTTCAGACTTTCAGGTAACAATATTTAATTCTTTTCACATTTAAAAACAGCCAGAATTTCTTTTGGATAAAAAGAACAGGCAGAGTTGAAACTAGAAGACTTGTAAGTTGCATTTGTAAAGGTCTGTGACACACCAAGCAGACGTCAAAGAACTAGCGGTGACGGAAGCTATGTTGTCGCCTCGCGTTGGCCGAAAAGCTGCACTTGAACACACCTAAAGGACTACAGCTGGCTGCCAACTATCTTGTGCGTTCTGCGCCTGCATGTAGGGAAATAGCTGTCTATATCAGCAGGTATCAATAGTCCATGTTCATCATTCAAAAACCATTTTGAATACCAATCACGCTGCTCACTATGAAAATATTCTTGTATTATATTTTTCTTGTGCACTGACTCGCACGCTAAACTGAACGGCTGAAGATCTCTCACCAATGATGATTCACTGAACTCCTGCTGATGTGAGCCAGACAACAGCTGACGTGTGGAACACACCGCAAAAACTAGCCCGACGTTGGTCGATGGCCGACCGTGGGATTGGTGTGTCACTGCCCCTTATATGTTATTTTGCTGTGCAACATTTACATTCTTATTTTTAGCTCTGCTCTGTGGCACCTCTAGCTATGAGCTCACCATTGTTCTTGAGGATTTTGATGGCCACTTTAGTTTGATTCTTCCACGTGCCACTGTAAACTTCAGCAAAGTGGCCACTGCCCAGCAGCTTCTCTAAGTGAAGTTGTTCTTTAGGCACCTCCCATTCATCGACTGTGGAGGGTGGCAGATTCTCAAGCCGGGGCTTTGTCTACAGGAAGATGAGTCAGTGGTGTCAGGAAGTAAGTTTAAATGCAATTCATTTTATTTCTGCTACTGTATATATACACGTCCCATATTTACTGGGTTGGATGCTTTACATTTAGACGTCAGCATGTGTTTGCTGGAGGACTAAAAAATAAGTTTCTTGATGTTGCAAATATTTACTGTCTCTAATGCAAATAGACAGAAGCTGTTCTCATAAAAATGAAGAAACTCTTTCAATCACTTCCTCATATGACAAAACTGAAAGAGAATGTGAAAATAAGGGAGATAAAAAAAAAACAAGCATAAGAGGAGAAAGAGAGTCTCACCCGAATACAGGGTCGTCTCAGTTGGTCTGAAGTGGAGAATGGGTGAGTTCGATAATATTCAACCACCTCTAATACACTGGCGAATGTAGGAGATGGATCCACATAGAACTTTCCAGCAGACTGGTAGATCTTGAAGTGCTTTGCTTTGTCCTGTGTCCTCACTAAGAGAGAAGATTCAGAACAGCAGCTTTAAGGATATGCGGTAACAGACTCACTATTGACTGTCAGAAAACAACATACACACACACACACACACACACCTGAGATCACAAAGCCCGTGCTGTCTGTCTCACTGATTCGTACAAGGAAGGATCCATTATCATTTCCTGCAAACATGAGGTGACTCAATGCTTCAAAACGGCTCATCTTTCCAAAAAACCACCTAAAGATACAGAAAACACATGGGTTGTACAGTATAATTTCCTTTAGGGTACAATTGATAGCACAGGTGTTTATTAATGTATTAATAATTTGTGATCCTCCACTATTTAATTCACATTCCTTTGAATCAGATCTGTTAAAATTAATCAATCACCAAACTGATTCTCAAAACGGTCTGAACGATTCATTCAAGAAACAGACTAATCAGTTTCTAACGTTCAACTGTGTAGAACTATAAAGTTTTAATAATCGTTGTAGTTCTATGAGAATAGGGAAGTCCACGTCACAGCTACGACAATAATGACACAGAGAATGATATTGTTGAAATCACTTTCAGAGCAATATTTCCGGTTGATGAATGACAGAAACGTTGACAGCCATTCAGAATCCATCCTGCTTTAAAGAGCTATTTAAAGAGGCAGATGACAAAACTGCATGCTTAAAATAAACATAAAAATATCCTCCATTGGTGTGACACTGTCACGTTAATATAATTGTCGATATAGTTATCTTTAACGTTATTGGTGTGAACAGGCCTTAATCC
This sequence comes from Rutilus rutilus, assembly GCF_951802725.1. Classification (NCBI taxonomy): domain Eukaryota; kingdom Metazoa; phylum Chordata; class Actinopteri; order Cypriniformes; family Leuciscidae; genus Rutilus; species Rutilus rutilus. The sequence continues at coordinate 24,361,076 of NC_140218.1, forward strand.
TTCACAGCTGTTATTAGCTCACTGGAGGAAAACATTATCAGTGAATAAGAACTTAAATTTCCGTCATTTCTTCACCCAAAGCTTCAGTACCAAGGATGTCATGATTTTTTTTTATGGTACTATTACATGTTTTTTTTTTTTTACCTTGACAGCTTCAGCATGCATTCGAGATTGGTGGGGAGTGAAAAAAAAAGAAAAATCGCACAGGTAAATGCAGGTACACCTGGCTGCAGCCTGCAGATCAGGGCGGGGCTGCACATGTCGCCCCGCGCACACTTACTCTGATTGGCTAATTGGAAGGCGATCAGGGTCAAAAGTCTTTAAACGAAACGCGTGAATTTTGACCGCGTCAACGCGCACAGTTTGTCCGTGTGAACGCGACAACACGCACAGCAGCCAATGAAATTGTTGTATTTGAGACTACATTTGCATATGAGGATGGTACGTTGCTATATATGTATACAAACATCAGACATCATGTTTATTCATGAAGGATGTCGTAATGGTATACTGGTATGCACGTATGCAAACCTCAGATGTTGTATTTGTTCATGAGGGATAATGCATTGGTACGTTGTGAGTGATGTCAGTGATTAAGTCATGATTTGTCATGCCCTTTTAAGTTGTTCGTTTAACATTCTTTCTCAAGGTAGAAAAGTCAACAGCTTAAACGAGGGCTCTTAGAATGGCTCTATTATTTTAGCAAACTGCCAAAAAACCTTTTCAGACTGTGTGCAGCTGAACCAAGAAAAGCTTAAGATTGCATGGAGCTGATAAGCATGAATGGCAGAAGAAAAAGACTGCAATTAAAAAACAAAACAAGAGGAAATTATTTTAATGCAAGCAATAAAAAAAACTGCACACATCAGCTGTGGACTAAAAGAAAATAAATGCACGATTAACTAGATCAAAGGCATAGCCAACTCCTGTCTTAATTTAAACCCTGTCCAGGAAACCACCACCCGCAAAGGTTTCACAAAGTTATTCTTACCACTGTAACTTATAGCTTCCTAAAGACAAGTTTATGGGTAAATAAATGAATAATAATAAAAATATATATATCAGGACTCAACATTAAGCATTTTCATTTGATTGTCCTTCGGTCGGTCATTCACTTGTCCGAGTAAAAACATTTGTTTGTCCAGGAAAAAAAAAAGTATTTTTTTGTGTGTGTGTTGTAAATATAATTTATTCCGAATCAATATTCTCATCACTGTTCAGTCAGCTTTGACATAAATCGGCATATTTATGATATTTTAACCTTTATAAAGGGCATTTTTAAATCTTAAATTTGATCAATAAATTAAAATAGAATAATAAGATGCTAAAGGGCTGTTACCAATCAAATTAAACTGCATTAAATAATGTAATGAGATTATTTTAAATATTTTTTGAATATACAAATAAGAAATTTTGGAAAGCATGATACTTTTAAACATGAAACTAAACCACCAGTAGGAGGCGGCAGGTGACCGTCTTAATGAGTGAGTTATTGAGTCATTTATTCAAATGATTCATTCAAACGGCTGATTAACACGACCATCATGTGTGTGTCTACTCTACACACAAAAGAAACACGTAAAAAATTGCTGCATTAACGCGGACAAACAGTGCGTGTTGATGCGTTCAAATTTCACGCGTTTCGTTTAAAGACTATTGGCCCCATTCGCCTTCCATAACTATACGAGAATAAACCTAGCTTTATTCGAATGGAAAATGTGTTCGTAGTTGGTGTAGGTCAGAGTCCACATTAATAAGATAAGAGTTGAGCTCAGTCTAGAGCACACCTATAGTCTAAAAATCTGAGACAACTTAAGTTGTTTTCTGTTAACTCGCTATGTCCGTATAATTGAATCACTAAGTTTTTAGCTAGGCCTACTGCAAGTTTAATCTTCTACATCAGTCGAATTCACAAATCAATGTTATTTATTGTGAACCAATTGATTTAAAAGAATCGGTTAAAAAATCGGTCACGAAACGGGTCTCGGAGATCTTTAATTTAATTAATTAAAAGAGCTAATTTAATTAACTTTAATTAATTATAAGAGTATTTAATAGCTACTTCATAAAGTGAATCACAATATTTGACCGCGGGGGCTATGAGATAATGATTTTCGGATACAATCTGAGCTAAAAATGAGTCGAAGTGTGATGTTTTCAAAACTAATTTTGGCCACCTGAAGCGGAAACCGCAGTATTATCGCCTATTCAAGGACGTGCATTTATTGCATGGAAGTGTCTAAAACGCGTGAGGATGATAAATAAAAATGTTACTTAATGCTTCAAGCTGAATTTACGAAACCGTTTGCTGAAATAACCACAACATTAACAACAGCACTGAAATAAAAACGCACTGTTTATCTGTAATAGTGTTAACAAACTACTTTTCAGAAGTAGCTTTGACACTCACGGTTGATACTCTATGGATTCCGCTCGCGCCAGATAATTGAACGGAACAAAGCCGGTGGTCACACTGCCGAATGAGTCGATTTTCTTCGCAGTCCACCAGTCACCGGAATTGTTGACAATCTCGAACATATCACCAGCTTTGAACGACAACTCCTGTCCATCGCGTGCCTCAAAGTCCCATAGAGCAGTATAGACAGCACTCTTCGGACTCGGATGCTGAGGCGGCTGAGCGGGCTGAGGGGACTGAGGCTGAGGCTGGGGCTGCGTGTACCGATCAGTCTCTGTATTACTGGGTCCTTCGCCCGTACAGTCACTGTCAGTCTTAAAGCTGTTTTCTCCATCGTCCGCTGAGGATCCGCGTATTCTGTCCCAACATGTCTTAAGACATGGGCAAGTTTTACTCAAACATTCCCCCATGAGATAAAACTGTCCCCGAGAGACACCTCTAGAGGATTCCCATACGAGTCTACTAATTTAGGGAACTGACATTAGAGTGAAACCTTCCGCATTTGAACCACGCCTGTGGACGACAATGACACAAGCACAGTAGGCTAAACAGGCAATCTTTATTGTTTGAGGTTAAGTGCTTTACAGTCTACCAGCATGCTTGAAAATTTCTGGTCAATCTCAAAGTCGGGTTACATATTAGGCAAACAAATGACCAATAAACTGCAGAAACATGTATACTGAAAAAATACTTTATTTACAAGAGTTATTTTAAGAATAATCCATTGGAAGACAACAGACTTTTGACATGGATGTGATTTCTACGAAACCGATCATGAGGAAACCTACCCAGGTAGTTTTTGTCATATGGCTCCTGTGGTAACCACAGTATAGTTACACGATCGTGTACCTGGTAGAAAACAGTTATTTGTGCAGCCTGCCTTTCACATAGGCTAAAGACACTCAACAGTTATAACTTAACAGCTGTAGTTTTCACCGTCCCGACACCTGTCCGTACACTGGCAGGTGAATCTGTTGTAAACATAAACTCTGATCTGAAAACATCAGATTAAATAATCTCCTGTTCCTACTGCTACAGAAACTGAATGGGCCAGATCAACTCTAGCGCAAAATAAACTTAAGTGCAGGGCAAATGATGCATATTATAAGGGTGCATAACAGTGCTCGACATCTTGATCCACTGATGATCAGGAGTCGCTATGACAAGCTACAGATAATCTGGCCCTGTCAGATTAAGATGATGCACGTTTCCTCTTTTACAATTTCAGTTCCTTCCCTCAACTCTCATGGAATTTTTATAGAAGTCCTTTAACAAGCATTTATTATTGCACACAACTTCATTAACATAAGCAATCAAAAAGTCTTCTTATGTGCACTTTTGTCCATGCAAATCTTTCCATCCCACAGGATCTTCTGTTTCAGTCCACCTGTTCTACACCTCAATGGTTTTAAAGTAGAGTCTGGAGTAGATATTGTCCAGCTGACTGTGAAGGGCGTGGAACGAGGGCCGTTTGGAAGCCTCCGCATGCCAGCATTCCATCATAATGCGGTATATGTTTGGGGGGCAGCGATTTGGACACGGTAACCTGTAACCCGACGACAGGATTTCCAACACCTCCTTATTGTTCTTCCCTGTGGGAAACAGAGAGCGCAAAGTTTATAGAAGACTACCGTTCAAAAGTGTGGGATCAGTACGTTTTTTTTAAAGACATTCAATTGATCAAAAGTGACAGTAAAGAGATTTATAATGTTGCAAAACTTTCTATTCATCAAAGAATCCTGGTGAAGAGCCATGGTGAGCATAAGAGACCACAAGCTTAATGCACATGTTAAAAAAAGGAAGGCATTTAGTGTTTCTTTAACACAGATCAGGAACAAGAGACCCGTACCATCATACGGCATCTTTCCACGTGACATCATCTCGTACAGCAGCACTCCAAAGGACCAGACATCAGATTTGACGGAGAAACGCTGGTAGAGTGCAGCTTCTGGAGCCGTCCACCTCACAGGAATCTTGGTGTTTCTACTAGCTGTATACACACTATCCTGCGCACAAACACCGAATTACGTACTAAGCAGAAACAATTTTATATGCATATTTTCAGCAGCGTCTTTGACATCCAACCATTACCTTGATGATGCGGGCCAGACCAAAGTCAGCTACTTTACACACCAGGTCTTCTCCAACCAGGATGTTTCGAGCTGCTAAGTCTCTGTGGACAATGTGTCGATCTTCCAGGTACGCCATTCCTTCTGCTATCTGACTAGCCATGTAGATCAGGTGAGCGGAGGTCAACACCTGACCCTCCGGTGCTACAGGAAGAAATGGCCAGGGGAACATCAATGAAACGAAAGGGTCCACATGTCTGAGACCACATTGAAAATGTTGGAGAAATCTTTATTGATTTAAAATAAATAATAAATGTTTGGAGATTCAGTTTTTCTAGGCCACTAATCAAATATGTTTTACTAAGTGACATTGATCATGTGACTCTTTGTACAAAGTCAAGATGCATCACTGTTATTTTAGTTTTATTTAGTTTTTTTTTGTTGCAATTTCGTTATGTGCTTTATTCATTTTATTCGTTTTTTTTTTTAATATTTCAGTTTTAGTTTTTCTTTATTTCCAGTTACAAATCAAACTAAAACTTAAATAAGTTTTTTTGCAAAGGCAGCATTTCTAACTTTTATTTAGTTTACGTTTTTCAATAAATATTTCAGCTTTATTTCAATTAACAGAAATGTTTTTAATTTTACATGTTTTTATTTTAGTTAACGATAATAACCCTGATTTGGATTTCATTTTGTGGATTTCATGCAGCTCGAGTCATTAAAGCAAAAGGGGAAGGTAAACAAACTGAAAGCCAATCTGAATTTTCAATTCAACTTTCAGTCAAATCGTTATGCTTAAAATATGATTTCAGTTCAAGGAATGATGCATTGATTCACAGAAAAGAAAATTAAACATTTTATTTTAAGAACTTGGTACACAGAATGAAGGTTTATAGTCAAGGATATACTTTTGTGTTTAATGACTTCATGTACTTTTGAACTGTAACTACTGTAACTACGTGGTCAGATAATACCATAAATGTTTACGAGTACAGACGTGATTGTCTGATAAGAGAAAAAAAATGCAAAGCACGAAATACCAAGACCATATAGAGTAATCTCGTGCGATTTATAATACATTATTAATAAAGAAACATGCAGGCGCGGTAGTTCTGGGAAATAGGGTGTAGTAACACTTACAAGAAAGGTAGGATTTGAGACTTCCTTTAGTCATGAGCTCTGTGACGATGTAGACGGGCTCTCCTCGTGTGCAGAGAGCCAACAGCTGAATGAGCTTCGGATGGTGCAGGTTCTTCAGTGCGTGAACCTCCTTCACAAACTCATCCACCTTTGTGTCCTCTACAGGGCAGAGTAAGAGAACAAAAGTTAGAACAATCATCCATTTATATTTGTATTAAAAACCATTTGTGTACAGACAATGATCCTTTTCTCAGGGTTTGATCCAGATCCAAATGATGGACAATGTTTTGAAATCGAAACAAATCGAAATAATTGAAATGAAAAACATTTGTGGGCAAGTCTGAAATCCCAAACAACATTAAAATTGAATCAAATTATTCTTACACAGCAACAATACATAACCCCTATGCTTAGATTTCACTGTATGAGAAAATTGCAATTTTGGCTCATTCCAGTTATGCTTTTCAAATTTATTTTATTTCTTAATGTATTACATACAATATTTAACTTTAAGAATGGAAATCAGATTTGTTAGGTTTCCTTTATCACAACATCCAAATTAAAGTCCCTATTATGCTATTTTAAAGGCTTCTAATCTTATTTTGGAGGTCTCCTACAACAGGTTTACATGCATCCAAGGTTAAAAAACACTTTAATTTTCTCATAATATATGTACGTTGCAGCATCACCTCTTTACTCACAGTGTCTGAAACAGTTCAATAAAGGATTCGATCTTTCTAAACCCCTCATTTCCGAGAGCCTACTCTGCTCTGATTGGTCAGATGGCTCAGTCTATTGTGATTGGTTTACTCTGCTCTGATTGGCCAGACCGCCCAGTCTGTTGTGATTGGTCTCCTCTGCTCTGATTGGTCAGATGGCTCAGTCTGTTGTGATTGGTTTACTCTGCTCTGATTGGCCAGATGGCCCAGTCTATCGTGATAGGTCTACTCTGCTCTGATTGGCCAGACCGCCCAGTCTGATGTGATTGGTCTTCTCTGCTCTGATTGGTTAGATGGCCCAGTCTATTGTGATAGGTCTACTCTGCTCTGATTGGCCAGACCGCCCAGTCTGTTGTGATTGGTCTACTATGCTCTGATTGGTCAGATGGCCCAGTCTGTTGTTATTGGTTTCCTCTGCTCTGATTGGTCAGACGGCCCAGTCTGTTATGATTGGTCTACTATACTCTGATTGTTCAGACGGCCCAGTCTGTTGTGATTGGTCTACTATGCTCTGATTGGTCAGATGGTCCAGTCTTTTGTGATTGGTCTACTCTGCTCTGATTGGTCAGATGGTCCAGTCTGTTGTGATTGGTCTACTATGCTCTGATTGGTCAGATGGTCCAGTCTGTTGTGATTGGTCTACTCTGCTCTGATTGGTCAGATGGTCCAGTCTGTTGTGATTGGTCTCCTCTGCTCTGATTGGTCAGACGGCTCAGTCTGTTGTGATTGGTCTTCTCTGCTCTGATTGGCCAGGTGGTCCAGTCTGTTGTGATTGGTCTACTCTGCTCTGATTGGTCAGATGACCCAGTCTGTTGTGATTGGTCTTCTCTGCTCTGAATGGCCAGATGGCCCAGTATCTCACTCTTCTTCGACAATTGCACAGTACATCACAACTGTGCAAATAGCCACCTAGTGGACTCTTCTATCACAACATTCACCTTGCACATGCACAGTTGTACGTGGACCATCCCAATGATAAACAAATACGTCACGTGGACAGTGCGCGGACTGCTGCGGAAACACAGCCGAAGTATACTTTGTACTTGTGGATGTCTTGATTTTCTCCTCTAATCAAAATGTTTAAAAGAAAAAATCCTTTGTTTTCTGTTTTCTAAAATTTGTGTTCAAGTCCTCAATTTTATAATATCCCCTTACAAAGGAGTTAATTATCATCCAGAATGTCAATTTTGGTGGCGAAAACAACAGCACAAACATCAGTATTAGAAATTGATTTAACAAATTCTGTGATATTTTGTGGTATTAGTTGGTTTATCGCATGTGAAAACATCCCATGTTATATGATGTCACACCTTGTTTAAGCATCTTGATGGCCACTTTCTTCTTCTCTGTAGTCCAGACAGCTTCCCAGACTTCTCCAAAATGGCCTTCCCCCAGCTTCTTGAGTAGCTGAAACTCCTCCCTCGGCCGCTCCCATGGCTCCATGTCAAACAACTCCCTCTGCATGTGGACACACACGCAACAAAGGTTACAAGAGATCTCTTCCTAGAACCTAAACCCAACAGATCACTCAGATCATTAGGATCATATCAGCTAGAAATACCAAGGGTTCACTCTAAGCATGGTGAGTCTGCTTTTAGCTATTATGCCAGCCGCAGCTGGAACCAGCTTCCAGAGGAGATCAGATGTGCTCCTACAGTAATCACATTCAAATCCAGACTCAAAACACTTCTGTTTAGCTATGCATTTAATGAATGAGCACTGTGCTGCTGTTCGTCCGACTGTTTGTACTGTACTGTACTGTATTTTATTTTTTATTTTTCTAAACTGTTTTAATTATTCTTATTTCTTTTTATTATTTTAATTTCTTCTATGTAAAGCACTTTGAATTGCCATTGTGTATGAAATGTGCTATATAAATAAACTTGCCTTGCCTTGCCTAGAATCTCTCCCCTATATCATATGTTGCCAAGGGCCACTTCTCTAGAAACAGACTGTTTCTCTATATGGCTAATTAGATCTATAATGCAGAACTGATACCCATGAATGCCAATGGAACGCCTATTTATAAGCATTTGTTCTATGAGAGCAAAAAGTGATGTCTAAAATTAAGAAGTCTTGTGTGTGAATGTGTGTATATTAAATATTAGGAGTGTCATACTTGCTGTACGCACGGCTGGTCTAAGGGGCATCCCAGACTTTTGGAGTTGTGCTGGTAGTATCTGATGAGCTCATCCAGAGTGGCAAAAGAGATCTTGTCGGACACAAAGTAAGCACCAACAGCGGAGCGATGAATACGGAAATGGAAGACACTATTTTCACTTCTGGCTGTGAAGCAAAGAATAAAAATATTTTTTAAATCAAAGACAGACTCATTTTTTTCTTTTTTCTTTTAGATTGACTGCTTATATGGTCCCAAAAGCTCGAATGATGTACGTCCAAAATAATCATTTAGAAATGTAATATAGCATAAGTAAATCTCTTATCTTCCCATCAAATTATTTTATAATGTTTCTCATCTCATTAATCTCACCAATCGGCCGGTTTAATCAGACTGCATTATATTATATTACAGCATTATAGTAAATCATATGGGCCTATTTTATTATAGTTTGTATTATTATATTATTCCAAGTATTTCTATGCTGCCCAGCAGGCAGATGTTACTGAGGCTGAAGTAGATATGCAGTTTTCAGAAATGTGACTGGAAACTAAATTTTTGAATAACGATATAAATAAATAATTGCATATATTTACATTTTATATCTGAGACCTAAATATAAGTAAATTAATATTTAGAGTGTAGGACTTCAGAAGCATTTTATCAAATTGGAAATACTGTGTATAATCAATTTTAACAAGATTAGTCAAAAATGATTAAGTATAAAACTGCTACTTCAATGTTACGCATATATTTCAGCTATTAAAATGGCCTTGGTGTTTTTGAGACCTTAAACAGAATATTATGAGGGTAGAACGCAACTGCTACTCTCCAGAGGAGACAGAAAAATGCTTAGTCTGTTGTACATGGATGACCAATATGGTGTTACAAGCTGTGGGGTAGAAAGAGAGAGAGAGAGAGAGAGAGAGAGAGAGAGAGAGAGAGAGAGAGAGAATGGAAGATAAAGCAGAGAATGGATATCTTATGCAGAAAATAATAAGATTGATGAAGTGGAGGCTGTTGTCATGCAGATCAGACAGAAAATGGGTAGATGAGGAAAGAAAGATGAGAATGGAGATGATGTACGAGAGAAAAACGGACAGGCAGTACTGTAGGTCTCCAGGCGTTCAATCGAAAGAGTGCGTGTGAGAGAGGGAGAAGGAATAAAGGAACAAACCTGAGATAGTATATTCATCGCTGTGGCTCTCACTGATCCTCACCAGAAAGGAACCCGTTTTATTCTGAGCAGCCAAAAGCAGCTTCTCAGCCTTTTGTCTGTTTATATTCCCATAGTACCATCTGTAAAGCAGACACACATAGCATAGCTGAATACCTCAATGAATGAATGACTAAATACTTGTACTTCATAACCTATCAAGACTGTCAAAATATGTCCAGCACATATTTTACAATAAATAAATACATATATAACATAGTCATATTGAAAATGTGCATATTTAAATAGTCATTTTCAAAGTATTTTTATTCATCATATTTGGTGTTGTGCCTTTGATAATGCTGATTTAATTCAAATCAGGAGAAATGTGCATAAAAGCCATGAATATTTACAATATTATTATGTACTGTAATATGAAAAAAAGTTTATTTTGATGTTGATAGATAAAAGCAAACACAGCAGTTACTCTCTACTGCATGAACATTATCTAATATAGTTGAACTATAAAGTGTAATATTAGTAATATAATAATGTTTAATACTCTACCTTTACTCTTTTTGCCTTAGAGGCATTGTATTACTAAGGAATTTTATTGTAATTACTTGCTGACACATACTTACTGTAATTATGTCAGCATGTTCAGCAAATTCTCACAGTACTGTGGCGTCATTCCAAGTGTTGCCATGTTAAATATGGGTGCGGCAGGTGCACATGCTTGTTTAACACAATCCCATGGTGCTTCAGTTTCACTGAAACTCTGACAGGTGCACTAGCACACACCTCTGACATCATAACCCCGTTGCCTGTCAACACTATTTAGGAGGCCTTTATAGTGAAGACAATTGACTGACCCCATTATAACAGCAACCAAATAGTAGCAAACGATAGCGCAAATAAAAGAAAACAGAGCACGGCTCATTGTTCACACGGACAGTGATAAAGGCCATTGTGAATGAAACGAGACAGTGCATGCATATGAACCTTCCTTGGCTGAGCTCAGACTAGGGGCACTGCTAATTTCGTTATTTGCTAATAACCTTATTGTTACAGAGTGAAATATATATATTGAATATATATTCAAAATTTTAAGACAAATCAACGCCTGCCAAATCTTTAAAATTTACAGCAACTAGTCTAGTGCCATCAGTCAAACGTCAATTAGGCCTATAACTAAAGACTTTTAAAAACACTAGAGGTTGTTGGTGATATAATGGACAGGGTATCAGGGCCCTTGTGCAGGCTGTTGCTGTTGGCCCTCCTTGGTTGAATTCGTGTTCCGAAAGCCAGGGACCCAGAGAACTGTCACCACCTTTCTCCTCTTTAGCGACAGCCTTGATAATTAATGTTATTAAATTCTATTCTATTCTAATGACTATTCTATTCTATCTGGATATATCCTAGCACCAGCAACAAATCACAATATAAGCTCGCGAGCAATCTACTGTTATAGACCTCTTCTGGCTGATTGCTAATATGTTCTTTAAAAAAAAGTCTAAAGTAGTAAAGTAAAATTTACTAAGACACTTCATCCTTTTGTTGTGACTTAAGTTTCAAGCCTTAATTATGGTGTAATGAATAAACAAACAAGATCATGTTAATAAAATGCCTTGTTTGATGAGTAGCGGTAGAAAATATTAGCCCAGTATGAGAAGGCTAATTGGAAAGTTCAACCAGTGACACGTGTATAGTAGAAACTAAGTGTCAAGCTCTTCATTCAACTTTAGGAAAACATATGACAGAGTGATCATTTTCCATCAAATATAATGAATATTCTAATTGAAATAAACCATCTCATCTCTAATACAGGTAGGATAAGTCTATTGATTCTCAGGACTTACTTGTAGTTAGCGAATTCATCCTGTACAAGGGCCACGTAATTAGCAGGGACCAGTCCGGACTGCAGGGATCCCGTCAGCTTCTTGGCAAACACATAATCTCCCCTCTTTTCTATGACAGAGAGTTTGTCCCCTTCTTTCACCGTCAGCTCTTCCTCACTGCGGGCTACAAAGTCGAACAGAGCCGCGTACAGCTGCGTGGGCTTCTTCTTAGGAGCCGGGACCTGGATATCACCTGAGACGGTGCGGATCTCGGCAGGACGAGCGATGTTCGGATAGTAAATCTCGGGCCATATCCAGTCCCATAACCTCTTCAGGCATGGCATGCAGCTGCGACAACACTTCTCCATCCCAGCCCTTTCCTTCTACGGACTCCAGGGTAGCTAGAATATTTGGAGGCTGTCCACCAAGCGAAGCGGTTGAAATTGTAAATAAAAGAGGTGTGCGGGTCCCTTACCGACGGCGACAGACCGTCCGTAGCGATTCTATTCCGGGATCGCCTTTGTTGAGCTAACGCACTGGCCGCGATCATAGCGGAGGATCAGGTGAAACCGGTTTTGTTTTGGGATGGATCACAAAGGCATGCGGAAAAGACATGTTGGATAGTTCAAAGATACCTTAAAACAAGGAGACGATATTGTGGTTGAAGAGCCTTGAAGAACATCCTCTTTTCATCTAAATCTAGGCTCTATTTGTCCATGGCGTCCCTCGATCTTCTCTCATAATGACCGTTGCAGTGCGCCGCAGCATTTGTGCCTCTCTCCGCTCCGGAGCAAAACGCTTCGCAGTGTGTAAACTTGGCTGCAAGCGACCCTTGTCTCCTGTAGTGCGATCATCTGTTCACTAGGCAAGCGCACACTCGGAGCTGGAAACCAGTAACCGTTTATTTTTAGATTCGCCTTTAATCGTTAAACGAATAGGCCTACTACTCTTAACATCTCCTTGCGTTTATTAAAACGCGACTGCTGTGACATTCATTTGCATGCACATGCATCAAACGTTTTGCTATGGAAAATAACACTAGGCTATTCTATTATTTTTTATGACACGCAAACACATATGCCCACGTCTATTGTTATACAGGATGGGTACATTTTTAATTTACATGACTTTCAATTATATGTTGTTTTAAATTATTATGTAATTATTTAATCCAGTGGCGCAAATAGGTCCGCCCACACACAGTGACGTCATTTATGGATGTTTGTATCGGTGGTAAATAATGGAAACGTGTCTCAATTTATCGCATCATTCTTCTCTCATTTCTTTTTAGTATATTCTGCGCTGAAATCTGTTCCGCATACTTCCAGCTCTGTTCTGAAAATGTGCATAGGTCAGGAAAGCAACTTCTCTGGCACCAGTTTCTTTACACAGTTGCGCAGATATTTTGTCCGTTGTGCGCGCGACTCAACCCATGTTCGAGCGTGTGATGCATTGCTTCCGCGTCCGTGATTTGTGTGGACTCGAATCTGAGCGACATCTACGAGGAGTAGGCTAATATATCGATCCAAGTTATTTAACGACATTATATTAGTCTTGAAACTGTGTGTTAGGTTATATATTATATATTGTGAATATGTGATACAATTTATTTAAAAGCCCCATGAGGCCAGTGCCAACCCCATTTTAGTGATACTCAAATTCTGTCATTAATTCGTTCAAAACCAGTAAGATTTTTGTTCATCTTCGCAACAAAAATTAAGATCTTTTTGATGAAATCTGAGAGATTTCTATCCCTCCACGCAACTGCCACCTTGACACTTAAAAAATGTCAAAGAGATCGCAAAATTAATCCATATGAATCGAGTGGTTTAGTCCAAAATTTCTTAAGTGACTCGATTGCTTTTATATAATTAACAGATTTGATTTAGGCTTTTATTCACATTTAAACATTGATCAGCAAACATAAACAGAAGCTCAAACGAACCTTTACATGCAAGAACATACCTCTTGCAGAAGCTCAAACTTGCTGAATGAACCTCATTGGTTCTTGCTGAAGCTCAAAGGTGCTGCGTAACACGAGAATGAACCTCATTGGCTCTTGCTGAAGCTCAAACGTGCTGCGTAACACGAGAATGAACCTCATTGGTTCTTGCTGAAGCTCAAAGGTGCTGCGTAACACGAGAATGAACCTCATTGGTTCTCTTACATCAAGCGACCATGCTTGAGCTTCTGTTAACCACAGCTGATGTGCTAGTTGGTGAATATTTATATGTGAATAAAAGCCTAAATTAAATCTGTTCATCATAAAAAGCAATCGTGTCTCGTCAGAAAATTTTAGACTAAACTGCTCAATTCATATGGATTAGTTTTCCGATCTCTTTATGAACTTTTTGAAGCGTCAAAGTGGAAGTTGCGTAGCTGTCTATGGAGGGACAGAAATCTCTCAGATTTCATCAAAAATATCTTAATTTGTGTTCTGAAGATGAACTAAAGTATTAAGGGTTTGGAACGACACGAGGGCGAGTAAATGATCAAAATTGAGTAAAATCATTTTTGGGTGAAGTTAGTTCACCCAAAAATGATTTTACTCAATTTTGATCATTTAAAGGTCTTCCAAGTGGGCAATAACATTACTTAAAATCATTAAAATAATAAAAATACTAATAACCGCTAACAATCAAGATGCACAAACAAACTGACATCTAAGCACCAGAGGAAATTGCTTAGTATTCAAATATTGTCTTGGATGATGGGGGAGTGTTCTCATTATGAGGACCAATTTAAGCAGTTTCAGTTTTTACTTAGTTAGCAAAACCTGACCCACACACAAACGCAGTCAAATGCATTGATGCCGATTCAAACATTTTCCTTAGGGGGAAGAAAAGAAATACAGCTACTGGATGATTGATATATAGCACACTGTTTTATTAGTATATTTAGCTTTGTGATGTACAGCTTGGGAGAAAAAAAAAAAAAAAGTCACAATGTCATGTCAGTGACATTTTAGCAGTGACATCCCACTGGAGAAAGCTTTATCTCAAATCATTGGTTTTCATTAATGAAAGTGATATGTTAGGAGCCGCCCATGCTGTTTTGCATTAAACAACAGAAATTGATTTTTTTTTTTTTTTTCATTTTCACTCAATCTTTCAGTTTCTTCACATATGTATCAACACTTTCTAAAGAATTAAAATATTTAGCCACATGTACTGAAAAAAGTATTCACTGTTATATATATTTAACACAATAAATATAAAAAAAGATTTATTTAATATATATTATGGTATTAAAGTGGGAAATGGGTCGCCGATAAGACTTCTTTTACTATAAAACAGCAATCATTTACCTGAGGTTTTCACTCTGCTGTTCTTGTACTGTAATACTTGACGTCTGCGCCCGACGAAGGGTGCGATAATGGCTTTTAATCATTAAGGAACAGCCGGATGTGTTGTCCCTAACGGCCAGAGGAAAAGATTCATTTACAACAAGCCTTCTTCATTTTGCGTATCGGTTGACAGCAGTTAGAGAAAGTGATTGGGGTCAGTGATGGGGGTCTCCCAGACAAAAACACTTTGTCTTACTGTAAATGCATGGAAATTGCTGCAAGTCCCATTTCCCTTCACTAAAGATGATCAAATGAAACAATGCCTGAAAAGAAGAAGGGGAAAGCATTTGATTAAAAAAAAAAAAGAAAAAAAAAAGAGAACAACAAAAAAAAAGGGAGAAAATCTCAAAAATCTGTACATGTAAACATCACACCTCCACTGAGTCCAAAATGAGAAGGAAATAGACAGTTTCACATTGGTATTAGGTACATATCAAAACCAGAGCCGACATCAGCAGCACCTTATACAGGAGAAATCAGGAGGAAACCGAGACGGGATGGAAAAGATCCAAAACACCAACAAATTATTAAAGATAACAGACTAAAACTGGGAACCACATGAATTTGAATGCAGCTGTACACCACTGTGCTAGAAAAATAAAAGTCAAGTTCTTTTCATTTCTTTCTTCTTTTTTTTTCAGAGCTATACATCTGATCAAACCAGAGCATTTTTGTGTGTGTGTAGTTTAGCAGCAACCATAACCAGCGTCACACCTGAATGCAAAGCCTTGAACCCGTATAGGACCATCCGTGTGTTAGTGAGCGATGCCTTTAACAAATGACAGGTGGGCTGTTTACTTACATAATATCACAGTAGATTGCGGTGCTGATTTATATATAAATAAAAGAGGTTCTGAAGTACCATATGACAGCAAATCCGGAGAGCTGAATGTGTTTTCTAATACACTGTTAATAAAGGGACATACATGACAATCAGTTCTGTTAAGCCCCTTTGAAGGCACGGCGCAGTAACTAATCAGAAAACTTGGTCATACAGTACTGAGATAATCGTTCTTCGGGAGGAATCAGGCTGTCAACATAACTAATACTGTTGCTAATGTCGATTACTTCAACTTTGAAGCCTGTGCGGCGTAGGATTGAATTTGCCCTCGGTGTGTGTATCTGCAATCCGATGTGACCGTGGTTTGGCTGGCTGCTTGGCATGTTGACATCCTTGTTTGGAATGTATAGGCATACAGGACAAACTTCACATGTGATGTCGGTACAAAACAGTTCTGAAAAGACCACTTGCGATACAAAAAGAATTACAAAATAATAGTAATCGAGATAATTATAAAAAAAATAGGAATCAGATAAAAAGGTTTTCGACAGTGGGCCACTACGAGTCCTCAGCGGCTAGCATGAGAACTTGGATCTGAGAGTGAGAGATGCTCTGATTATGGCTAAAATACCCCTCACTCTCCCGGGACACACTGCGCTGTACAACCACACACAGAACACAGAGCATGGAAACAAAACCGTGAACTAGTTACACCTCTTTTTTTTTTCTTTTTTTTTAAGATTGTCGTTTGCCTCGTTTTACAGTTTGTTTTTCAGTTGCTGTCCTTGAGTGAACTGGAGAGTAGAAACACCATACGAACAGATGAACGCTTCGCTTTTTTCGGCTTCTCCACACGGATGCGGTTAGCAGCCCCGTTTCCATGGTATGTTTTTAGAAATCCACAGAAGAGCATGTGAGGTTGGCGTGTAATCAGCAACGTTTGACGGCAGTGGGACCCATATCAGACCTCAACGAGAGAAAGACAGATGATCGAGACAGCAGCTATTACCTGACCTCTCGCCATCAGTGTGTCTACAGCGGACATGACAAGAATGACAGAGACAAGAAAAGCAGGTGAGAGAGAGAGAGATGAACAGAAACAGCACATTTGACCACGAGGATTCCCTAAAACAACCCCCTAGAATGTGCAGGTCAGAAACATTTTCCAAAATAATCAAAATAAGAAATTGTGTTTTGTGACAATTAAAACTATTGTTAGAACAATCTTTATGTTCACTTCAAATTCTGTCATTTACTCAACCTCAAGTTGTTTCAAACCTGTATGAATTTCTTTATTCTGCTGAACACAAAGAAAGTTATTTTGAAGAATGTCGGTAACCAAAATGTTGATGGACCCCATTGACTTCTATAGTATTTCTTTTTCCTACTATGGAAGTCAATGGGGTCAATCAACTGTTTGGTTACCGAGTCTGACATTTTTCAAAATATCTTCCTTTGTGTTCAGCAGAATAAAGAAATTCATACAGGTTTGAAACAACTTGAGGTTGAGTAAATGACAGAATTTTCCCTTTGAAGTGAACTATTCCTTTAAGCATATTTCTCCACAATTCTCATTAGCATAATGCATTTTTTTTTTTTTTTACATATGTAACTTATTCTGCTTTATTGAAATTATAAAGTATTTAAACATCTTAGTAATATTTGTACTCCCTTTTTATTTGTCAATTTAATAAAAAATGTATTACAGTATTTTTACTGTAACTTTTTATACTGTAATAAAAAAAAAAAAATTATAATTGAAATTATAAATTACGTGATTTAACACCTTATCATTAAAAAAAGAAAAAGAAATCTTAGGATGCATTAAGGTAATGAGAATTTGGGTGGAAAATGTGCTTGACTGACATTAAAATAATGTCACAATGTAGTCTTATTCTATTTATTTTTATCTGGGAGTGAAGCAAAATGGATTCTTTAAAATATGTCCTTATCACGTTCTTTCCAGGAATGAAGTAAAAGAAATAGTGAAGGCAGTCAGAGATGACAAGAGGTCGAGGACCCTTTACGATGAGAGCAAGGTTAAATAGAAAGATCACACCATGAGCCACGCACAGTGAGGAGAGGCCTCACGCTGACAATTCTGCATATGTCTTCACATCTATAGCAATATTCTAATTAACAAATCAATATTGCAGCAGGAGGTTGGACTGTGAAGGTCTACCATAAATCATTACTTCTACATTTGTACTGTTGCGTTTTGAACGGGGGGTGTAAAAATTGCACACAAATGTCTTAAGAGAGAAGTGCAGTCTCTAGTCACACTCACTCATCATCATGGCTTTCAATCATATGTAGGTCCTGGTCATGTGATCAAGTATGTAAAGACTCTGAAGGCTCCTCAGCGGGGGGGGTCATGGTAGCCTCTCTGTGTTAGTCTGTCTCCTTTAGGGCCAGAAATGCGTTTGATTATCTTCTGCATTGCGATTTTCTTTCTCCATCCCCCACTAGCAGTGCATCACGGAGCCGCAGAGCTCCTCAATCATAGATTAGCACTGCCTCTGTGTGCAAAATGGAGCAAATTACAGTGACACTACTGTCAGTCAGTCCCTAACCAAATCAACCTCGCTAACTACACATTTTTTAACCTCTCCTGCTGGATATTCAGTTCTCTAAAGACCCTTTAGCATGTCTGTTCGTGTCGTATGCGTGTTTGTGTGTGAGTGTGTGTGTGTGTGCGTGCGCCAAGCTCTTGTGCCAATGATTTGATCCCAGTTGATCTCGAGATTTAAGCACACACCGCGCTTTTAGAACAAATCAAACAAAAGCAAACACAAGCAGCCCTCGGTATCAAATCAAACACTCTCGACCAGAATGCAAAACTGCAGGTTTTTTTTGTATCTTTCTTCTGGATTTGGCTTTCTTTTCTTTTTTTTCGCCTTATTTTTTCACCTTGAGGTGCTGTGGTTGTGTTTGGGAGGCTTGAGGTTTCAGGTCTGTGGCGTTACGTTGGAGTCCATAGCAGCAGAGTGGATTAATGGCCATTAAGAAAAGTCAACAGATAAAAGACTAACAGCTTCCATCCCGGATCCTTCCTCTCCATCTCCCTCCAAAGTAGAATAATAAGCTGGAGGAGGAGAGGACGTACAGGAGAAATGGAAGGACACATAAAGAAGAGGAGAACAGGAGGTGACACGTACGGAGGACACAAAGTCACTGTGAAACCGAAGGGTTTAAATGCATCAGGAAGGGTCCAGTCCCAAAACAAGTCCAGTGTATTTTTTGCGATCAATACCTTGAAATGGATCAGAATATATACAACACATTTGAAGGATTTGGAAAAGAAAATCTGCACTTCAATTACAGAAACAAATTCACTCCCACTCTCCACTTTCGATGCCCAAATAAGTGGACCGTGAAGTGGAGGATGGACAGGTGATAATTTTCTTCTCCCACATACAGAGGGGGACGCTGGGAGAGAGAGAGAGAGAGAGAGAGAGAGAGAGAGAAGGACAGACAGGCTGAGGTATTTCCAGGTGAGCTTCCACCTGCATATCTAAATGCATAAATTAATGATTCAGAGGTCAGAACGAATGGAAAAGTGCTTCAGAACACAGCGAGTGCTTATTTACAGCAAATACAAAGGTCTCTTAGTTTTCTTCTTGCTCTTTTTCTCTTCTTTTTTTCCATTACACCCCCAAATCAAAAGTGTCTTCATTTAGTTAGTGCTGTCTGGAGGATTGGCGTGCCGTAATTCCTCCTTTGAAGTAGCTAAAAACAAAGAAAATCAGAAATCAATGGCTCTCAGAGGGGCATGAAGGCAGAATGAACGGAGGGAGGTCGTGGAGAAGGCATGAAATGCAGGAGCAGTATGCGGAGAACACATCGAACCGTCCGCCTCAGCACTGCAGTGTCCTTCAGAGATCCATCTCCACGTTTGTCCTCTTCATCCGTAGGTCGTTCTCACTGAAGCTATATGAAAACAAAAGCTTGATGAAGCTGTGTTTTCTCTCTCTTCTAAAATTGTTAAGAGCCAGATGGTTTTCCTTGGTGACCGGAAAACCTCTGACAATGATGATGATCACGTGAGGGACACAGCCAGTTATGTGGTCCAGAGGGACGAGAGATGTATGTAGACAGAGAGAGCGTTGAAGACCGGTTCAGTTCTGTTGTAGTATGAGGTTCTCCAGCTCATCTGCCGATCGTAGCAGGAAGGCCGCAGACTCACGGTATCCCGCGATCAGCTGACGCACTGCCGCTACCTCTGTATGGCTGAGCTGAGCTGAAGCCCCGCCCCCTCCTCCGTTCCTGCCGAGACTACTAGAGCTTGACGAGGACGAATTCGATGCCAGAGACTTCATACTGAGATCAGTGGGCCCTAAACGGAGAGAGTAAAAATATAATTATGAACATAATCAGAACACAGACTTAGCCGCTCTTAGGGGAGGATCAGATATTGATTTTATGATTAATCTCTAACTGCATTTGAATGACCTCAATATCAATTCTTAAAATCCCAGGATTGATCTTTTACTCTCCTCTAATCTACAGTCCTAAAGGAAATGAAGTCAGTCCAAAATTATTGTGTACTGAAAAATAATGGCACACCCTTGTGTGCTGCATGCAATCACATACTGCATCACCAGTGTAATCCAATCTGTGAAACAAATACTCTTTTAAACTGATTCACTGAATAAAAACATGCAGTGCAAAACACGCAGCCCGATTCATGAACAATTGACTCATAAAAGTCAGTCCTTTAAATAAATAATTCAAAATGACTCTTTCACAAACTTTCCATACTCTTTCATGGGAATTTATTTAACCACAGCGTCAGTTTATAATTTTATAATAATTTAGAATATAAAAAAAAAAAAAAAACTTTTAAGTTTAAATTTAAAGTTTAATTACAGCTGGTTTCCACATTTTACAGCAGTTTTTTGTTGTACTGATTATATATACATTAAACATATGGAAATTGCAATAATATATTATTAATATATTGTTAATAGAAACTGGTAGTGTCAATATAGTTAAATTAATTAACCATAATTCATTTTGTGATTTCAGAAGTTTCAAGAGCTGTATGTTCTTCAATAAAGACAATTATACCATGGTCTGTCTGAATACTTGATTCTTATTGGCTGGAAGGTAAAACCGTTTACAGTTCCATGTCAGTTTAATCACAGTTGTATAATAATGCGCAGTTTTCATTGAAGCACACACACACACACACACACACACGTCACTTGGAGATCGTGGTGCACACACACAGAAACATTTGCTACTGAATCTTTTACTGAATACTGAACCTTTGTTAAGCGACCTTGGGCTTGTGGAAAGATGCTATATAAAATAAAAATCTTGCTTCTTCTTTGAATCGCTACATTATATATTTTTCAGCAAAGAGAGGGTAACATCACTTGGTTTGAAGTAATTAAACTCACAGCTTTATTGTTAATAGAGAGAGACACTGAACAGATTCAGGTAATTCACACACGCATCCCACTCTCTCTCTCTCTCTCTCTCTCTCTCTAGTCTCTCTCTTTTTCGATGATGAATTCAAATTAAGGCGAGACACTACAGGTGAACATTTTTAACTAGCAGATATCACCATGAAACTTTCCCAGTTGATTACCTACATTAAGATGAGAAAAAAATATATTACAAGTTTTCTGTAATTTAATGTTTAAATATGCAAATTAGGCTATATCTAATTAAATATGCACTAATTTGCATATATATAAAAAAAACGAAATCTGAGTATTGGATAAAGCCAGGTTAAAAAATATTTTTTCATTGTGTTCACATATTAGATGGGAAAAAAAATTACAGAGGGATTTATGGATATCTACTTTTGTTATCCTGTAAATCAGAAAATACTGTCAATAGCCTTAAAAGAAAAGATTTTCGCCATGTTTTTTGGAATAAAATGTTATATAAATCAGGCTAGGAATAATATATTTACAAATCCCTCTGTAAATGTCTTCATAATATAACTAGGTACAAGACTGGAAAGTTTGGTGTATATAGGTGCTACTGAAGTGGAGATTTCGGACTTGGAGTATGAGAGAAAAGTCATTTTGAGAAAACGGGCTTTAAAGATTTATCATCAGCCAATGAGATTGCGCATTTAGCCCTTTTACTTTCACGATTGGTTGCTGATAAAAAGGAAATGACCATATTTGGATCCGACAGGATTGTACAGGGGAGAGAGAGAGCTTCGTAACGGTGCATGTGATGACAGGTTGCCGGCAGCGATCGCGGAGCAGCATGTTGATTAAGAACGCCAACTTTTGTTGAATTTATGAGAAATCTACAGACGCAAACAGACAAAGTGTAATAAAATAAAGACCTAAATGTGTATTTCGGACTTTTTTTCACCACAAGTCTGAAAGAAGACATGTTATTGAAGACAAATATACAAAAATCTCAAAATTGACCAGTAAAAAACCCCCAGATGTTTTTGCCTGCCGTGTCTCGTCTTAATGCATCAATTCATTCATTAAAATAAATGTAATCTTACCACACTAATTTATCTGTGTATGATTCAAAGCAGGCAGAATGCTAGATCTAACGAGTCATAACTGAAGAAAATAACCGCCATTTTTACCCTTCCGGTCAAATATTGCGCTGCAAACATCAATAATAGCTGTCAAGGTGTCAGTGCTGGCAAATGACTATGGTATAAGCGGGATAATCCGCGGCTAGCCGTGCATTAAACAATTTGAATGCACTTCGCGGAGGAGTTCTTTTCCTCCACATTGTGCATTAAAATCGTTTAATGCACAGCTAGCTGTGGATTATCCCTAACTTGTTATTGAGGGGAAAAATAGTTATGATTTCAGTTACATCAGTTTCAGTACATCTTGATTGTATGTTTTAAAAAAAAAATCCTTTTATTTAAGTTGGAAATGTTTATATATATATATATATATATATATATATATATATATATATATATATATATAAATAAAAATATTATTATTAATTATGATATCAATAATAATTTAAAAAAAAAATCAGTCATGCTGCTGCCCCTTGGAAGCTTGCTTATGGCCCCCTAGTAGGCCCTGGCACCCTGCTTGAGAACCACTGATTTATGCATCATAGCTCTGCTTTATCATAAAATTAGGTCAAATTTTACAGCAGCATTGCATATATCCTTCACAGACAAGGCAATTGTCTTATTTAGCATTAATAAAGTTTTAAATCAGTTATCACTTATTTTAGGATGCTGCCAGCTTCCTCTCACCATTGGTCTGGGCGGTAGCTGTTGTCAGAGACACAGGGTGTTGCATGCTGGCACACAGTCCACCGTAACCCCTGTAACTGTAGTTGAGGCCTCCATTGATGTATAGCTGGTCCTGGGAGTAGGCTGAGGCAGCAAGGGAGTATGCAGACTGGGTCAGAGAGACTGGCTCACGAGAGACCGCCTTTTCCAGAGATACTGGGTCCTCCTGAGAGAGAAAGAGACAGATATATCAGACTAACTTGGTTTTAAAATAAAGAGAGACAAAATAATATACTAAGACATCTATCTACAAGGTTCACAAGTACCTGCATCACACACACTTCTACAACACTACTTACGTGTGCCTGGTAGACATCCAAGCGCATTCTTTTGGCAGCTTTGCGTGATTCGCTCTCACAGGCAGCTGCTAGAATGTTTTCAGCCATGGCTGAGGTCAGGTGGGGTGGCGTGGGTCGAGTCTGCTAGCACACACACAGCATATTTAATATATTATTTCTCAGAATTGTCTATTTTTATGTTTAATATGCTATACACTACTGTTCAAACGTTTGGGGTAGGACATTTTTTTTATGTTTTTAAAAGTCTCTTATGCTAACCAAGGCTGTATTTATGAATACAGCAAAAAGAGTAATATTCTAAAGTATTATTACAATTTGAGCTAGCTGTTTTCTATTTGAATAGATTTTAAAATGTCATTTATTCTTGTCTTCCAGTCTTCAGTGTCACATAATCCTTCAGAAATAATTTTAAATGGCTGATTTAGTGCGCAAGAAACATCTTATTATCATCATCATATTAAAACTGTTTTGTTTTGTTTTGCTTCATATTTTTATGGAAACTGAGATCTACAGTTTTTCAGGATTATTCATTTCAGGATTCTTTGACAGACTTTGGAATGGTAGTGTATACACTATTTTTGTACAGATATCTGAAAACAATTTTGTGTCAAGAAATGTTACCTTGCTGTATAGAAACTTAACAGTTTTGAACTTAATTTAGAAAAATGTGTCTAATATGAAAAACATCTTTATATCAAGCAATACATTTGCATAATTAGTCTAAATTAATTATGTAATTATTTCTACTTTGTAGCTAAACTTGTGTTGGACAAATGAAATTCCTCTGTTAAATTTCTTAGAATTTTAACATGGTAATCTAAACTTTAAAAAACACCAATTTAATATTAAGAGGGACTAATTCAATTAAAAAATTCAACTGAATTATATTCAAATGAATATTAATTTAGAATTTTTGCATCATCACTAAACAAAACTGTATTTCTCAGTATCTGCACTGTACTGTGTTGGCCACCAGGGAGCGATATAAGTCATCTAACCATACCAAAAAACTGAAGTGGCAGCTGAACGTGGCAGTGTGTGTACCTCCATGCCGTTTTTCTTCATGCGGCGGCAGGATTTGAGGTAGGTGCGGATGCGTTTGCGAGCACGCTCCTGGAACTCTGGGAACTGACGGCTGCAGGATTCAATAATGGCCTGGATCTTCTCTTTAGGCTGTTTAGAGATTGGCACCATACGGTCCAGGTTCTCATCCACAAAGAGACGTACAAACATCTAAACGGAGAGAGAAAATTAGGTCAGCTCGCCAAATTAATTCCTTAAATGAAGTGTAAGGAATGAGTGAAAACCACACATAAAACATGCATTGAGGAACTGCAGTTTAACTTGCAAACAGAAAACACATGGTTTACTGCGAGATTGTACAGTTCTTTTTATGCAGTAGAAAATCATCAGCTGAATGTTCTGATACTCACATTAAAGGCCTTCAACCTCTCTGGATCCACTCCTTCTACATCATTGATCTTATCGCTATCGTCGTGGTCATCATGGTCATCGTCATCATCATCAGCCGCCTGAGACCGACCAACAGTCAGATCTTCAGCACATATCTCCATTTTTATTGAATCATAGCTGCCTGAACTGTATTGAGGAGACTATATAAACACACAAAGAAACCAATATAAGTCTTGTGTCTGCAAGAGCATACATGATCAGAAAGGCTTTCTAAGGAGGACACGGACTGAAAGATGCATAAAGAAAGACGATATCTACCAATGAGGCCATTCATGGCCACCTATGACGCTTGGGCTGATGAAAACACGTCTTCAAGGTCTAACCATGTTATTCAGACGTTCACAGAATCGAGCGTCTTGTACTGCATTTCAGATCGTGAATCCGTTCATTTGAAAGATAGTTTTGCACTCTTCTTTTTACAAAGACAATACAAATAAAAATGAGACAGGGAGCAACTGAGGCTGACCATGGAGAACAGGAATGTAATGAAAGTTTCTATTCAGACCGGAGCCTTGCTCGACAGATTGTTTAAACCTCTCTGCTTCTGTCTGTATGAAAAATTCTGCTGTGCCAGTAGCTAGCTAACTGAATGAATGAGGTTTAATCAAGCGCCTTTTATGACTGTTGTTTCAACTCGCACTGTACGCTCAAAACAAATAACAATCTGTTGTGAACAAGGGTGAAGGAAAAGTCTACAGTGTGGAAGTAAAATAATGAGTAATGTCTTTGAAAGAAAAAAGCCTGTTGAATTGCACTAATTGAAAAAAATTTATTGCATCAGTGCTTGCATTTTAATGCATTGTATTTTCAGGGCTTGCATTTTTGGGGGCTGAAATTCAGCATGGTTGTATATGTAAGCTGTGAATATTTAAAATGAAACCATTTCATGCACCATTTCATTATTAAAAAATCAATAATCCATATTCACCTTCGGGACTTAATTTCCAAAATGTTCAGTCCATTTAAAAATACCACGTGTAATATTCGATGGACAATTTTCAGCATGCTTTTTGTTTTAAAGACATTAGTCATTATTTTACTTCCACATCAGTAGCAAGTGCTCGAATGTGTATGAGAGTTTATATGCGATCGAGATGAACAACTAAGGATGTCAAAAGGTCAGGTACATTGGTTCGAGGTCAACGCTAAATAAAATGCTAATGATACCAGTGAAATTTAACTACTACTGTTATCAACTACTGAAATGTTGGTACTGTGACAACCCTTACCAATTACATTTACCAATTCTTGTTCTAAATGAATGTAATACCTTGTTGTTAAAGTCCCTGATGTCTCGGTCAAGGCGTAGCTCTGAGGATTTGGGGTATTTTCTGCGCAACTCTTCTGCTTGCTCAGGGTTAAAGGTCGCCAGCATGGCGGCAGCACTGGGCAGGGCCTGGCTCAGTCTGTCGCTGAGGTTGACTGGTTGCTGGTCCTCTGAGGATGAGGATGAGGAAGTCGTGCTGAAGTCGAGTGGAGCTGCGGTACCGTTGCCGTTAACCTCGGCGTACGAGCCTGATCCAGGTCCTGTCCCCGTACTGTCGCTCACACCGGCTGCACCTACTGATGGAGGAGTCAGTGTGCGAATCCCATTGCCACTCCCACTTTCAGAAGATGAATCATCTGAAAATATACACAATACACAGTAAAAATTAGTTTTACAACAGACAACACACTGCACTATTCCGACAACATACAGTTTGATAATATTCTGCATGTAATTTCAGCATATTTAGCAACACCAAAACACAAAAATAATGACAATTTCCAAATTTTCAATAATTTCCCAAACATTCACTCCATCAGTCATTGGTCAGAAAAATGGGTAGTTCTGCCAGAAACACTCAGTTGAGCTGCTACATGTTGGGGTCCTTAAACAAAAATGTTTTTAGAAAGTGCCGCAGTTTACAATCTTCAGGGGGGAAAAACAATAAATGGTGACCTTATAGTAATACTGGGGTTGAAAAAAAGTATTTTAACGTTTGAATAAAGGAAATCAACATTAACAGCTAACTTGCTGGTCATATTTTCTCTATGCTAAATGCTTTCCGTTCCAGGCAGATAGCTAACTTCTAACTGTAACACAGCTAACGGCTACTGTCTGCATAGGACACTTTTGACTTCATCTGTAAGTGTGAAGCCTATTTATTGCTTTCTAAAAAATAAAGATGATGCTTTTAAAACACATTTTTTTTGTTGCCCACTGCCAGGGCTTCTTCCTGTCATGCTAACAATGTTAGCATGCTAATGCGCTACACTGGAAGCCTTCACAACCTCTATGAATGACAGCTGGTCTGGATCTACAGTACATCCACTACAAAGTCCATTCTACCAGGCGGCATTTGATGGTGTGTGTGGTGTGTTCAGTGCCTTCCAGTTTATGAAAATTAGTTTATGAAGAGATCCATACCACAGAGTGTCAAAAACAGCACATATACTCAGACTCACAGAAACATCCCACACCTGTGCTTGAAAAACATAACCCCGATATACAAATGCAATATATAATTTGTGAATTTTAATAAAAAAAAGAAGAAAAAAAAAGTGTTCCTTTAAGAAATTACATATACAGCTCATAAATTGCAGCTTCATTATTACAAATACGTACATTTAAAAATATATTTAACACCAAAATAGTCTTGATATAAAATATAATGTAAATTTTAGTCCACCATAAATGCTTGTTAATATATTCAGCAGTACACTTTAACCATATTTAATTATGAAATGACACATAAATATGTATTTAAGTCCTACTTAAGTGGGTTACAAACGATGTGTGCATACAGTTGTAATGCCTACACGTGGCTATAGGGGGAAACAACAGTGAGGGCAGAATTGGGGTCAGAGTAGAGTGCCAGCAGGAAAAACAGAGAGGGAGGAAACGAGAGAGGACAGGATGGATTGGATGTAGAGGAGAGGGCACAGGCCGGTTGGAGAAGGAGGGATGGAGATTGGATGAAAAGAGGGAGGGGGTGATGCAGAGTGAGTTAGGGGAAGAGGGCAGCGGGAAACAGGTCAGAGTCAGGGGCACTGAACATCGATGGAAGGAAGGGAGAGAAGGATGGGGGGATGGTGAAATTATCAGTGGAGGACACTGGATGAGAGGATGTGAGGGAGGAAGATAAAAGAAAGAAAGAGGGATGGAAAAATTAGCCAGAAAGTGAGAGAGAGGCAGAAAAAGAGACATTGAGTGTGTGGAGGGGGTGAGTGTGGCAGAGACAGCGCATATTTATTGGAGTATGAAGAGTATTCATGCAGGGAGAGGAAGGCTGGACTAATGCCTACCAGCTCTGCTAAAAAGCTCTGAAACGTCCACACACGTACACTCACTTTTTCTTGCTATTCCCTACTTCACTGGTCTTTCAGGAAAGATGTTTGAATGACAGATGAGAGAGCTCCCAGTGTAATGTCCATAAAATGTGCGAGTGTGCACACGGGCGCTGCGGTGGACGTGCCTCTTATGCGCTGTGATGTGCTGAATACACTATTTGCTTGCCTCTGCTCAGAAGCGGCTACAGCAGTCAGGCTTTTGAAGTGCAGATACAGGGCCGAGGCTGCTGTTGCGTTTCTCTCGCGTATGTATCGAACGGCTTGCAAATGGCTAGCAGTTACACACTGTAAAAATTTTTAACTGAAAATGAAATGAAAATTGAAAAATGAATGATTTTTTTTGCTTTGGTATGTTCTTCCTGAGCCAGTATTCACTTTTTGCCACACTTGTCAATGGCGAGTGCATTGCGATACTTATATACATCTAAATAATATAAACTTCATTGATTTAATTCTATATATAAAGTTTTATGAAAGACACCTTTTATGGTCACCAAACCTGAATTTATTTGGAGGAAAAATACAGTAAAACATTGATATTGTAAATTATTAAATTACAGTAAAAATAACTGTTTTCTATTTGATTATAATTTAAATGTAATGTATTCCTGTGATGGCAAACCTGATTTTTTTTCAGTGTCAAAAAATCCTTCAGAAATCATTCTAATATGCGGATTTGCTGCTCAAGAAACTTTTTAAAAATATTATCAATGCTAAAAAAAAATTGTGCCGTTTAATATTTTAATGGAAACAGTGATACTTTTTTCAGGATTCTTTGATGAATAGAAAGTTAATTTATTAATAGAACTGCAACCTTTGATCAATTGAATGCATCCTTGCTAAATAAAGGCATTCATTTCTTTAAAAACAAAAACATACTAACTGTTAGTTGATATGATAATTAATATTAATAATATTAAATGTTCTTAATAATATTGTGCCATTATCTTTATGCAAAGTAGTTTTTCAGTCTAAATAGTCGCACATTTATTTTCACCTGTTTTAAATGGGTTGAGACAGATGAGTTGAGTTATTTATGTAAACAATATATTAAATTAAACGGTGGCATTTATTGGTAGATCAGATATTAAATACATGATAACCAATTAAGTAGAAAATGATGAATATAGGTTGAAAATTGTTGCTTAAACTGAAAACAACAACAACAACAACAACAACAACAACTGGCCAGCACTCAAATATTTCATTTCATTTGTCACTTTGGAGTATTAGCTGTGGACCATGAACACACAGAATTCATCTTTGAGATAACTGGACTGATAGGAGTTGTTTTATCATAGTAGTGTAGTATTCAGACCAAACATACAATACAAACTTAAGCAAGGCCACTGGACCGGTGGTTTGATAACCTCCTTAACAAAATATGAATCCCTGAAATAGGTGGCAGCTTCCTGAAGCTCTCCCTTCTCATTTGATGCAAATAATGACGGCCAATAAAACCTCTTAACCGTGTGACAAGCGTGAAATATGATTAGCCCTGGCTCATGTCACTCATCTGGCCCCAGTCCAGGTCACTCCTGAGGAGAGTTTCCCTTTTAATCATCAAACCTACTGCATCTCAACATCATGGGGTTTGACATCCATCCATCCATCCATCCAACCATGATTTTAGGGCAAAATTCTACCCATCCTACAAATACAATTTTTAAAAGTGAGGTCAAAGGCGACTGTAGATTCTGCTGCCTTTTGCAAGTTTGCAACATGTTAAATATTTCATGCAATGTAAAAAACGAAAGAAAAAAACCTACTCTTTTCAACGTTAACTACATTAATGCTGTGTAAAACTTTCAACATCTCTGAGAAAAAGAAAAAAAAACACATTAGGTCGAGTGATTGTCGCTATGTTTATTCCCGTAATTACTCTAACAGGTTTGTGTGTTTGCATGTGACACACACAGACACGCAGAGGGGTGCAGGCACAACAGTCGATAACACCGCTGTGCTTCCTGTCTCAGAATCTCAGTAACGACCAATCAGACGTAATGATCCAGTCTACACAGCAGGGCCTGTCAGGAGTCACCATAACACACACATTTCATCAAGGGGTGCAGGCCATGAGGACAGACTTTTTGTGTACTTTTTGAACACCCCTGCCCCCAACTCTCACACACACATACACGGCATCTAAACAGGGTGGCGTCAAGCAGGAGGAAATGAGAGATGGTGGGCTCATTCCTTGCACACTGTTTTTTTAATTTATGCAGATGACCTCCAATCACTGGGTTCCTCCGATAAACCTGAGCCTGTCAGTCAACTCCCCCCACTGCAGTCTAACATAATCTCTTATTCACCGCAACCTACCACACACATTCCTAACAGCTTCTTCTTCGTCCTTCAATTCTTCAGAATTAAAAGACAAATCGCACACCTCCTCAGCCTTTCAAAGATTTTTCACCATGCAAATTGTCTAAGAGCTAAGCACAGCACTCAGCACTGACGTATATTTAACTATAAAAACGTACATTAATTAACTATAATTATACATTTTAATATCATTTGCATGATAAATTACTTGCAATGTTCCTCATGTGTAAGTTGTAGTGGCTTGTGAAAGTATTCATACCCCTTAATATTATTACAATTTAAAATAATGGTTTTCTATTTTTATATACTTTAAAATACAATTTATTTCTGTGATGCAAAGCTGAATTTTCATCAGCCATTACTCATCAGTCTTCAGTTTCACATGATCCTTCAGAAATCCTTCTAATATGCGGATTTATTATCAATGTTGGAAACAGTTGTGCTGCTTAATATTTTTTATATATTTTTTTTTAACCTGATACTATTCAGGATTCTTTAATGAATAAAAAGTTAAAAAAGAACAGCATTTACGTAACAATATTTCTTTTTGGAAAGAAATGAATACTTTTATCAAGCAAGGATGTGTTAAATTGCTAAAAAGGGATAGTAAAGATTTTTATTTTGAATAAATGCTGTTCTTTTTACATTTTTATTCATCAAATAATCCTGAAAAAATATCACAGGTTCCAAAAATATATTAAGCAGCACAGCTGTTTCCAACATTGATAATAACGGAGTATCAAATCAGCATGTTAGAATATTTGCATCACTGAAATAAATTATATTTTTAAATTATATTTTTAAATTTCATAATATTCATATTTTTGATCAAATAAATGCAGGCTTGATGAGCATAAGAGACTTTTTTCAAAAACATAAAAAATAGTAATGTTTCCAAACTTTTGACCAGTACCACACACACACACACACACACACACACGTATGTATGTATGTATACAGGTATGTATGCATATATGCATGTATGTATGTATATATGTACACACATATATGCGTGTGTGTTTAGTATATAATATTCAGTTAGTACAGCTGGTTTAAAGAAGAAAAATTCACCCCTTCTCATCCTCTTCCACCCCCATCCCTCCATCTCACTTTTGCACAATAGAGACCCACCCTGTCTGCCTGCTCCACCTCTTCTCTCCTCCAGGTTCTTCTTCTAAATAATAATAATAATAAACATACTAATAATGAGAGAGAGATAGAGAGAGAGAGAGAGAGAGAGAGAGAGAGAGAGAGAGAGAGAGAGAGAGAGAGAGAGAGAGAGAGAGAGAGAGAGAGAGAGAGAGAGAGAGAGAGAGAGAAAGAGAGAGAGAGAGAGAGCGAGCTCGGAAATGAAAGAGAGATGGCTGACAGTGCGGTCCAGCTGCTCTGAATGTCACAGTGATTCATTGGGGCATTTAGCGCACTGGGGACAGGAAAACACTGGAGTGTGTGTGTGTGTGTTTAAGAGGGCAAGGGTCTAATAGGCACAAGGGCACACACTACACACACACACACAAACATGCTGATTGAAACCAGGCTCGTTGAGTTGCTGTCAGGTTGTGAGAATGGTCCACAAACAGTCAATCAATGCTTTACCCATGATTCCCCTGGGGTGTGGGGGCAGAGGGCAGGCGGGAAGAGCAGAGTGCTGCATCAGCCACCAGCTGCCAACAAACTCATCATAAAGCACTTCCTCAACACAGATGTAAACAAAAAAACATAAACGCATACTCTCACTTTAAGACATCCAGGTTTCATTTAAAGTACCCCTGCAGTCAATAACTGTATACCTTAAAACTCATCTTTGATCATCAAAATGACATATTTAAAAGTTTGCCTTAAAATAGCTCGACTTTAACTCTACACCTATGCTTAATTTAGTATACGCAGAAACATGAATATGCATATTGGTCTCCGCCTCCACTCAATCACACCAGCTCGGACTACCTGATCCAAGATGAAAACAAGAGATTCATTGTACAGTATAGACAACTTCATTGATTATTTATAATGGAACTTTGTGAGATCTTGAACTGAGATGAGTGAAAGCTTTTTAGTAATTATAAAGGGAGCAGTCTTTGCACGCTTTCTAGGCTATATATAATCTATTCAAAATTTTAATAATATTTGACACATAACAAGGCAAACGCTGTATTACAAAACTAAAGGAGCTGCATACCAAAACAGCATTTTAAGGTTATTTTTTGTGGTGCGAGGCTTGATCAGGGTTGATGCCAAACAATGTAGAGCATTCCAAATCAGTCACTTTTCTATTGTCTTTTCTATACATTCTATTCAAGTAGGATGCTGTCGTAGTGAACTGTGTTTTGGAACAGATCTTATGCAGTATTTAATTATGCAGGTCTTTCAGTTCTCAGTGGGCATTAGAAAATCTGAATAGCCACTCCAAACACCAACCTCAAGTCTCATTCTTTCTTATCAAATCAAAGAAATATGCACTTCTTTTACACTGTTTTGCAATAACAACATGTTAATTAAAACGAACCATAAATCAACCTTTACTTGGCCTAAACACTTATCCTTTTCTGGATTAAGAGCAAACATTTTAATCAATATGATTTAATCTACAACAGCGATTTCATATTTAACAGGAGCCGGTATAAATCAATGTTTTCATTGTAGTCCGGTCTGAGAACATTGATTTAAATAAACGCTACAGATAAAGCATGGCATTAATTAAGGGAATTGTTTCTTTAATGCAGCAATGGGCCAATAAATTAAATTACCGTATGTCATGTACAGAGCATAGCCTGTAGCTCCTGCAGTGTGTGTAGTAGGGGACAGCGGACTACATGAAAAAATCTAGTTCACCATTCAAATCAGCTCAATTCTATGACATCAGAACAACTAAAGCATGTATCACAGAGCTAAAAATACTACTAAACCATGTGGGCCTTCACACATGCACACACATACGCATGCTAAATTTCCAAAACTCACACACTGCATACACTTACACATGCTTCAACACACATGGTAAAAATGCACAAGCTCAAACACAGAAAATCCAAAAGCAAAACATTTGGATACCATGTTTTTTAATGCATGCAAAAAGCATTTTAAAAAAAAAAAACACAATTTGTTTGCAGATGAGACTAATGCAATGATGTCCAGGCATTTATGTGTCCAAAACTTTTTGGGGTCACTGTATGTTAACAAATCAAAATGCATTCACAAACAAATACACAAATTTCTCACTCAACGGTCAATTTATGAGACCATGAGACTACACACGGCGTGACTTGGATTCCATTTGTCACAAACAAATAATACACTGATTCATACACTCTTCTCTCTCTCTCTCACACACACACACACACACACACGGACACGGACAAAGAACAGAGCTCTTTACACCCGCGCACACTTATGAATGTATATATTCATGCATAAGAATGTCTGTTTTTCCGAATAATATACAGTATGTGTATGCATATGCATACCAGCATAAAATATAACTGTAGGTGTATATGAAATAAGCGCAATTAAGAGTGTATATATTATGGATGTTAGTGAAATGCCACTGTGTGAAGGCTAAATTTCCAGCGCAGGTAAAACCACACCAGAGGTCATACTGTTCAGGCACTTGTTTATTTTTCTTAAGTGCTGGATTTAACAGAGCAGTTGCGCAGGATTTTTCCTGGAAATTTCTACTTAGACATTAAGAATGGGCATTAAAGTGGATTTGGTTAGAACAGAATGGACACTTTGGGCATTTCATATTTCTTTCTTTCTTTATCACTTAAAACGCAGGAAAAACGAAGTGTTTTATCAAAATGAGGAGCAAAAGAATTGGTGCATTATCTATATATTTGATCTATTATCTAGTGCAGAGAATGACGGGAAAGTTTTTATGAGCCCGTTTCCTCATAAAATAGCTAAATTGGTAGCATTTTCAGACAAGATTTATGGTTATTCTTGGTGAACAGTACACAATAGTAAATCGTACAGTCAACAGTCACAATTACGACTTAATTATGACCAATAAAAGCTAGCCTTCAAATGTAGTATCATATCCATAACGTCAGTTAACAAATTACTTCTTAAAAGAGATAGCTCACCTAAAAGAAATTATCCTGTCATCATATACTCACCCACATGACGTTCCAAACCTGTATGACTTTGTCCATACTAAATAACACTGGATTTGAAATTGAAACGACATGACGATGAGTAAAGGATGGCAGAATTTTCTTTGTGTCAAAAAGGAACATTTCCTCAGCTTGGAAACTCAGGCTTTAAGTGTAAGTTTGCCAAATGTCAACAATCTGTTACAATGTCTGTATTATATGTAAATAGGTACTCTAATTTTCGTGTTATTTTCACTTAGATATCCTTGTTTATTTGTCAGTAAAAGTTTGCTTGATGAAAAACCTTTACATTCTACATAAAGACTTACTTTAAGCCTTTCTACTTCCTACTTTAATTAAAACAGCATTAATCTTGCCAGTGAATTCCCTCTTTAAAGGAGTCATAATGTAGAAATTTCACTTTTCCACGAGAATCAATGTATGTTATGATTGCATAATGATTGTACACTGGCCGGGAAGCCGATATTTAAAAGTGAAGCGTTTGTTTACCTCAGGGTTTGTAAAATAGGTGCACGCGCACGAAAAAACGAGATTTTGATTTCTTCCCCCTCTTGACGTCAAGACGGGGGAGGATATACCAAATATGGACACCGCAAACCTATGCCGCGGGAAGCCCGCCCCTCTCCCCCTCAGATTCAGTTTAGTCGACTCGAGAAAGATGGAGAAACCGAGTGTAGCCTACACTTGAGATGCTCTGTGGGTGACTGCCACAAACAACATGCAAATGTGTTTTATCTACCAAAAACGGACGAAACTATCAGGGAACAGTGGAGGAAATTCATTTTTAATGACGCTGTCCCAACAACTCTTTCAAGTGGCGTATCGTTAGGTGTGTGTGCTAAACATTTTACACCGGAATCATTTACAAATTTGGGGCAGTATCAGGCGAACTTGGCCTCGAAGCTCCGTTTGGGAAAAGGTGCCATCCCAACCATCAGGGACTTGCCAGAAATTGAAAAGGTAAGACTGTGTTTTTATTGCTCTACTGTGGTTAACAAATAGCAGCTAACTGCTAATGCGGCTATTGTATGTAACGTTACCTTCGAGGTAAACACGGGGAATGGACTCTACGAATGCTAGCCACATCTTTCCACTTTGTTTTACACTAGCAGCTACAGTAGTGACGGTACAGGAGTCCATGCTCAGTGGCTAAAACTGTTTAAATGCAAGTATAACATCACGTTGCATGTCTAAAGAAGAAACATATTGAATGTCTAAATAACCACAACGTGAAACAAGGCAAAAACACCACATGATAGTAAAAATCTCAAAACCACTGTAAGCTGATAAAAAAAAAAAACTACATCTCCGTTAATGTAATCTACATTAAATAAAAGGTAAAATTATGTGGGAGAAAATAGCAACACACGTTTTTGCTCGAACTGATGTTAATGTATGTCTCAGTCAAAATGATTGTCTTTACCATTCAGAGACATCTTGATGTAGACGTGCATCCAGCAACTCTACAAATTTCCCTTTCCAGCTCTGGTTCAGAGTCCGGCTCAAACATGTACGGTTGAATCCCATATGTCGCGGCCGGGTCGGGTTCTGACAACTTGCGCCATGTCAGTTTGTAATGATGCTGAAGTTACCTGCGGTGTCAACCCCCCTCCTTCCTGCAACCAATCAACGTGCCCCTCATTTGCATTATTATAATGACCGTCCACGACAGCCAAAACATCGCATCAGATCTCGCGAGACAATAATGCCTTTAGAAATAAGGGTCTGAGGGGCTCTGTGTTGATTTTTTTTCCACTTTTCTTTTTTAGAAGTGCCTGAAAGACTATAATAGAGCATTGGGTACCAAAGTTAAAACAACATTATGACTCCTTTAAGAAAACTTTTTTCACTCGTAATGGCGACATTGTGTTGGCTTTCAATGCAACATGATTCATAAGACACTATGAGAACCTGAGAGGTACAGTCAGACTGGTCATACAGCACCGTTCACTTACGGTACATGATGTGGGTTTTGAACCAGTGGAGTGTACTTTTTCATTTTCACGTGAGGCCCGGTAGCTTCTGTCAGCTTTGCTTTATTTTTAAGCCTCAGCGGAGCTGACCCGAGCACAAGCAGTAACAGATGCTAATTCTTTCACTTCTACTTCCCCAGCCGCCCTGCAGGGAATGTGTGCGCGAACGCGTACAGTATATGTGTCGGCCTCCCCTCTGCGGGATTACAATGGATTATCCTGCTAAGACGCGGCACGAGCTGCTCCCCATGCCGGCACAAGGCCTGGCATTGCCATAGCAACGAACCCGTCCCTGCTCCCCCCTGTGAAACACCCACTGTTGTAGTAGTGACAGCTGTCCCCTACCCAAAAGAGTGAGGGGAGATGGGTCAGCAGAGTGAGAGAGGAAGAAGGGAGGATTTGAAAAGGGTGGTAATGCGCAAAGACACAAAATGAAAATGCTGAGAGACAAGAGAGACAGACAGATGGAGGTAAACGCAAGTCTGTGCTGGAATGACAGAAGGTGGACGAAAGAAAAGAGAGAGAGAGAGAGAGAGAGAGCGAGAGAGAGAGGTTCATCTTCTTGGGTTTGTCCTTTACGGTCTTGGTGCCCCTGACACAGCAGATAATCTTCACTCTAGACTTCCCTGTGCAAGACTCAGCATGTGCTCTTGAACAACTTCACAAATGACGAATTTCTCAAATCTTCTGAGTTTTATGAAACGGTAAGGGTGAGAAAATTATGAGAGAATTTTCATTTTCAGGCGAACTATCCCTTTAAGAGAATGCACAGCTAAATGAGTAATGAAGGATTTGATTTTAAGAAGTTTAACTATGCCCCTCACACAAACACTCAATGTGTAAATCCTAATGGCACAGCTGATGAGAGACCATAATCAGGTAGATTTAATAGGCCCGGCTGAAATTCCCCAGTTCGGGCTTCAAACTGAGTAGAGATAATTAGAGAGGGGGCGGGCTCAAAACCCCCTTTCACATTTAATAAAGAAAAGTAATTTATTAATATCTGCTTCCCTCCCCCTTCCTCTCCTCCTCGTCTCTCTCACAGGACTGCTAGTGCTTCTTTTGAACAGTGAGTTTTCAGGGTTGTTATAAGTGGGCTGTTCTGTTCGTCTGTAATACATCAAGACAGCAGAGCAGACCCAAGAGCCCAGAAACACTACACACAGGACGGAGAAGTACAGTTTATGCTGTAGTTATACTGTGTGTACAAGTCATTAACCTATTATTTCGAACTGAAAATAAAAGGTTTCTGTTTTATATGCATTTATCTTTTATCTATTTTATAAATGCACTTTACAGATCTTACTGTGAACAATTCAATCGTGCATGTTTCTCTCTTTTTTTACCTCAAAATGTCATAACTGGACCTTTCGATGAAAACAAAAGACTTCTCTCTGGTGACGTACGCAGGACTTCTCCAATAATTCAGTCCCTTAAACTTCGCCCTTGCAAGCTCATGTTTATCTGCCTCCACTTATGAGTGCAACGCCAAAATCTCAAAATCCAATAAACAACCAATCCATAAAAAAAGTCTCCAACCAGCATTCTTTCTTTTTCACTAATCCGTTACACTCGCAATACAGAAGAAAGGATCTGTCGCTACTTCCATTTCATCGTGACTAATATCTTCATGCTTTTACAAGTCGCAAGTGCTATAGAAAAATCACCCTGCGGTCTAAGCGGCCGGCCTGATCCGCATTATAAATGAGAGGAGGTCAGGCTACAGGTACAGCAGAGCTGTGGTCAGCTGAGATGCTGAATCTGGGCAGCAGTTCAGCTGGTAATAGGATGTGAGTAGACTGGCCTGTGAAAGCAAGGCCCGGCCTTTCACCTAATTCCCTAGGGAAAAAAAGAGGGAAGGGGGAAGGGACAGAGATAGAGAGAACGAGAGATGGAATAAGAGAAATAAAGACAGAGAGTGTCTAAGGCAGGGACTTTCTCTCTGTCACAGTTTGTTTCCCCACTTTCCATCTTTCCTGAGTGCCATATTGGTACCTTGAGAGCGAGAGACAGAGGCTGAGCGAGATATGGAGGTGTGGAGGAGAAAGACAGCTAACTGAAATGTGTCAGGGTATGTTTCTTTTGCATGTGCAGCTGTCTTTTTCTGCTCTGAATAGTTATGACTGTGCTGAGGGCAGAAACAAATAGAGCATTTAGCGTAGTATGGACGACAGCAGACGAGATGGAGTGAGAGGGGGATGGAGGAAAGTACGGCGGAGGAGGGAGAGGAGGGTCTATCATGAGATTGAAGGAATGAGAAATTACATGCAGTGAAGAACCATTTCTCCCTTGTTCAGCTCAGTACAGGGTACCTCTGTAGCCTTGCTAATAGTAATCATAAAGTCACACACGCACACACACACACACGCACGCACACACACAGAACAACAGTGTTTTGTGCCAGAATCAACCCACTGTTTGTCTGTTCTGTTGTCAGTCATCCAAAGCTACATGTGGATGTCAGTCTGTTCTTTGCGGCATGCATGGGTGGCGGGCAACACTAAAAATGCAATGGTGTCAACGGCTGTTATAATCATAACACTGGAAATGAAGAAACTTGACGCAGGACTTAAAATTAAAAGACCCTAACACAGTGTCCTGACGCAATGCGACAAGTTTCCTGAATGCGAAACAGCTGCACGGCATCACACAATCAGAGTACATTTGATATTTAACATATAGTTATGAATGTGATTTTGCACTCATCTGTAGGAAAATGCCATGTGCTTGGTTCTATTCATCGGTTTTTGACTGGATGGAGGCAGCTCTAAATGCAAGCTTGCAGTCAATTGTGATAAAGGGGTGGAGTTTAGGGGACGAAATGATTGGAAGAGTCCGGCATACGTCACTAGAGAGAAGTCTTTAATTTCACTGGAAGATCGACATCTTGATTTAAACATTAGGTCAAACATTTATTTTAAAAAAATGAAACATGCAATCGTTTACAATAACATACATTTCGAATTTAATTTTCATTTAATTCCGATGATGCTTTAAGACCAAACAGAAGCCAAGTGGTTACATCAGCAGAGGATTGACCTAACAAACATGCAATTGGCTAATATGGTTAGTGCTCACTTTTTTCTGCTGTGATTACTGGCTGCTGGACGTTATTTAGTCTAATTAACATTCATGAGCCAGGCTGAAAAGGTTTTATAACTTGCCCCCAACTTTTCAGATCATTCCTACACCCCTGGTAATTACCCATAATTCTTTGCACATCTGCAATGTTCAAGTGTTCCTATACTTTAGACATACAGAAGGGAGAGCAGACGTACAACAGGTTGAGCAGCTTACTTCACACACACAGTCACACTTCACTGCAAATGAATATAGTATCCCAGAGACAGGAGTTTAGTGAGAGAATAAGGTGCTTCTAACCTTTATACTTGCTCTCTCTTTTCACTCACGTGATCATTTGCAAGTCTGTAGTGCTACTCAAAACAAGCAATGATTTCCAATACTAAAT
Source organism: Rutilus rutilus (assembly GCF_951802725.1). Taxonomy (NCBI): domain Eukaryota; kingdom Metazoa; phylum Chordata; class Actinopteri; order Cypriniformes; family Leuciscidae; genus Rutilus; species Rutilus rutilus. Next base: position 24,400,899 of record NC_140218.1, read on the forward strand.
GTGGCAGGAATTTGCTTTGAAATAGCTTTTGGTAGGAAGCCCTATACATATTAACCCACCGACACTCTTAACCTACAAATATACACAAGCACGTTCACCATCTCAAGTTGAGCTGACACAATAGGAGACCTGCGGGCCATCCGCACCTTTCGTCTGTCTCTGAATGCAGGTGCACGTCCCTGGCATTGGGCCAGAATGAAGAGGAAAAAATGATAGAGAGCAGACAATATGAGGGCATGAGAGACAAGTGGGAAGGGCTACGCAGCAAGCCGAGGGTAAGGAAAGTAAGAGATGGATATTTAGCAATGCACCACTCTGAGAGAAAGAGAGGGTGTTGGCGGAGGGGTGGGGGGAGGGTACGAGGAACATGTGCAGTGTTAAAGGAACCATCTTCCTCCTGCGGTGGTCTTGAGGGAGAAAGGTGGAATATTGGGAGTGCAGGGGAGAGAGAAAGAAAGGGAGACTGAATTACTGCACAAGTGTGGACATGGACAAAGACCTGCAGTAACAGGCAATATTGACACTGGGGTGGGGAAGGAGAAGAGAAAGAGAAAAGCCAAAACCGAGTAAAAAAAAAAAAAAAGAGATAGACGGAGAGACAAAGCATGGTTCAGAGAGGTGTGCAGGGGTGTGTAGGACAAAAGGCACAAATGTCTTTCCTGTCAGGAGATAGCAAATTTGTTGTTGTTTAATATGCTACATAAAATTTAGATGTAATTTAGAATATATCATTGATCTCTTAAGGCCACATATTAAGGTCTGGGTAGATTAGATGGTAAGCAAACAATCAGTTCTCATAATCAATGTGCTGGATGCAGGAGAAATGGACAGGAATAAAGATTTATGTGACTTTGCCAAGGGACTTGTGTCACTGGTCAGATATATTCGTCTATATTCGTCATTCAAAAAGTGAAAGCGAAACTAAGGCTGCAGGTATACAAACCATAAACAAAGCAGCATTTGCTTACCATTTTGACTATCAATCATGCTGATCACGTTTTTATTCCACTCCACTCATATTATTATGAAAATATTCGCAGAGTGGAATGCTCAGGTAAGATGAAGTAAAATTAGAACAGCCTACTGTCTGTGGCGTCATAACTTTTTTGCTCGCTTTCATTACTTTTGCTCTTATTCTCGTGCACTGACTCGTTCGCCACTGAACAGCCAATCAGAGTTCTCTCACCGACGGTCTGATGCTACAGGTTGAATCGGCCCCCCCCAAAAAAACCTGACGTTGTCCGACTAGAGCCAACGGTGCGGGACACAAAGAAAAAAACTAAGTCGGCCGATGCTAAAAAATGGCTCGACGTTGCCTGACGTCGGCTTGGTGTGTCCCTGGCTTTGCACTCTGCTGCGTATGGGGCTACGTAGCCGCAGACCAATCAGAGTACCTATTATGACCCCTGTCCACTGTCAAAAGTGCCTACAAAGTTCCCTGTGGAAGTGGCCTCTTTCAGTAGGATAATGCACCTATTGTTTAAGAATGGTTTGAGGAACATGATGAAGAATTCAAGGTGTTGCCCTGGCCTCCAAATTCCCCAGATCTCAATCCAACTAAGCATCTGTAAGATGTGCTGGACCAAAACGTTTGATTCACGGTGACTCCACCTTGCAACCTACAGGACTTGAAGGACCTGCTACTAACGTCTTGGTGCCAGATACCACAGGACACCTTCAAGGGTCTTGTAGAGTCCATGCTTCTGCGGGTCTGTGCTGTTATGGCAGCACGTGGAGGATCAATAGCATATTAGGCAGGTGGTCAATATATACACACACAGTATCTCACAAAAGTGAGTACAACACTCACATTTCAGCAAACATTTTAGTATATCTTCTCAAGGGACAATACTATAGAAATGAAACTTGGATATATTTTAGAGTAGTCAATGTGCTGCTTGTATAACAGTATATATTTACTGTCCTCTGAAAATAACTCAACATACAGCCATTATTGTCAAAATATCTGGCAACAAAAGTGAGTACACCCTAAGTGAACATGTCAAAACTGTGTCCAAAGTGTCAATATTTTGTGTGAACACCATTGATATCTAGCACTGCCTTAATCCTCCTGGGCATGGAGTTCACCAGAGCTGCACAGGTTGTTGCTGAGATCCTCTTTCCACTCCTCCATAATGACATCATGGAGCTGCTGGCTGTTAGACACATGGCGCCTCTCCACCTTCCGCTTGAGGATACCCCACAGGTGCTCAATAGGGTTCAGGTCTGGAGACATACTTCGCCACTCCATCACCTTCACCTTCAGCATCCTCAGCAAGGCAGTTGTCATCTTGGCGGTGTGTTTGGGGTCGTTATTATGCCGTTCGGACCAGTTTCTGAAGGGAGGGCATCATGTTGTGCTTCAGAATGTCACAGTACATGTTGGAATCCATGTTTCCCTCAATGAAACTCAGCTCCCCAGTACCAGCAGCACTCATGCAGCCCCAGACCATGATGCTACCACCACCATGCTTTACTGTAGGCAAGACATAATGTTCTTGGTACTCCTCACCAGGGCGTCGCCACACATGCTGGACACCATCTGAGCCAAACAAGTTTATCTTAGTCTCATCAGACCACAGGACACGGTTCCAGTAATTCATGCTCTTGGACAGGTTGCTTTCAGCAAACTGTTTGCGGGCTTTCTTGTGAGCCAGCTTCAGAAGAGGCTTCCTTCTGGGACGACTGCCATGCAAACCGACTTGTTGCAGTGTGCGGTGTATGGTCTGAGCACTGACAAGCTAACCTTCCGCTTCTACAAAACCTAAAGCAATGCTGGCAGCACTCATGCGTCTGTCTTTTGAAGCCAGCTTCTGCACCTGACGCACAGCACGAGGACTCAACTTCTTTGATTGACCCTTGTGAGGAACCCGTCTTGGAAAACCTCTGTATGACCCTGGCCTCTACTGTAACTCAGATTCAGGCTGTTACCAATCTTCTTATAGCCTAGGCCATCTTTGTGGAGAGCAACAATTCTAATTCTCAAATCCTTAGAGAGTTCTTTGCCATGAGGTGCCATGTTGAACATCCAGTGGTCAGTGTGAGAGAATTGTACTCAAAGCAAAAATTGTAACTGCTCTAATACAAGATACACAAATTTGTATGGTCCTGTCAAGCAGACAAAAACATGAACATGATGAATAGGACATGTGGCTTTGCATAGTTAAACGACATACTATTATCACTTAAGGTGTACTCACTTTTGTTGCCAGCTATTTTGACAATAATGGCTGTATGTTGAGTTATTTTCAGAGGACAGTAAATATAAACTGCTATACAAGCAGCACATTGACCACTCTAAAATATATCCAAGTTTCATTTCTATAGTATTGTCCCTTGAGAAGATATACTAAAATGTTTGCTGAAATGTGAGGGGTGTACGCACTTTTGTGTGATACTAGGATATATATATAGCCTCTAAGTGCCATCTGAAATTTTCTTATAGAATGATCATTTTTATCAAGCTCGTATATTTAAGTTCAGTAATTTCACTTAAATGACAATTAATAGGTAATCTTCATTGTCATTTAAGTGAAATTATTGAATTTAAATATATGAGCTTGATAAAAATGATCATTCTAGAATAAAATTTCAGATGGCACTTATATATATATATATAGTTTTATGTAATTCCATTCTGCGTAGTTTTGTCATGCATGAGGAAATGTATCTGTTGCTAAACGGCAGTTTATTGGAATCCTACACCTGACCCTGACTGTCTCCAAACAGATGGTCCTGCAAGAGTATGTCTCTTTAAATGTGCAGTAAATGGTCAGCTCTGACTGTATGCTGTTTTGTTGCTTGCAAAAATTTAAAATTTAATTACACAGAGGGATGGAGTGGGAGTGTGGCCGCAGGCAGCGAGTCCTCATTTAGGGTGGGTAGTCACATGCCTCTGTCAAAACATATTAACCCCTCCCCTCTCCACGTTCCAGCAGAGAGGATTACTGAGAGAGAGAGAGAGAGAGAGAGAGAGAGAGAGAGAGAGAGAGAGAGAGAGAGAGAGAGAGAGAGAGATGGCAGAAAGCCCACTGAGAGACGTTTCTACTGTAGATCAGCCACTGATGATCATAAATTCAGTCATCTTCTCTTTAGCGAACAATGCCGAATCAACTGCGAATCCTGCATCCTAAGACACAGACCGGTATATTAGTGATGAAGGTTGATTGCGAATGTTTGAGGGTCAGGTTTCCTGTGGTTTGTGCTTCTTAAGTGTGTGACTCAGCAGTCTATTCAGAGATCTCCCCCTCTATCTATTCTCTTTCATTTTCTCTTGTTCTTGTTTTCTTCCTCTCTACATACACTTAAAAAAAAAAAATCATTTTTTTTACAATTTGACAGGAAGTTATACTGAAAATAACACTGTTCCAAAATCTACAGTTCATTCTAATTGTTGACTGTATGTTAAGCTTGTCTGAATAACCAATGAGGAGGAGCTTAACATAGTGTCAATGTCCTCAAACAAAACTGTTTATTGTACTTTTTTTTTTAAAGATTGGAAAATTTAGCGACTAAAGGTGTTGGCACTTGTGAACAAACCTTGTTTCCTAGCTGAATGGAAGAGCACCCTAAATGTAAATTTTTCAGCAGTTTTACCCGTTTTTGTGCGTAATATGCATGAGGCAGTTCGTGAGCAGTCCATGTGAGGCTAAAACTATGGCAGCATTTAAAAACAAGTGAGCAGCTTTATCTTGGCGTGAGCAGGAGTCTGGCATCTCTTGAGCTGTAATAATGGCCTTGATCTGTCAGAATCTGAGTACTCTTGCTTTTTGTGTTAATATGTGTTACATGGGTCTGAGAGCTGCATAATCTTGACTAAACCAATCGGAAGTTCACACATGCACCGTCACCGGCCTACATGTTTGAGGAAGTTGGAAAATATTGTATAAGTCCAACTCAATCAAAACAGACGTGGCAGACGTGGACCTTGACACAGAGCGTAGGTGAGGGACTGGTTGGAATTTAATCAAAATGAAGTAAAATAACAGTCAAAACTCATAAGCCTGATGCACCCTTTTCAAATGTTTGTCAGAGAGGAAAACAATTTCCACCTGTGGTAATAGGGCTGGGAGGAAAAAAAATAGATTCATCGATGCATCGCAATTCTCTTTTCAACGATTCTGAAAACTTCAAAAATCGATACTGATCTTAGTTTTTACTGCATAAGCGCGATGGAATTTGTGCTAGAGACAGCAGCAATATTCTTACTGCCAATTACACAAGCACACAATGCCATGGACTCTCCAACAAGTATCTAATTTTGCATAAAGTTCGGAAAGGTTGAAGCAAATTACAAAGGCAAACGCTGAATAGCTTATGTGCTGTGAGAAACCCAGGCTTTTGCACAATAAAGTCTCTCACCGGTATTTCAGTGTTTTCAGATCCTAATGCTCTATAAAAACATAGGAACTTGTGCTGTTTGGAATGCATTATCAGTTACACAAATCTTTAATAATCAAACAGCAATAATGCTATGACAAAAAATATATATATTTGTGCTTGTCTAGAAACTTTCAGATACTTAAAGCACTCTCAGATATAAGACACTCTTTGTTTATTGCTTGTATTTATTCTTTATTATTGACTATTTGCTTGTAGTCCAGGTTTTTAAGCTATATATTAAGAAAATTCCTTAAATTAAAGCAAGTAATATTATTAATTTGCAATTATTTTAAAATACTGCTTATAATCAAAGTAAGAAAAAAAAAAGTGTTAACTATAATATTTCAAGTAGCTAAACCAATTAAATAATTTAAATCAAGAATAGTTTTGGAATTGGATCAAGACTGGCAGAATCAGATCGAATCATGAGATTCCCATCACATGATTCCCATCATATGTGGTAGAGTTTGCGCTATCCTAGCAGGGTTTTGGAGAACTGACCCACTTAAGCCTCTTTCACACAGAGATTCCGGAAAATACACGGATAATGTGTCCCGGGATTTGTCCCGGGATAGTTTGATTTTGGTTCATTCACAAAGCCAGTGATTTTCCGGAATCTGTGAGTGCGTTAACACACATCCCGTAAAGATCCCGTAAAGACACGGGATGTCTCGGGTTGACGTCAGGATGTGTTGTAGAAAGGCCAGTCTAATCCTCCACTACCGCTCTTTCCATTGATTTTTTTATGCAGCATCTAAAGTTAACTAATGATCTGCGCTTTCGATCTCGAGAAACCACGCTTGAGCATTTTTTTCCGGATTCGCATTGTGTACCGGTCCACCAAGCTGGCGAACAATCTCAGCCTCAGCGCGGATAGTAAGGAGCTCCCTGGTCTCTGCTTCATTCTAGTTTGCAGACATTTTTTTGTTCTTTCTTTGTTGATGACGAACACAAACTTTCTTCTAAGAGCAACAGAGTCGTGCGATGGCATGTGCGTCATCACTACGACACACCCCTTAAGGCATTAGCCCTGGCTTTTGTTCACACAGGGCGCTTTCCGGGCCTGATCCCAGCAATGTTACTAGGTCTCCATCCCGGCATCAATCCCAGGACATGTTTGCGTTCACACAGAAGGCACTACTGTGAACAACCTACTGGACCGGCACTCTAGAGGAGCACGAGTCCATGGCATGTAGACCTAGACCTTCAGAGGAGATGGTTGAAGGCTTGCAATTATCACCTGAGGTCTGAAACACATGTGAGGAAATCTGTATGACTGTAGTTAGTGATATGAGACTGCATCAGTAAGACAGATTCCAGCTGTGCTAAGATGTTCGATTGAGAACAAGTGGTTCTTACAGTGAGACATGATTCTGTTCAATTCCATCAGCGGGCTAAAGACATGAGTGGTCTTACCATGATATCTCACTTTACTACGTAATCCCAGGATTACTACAGACCGTGTTAATCCAGCTACATGAAGATAATGTTACTCAATCCTCACACCATGCCATCAATCCTGCCAACCCGAGACATTTCCCACAGCTTTATAACCAGGGCTGGAATTGATCTGGCAGACATTTTATTGGATACTGTGATCTGTGCACGTGTACTGAAACATAAAACGTCATTAAATCAATAATTTGCAACAGGGCCACCAGTGTCCCCATATTATTTTTAACTGTAGTACAGTCATTCACAAGTTGCACATGCAGTAAAGAGCTGCTTCATCACTGACAAAAGAAGACGAATTTTGTTTTCTACAATGTTCTCTACAACTGACTGTAAATATCCAACTCAGAGCGCACTTTGGGTTTTCGGTTTTATAAAGTCTTGAAGTTTTCTAGTTAAAAATTACCCTTGTTATTGAGTTGAGTTTTGAGTTGCAAACTCCAATCGAATTGAAATATCAAAAGCATTCTTAATTACATTTTGAATGCTGCAAAAATGACAGGGTTCAACGATTTGGGAAAATTATAATTGTGAAATGCAATTTCTGATTTGAAACGGATTGCTATTCTTGTTTCTAAGCCTGCATAATTTAACCATACAAATTAGTGTTGTCAAAAGTACCGACTTCTGTACCAAGTCGGTACTGAAATGTAAAAAAAAAAAAATTGTCGCTTAGAGCGCTGTTGAGCGGAATCATAAATACCTCTAATTTCCCACTGTGCTCACGCGCTCATCAAATATGTATGTGATTGGCTACAATGATCAGCGCTTCAAAAACATGTTGTAAATATATATCAATGACGCTCTTCACCGAGCGCTTACAGATACACACGGGAGCGTTTGAAAGCAGGTGTCTATCGGCGGACCGGTCCGCTGATAGACGGCTGCTTGTGCTTTCAAAAGCTCCCGCTCGCGTTTAAAAAAACAACAAAAACCAGTCAAACAAATCCGACGAGCGTGTGAACACAATGGCCAATCAGAGGTACCGAAGTCGGTATTTTTGACAACACTAATACAAATCATTTTGTGATAATTATACTATTATTAATAATGATGATACTGAAGTAGACTTAAAAGTCTGTCTAACCTGTTTTTTTTTAAAGTTGACAGAAGATTTCTTTCCTTAAAATAACATTTAGGCCTATACATTCATTTTGCCCAATGCAAGTTAGAAATGGGTCAATCTACACAAAGCATCACAAAGCAACCAAACTAGAGTGCTTCATCCATAATCAGCAAATCTGTCTATTCTGCAAGTGTCCAATAAAGCTTACAGTGTAGACAGCTAATGTATTGATTTTGATTAGAGTTTATCATTTTTGTCAAGTGTATTCTTCTGCACTTGTGGTCCATGACCTCCCCAAAACTAGTGGGATATTTCACTAAGGCTTGTCCCGAGACCACATAATTCACAAATTAAAATCATCAATTAAGCACTGCTAATACTTCAGAAACAAAAATGGACCAACAAAACATCTCAACAAAACCATTTCTTTGATCATCATCCTGTCCTCCAAAGCAGCACTCACCTCTTCGGTTATCCTTCCTCTGTCTCTATAGTAAATTAAATTTGCTCCCATTTTTGTTCCTCATAAAAGATTTAGCAGAAAGGTGATCTTAATCTGGGTCACTCGCATTCGGCGCCTGCTCTCCATTAGAATTTTCATCATGTTTAATATTCAACCTCTCTGTCTCATTAAGCACTGCAGGATCACTCTCTCTCACACACACACAAGCTAATACTATATTGACGAATGTGCTGTTGTACAGATGGTACATGACTATCAATGAGACACTACTGTTTGATGCCAGTCTTATGTTCATATTTTGGTTTGAAAATGCAAAAAGAAAAATGCATATACACTACCATTCAAATGCTTGGGGTCTCTAAGACTTTTAAAAATTTTTCTGAAAGTCGCTTATGGTCACCAAAGCTGCATTTATTGGATCAAAAATACAGAGTGATTTTCTGAAATGTTATCACAATTTAAATAACTGTTTTCAACTTTAATATATTTTGTACTGTAAATGTAATTTACTCCTGTGATGTCAAAACTGAATTTTCAGCATCATTACTCCAGTCTTCAGTGTAACGTGATCCTTCAGAAATCATTCTAATATGCTGATTTGCTGCTCAAGAAACATTTCTTATTATGATCAATGTTGAAAACAGCTGTACAGCTTAAAAATAAGTAATCTCACCCTCTTGTAATTATAATGCAGCATGCCATTCTTTCATTATCGAAACATAAAAGAATTAAAAAGATAATGTACCACTCGGATGACAAACTCGTCCATATAATGGCAGTGAATAGCGACCAGCACCAAGCTTTTTAAAACGCAAAAGTATCACAGAATGATCCATGTGACATGTCATATACCAAGTGGAACTCTGTTTGTCTAATGACAGTCAGAATGACAGTTGACAGAGGTGAACACAATAACTTCTTGTTGCGACAAACACAACGGATTGCAGATTGCATTTCATGTTGTGTTTTTGTTAATCTTGATTTCTCACAACCCAAACTTTTGAATGGTAGTGTATAATGTTTTTATCTACAAAAGACAACCACACTCACTGTACATTTTCAGGCACACTCCCAATCTTAGCTTGAACCGTGTCAGATGAGATCCAGGACATTAAGCACACACACACACACACACACATCACCAGATCTGTCAGAGCTAAACGCTGTCCTCTCCTTTCTAGTTACTCTGATCGCTCATCTTCTGAGTCATCTCTCATTATGTCTCTCCTTTATTCCTCTCTTCCCTCCTTCCAAATCAAGCCACATGACCTACCACCCTCTTTTCTCCTGCCCCATCCCCAGCTGTCCTTTCCACATCCTCTCCTAGGGTAGTGTAGGCATGGTGAGCTGCTGGAGTGTATTATAGTACTCTAACTCCCCTCCCTCCATCTCTATCTGTCTCTTTCTGTGGCCTTGAAAGGGTGAGAGCTCCCCCCCCAGAACAGCCTCCCACATGCCAACAGACGACATACTGAGAGCCATAAAGAAACCCTCTCCACTCTCCCCTCCCATTTCTGCACTTCTGTTCTCTTCTCGTTCTTCTCCCCGAGCTCTTACAAGATGCATTTACATTTTCTGAGATGATTATTTGATCAGATTGCGATCATCTGAAATAACCACATATATTGTGCATTTTCAACTCCAATCCATGCTGCATTTATTTGATCAAAAATACAGAATAGTCTGCACTATTGAGCAATATTCTAAATTAAAAAAAACTGTTTTCTATTTGAATATATTTTAAAAAAAAAAAATTTTTTTTCTGTGATGGCAAAGCTGAATTTTCAGCAGTCATTAGCAAGCACTCCTTCAGAAATCATTCCAGGATGCTCAAAACATTTTTTCCCAAAAACAACAGTCTGCATGGAATGTAGACTAAGAATACGTAAACCAAAATGAAAAAGGTACATTTTAACCATAACAACATAATATATATAGCAATATAACATACTAACACGTTATAATTCATATCATTCTACACCAGTGCCACATCTGTTCAATGCTCAATGTGAATACTTCTCTGTGAATAATTTTTAAAATAAAGTTTATACTTTAAAGTGACATGAAAAAAGGCTTTTTTTTTATCATTAAGTGCAATTATCTGTATGACAAATAATCACTAGACAAAATGTCATAATCATGACAGCACTAATGAGAACAAAGCAGTGGTGCTAGAGATAAAGTAAACGAACACTTGGTAGAAGCTCTTTAGATACCCGAGCAACTACTTTGCACACTCATTAAATGTCATGCCAGAAATAAGTCCCCGCACACACACTCACCAGCCTAACCTGTTAAAATTCACACAACTGTGTGTGTTCACCAGTAGCTTTGGATGAGTTGCAGTCAGAGCAGCCCACATACCTCTGAGGTCACATGAGAGTGCAGACGCAGCCTGTGGCTCCTTTCGTCTTTGCGAGTCTAAGAAGCGATTAGGCCGGCGAATACGTAGGAGTGGGAGTGGCACGTTACACCTTTTCTCTCACCCTGTGTCACCCACTCTATCCGACCCGCGAGCATGCTCATTCGCTTGTTTCTGTAGCCTGCAGCGCCGGGAATGAACAGTAATCCTAATCACTGCAATCATGTACTTGAGAAATAATTTCAACTTATGTTACATGCACAGACATGCACAAAATCTTCTGAAGGGCCAGAATGAACTGCATACCGCTGAAGGAGAGTCAAAAGCAAGGCAGGCTGTCCCGAGTTCCTGTTTAGAGCTTGTGCTGGATGCTGATGGGTCAGTGCCGCATCCCAGAGATGGTGATGGGGGGAGGAGAGGATAAAGAGAGTGGCGGAGGAGGAGGCACAGTCAGAGGTAGCAGCCTTTTATTTGGACCCATATGACACAAAGCCTCTTCTCCTCTCCCTTTTTCTTAATGACTAACAGCCTCTTTCATTTTAATGGATTGCATCCGAGGAGGATGAGAAGAGTGTGTCTGTGTGTGTGCGTGCAGAAAGGCTGTCTGCAGACGCATGGAGGTGAAAATATTATGCCTCAAATCCCCATTGCATAAAAGGCAGTATTGTTCATCTCTTTTGATAATAATCAAGACTGTCTTGAAGCACAAGTATATTTTCACATATACATTTAAAATGAAAAGAAATCTGACTTTTAAATTTTCTGAAGATAATTTTGGTGGTTGCTTACTAGTCCAAGTCAATATAGAGCCTAAGTCTCTGCAATCTTCTGGTTCTTATGGCTGACCAAATGTCTCAGCCATACCATTCAAAGTAAATTGATTTAAAAAAAATAAAAAAAAATAAAAAATTTTATTGTCCGCCATGCAAACAATGCTAGTTTAATTCTTTAGAAAAGTAATAGCACCCCTAAACTCAACACTATCAATATCATTCATATCATTCATTCTGAAGAAATGCAGAATGCAGAAATCCTGAAAGAAAAAAAAAAAGTAGAAATAAACGCAAAAATTCTGAAATAAATTAATTTAAGAAAAAAAAATAATGAAAAATGCAGAAAGAAATTCTAAAAGAAATTCAGAAAGAAAAAAATCAGAAAGAATTAAAGAATTGCAGAAAGAAAGAAAGAAAGAAAGAAAGAAAGAAAGAAAGAGAGAGAGAGAGACTAACCACATCAGTGCTGTAAAGTGAATATTCCCAGTCTGTGGAGCAGAGATGTTTTGTTATTCAGCGTGTGATTGAGAGTCAGAACAGAAGTGATGTGGGAACAGCACAGTGCGGTTATTTTGGGTCCATGCGACCCATTAGCAACAGCACACTGATAGCACCTTTACTGCAGCCCGCCGCAATCCAGCAGTCATTATGAAGTCTTTATGACCTGTGACAGCCAGTCAAGGCCTCTGGATTCTATTAGAGAACCGCCTCATTTACATTCACACAGGTGCTGCGGTTTATCGACAACCTACCTACACAAAACAGGCAGTGAAGGGTAAACCGAGGCAAATTTGGGTGTATTCGAGAGAATGTATTTGCGACCTTTGTTCTCTGTCTGTAATGCTATCTTGCTCCAGCCCGAGGCAGTGCTAGACAACATCGCCCAAACCAAGGACTCGTTTTCATAGTCGAGTCTTAAGACACAAACACACACATCCTCTCCGTCTTTGTCTATTGGTCAGGTCAGAGCCTGTGTGCCATTGTGGACAACAGTTTCTCATTTTCTTTGTTTGGTGTACAAACACTCCTCCACACCTCCATATGCTGTGCCTCCCTCCCTCCAGACTGCTGCCTGTCGGCTGAGAACGCCCCAGTCTGACTTGCCGCGGTGAGTGGGTAGAATAATGCAGACGGTTGCGTCTCCAGATGCATTTCTAAAGGACATTCTATATGCATCTTTAATTTGAGCCCAGACACGGCTGATTCAGTCTTCAGGAAATTACCATGCAGCGGATTACATATTAGGCTGACTGCAGGTGGAACAGGTGGGATTTTATGGGAATACACAGAATTTGAATAGAATTACAAGTGCAAAAGTGAATAAAATGAGAGCATGTTTTCATAGACGCACACACACACACACACACACACACACACACACACACACACACACACACACACACACACACACACACACACACACACACACAAGACATCGAGCTGCACCTCTTTGATGGAAAAAAACAAAAAAACAAATGAGGCGGGCTGGTCAGAGTCCTGCTTTTGAGACAGGATGCTGTGCTTTGTGAATGTGTGATTTTGGCACAGTCGTTGGGTAGGCGTGCTGATGGGGCAGTGCCGCATCACAGGGATGGTGATGGGGGAGGAGAGGAGGAGGAGGGGTGCTGCTGAGGGGTGGATAGAAGAGAACACAAGCAGTAGCCCATTATTTGAATTTGACTGCGCAACTGGAACACTATACTAACTACTACAACTATATCTGAACAAATCACAAGTTTCTTGAATGACTAATGCATGCTGCCATGATGGGTCCATACTTCAGTTTGTATGTTTTTGCCACTTTACTTTTACTTGTACTATTAAGTACTTGCTACTTTGGACTTTGAATTTGTACAAAAACAATTTTCACTTAATTGCAAATAGAATAGAAAGCAATGTGTAAGAAGCAATTATGAGAACACCATATTGATGAATTGCCAAAAGACCCCCTCAATGTCTGATTACAGCCCACTATATACAGTAGGAATAAACACTAAAAAATTATGTGTTGTTTCAACCCATGTTTGGCTCAAATATGGACAAACCCAACTGGTTGGGCTGGTTTAAAATTTTTAATCAAATTTTAAACCTTTGTCCAAATTTGACCCAAACGTGTTGAAACAACCCAGCATTTGTTAGAGTGTAGCTTTGAGTTACAGGTACCAATCAGGTAGACTTGTGTTCTCTCCTCTCCAAGTCTGATGTCAGCAAAGAACAGTAAAGTTAAGTTGATGTGCATCTCTCTCTAGTCTGTCTGTCTGTCTGTCTGTCTGTCTAACCCAGCTGGGCAGTGCATCTTTTGGTCTGTCTGTGTCTTGCTTGCTAATGCCGGCCACTTCCAGGGCTGTGTTCTGTGACTAACAAAAAATGTGAGAGTAAAATACAACTATTTATTACGTTTGATAAACGACAAAGGGCAACGGTGTTTGTTTATAAACTGCAGCTCGGAAAAGATAACCGCGTTGCGCATTAACATGCGTTCATATGCACGTGCACGAAATGAAACGCGCACTTTCCAGCAAAACATCTGCGGAGACCAGTACAATATGGGCGTGATGGCACTTCCTCATTATGGACGCACATACTTTTAAAACAAGACAATGATTATCTAGTCTACAAGTCAGTTCAGTTACAACTCTGCACTAAAGCAAGATGGAAAGCAATGTATTGACATTGACTAATGATTTATAGGCTATATTGCATTTAAAATGTTGATTGGCTGGACATACTGGTCAATATGGATGCACATCCCTCAGTAAATAATAACCATCAAGTATTGCTTTTATCATTTAAAACACAGTGACATGCTATGGCAAGCCATTTTAGCTTTTAATTATTCACAGGATGCATTTTTGATATCAATAATTCAATTTTTACTATTTAAAATGTTAATTCTTGATATTAAGAATGTACTTTTTCCAGTAACAATGTCTATTTCTGATATCAGGAATTACATTTTCATTGTACATTTTTCATTGTAGTGGGAGCACTGGGGTGTCAGGTGTGACTGTGTGGCAATGGCAAATGGTTTACATGGCTCATGGGTCAGGTAGGACGGCCCCTTAACAGAATTTTGCTTAGGGCCCCAGGGAGGTCAGGATTGGCTCTGGAACCAAGTCATAACCCTGAAACACAGACAGACACATAGGATCCAAACGGCCTCCTCCTCAAGGCTGCACGGGAGATAAACTGTGGGGGATCAGGACAGTGGGGAGAAAGGGAGGGGAACCGTGAAGGTGAAAATGAAAATGGCCTCACATTGTGAGGAACAGAAAAGTCTACAGGGCAATAAACAGAGCTGCTGTTTAGAGAGACCTTGTGTTTTTACTGGCCAGCTTTGTATCTTCACAGCACTGCACAGTGCAGTCAACTGTTAACCCCGAAAACATGACATTTGGATACAGGCTATGGAAAGTTATGCGTTTAGTTTTTAAATGTGCTAGCACAGATTCAGTCTCTGTTATAACAGGAAATATTTTAGTTTGAATAATAAAAATAATAACAATCACACTGCTATAGATGATCTTTCATGAGTCAGAAATAATGTAAGTTCAAGTTACACTACTGTTTAAAAGTTTAGGTTCAGTAAGATTTTTTTATTCTGCAAGGATGCATTAAATTGATCAAAAGTGACAGTGAAGACATTTATGTTGTTACAGATATCTATTTCAAATAAATGCTGTTCTTTTGAACTTTGTTTTTTTGTTCATCAAAGAATCCTGGAAAAAATGTATAACGGTTTCCACAAAAATATTGAGCAGCACAATGTTTTTTTTAATAATACGAAATGTCGTGAGCGATATCTAAAAGACACTGAAGGACGATGAAGCTGAAAATACAGGAATAATTACATTTTAAAATACATTCAAATAGAAAAGTCATTTTAAAAGTATATAAAAATCACAATATTACTGTATAGTTTTTACTGTATTTTTTATCAAATAAATTCAGCCATGGTAATCATGAGAAATTAAAAGAAACTTACCCATCGTAAACTTATGAACAGTAGTATTATACATGCACATAAGCACCTGTGCAAAGTTATATTTACCAGCAAGAAACAAATTATTATTTTCAGTCCTGTATTTAAATAATATTAAAATAACATTCAAATATTAGAAAAAATAAATAAAGTACTGCAGAAATGCCAGTTTGTCCATTACTTCTCGTTTTTTCAGTGGCAAATTTTAGTCTATTTCGCAAAATCACATTGCAGTTTAGGAAGAGCAACCCCAATCCATTCAGCCATGGGTAAATTTAGTAGCAGTTTTATAATTAGTGCTAATATCATTAGACCATTTAGTTTCTGAGGCTAAGCTTCCACTGTCGGTTTAAGAGGACAATCCCTGCGCAGCTACTGATAGAAGAGACATCCAAAGACTTGCTATTGTAATTGCCATCTTCTTTTATCATTAAAGCTATATCAAGGTTTTTTTTTTTTTTTTTATGTAGTTAATTATGCTAGTGCAGCAGCTTTAATACAGGTAGGTACATCTCTCTCAACATTAGCTTTGATCATCCAAGATAAGCGGAGACATTTAAGGTAGTCAGGTGTTTTTTCCTTCTATGCTCGGGGCAGGAGACGTCATTAATTGTTACAAATGAAACGTTGTGGAAACGGCATGACTGTGATGGTTAATCAGGTGTACCTGCCGAAGCGGGTCTTCACTTACAAGCTAAACTAAAGTGGAATCATGAATTTATTTAATGATACGAATTTTAATAGGTTGCCTATATTCAAAATAAAGTTCACATCATTGACTGGATGAAATCTGCATGTCCCGTTGCAATCGTTTCAGACTTCATTCATTGTACACGTGTGTGCATCAGCTGTGGGTCAGAAGCAAAATTGTGGGCAAGCATTATCTGATCTAATTTCCCTTCAGCACAAAACAACGTCCAATCATCTCAGTGGGTAGGGGGCAGAATTACACACAAACCCACTTGCACTAATGTGCAAGCGCTGAGGGAGAAAGGTCTAAGATATCAGTACTTATGCAGCACTTGTGGAAAAAACAGGAAGTTCTCTGGAAAAGAGGAAGGGATCCTGATGACTGCTATTGACTGAAGCGTATCAACGAACAGCATACGCGGTGTAAGTTTACCTACAGACTACAGTTTAATCCTGTATGACTAATAGGTTTGCTGTTACAACAGATACATGATGAGGCATTACATTGGATGGTGATCTGAAAGAGGATTTCACCGGCATTAGTCTTTGTATGGTATGTGTCCTCTAACATCATTATCAGTATTTGACTTTAAACACTGACGCTGATGTAGCTAAAGATTCCACACACAGCGGACAGGTAAACTGATTCACACACTGTGTACAAGGTTGTAGAGAGGTTGATTAGTTTATCTACATTTCTCATTTTGAGAAGCAACTTTTTAGCATGTTAGCATGCTTTGCTTTAATGTTCACTACCCTCAAAATCTCCAGAAAATTCTATGGATGTACAGACATTAAAATACAGGCCCAGACGCAGATTATTATTTTAATAATATTAATTAATAGTATTATACACTTCAGTCTAATTAAATAAATAAAAAAACACTAAAACCAATCATTTTACATGCTACAAGTGAATTTAAGCATCACAACATTATACTATAATTTGCCGAAGATGACATGTAATAGTGATTAACTGATTATTAATGGTTTTGAAAGTCTCTTTTGCTCACCAATGCAGAATTTATTCAAATTTAAAATACAGGAAAAAATAGCAATAATGTGACATTACAATTTAATATAACTGTTTTTACTGATCCCAAACTTGCAACACATTCTGTACAATATTAAGAGTCTTGTTTGTGTAGCACTCGCTAAGCATCCATGAGATTACTGATTGAACCGGACGAAGGTTAAATGTGTAAAAGCCTGGGCGCAGGCCTCATTAACATTAATAAGAGGGTTTTCAGTAGCAGTGAAAGAGAGATACAGAGAGGGCGAGTATAATGTACAGACCCGTACGGCTGATCCTCTGGCCTGCTTAGATGAGGATAGTTGGTGGGTGTGGTGGGGCTTACGTCTAACAACCCTTTAAACATCTGTGCTAAACTCACGTCTGTTTGTATTCAACAGCTGGGTGATCCCATGTTATCCCGCCTCTCCTCTATCCCTCAATCTCACATCTGTCCCTTTCATAACACTTCCTAATGGATCCGCCTCTAGAGCTACATATCACTAATATTAACACAGAAAATGTGCCAAAGGTCGACACTTGGTGCTGTTTTCTAAAGCTGATTCGCCTCTTCAAACGGCCTGCTATATTTCCAAAAGCACTTGGTGTACATATTAATGCAACAGTTCACCCCAAAATGATAATTCTGTTATCATTTATTTGACAAAGTTTATTTCTTATGTGGAACACAAAATATGGTTTACTGGAGATTTTCCTTCCATAAAGGAGAATGGGGCTAGATCTTTCTCAAAATATGGTGACAAACATGTCCCTTGAAAAAGTTTTAGTTATGAAAAAGACATTGTCAAGAAACACCATACAAAACGGTTTATAAAATAATATGATTTTTTTTTATTCTACACTTTTGTGTTAATATTTCAATAATCATCTGGACATTTAAATTATTTAATTCCATAAGGCTCACACACTGTATATTTGGATTATTGTGGCTTTCACGCATAGCCTGTCTGAACTATTTTTAAGGTGTGCAAGGTTTTCTTGAGTTAAGCATTAGCACATGTTCAAAAAAAGCAAAATAAAATATTTTTTAAATAATATGAATAATTTACAAGAATTAAGGATATGTCGGTATTGGCCGATATGTGTTCATTTTTAATGTTATGGTTAAGAAAGTTATGTCAATACTGTAAAGCAGATAAATAATGGATTATTATGATGGTGAGTAAATGATTTTTGGGTGAACTGTTCCTTTAAGTGAAGGGTTACATTACTCAATCTCAACTGAGGTAACACCCATGTTTGTCACTTTTTCCCTGTGCCAATAGAATCAAGGTCACTGGGTGCCACGAACACACCTGCTTTAAATTTAGAAGAGCAAACAGGCACGATGGAGTGCCCCTTTTATAATAGTTTATCTTATCTCCTTCCTCCAATAGGGTGTTTTATTCACCCTCCAGTAAATGCAGAAGGAACTGATAGCACCGGGTCCAAATTTCAGGGGCATTTTGGAGATTTATGGAGCAACCTTTACACGGTTTCTCTGAAATGCACCCTACCCACTCCCCATAAAACAATCAGGGAGAGGTGCACGGCCCCAGCGAGAGGGTGCTTACACAAACACTCTTTCACAGCCCTCACACCTAGGCTTGAAACGCTGAGCGTGCTGGAACAGGCGACGGGGCGTGCGTTTTGTGCATGGTGAAGTGCGCCACCTCATCATCCCTGATTGTATCCAGGAGTTCACAGCACACACATGCACACCTCATTAAAAGTAAAGCAACCATATGATTAGGAGTCAATCTAATTGCCCAGAGATAACGAACATGCACATGTGCTAAAATCACAGCAGGCTGTCATTCCTGCAAACAAAACACACTGTTAGCCATCGGTCATGGGCACAAACCTATAAGTGTAATAATTAATTCAAACCCTTGTTATTTGAGGGTGGCGTTGAGGGGTGGCAGTTAATAATTAAGCAACCTCTGGCCTTGGCTCAGTGGAAAGCGTCCTCTGTCAGAAAATGAGGCCTTCAGTAGAGCACCCCAACACACACAAACTGCACACAAAGGCAAAGAATGAACTGCTAGCACACACTGCCTACTGCAAACACCTCAGTGTGCTGTATTGCCTAGTAGTGTGTAAAGTGCAGGATGAGTTATAAAGGATAAGTAGTAGAAAAATTCATTCAAATTCATTTGCAGAGGTGCACAATATATCGGCCATATTAGTTGACAACCTTTTTAACCAGTTTTGGTTGATATTAAATATTTATTGACCATTTTTGGACATGTTTGCTCCTATTTAAGATTTAAATCATTATATAGTGCTAACTTAAAGACATAGCAATAGATTATGGCAAAGAGTTAACCGTTTGCACATATAAAAAAAACAAAAAGTTAAGAATGAGTTAATTTCTTTAAGTACACCATCCTTTAATAATGGTACTGACTTTTAAAATGTTTGTTTAATTTATTCTATAGCAGAATTCAAAAGGAATATTTCATATTCACTTGTCGAATACAAACTATTTTGAAAAAAACTAAAAAGTAATATCTTTTGTCGGTATCAGTCCAAAAACAATGGTCCAAAAATTTGGAATGTTAAGTTGGGTGAGTTGCATTGTGGGATACAGTATTCTACACAATATGCTATGTTGTGTAATGCGTATTTGTCTAAAATATACAGTAGTAGGTCAGATAGGCATTCTACACTGAAAATTAGAGCTGCATAATGCTGAAATAGTATGAGTAGTGCGGTAGTATGCTATCCAAACAGCTTGAGACCCGGAGGGATATTTATACTCTAAAAAGACTATATAGGCCTATTTATCTTGACAGAGGGATCTTCGGGACATTTTCACATTCCCTCCTTCCCATCTTTTTATCTACAAATGCATCTTTATCAGCCGCTGCCCCCACGTGGAGTCATTATGGGAGAGGGGGGATGCCTGATCATGTGTGTAAAGGAGGGGGGAGGAGAACACTGGTCCGTTCTTCATGCTCCCTTCTTTTGTATGATTCATCTGAAGAGGCCTTCAGATTTTATCGGCCAGCTCCTTCCCTATTTCTCCCCTCCGTGCCTCGCTATCTCGCTCTGGGTCCTCCAGATTAACTCAACAAACATACTCATAATCAAATAGAACACACACTGGGAAATGTCATATGTTAATGGCCTTGCATTTTTAATAACATTTCCATTAGGTGATCATGTGATTATCGCCCTTGGTTTCTCTCTGTCTCTCCCACACAGTCTCTTTATTGCCTTGTAGGCTTATGTTGGGGGGACACAGTCATCTTTTTTTCAATCCTCAGAAGTAGATGAGGACGACCGTCTGTTTCAAATGACTTCACGTCTGTCTATCTATGCACATGGTGCGTCAGAAGACTGACAGGCTAGTTTATTGGAAATAGCTGCACTCTTCAGTATGGGTGGGATATCTGTCTATAGCTGCCCGGTCGGACGGTTGAATCAGATAAGAATCGGTGACCTGCTGAAACCAGAGAGAATGACCTGACAGCATTAATGAAGCTTCTCCTCTCCTGCCTTTCATTCAAACGTGTCAACTCGGCTGGCGAACACAACGCTGCTTTAGAGTTTCAGGAGGTCATGCTATGATTGTGTGAATGCACATAGTGCATGTGATAGCCATGTGGATGGGAAAAGCGTGAAGAATATATCAAGACGAGTTATTTATAAAAAGTAGCAAAAGAATTCCATTCATTTAGAGAAAATTATTATTAACAAACATTTTAACATACAGTAGACATGAGCTCTGAGCACATTTAGCAATGCCACTTAATTTTCCTAAGTAGTATTTTAATAGTCACATTTTTGAAAGAACCATCTATAATCCCAAAATGAGCGCAACCAATCAGTGAAGCCACTGATACCATGCAGATGACCGCCTATTCCCATGAAGCACTGCAGATAATGTAATTACTGTATATGATAATTTTTTCAGATAAAAAGTTAGAGCTAGAGTTAGAACTCTCTATTCTAACTTTTATTAAGGCGAGACACTACAGGTGAATAGGGTAACATTTTTAACTAGCAGATATCACCATGAAACTTTCCCAGTTGATTACCTACATTAAGATGAGAAAAAAAATGTATTGCAAGTTTTCTGTAATTTAATGTTTAAATATGCAAATCAGGCAATATCTCAGCCAATGAGATTGCGCATTCAGCCCTTTTACTTTTACGATTGGTTGCTGATAAAAAGGAAATTACCATATTTGGATCCGACAGGATTGTACACAAGAGAGAGAGCTTCCTAACGGTGCATGTAATGACAGGCTGACGGCAGAGATTGCAGAGCAGCATGTTGATTTAGAACGCGAACTTTTGTTGAATTTATGAGAAATCTAGACGCAAACAGACAAAGTGTAGTAAAATAAAGACCTAAATGTGTATTTCGGACTTTTTTTCAACACAAGTCTGAAAGAAGACATGTTATTGAAGACAAATATCCAAAAATCTCAAAATTGACCAGTAAAAAAAAAACTATGTTTTTGCCTGCCGTGTCTCGCCTTAAGGTACTTTTTAAAAATCCTATTGAGGAAATGAATGGCAAGAATCCTTTCAGAACCAAGGCAGCTGAAAAAAAGGCCAGTTACTGTTGCACTCTACAAAAAAAAGCTCTTTGGAAATTCAGTCCCACATGCACACAATCGCGGTCTTCTCTCACAAAGCAACTAGACGACCATAACACTTATTTTTGTGAAGCTTTCACTGTCATTTTTCAGCCTGCTGCAAGTCACACAGTGTGCTATAAGGCTGTTTTCACACTAGATTCGACTGCTTGGTCCAAACCCGAATGCAATTACACCCCGTATCCAGCTTTTTCCCCCCAAATTGTACTTTTGGGTTTGAATCGCGGTACCAACCAAACACAAAGAACTCTTGAGTGAGTGGCAACTTTGATGGGGGGGCTTCAGACTTTCTATTTGAGCATCAGTGAGGGTTTCCTTCTGAAAAACATGGATCAACACTCACTTGTTCTGCTTTTGATGACTGTACCTGCTGCTGATGTTGTTGGGCATCTCTAAGCTGTATGTCTGTAAACGCTGAGAGAGTTCAGAGCAGATGAGAGACGTTTGCTGTCTGAAGGACAAGAAGAGAGAGATTCCGTGAACACAGCACTGGTGTGAAAAGAAGATATGAGGAGAGGAGGTGACAGGAGCTGTGATGATGAAGGGAGGTTAGAATAGGAGAGAAGCGGTAAAGAGAGGGTTGATACGGCATTTAACACTGACAGATTTGCCAATGTGTGTGTATTGTATGTATTAGAGCATGCGTCTGTTGACACGCATTCTGGCGCAGCCAAAGGAACATCACATGTACACACATACACACCCACACACACACACACACACACACACACACACACACACACACACACACACACACCCACACACAAACAAACGTTTACTCAGCTACCAAAATATGAACTTAGACTTCTTACATAGACTTCTATTGTTTTTAAATGCATCTAATTATAAATACAAAAAGCTAACCATTTTTACCAGCCATAATAAACACTTTTGCTTTAAAAGTTAAAAAAATTATAATTTTGCATTTTTAAATTAGCTGAATTTTAAACAGGTCCATTGTCCAATAGTGTAGAAATGTATAAAGTAACTTTCATATCAAGCAGCTTTCAGTTGGTCAGTATGGCGAATTCACAAGATTCGCAACATGAGCAAAATCTGTGTGGGAAACGTTTGGTAACATTTATTTTACGTACTTACTGCAGTAACAACTATAAATTATGCAAATAATTACACGCAACTAAAATTACACACAACCCTAACCCTATTGTTAGTCCATGTAATTAATTAATATCACTCAGTACTAAAATCTATAATTACACTTTAACAAGGACACCTTAAAATAAAGTGTATACCTACTGCAGTATACCTGTTCAAACGGTTTGGGCTCAGTAATGTTTTTTTTTTTTTTAAAGAAATGTATACTTTTCTTCTGCAAGGATGCATTACATTTACAATTAGTTTTAATGCATTAACATTAGTTAATGTATTAACTAACATGAACTAGCAATGAACAAAACATATTTTACAGTATTCATTCATCTTTGTTAATGTTAGTTAATAAAAATACAGTCATTCATTGTTTGTTCATGTTAATTCACAGTGCATTAACTAATGGTAACAAACACAACTTTTGATCTTAATAATGTATAAGTAAATGTAGAAATTAACATTAATTTAGATTAGATTAATAAATGCTGTAGATGTCTTGTACATTCTAAATTCATGTTAACTAAAGTAGTTAACTAACAAAACCTTATTGTAAAGTGTTACCAATTGATCAAAAGTGACAGTAATGACATGAATAGAACATTTATTAGAATTTTTATAGCATTATCAAAAAATCCTGCAAAAATGTACGATAGCTGGTCCTGTGTGCTGGTTAAGTGTTGGCTACAAGGGCAATATTGTGATATCCATGTCTAATAGCCTCCAGGATAATCACACCTTTTGCTGAACATTAAATAAAAGTAGGAGCTTCACACGCTTATCTAATTATTTATTTTTACACTTGACCTCTATCACTAGCCTCCAGAGGGAAAGCAGTCAAAGTCACACTGTCATTTTCACATGGCCTACATTCCCTACCACATTTACACACACACACACGACACAGGCTCTGGGCTGCAGTTGCGTTTGTCCTTTGGGTTACTTTGCCATTAGGGTTGAAACAAATCCACCCATGTAATGACAAAGGTCATTTAAATCCATCTGAGTTCTAATAGCAGGTCTGAATCACTCAAGCTTTAGATTTCCTGGGCTTCAGTTGGTGGCATCCAAGGAACCTGTCACTAGAAGCAAAAGTGTACTATGCCCAGGTCATATTTCACCCCAATTCCAAAAGAAAAAGCGTTATAACACTATTTTTATGGCAATTAAGAATTTCCTAGAAAAAATTGTTGCACTCCAAATTGACAAGAAATAATTTTGCTTCAGATGAGCAGAGCCAATACTTGAACACGAGCAAGAAGGTTGCTGGCCGCACACTGAATCCAGTACAGACTGAAGTAGTCTAGCAAAACATTTTTTATTTTATGAGTTGCATCATGCAAAAAGTGCAAAGTGCATTTGAATTAAAATCGTGTAAACACGATGCAACTCATAAAATAAATGTTTTTTTGCTAAACTGCTGATTCAGTGTGCGGCCAGCAACCTTTTTGCTCGTTTTCAATTAAGCATTTCCCCCATCAATTCCCATTATATCAAATAAATCAAAAAAATATACTATAAAATAATATATACAGTAAATAGAATTTAAATAATATATATTATTTAATTTGTAAAGTGTAAATCACGGTATTAGTTGAACTGCCTTTCATTAAAACAGTATATACATTCATTGCATTACAGTAATTTTACTGAAAAATGAAGAATAAAAAAAAGAGAATCAGTGTTTGGGATAAGAATAAGAGGGGAAATGTTGGGGGAGGGTCTGAACTGTCATTCAAATATTAAACTGATTTTATTATTTATATATATATTTTTAAATAAATTAATACAAATGTAAAAAAATAAATAAAACAAATCTTTACATTTAGGGTTAAGAAAGATACATAGACATATTTTTGTGTGATCAAGACACAATGCAGGCTGAAATGAACTTGCATTCCCACATGACCATGTCTGGAGCATCTGCACTAGAGGAAATGGCTTTGACTAATAATGCCTTTTTATTGCACACTAGTCAGGTAAGGATATGAATCACTTGTTAACATTTATTAAATACTAGTAAAGGCACATAATTCTCTGCTGCAGGGCTATAATGCAGTAGTAAAGAGTATCTCAGCTTTATTATACACAACAGCAGGGATCTGATGAACCTTTCCAGGCCAATCACAGGGTGCAGTGATGTACAGGGGTAGCACGATGCTTTGGGGCAGACCGTGACCTTGACAGCATCTGTTCAGAGAACACGGCTATGAGCTTCAGTATATGAAGTACTGAACAACATTTTTAGCACTTTGTGTGTTTGTCCCTCATACTGAGGTGTTAAGTACATTTTCTCCATCCTGCAGCTCCTAAAGTGTCCACTTGAACCATCCCCCCACTCTCTTCTCTTCCTCTCTATTTCCCGTCTGGCCTCGGGCTTTTGCACAGAAAAGGCACGGCACCAAGGCCACAGCCAGTGTGAGCCACAGTGTCAAGAAGGCCGACACTGTACGCTCCTGATCGCACACAAACCACATGCTAAACACCTATGCACACGAGCAGTTACACCTGCAGGTTATGCCATTTACTGTATGAACATATTGAGTAAAGCCAAACAAACTAGTGAAGACCAACATCTAAATGTAAAATAAATATCACCTCACAGACTCACTTTTCCTGTTTAAATGACTAAAACGCATCAGCAATGGTTTAAAAATGTGCAGAATTCCTTTTGAAGCCACTACAACATGTTACTTCAATCCAAGAGAACAAAAGGGTCCACAGGTTAGACCGACAAGCTGGGTTGAGATTAACAGCATGAGTAATTATGCATTTAGACAATGATTAACTTTTACAAGAGGTCAAACGTGTACAAGGAAGGAAAAGAGACGACTACACCGAATACATGGCCACCTCAAAAAAGACACTTTCTGCGAATATAAACGATCACATTTGCCCGTGTCTCCTCATGTTCAGGCAATCTGAAATCAGCCAAAGGTGATGAAGGTTATTCTTTGTGGCAGAACATTTCACTTTCAAGAGCAACTCTAATCAGTCAGAGAGAGCAGTCTTGATTACCTGACCTCCCTCTTTTTTCTCTTTTATCTCTTTTTCCATCTCTCTTCCATCCTCATCATCATCATCATCATCATGTCTATATATTCTTGTCAGAGTCCTGCTGATAGAGGGGTTCAGGGGGTCTTTCTCAGCTGATGGCCCTCAGAGAGTACTTTGCCCACGCCTGGCCTCCATGAGAGAAACTCCAGAGGACAGCAGCACTGCCCCTGTTTGACAGCTGTGTATGTGTCAGACACTTTTATCCAAAGCAATTAACAGTGCATTCAAGTTATACATTATAACTTCATGTTTACACCTCCATGAGCTACAGGAAGGTGTAGCGAAAGCCATGGAGATCCTTAGAATGTAAAACAAGGCTTTTTCAGTGAGCCATTCAGTATTCTACACTTTCATAACAGGTTTCTTGCAGAAAAACTGATTTAGCAATTTAGTAATTGGCATACCATCAAAACCTAATATGGCACACCTAATTTTATTTACTGAGTGATTGTGTCTGTGTTTCACGTATATGTGTATGCAGCCTATGGGCCCTATATTTTAACGATCTGAAACGCAAGTATCAAGCGCGGAACGCAAGTAACTTTGTGGGCGGGTCTTGGGCGCTGTTGCTATTATACCGGCGGGATAAATGACTCTTGCGCCCGACGCAAATCTAAAATGGGTTGGTCTGAAGTAGCTTCATTATTCATAGGTGTGGTTTGGGCATAACGTGAAATAAACCAATCAGAGCGACATCTCACATTCCCTTTAAGAGCAGGCGCGCTTGTTCCATGGTGGATTGCTATTATAACGGTGGATTTGCCAGGCGCACGCCAGGAGCGGTTCAAAGCCAAGAAGACCGACATTCTCGTCAGGGCCGTAAAATACAGAGAAGTGACATTTTATGGGGAGGGAGAAACCCACACAAATTAGCTTTGGTTAAACAG
This sequence comes from Rutilus rutilus, assembly GCF_951802725.1. NCBI lineage: Eukaryota > Metazoa > Chordata > Actinopteri > Cypriniformes > Leuciscidae > Rutilus > Rutilus rutilus. The sequence goes on from NC_140218.1 coordinate 24,427,745, forward strand.
GCGTATAATAATTTGGGTAAATGTGTAAGCTAGATTTATGGCTATTTTTTCACATCTTCATGTACACAACAATGATTTCTCTCGTGTGTTAATATTGTTCCTTGTAATAATGTATGGTTTTCTAAAAATGAGAACTGCTGCGTCAGTGTGTAGGCTAGATGAGATAAGCAAAGTAGCGCGTTGTGCACACGCTACATTGATTATGGCCAAGCATGCGCCCTTAAAATAGCATATGAATAACATGCGCAACGCGGAATTGTTTTCTAAACCCGCAAAATAGCACCAGGGAACGTTTGCGTCGGAACACGCCTCCTCTTTTCGCTGAACCGCCCCCGAGAGTGCAAGTTCATATCCTAATTTACCGACGTGCGTCTGTGGAGGGAAAAGTCTGCTGTGCGCGGGTGCAAAATAGGAATGATACATGCGTCGGTGTACAAAGGCAATTGCGCTGGGTGCAAGATAGGGCCCTATATGTTTATCTGAAGTATCTAAAAAGAAAACTGTATGTAGCCTATGTATTTTTGCTCAGCTTTCTGTATTGAAGGTTTTAGATTGCCTTCAATACAGAAAGATTACAGCTATATTTCCACCATAGACGGAGAGAGGTAGAAGGGGAGGAATAAATACTCTCTGCTTCGCCATCATTATATAAACGCAGAGCTTTCTCGGTCGCTAATGTCACCCACAGACAGAGAAACAGCTGGAAAATGTAGCAAGAAACCACTGACCTTAAAGACCTGGAGAAACTTCTTCTAACCCTTCCAGTAACTCACTCAAAAAGGAAAATTCGTCATTTACGCAGGCTTAATTAGGACTAAAGCTTTCATGTTTAAAAAAGAAAAAAAAAAGTAATTAATTTGACTCATGTGACTCTTCTGAAGTCATACAATAAGAGAGAGATTTTTTATAAATCGTGATCGAGTGAGTCTAGAACACAAGAATTGGACCAGTACAATTCATAATGGTTTTGTGAACAAAATTAACTGATATTGAAAAGATCTGATAAAAAAAAAAAAAAAGCTCATAAATCAGACTAACATCGCTACTTCTGTCATGAACTCTCATTAAAGTGCCAAGGACAGCTTTGGTGGATGTAGGTATTTTCAGTCAATAATAAAGCTTATGTCACCATTCAGTGTAACTGCACTGAAAAATATAGACCAGAACAGTCCCCTGAAAATCTCCTTTTGTTGTTCACGGAAGAGAATACAGGTTTGAAACGATATGAGTGTGAGTAAATGACGATGGGTAAATTAATTTCGGGCTGTACAAGTCCTTAACCATCCAAAGACACCACTCTATATCTTCAGAGCTCTCGCTTTCCATCTCTCTTTTTCTCCTTATCTCCATTCGTCTATACATTTTTCTCTTCCAGATGCTTCTCTTTCCTTGAAAGCAGCAGGGAGGAGGCCACTCGATAGCAATCGATACATGCATCTCTTCTCGACTCATTCTGGCCATTCCACCGCTCTCAAACAGCATGTGTGTAAAAGAACATGCTTCATCTACTCACACAAACAATCTCTCAACAACACTGCCAAAAACGTAAATCAGTATTTTTGTCTTATTTTCAGAAGCATCTGAGCGTCCATATCTAAATCTATAAGCAGATGTAAAAAATATCTAAAATATTAAAACCTGTTTTAAAAGAAATATATGATGAATTTTAATTTATATTTTAAATTTTAATATAAACTACCATTAGTATTACAGAGTTTTTAAAGAAGTTAACACTTTTATTCTAATTTTATTATGCATTAAATTGATCAAAAGTTTCAGTAAAGACGATGTTATTTCAAATAAATGCTGTTCTTTTGAACTTTCCATTCATTAAAGAATTCTGAAAGAAACGTTTAAACAAAAATATTAAGCCGTGCAACTGTTTTCAACATCAGCATATTAGAATAAGTTCTGAAGGATCATGTGACACTGAAGACTGGAGTAATGATGCTGAAAATTCAGCTTTGACATCACAAAAATAAATTATGTTTTTAAATATATTCAAATAGAAAACAGATATTTTAAACTGTAACATTCCACATTATTACCATTTTTTATGTATTATTAATGAAATACATGAAGCAGGCTTCTTTCAAAAATTGTACCGACTCCATTAAGACATTGATATAAATGGAGATTTTTCTTAATTGTATTTTTCTTATTGTAACATGTTTTTTAATGGAAAATGTATGTGTTTATGAATTATAAATCTTCCTTTTATTTATGATTTTTCCAAGATATATTATTTAAATCGAGTCTGAATATCCTACATTTAGTACAAAGATATCCTACAATATCTACTGTATATCCCTCCTCAATAATGTATAATTAGATTTGATTACTGGGAACCAAGAGAAAAATACTGATAAAGAAAATGACTTTTTATGCTGAAGACATGCACACATGCATTTCATTTGAGACTCTAGAGTAATCAGAGGGTTCAATCCCTTTATTAAGACGCAGATGAGCATACAGTAACTCTTACCGTCCTCTTCCTTGTGTGTGTTTTGCGGGCTGTGCATCCTATCTGCGCTGGAAGGATGGTTCAGGTCAGACAGTGCGGTGTGACGTTCAGCTGATATCCATGTGGGGTCACTCATATCAAACTCCTCACTACTCACTGAACACTCATCCTGTGGAGAAAGAGCCAGAGAGATGTCAGTCCGACAGCTGAGGCAAGATTGCTCATATCGGCGCAACGTCTGTGCATGTGCAAAACTAGAATAGATGTGAAAGTCGGATTGGGCCGTGATGTTGGCAGGCAAACAGGCCCATGAGGAGCGCTGTCAGAGAGAGCAGTCACCCCCTGCTGAGTGACAGCATCACTCATATACACACACACACAGGCGCAGTAGCCCACCGGGACCACCAAAATTACGACTGGGCCCCAAAGCACAGTGCAGACAGCATGAATACATAGAAGTGTTATAGTGTACTGCTTCAGTTTATCTATTCTATCGAAGGCATGAACATGGTGAAAAACATGATTTATTAATGAAATATTCACATTCTGACCTCTCTAAAACCTGATTCAGTCAAGTCAAGTTTGTGCAACCGCTTTGAAAATCAAGCAATGAACATGAATCATTTTATAATTAAAGGAATATGTATCAGAAAATATTTGATTCACATTGTGACGATGTAGTCATATAATAAGCAATTAAATGTTCATTCATCCCAGATTATCAGTCATCTTTCATTTGTAAAATAATCCGAGTTCATTATCCATAAAAATCAAAACAGTGTATATAGTATATGAATGTGTGGTCGTCATAAGATAGCGACGAAGATGGTGACGTTTTGGGGACAGGCCAGTTACCTTTATCTGGATGACGTGCGCTGCTCAAGGAAGTTGAGGTGGCTGCCGGAAGCAATGCAGTGAGTGTCACTCGCGGAGCTCCGCTCGAAGACTCCCGCGATTTATTGTTTTATCCGTGGCTAAAGTGTTTCGTCTGCGTTCTAATCAACCGCGCTCTGGATCATTAAAAGGAAAGCATTGTATCCTCGTTATGGTGTGACTAGCGGATGGTCGTTGAGACGCTGCAGGGCTAACAGTACGAGTGAGCAGGTCGACAATCTGGGCGGAATTGACGGATTGAGAGCCTCCAGCCTGTATACTCACGTCTGGGAAGTTTCAGAAAAACGTGGACCAGACTATAAGGAAAACGGAGTCGTGAGTACACTACTAGGCCAGTTCTGGATGACTGTTTTCAAGTGACTTGACTTTTGACTTTTTGACTGTTTTCTTTGATCGGGGAAATGTGAACTATTGAACTACATGAACTAAACTGTTGGAATTACTGCTGATCTTGTGACTTGAGCTTATTTTGTTTATTTTTTGTAGCCTTTGTGGGGAACAATTTGTGAATTAATTTTTGTTTTTCTTTTTCCTATTCAACTCAAAAAGTCATTTTTGAGACACTTAAAACGGTGTTGACATTTAATAATATACATATTTGAATGAATTCTAGTTGTTTGTCATATTGAATGCAGTAGTGGTCTATTTAAGAGTGTTTTTTTGGGGGTATTATTGCATTGCAATTCTTTTCTCAAATAAGTGAGGGGTTTTGTGAAAGACAAACAGACTGCACAAGACCTTTGTACGTTTTTGTACTGAACTAAATTAATGACAGAAAACCTGTCTGGCACCCCAGCATAAAAAAACCCAAACCAAAGAGTGTGCGAAAACGTTACAACATGTGTGAATAATGGTTTGCACTGCAGTATGTAATGCTACATAAGTACATGATTTGTCTGCTGAAAAACATGCATTGAAATGTAAATAATGTAATGTAAATAAAATCTGTGAAATATTTCCCAAGGTATGCATAAACTGATATTCTATACGCAAACATATTCACACTATTCCACTATATCATGGACATGACTATGAATTAAAAGTAAAAAGCAAGGTTGTAAAAAGTTGTTCAAATCAAGAACATTTTCCACCATCAGTCGGACTTTCATTCAATGGAACAGATGGCCTAATTAACTCTAGCTTTGTAAATTAATATAATACTATTCAAACGTTTGGAGCCAGTAAACCTTTTTTTTTTTTTTAAAGGAATTAATACTTTTATTCAGCAAGGATGCATGAAATGCATTAAATAAACAAAAGTGACAGCAAAGACTTTTAAGTTTATCATACTTTGTCAAATAAATCCTTTGCTTTTGAACTTTCTACATCAAGGAACTGTAAACAGCAACATAATCAATATATTAGAATGATTTCTAAATATATTTAATAGAAAACAGTTATTTTAAATTGTAATTACATTTCACAATATTAGTGTTTCTATTTCAAATAAATGCCAAAATATAAACCAACAATCTTTACAATGGTAATGTAAGTCTTTGGAGTTTGTTGTTGTTGTTGTTGTTGCTAGATTTAGCACAATCTAAGTACAATATCTTAAAGTAACAGCACACCTCTCCTAGAAAATAATGCATGATTTGAAGTATCATTCATGTTAAAAAAAAAGTGGTTATTCTTAGAGAAATTAATTATTATTATTATTATTATTATTATTAAAGCAAGCTCATATACATGTAATTTATTTTTCAAATGCATTTATCCATTTCAGAAAAAGAAAAATTTGTTCCATCGACATAAAATATGTCCGGTTTCGTAACAAGTTTCTTCAAATGAATGACTGCTTTCTCAATTAAATCGATTTTCTCCTTTCAAAATATTAAATTCACAACAGCACTGAGCCAGTGGTAAAGACGCCTGTATAAATATGTGAATCAAATAAATCATTGTATTCTGTTTTTCGTCATATTTGATAGCATAATTTTTTCAAAATGAGTGTTTGGATGACACTTCTCAAGTACATTTGTAATGTTAAGGGTACGGGGAATTCACAGAAATATTTGTCAAAAGATTTTTTTCAGAGAACACCTCAAACAAGGTCAAACTTCAGAATTTGAAAAATAATTATTAGACCAAAAAGAAAAGATGGAGAAATAATCTTAAATTACACAAATGTATTGTTGTAAACAATGACTGTAATGATGGCTATTTTACTTAATTTGTTCCCTTGACTTATTAAATTGCTCTTCAATTTGAGAAACCTGTTCAGTCGAGGTCTTCCACCTCTGAAGAATAGTCATCATAACATTTAAATCACATAACAACCTACGCATATCCTCAAATGAATGTCTCTAAATGATCTCAAGAGCTCGGGCGGTTCCATTCGTGTGTTGATTATCTACATGAACATCTCAAACTGGCTCAATCGAATGTACACGCTGTGCCAGGTTTGTAAAGCAATGAAATACCTGTGCATAATGTATTGGACAGAAGAGGATGATTTATTAGGCAGGCGAACGTAAAAGCCGCCCCAGGGACAGCGGGTTGAGGACCCATCTGCTCATGCCTGTTGTTGAAGGGGAACCCTGCCACCCCGCCACACTGCACGACCTCTGTTTAAACAGACGGATTTCCCCCCAGAGCTGCCAATCACACAATACCTCGCACCACCAGCCCAGCGCCAGCTCTGATTGGTTAAGGTGTTTACATGCAAATTTGACAGTGCATTATTAATGGGAGAAACTCTTCCACCCTCTCCTTTCCTGCTGCTCCCTTTTTGCTGTTAAAATACTTTATTCTATGCCAGTTTAATGTGAAAAGGTGACTACAAGCAAGGCACTTCTATTTTGTCTTATAAATGCCATAGTGGCTCAATGGTGCCTTCAGAATATTTAAACAAATTGCACGTTTGAGTAACTTGGTGCAAGCAGTGGCATGAGTTTGGGATGGGACTATCTGTTTGGGATAGTAGCGATTGGATAACCTGTTTGGCCACACTAAATTCTGCTCAATGCAACTATAGTAGCACAGAAACTACATTACCTTTAAATCAACCAGGAAAGTGTTTTAGGAAAGTCAACATGTTCAATTTTTCTCTCACTGCAGGGCGCAACAATAAAGATGTTCTCTTTCTGCAAGTTCTGATTTTTGACTTGCACAAAGTCAGTGTTTTCACCAGCACAAAAGTGTGACCAATTTATAAAGGAGTAATAAGGCTGAAGTGAAAATTCAGCTTTGCATCACAGGAAAAAACTTGCATTTATAAATATATTAAAAAGAAAACATCTTAAACTAATAATATTTCAGAATATGACTATTTTTACTATATTTTTTAGCAAATAAACGTAGCCTTGATAAGCATAAGAGACTTCTTTTTGAAAACATTTAAAAAATATTACCGATCCCAACCATTTGAATGGTAGTATACACAATTATAGGAATGCATATTAAAGTTATGTAAAAAATAAAATAAAATAAATAATTAAAACTTATTTGTAAACATAAAAAAAAAAAGAAAAAAAGTAATAAATCACTCTTTTGGAAAACGATAACATGAGATGCAAAACGTTACTTACTGGTTTGTCGCATTTACACATTTTTACTCATGCTCAATTTTGTTAGTCATGTTAGTTAGATAACAGTATCTTGGTGACAAATTAACAGAATTTGAAGTGAAGCCACATAAATGGATGTGCAAGATCAACAAATGATTTTCAGTGGCAGCGCAGCACTGGCCTGAAAGGAAAAGTGATTGATCGTGGTCAGGTGATTGTCAGAGTTGTCAACCAGCCTGAAACCCTTACACTGACCCAGGCCCAACAGGCCATCCTTATTGTTGAGGCCTGCACTGACTTTAATAATCAACGTTTGAATAATACATCAAATCAAACAAATACCGGATACATGTGCATGTGTATAAATGTGCCCCCAGAGATCAAGAGTGATGCCCAGGGGTCAGCAGAAGTCAGCAGGGTCAGATGATAGGAACAGACAGCAGAGGGAGGGGTCAGAGAAACCCTTTTAAGGTCACAAGGAAACATGCTGGCTCAAACCATCAGGAAGACAACAAAGAGGATCGCACTTAAAGCGGCCACACACCCGTCCCAGCCCCCAAACCCTGCGTAATGTATTCTGCCGCATTTTCATTCCCTTGCTGAAGTCCCGGAATGGACAATCCAGCACCTCCTTAATCATCTTCCAATAGGACATCAAACAGGAACCTCTTTTAATCTGACATTTAACTCCTTTTCAATTACAATCTTGTAAAAGCGTTTAACCGCTTCAAGCCCGTGATCAGCTCCGCACGGCTAATCCAATTTAGGACAATGCGGGTCATCAGCGGCCGAATCTCTCCAACTCCATCTCCCCACACCCCTACGGCTCAATTCTGATGGTCTTTTATTAGTTTTTATTGTTTATTAATGATCATGCTTGCAGCCTCCTCTCATCTGCATGCATGTGACATTCCGCTCTCTCCCTCGCTCTCTGACAAATTGCCGTCTATGCAGATAAAGAGAGCAGGGACAGCCTGGCATTTTCCCCCTTCACGAAACATCCTGGCTCCTCCGTGTCTTTAATGAGAATAACTGATAGAAACGAGTCCAATCACCCGGTTACTTTCAGTTACGGAGGGTTTGGGTGGCTCTGTGGGCTGAGCATACTGTGTTTCAGGGTTTCTTTTGTCTGGAAGCTGTGTGTGCGTACACAAAACACAAAGAGCAGACGTCCTTGGGAGATGGTCTCTTCTCAGCCAGGGCTGGGCGTTACCTTTGTCCCGACTTGCTTTTTCATTTAGTTGATTAACTTTGCTTTCATAATGATACGCTTTTGGGTGGGTGAGAATGAAAGGAGCCTTTTATCGCTTTAACTGATTTACGTTCACGCAGCTTGAACCTCCGAGCCAGGAGTGTGGACATTTGTAGAGTGACTTTATTAGCAGGTTTAGCCTGTTAGCTGGCCCGCTGTATACTGAGCTGTAAATTGTCTAAATTAAGACGTGAAGGGGGTAAAGCCTTTAAAAAATCATTAACTTTAGGAGTCTATTTTTAATAGCATGCCAAGGGGAGTCAGACTACCTGCTCTTCTGCCTTCAGGTCTGAAGTTCAAAAAAATGTCTTGGGGGGAAAAACAAAAAACAGATAGCATATTAATACACAGGTTCATCACGTAAATACACATGCACACACGCCTAATGTACCTTCAATGATTGATGCCTGCCTTCAGAGGCACGCCGTGCTGTTTTGTCAAGCACAGAGGCACTAAAATATGAATATAAATGAATGTATTTCTCTGAGACAGCTTAAAGCATGCATGAGAAAGCTGGGGAAACATTTGCTTTCCTGAGCTTGTAAAAAAGCTTTTGTAAGGAGATTGGCCCCTTCCGCCTGCGTTAAGAGATGAGGATCTTCTAGGCTGGGTTATGGGGAGGCTTTTTGGTACCAAGGCCATTTAAAGCTAATCCAGTTAACAAGCCAACCCTTCCTGTCCGACTCTTCAACCTTTCCTTCTCATATCGGCAAGCCGACTGATGGTGTCCTTGTGAGAAGCACAATGCTGAGGAAAAGGGTTTATGTTGGCAAGTCCAAAACAATTAACCTGATCAACTCCATTTGCATCGCAGATACTGTAAAAATCAATGAAACTCTCACAAAATGCCTTTAATATTGATATAACTGATGGGTTTAGGCTATTCACAGCACCTTTTCCACATTGAATCATTCAGCAATAGAAAACAGTGAATGCAGCATCAAAAAAAGAGTGAGGTGGTCATGGTATTTCCTGAGCATAAATGATTAGTTATGCGATTGTTCTGCATATACGTCTGGAACAAACAATAATGCTCAGTGTCTTGTCTTATTCAATCTGGAATTAGTTCCCCTCCTTTTTCCATCTTTATAACCATATTTAGCATGGCAAGGACAAGGACATGGCTCCAAATGCATAAAGAAATAAATGTAAAGGATTAAAAATAAATAAATAAAAGGAGGAATGCTAAGCATATATATATGTGCTGCCATGGAAACTGATCTATATCTGCAATACTGAAACTGATTTAGACAAACAAAAAACAGACATAGGCCTACATTTTTAGTCTGGACAGTAATGTATCTGTGTTCTAAAAAATAAAATAATAATTGTTTAAAAATTACTTTTATCTTTAAAAACAAAACAATGGATGTACATTTTTAGTCTGGACAGACATTTATGTGAGTTCTAATAAAATAATAATTATAATAATAATTACAATGGCACTTTATCTTTAAAAAAAACAACAACAGATATACTATTTTAGTCTAGACACACACTTGTGTGTTGTAAAAAAAAAAAGAAAAAAACTAAAATAATCATTAATAAATTTTTTGTCTTTTATCATATTATAACTTAACATGAAATAAAAAAAATACAAAAAAAGGAAAATGTTATTTTAAGTTAGCAACAGGAAGTGTTATGGCACAGACAGGAAGTCAAATCATGACGGCACATTCAACTCAAAGGCCAATTTCACACATCCACCATACACAAGGTCACAAGATCTTTCTGGGCCCGAGGATGAACACTGACAGCTGTCTGTCACGTCAAATCCTTTATTTCTCACGTCCAACAGATGTCTGAGCATGTTACATGAGCTTTCTGTCTTTGACCGCCTTCCCTCTGTCCACTTGGATCAATAGCTTCCTAAGGAAGCACACTGTATCATTTCAACACAGAAAGGTGAGCGTATTGATAAGACTGCCGTTACTCTATTAAGGCCTGTAAGACTGCAGTGCACACTTATACACGCAACCATTTGCCCTCAAAAACGCACACACAAAAACACACATTGTGATGTCGATGAGGATTAACATCTTGCAGACCGAGAGATTCCACTGCAGAATATTGATTGGGTAGGAAAACCGGCCATGAAAAGGGAAAATACCAGCACTGACACATAAGGTAAAGGTATACATACATAATCATGTCAAAACACACTTGGTGATCTCGCATCCAAAGCATGCTATAAAGTAAACGCTAGATTAAAAATGTGGGTGCGGATGTGATCAAATCACTGGAAGGACAAACAGACAGTTTGATATCAGTGTCTGTTTGAGATATTACACCCCGGTGTCAGCCACAGGCTAAAAAACATAAAGCATTCTGTTACATGAAGATGGGCTATGATCAATGATTCTGACTGGACCTTCATTGATCCAGAGGCGAGGGGAGGGGAGCTATTTCTGCCTGCCGATGCCCCTCTTTTTCTCTCTGAAGAGCAGCGAAACCAAATCTGCACGCTCGGTAACCACCCCTGCCCATTATTCTATACACGACCCAGAACAAAAGCCCAAAAGAGGAAAGGGCATCACTCATTTCCGTCATAGAGGTCTTCACATGCTTTAAAGGTGAAGTGTGTCATTTCTTCAGAGTTTAAAACATGTTGTTTATTATAATCACTTCCTTTGTTCTGTGGAACACAAAAAGAATATATAGCCACTCCTTTCGATACAATGAAAGTGAATGAGGGCTGGCCTGGGACGGTCAAACTTAAAAAAGGATACATACCATAAAAGTAGTTCATATATCTTGTGCATTATATTCCATTTTTTATTTAATTAAATAAACAAATATTTATATTTTCTTTAATAAATTATTAATATATATAATATAAATATATAATTTAATAATTTCTCATTATATTTATATCATTTCTTCTCATATTATATTTATAGCATTTATCATGTTTACATATTTATGTATCATTATAATTAAATTAGATTAACAGAGACTAAATAGAAAATCTGTACTTTACTTTAAATGAACTTTGGTGGCCAGATACAGTATCCAAAATGTTGTAAATTTTCCCTTATATACTTGCATACAGTTTAAACATTTAGCCTACTTTTTTTTTTTTAAAGATTCATATCACAACAAACAAACAATATTTCACTGAATGTGAAAATGATGTGAACATTTATCAGTAGGCATTCCAGATGAATTCCACCGGGAAGATGAAAAACTTCTGGAAATGAAATTCACTTCACATATCTTTTCTCCAGCAGTTCCACACCAAGTAACACAGATAACTGTTATTCAATAACAGACATGACAGCCAAAATCTAGTCAAATTTACCGGAATAGCCAATATACCCAATCAGAAGTTTCTTAGAAAGGATACCAACTAAAAAGACCAGGAAAAAAAAAAAGGTTATCTTTATGTTGTACCACAATATAAAAGAAGCTACCTTTTTATCTAAAAGTCCAGTTCATCTGCACACAAGCATTTGGACGCTTAGATTAAAAGTCTTACATTTCAGGCAAGGCATGAATCTCCATGAACTGCATGGTATTGTAGGCAGTGAGCACCATGAATGGAAAATAATGTTTTCACAGTAAGTACCAGTTACTGTGATAGCTGATATAAAAATGTGAATCCAATTTCCAGAGCAAGGCCACTTTTTTGAGAACACCACACAAGCTTTTGTGTTTGTACAGTATTGTTCCTGTCTGGCGACCAGTAACGGCACAAGCATTACCTATGACTAGGTATGGAGCTTATAAAATGACAAAATGATTTGAATTGTGTAAATTTGAATTATTGACAAGTGTAAAAAGTAATATTATGTGGAATTTTAAATAGGCTAGGTCTGAATTAGATTTCTTTAAACGAATATTGAACATTTGAAATTTAACAAATTGAAATGTTTTTATGGCTGAATTTTATAGACATATACTTTCAAACAGCAATTTTTTTTGTTCTGAATTCTTAGACTGCAAATATTCAGTTTTAAAAAAATACAGATTCAAGTTTTCAAGACGAAGAAGAAATTCGGAACTTCAAATTCAGTTTTCTAAAATTCAAACAGCGGAAAATTCAGAATGTACAGAAAGTAGGTCACAGGTCATCCACAGGGAAGAGTAGGATCTCAGAAAAGTCCAACGGAGCATTTTGGCTGCACTGCAATAGTTTTCTGCCGCAAACGTGGTGGTGGTTCAAGAGAATCCGTGTATCATTCGTTAAGTCGTTTTTTTATTTAATATTAAGAGTAGAAAAATGAGAAAACAGCTTGAATATTAGATTTCTAATATTCTAATAATAGTCCTCCGCTGCAACAGTTGCACGGAGCTTACGAAACGTATTTTCTCATCAAACAACTAGACTAACGAATGGCTTGACACAACGGAAGAGGGCTTTCTTCTGTGTAGACCAGTTCTTAAGTGCCAGGGGGTCTGTGAAATAATTTGCTGTAGCCTATTTTCCGGACTGTAAAGTCACGTTTTTTATCACGAAACACGCTGTGATTTATTCCAAAGTGACTAAGGCATATATAATGCATTTAATGTCAAATAACCTAATTGTTGACTTTCAAAAGTAGGCAAGCCAAGAAGGCTATTCGCTGTATTTTGGTTCATTTTTGGTGTGCGCCAGAAAGATCTTTAAGGAGACCGAGACGCGCTAAAGCAGCGCATCATGTTGTTTTATTTATTTATCAAGACAAGACAAAAAAATCTTACTGACCCCAAACCTTTGAATAGTAGTGCATATTCTTGCAAAAAAAGAATCTGAAACCTCTCAATCCGCAAACTACATGTGATTCATTACCAATGAACCAATTGTACATTAAAGTTACAAGTGACCCATCATCCTACATAAAAAAAATAATAAAAAATCTATTCAGTGGGTTTCCTGAATGACTAATTGTTCATAGGAAACCCTTGTATAACTAGACTAATATTGGGTTCATCCGACCGTGATTAATGCATGTCTTTTTAGATTAGACATGCTCATGTATTTAAAAACAGATGGAGCTCAATAGAATGTAACAAAATGCAAGGGTCTCTTAAGTCCAGGACATTTTATTTTACCTCGATATGCCTCGGCAATGTTCATGGCGGGATGCTGAAAAAATACTCAAAACAAAAGAGATTTCTGTCTCAGCACAGTTTGCTATTAAAGCAACACAACTAAATTTGGGGGGTGGTGTATTGTGCCTCCTCTGCTTTCTGAATCAGAGGTGATCCAAACACAATCTCTTCCCCCTCTGTGCAGGTAAATGAAACACATGGGGCATTTTTGTCCGTTTCTCATTGTACTCTGGGGAAAAAACATCTTGGCTTTTGTGTAGATACTTTCTTAACTGATATTCTACAGTACGACTGCAATTCCTGAGTAGATTTTTGAGTTCTTGGTAGGGATGTCCGTTCTTCTCGGACGTCACGGCGATGATCGATCATGAAAACGATAACCGCCATGACTTTTAAAAATTAATTTCTTTTTTATGATTGATTATTTCGCCGTTTTGGGCAGTTACTGAGGTCTGATTGGTTGGCTGTCCGGTTAGGACAGCATGCCGTCCAGACCGGCGAAATAAAGTGAAACTATATTTGAAAGCGCGCAGTGATACCTGAATAACTTTGATAATGAAAATACAGTTCTGTCATGACAACTCTCGGAGTGTTTGGGATTGTAATGAGTATGACAATGTTGATTTATTTTGTCTTGGCGGAATAGAATCTTCTAAGCTGCTGCTGCTGGTTATTGCAGAACTTTGTATTTCAGTGCAAGATGTGCAGTGCCAATCTGCCATATCCTATAATGAGAACACTATTGTAATAGGATGTTGTAATGTTTGTGCTTTCCCGTGTTTCGTGTTGTTACGGGAAGAGCGCATCCACAACGGGAGTTACACATTCAGACAAGCACAATCAAGTTCACGTGCGCATTCACGCCCTTTTGTGCAGTAATATTTTTATTTTGTATATATTAATCTCATATAGGATGCATTTGGTTGAGTTTATTAACCTGCTAGCAAATCGCTTCAGTTTACTGGTGTTCATTCAATCTCAACTTGAATGTCATGCCCGACATTATCGACTTGGATTATTTAAGACAGTCATATTCCTTTTAGATGTTTTTCAAAAACATTGATAATCCAGCAGTGTTATTTTTTCTTGTCATTTTTTCAACAGTAGGCTTATGTTTGAATTAAAATAGTTTCTCGTCATGGCATCGAAAACGCATAGGGATGCCTGGAATAACCCAATAAAGTAAATGAAAATACAGTTAAAGGGATAGTTCACTTTGAAATTAAATTTTGGTATGTTTTAGCTTACCTCAAGGGCATCCAAGATGTAGGTGTCTTTGTTTCCGCAGTAGTTTCAATTTTGATATTTTTAGGTCAAACCGTTCTTGTCTGTCAGTCATATAATGCAGGTCTATGGTCACCACCTCAAAGAGCATGCACAGAGAAGTCCAAATTAAACAATTCCCCATCGTAAGTACACATTGATGGCCTAAGACACGAAACGAGCGGTTTGTGTGAGAAAACGAACAGTATTTATATTGTTTTTACCTCTTGTACACAACAACGTCCAAGTGATCTGAAGCCAGAACGCGCGCACACGTCACACACCAGGAAGAGTGCGCCCTCAGATCACTTGGACGTGGTTGTGAGGTGGTGACCATAGACCTGCATTATATAACTGACAGACAAGAACGGTTTGACCTAAAAATATAAAAATTGAAACTACTGCGGAAACAAAGACACCTACATCTTGGATGCCCTTGAGGTAAGCTAAAACATCCCAAAATTTTATTTCAAAGTGAACTATCCCTTTAAGTGCAAGATGTGCAGTGCCAATCAGCCATATACATTAAATCGTAATGAGAGCATTATAAAATGTTGTGAATACTTTGTGCAAGTTACCCGTGTTTCAGCGCGTTGTTACTGGAAGAGAGCATCCACAACAGGAGTAACAAATTCTGGCTAGCACGTAACTTAGTTTAAGTTCACTTGCATTTGTGTCCTTTTGTGCAGATACCAGTTGTAATGTTACACTTATGTTGTGTATCTAGGAACAGGCTTCAGTTTACTGATGTCCATTCACTGTTCAGCTTCACCACTTGCAGCTATTCCTTTTTCAAAAACAAAGCATTACTGATAATCTAGCAATGTAATTTTTCTAGTCACATTTTCATATTGTGATAAACATATGTTCATGTCATATTTTAACATAACAGTGTTTTGTTAATGTTAATTAATGTTAATGTTAATGTTAGTACTCAAGTACTAGTTTTTGAGAACTATCAGTACTCGAAATGAAGAATTCTTAGTTCTTGTCTGATATTGCAGACAGAAAGAATGTGGTTTTTAAAAGCGGAACTTCACTGGAGTCATTAAACAAACATTCTTGCTTTTTTTCTTCTCAATGAAGTGTCTCGTGTTCCTGTGAAGCACATAAGCCTTTGATACTTATACTCCTGCTGAGATGAGACAAAAACATCTTCTTTTTTTTTTCTTTGGCATAGATGTTTTTTTCTATGAGACATGCATCGCTGCTGGAATTTTAAAGGGAGCGATTTCTTGAAAAATGTTGACAATAAAGGCTTGTTTTATCGTCTTTTATGGGTGGAAAACATCTGTCAAGGACCAGCACATAGAATTACACAGCTGTTTGTGTGAAGTGAAATAAGAATGTAGGCTACTCAGATGTCCTGATGTCCTCTCTCACTGATAAACTGACCATCAGGACCTTATAGAAATGGTGGTGTATATATAAACCAGATTACGCTGCAAAAAATGCCACTCGAGGAATACTGATATTTGAGATGACCTCACTTCCTGTAAGATATACCTTGAAGCAATGGCTTTATCCAGGTCAGCAGAGATGAGTGGCATAGCCGTGCATGTTTGTGACCTCTGCAACGGATCTCAGCCCGCGCTTTCTGTATGCACTGACCAACTGATGTCTTCCCAATGCGGCTTCTGCAGCCGACCACTATTGTCTCTAAACGACCTCTGCTACTGATCCCATCATCTCTGTCTGCAGTGTCCCAGCCTTTTTGTAGCGTGAACAAAAGGGGCATGATCAATTTAGTCTTTCAGGGACACAAGACGAGGTTCGGCACGAGCAGTTTGCTTGTGGATGGAAATTGCAACAGGAAGATCATCTGGTTTAGATCAAACGCTTAAAGGAAGAACTGAAAGGAAAGAAAAAGGGATGATGATCAAGATTTCCCGTTTCATAGCCTGATTCGTAGGGAGCAAGCAGCAACCCGACAGAATTTAAGAGCAGATGACACACCAAGCCTCAGGAGGTCAAACCCAGCATTCAACAGACACACGGATTACTGTAGGTCCCACTACTGCTATTCTCCTCTAATCCAGTCAGTCACAAATCTATCTTGACGATTAACCCCTTTCCCTCCTCCACAAACCACAAATCCCACAAATAAAGGACAGATTAAAATCACACCAACACTGTTCACACAACAACTCCACCTAATGATTCCATTAATATTTATTAGTACTTTTGAGGAATCATCACATAAATGACCATAACTGTACTATAGCCTATACATCTATACCATACTTTAAGCAGTTTTTTTCTGTGTTCAGAGTCATAAATTCAGTGTAGTTAAAAGTTAAACTATTTAAAAGTTTTTTTCGGTAACTGAAATAAAGCTGAATTAAAATAAAATGTAAATATTACATGGAAACCCCCAATATTAAAAACTTTAATGAAAATGCTACTTTGGCAACTAACAGGAATAAATAAGTCTAATAATAATAATACAATAATAAAACTTATTTTTTTAAATGAGTTAGAACTTAAAATTTTAAATGACAAAATTAAACTAAAATAAAAATGAAAACTGAAACTATAAAAATAAAAGCTAATAAATACAATAATAGTCTATACATTATACTAAAATAACACTGCATTCATTTAAAGAAGTCTCAGAAACTTAAAATAGCTACAACACAACGATTTTAAGTCGGATATAATTAAAAGTAATGACTTTGGTTCAGTGAGTGAGTCAGATGTTAAGCAGATATTGGTAACCGTTCTGAATGATTCACAAAGTGACTGAGCCATTGTAGACAGAGTTTTTTTGCGACTATCTGTCCTCAAATCGGACTATGCTGGTCATACCATATATTTGTTGCTCCGTGCTCATGAAAGTGATCACTTTTTATTGTAATATTTTTCAGTGTAGAGAAATTACATTCACATCACATTTAATTCAGACTGCAAGCTTAAAACTCAACTAAAGCATCTGTGATGCTGTAGATTTAGAACTGCAGGAAACACTGTCAGAGTAAAGGTGGGGTCACATTGCCAAAATCTTCCTACATCAGTGGTACGTAGAAAAAATTAACCTGCGTGAAAGGCATTCTTTTCAGCAGGGAAGTCACTTTCAGACCTACTTTCAGAAGTAACGGTAAAGAGCAGGCAGAGACGTTCTACTGGATGAGTCTTACATACAGTGAAGCACCAGAAAAGCACAGAACAGAAGAGGGACAGCAGGGAGCCTGTATGTCACATCCTAGATTCCCCCTCAGGTCTAAGCACATGTTGCCCAAGAGGAAACGAGCCATGAAAGACGGGAAATTACACGGTGGGGGACCCATCATCAGGAGAGCATCTCATTGGTTAGCCCGACGCTCACATGGGCTGCAAAAGAACAACAATAACATTCCAAACAAACATACTACATTTGGGCACTTGGATGTAATGACAATAGATTGCTCAGTGGCACAGATGCACAGAGATGCTCAGAATCAATTAAGCTCAAACCAGCTGCGGCTACTTGGGCAATAGGAATGTTATGACAAATCAAAAACAGCCTGAGGAAAATATGGGGAAAACTTTTAAGTTGATATTGTCATTTGCAACCCATTTTAGTCCTGTAATATAGCATATTTCTGAAACAGGATATTCCACAAGAACAGGAAATTAGGACAGGACTTAATATAGTCCATCAGGTATTGATTGGAGGGTGAAAAATTGTCACTACACACACAATCTTTACCACACAATCTTACAAACGTTTTTTTTTATGTTTTTGGAAAGAAGTCTCTTGTGTTCACCAAAGCTGAACACATTTTTTCATAAAAAAATACAGTAAAAATAGTATTATTATAAAATATGGCTACAATTTAAAATAACTATTTTCTGTTTTTAAAATGTAATTTATTTCTGTGATGGTAAAGCTGAATTTATAGCATCATAACTCCAGACTTCAGTATAGAGCCCTGCACGGGACTGTTTTCTTAATCCCGCTCCCACTGAATTTTTAACCATTTTTTTACCGCCCGCTCCACAACATGTGCAAAGGGTAAATGTGCGTAACCCTGGTGTTTTTAAAAGAAAAGAAGAAGTGGACTTGATTTGCAAAAAAATATTGGTCATAAGAAAAAAAGTTGCACTTGAGTTGTTTGAATGACCGCCATAGGAAATGAACAGGAAAATAGGCAAAAGATATTTTTTTGTGTGTAAAATCAATAAATCAGCCACGGTGCAGCAAAAAGTGCACAGCAATGAAGGGGAGACACTCTAAAATATCAAGAGTGCAAAATGGACACATTCCAAAAACATTTTTTTTACTGACCTCAAACTTTTGTACAGTAGTGTACTGTATATCATACATATATCAAAAATAAGAGGGCTTAGTGATTTGGTGGTTTGACTAAGATATGGCACGTCGCATCTGCACGATGCGAGAACAAGTGGCCATACAGACCCATGAAACACTGAAACAGTGGTGCTGAGAAAGAGGCGCATCTCGGGGCTCCAGATGGGAATTTCGATTCGTCTTGTAATGACTGGAGAAGAGCAGAGGATGGTACAGACCCCCTCTCAGAGAACGAAGGAGCAAAGAGACAGTCATCGGAATACCACAGGGACAAAACAAAGAACAATAGATTCAGACAACCAGAGCTGAGAAAGGACAGAGGGGGAGAGAAACAAGGAGCGAAAAAAAAAAAAAAAGGATGAGAGAGGATGAGTTTGACTATTTAGATGGCTAGTGCGCAAGGGGGAGGAGGAGGGAGAGGAGCGAGGGTGATCCTCACTGCCGAACAGCTTGGCTTTAGGGAAGGATTATGGCTCATGGAGCTTCACTTCTGCTGGACAGGCTGACGTGAGGGGTCAAAAAAAAGTGATTTTATTTTGGTAGGCTTTATCCTTGTGAAGCTCTGGCAGAAGGCAGAGGATGATAAAGGCGGTTTTAAAGCCTTTAACCCTTTGTCAACCCTCTCTGCTTTTAATTTGCATGGCCATACGTAACCAGAAATGGATGTTTAAATAGCCCCAGTAAATGTGCAACACAGTATATAAAAAATATGGGGTAGGGTGTCATGCTGAAAATGGAAAGAGTAACAGGGTAAAATCCTTTAAAAGGTTAAAAGATAGAGGGATAAGTGAATTTTGGCATTTGACTCAGTCGCACATTTCTTTGGTTCTTAGAAATGACGCCCACATCAGTCTATAAAACCACCTGCCAAAGGCACAGAAGAGCGGAAAAGACAGAAACGACACCGGAATAATGGCTGAGCTGTCTATTAATTGCACAAAACATAATTCACACAAAATTACAGCTGAGGTGGAGCAAGAAATAAGCATTACTTTGATTTTAATGCTGACTTGAAGCTATGGCAAGTGCCATTTGCAGTGGTGCAAGAACAAGTGGCTGTACAAACCCAAAAGGGACACAAAAACAGTGGCACTACAAAAGGAAAGGCAGGAATCTCTGAAACGCATTAATCTTAATGATTCAAAAAGCCCTTTTAGATATTTAGGTAAGTTAGTAAGCTGTTCTCTGGTTTCAGGCCTTCATGCATGTAAACCTGCAGAACCAGCTTTGCCCGCAACAAAAAAAAAAAAAACCCACAACAAAACGCTTCAAGGCACATGCTGGATATTTTAAATAAAATATATTATATATAAATTAAAAAAGAATGGTTTAAATAATTGAATTATATCCTGCTAATAAAGTTTATAAAGCTACCATATTAGTGTATGTTTATCGTCATTCGTGTTAAAAATATATCCATATCATTAAGTCTTTCCCAGATAACGTTATCTGGGAAAAAAAACTTTAATATCTTGACTATATGCAACATTAATTTACCTCAATCATGCAAGCTGCCCAAATTGCATTTCTATTGTTTAGTTCAGATGTTATTTGCAACTGTTTGAAATTGTTTATGGATCATGACATTAGTCTAGCTATATATAATTCTATTTTAAACTGGATTCATATTTTCATATAGCTAGACTAATGTCATGATCCATAAACAAT
Organism: Rutilus rutilus; assembly: GCF_951802725.1. NCBI lineage: Eukaryota > Metazoa > Chordata > Actinopteri > Cypriniformes > Leuciscidae > Rutilus > Rutilus rutilus. The sequence goes on from NC_140218.1 coordinate 24,448,120, forward strand.
TTCAAACAGTCTGAGGGCCACAACTGATGAAAGGACTCCAAACCTCAACCTTTCTGTCTCATGCATTTCTATTGTTTAGTTCAGATGTTATTTGCAAGTAAATTTCATATTTTACTCTATACAGATCCTATGCAGTACATGTTTTGAACAAGACCTCAAATAGACACAACTGACTGTCCTGCACATATTTCTGCCAGGTTGTATTTATACTCATTGTGCTAAATTAAATGAACAAACAAACTTGACAAAAAAGTAACACACTGCTGTCAGAATCCATGCGTGCATTATCAATAATCCATCAAGCGTGCAGAAAGCGCATATTTAACAACATATGACAGTCACAACTAATACTCAACTCCAGACAGAAATGCTGACTGCTGAAAAACATAAAGCAACCATGGACGCTATCCTGTTGCCAAGGTATCGCGATTGCGACGCACTAACATGTTAAAATAACCGTCTTCATTCCGTCATCAATACTGTTCAACTTGACCGGCAAACGCTTCGCGTGTTTGTACAGGTTAAACGCCATGGTAAACAACGGCTATGTCCTTTTAACTGTTCAACTTAAAACGTACAAATGTCATAACTCAGTATTAAAACCCCAATTAGAACAAATAAATAAACATAACGACCTTCCCATATGCTCTTTGCAGCTCTAGTCAACAAAACACCGTGTTCTGCTGGAGGGGAAAGCTATAATAACCTGCTATTTAAGATAATGAAGTCATGTCAGCCTAATTTAATCCTTACCTTCACTGGTGGACGCAATTTGTTTTTAATATTCTTCTCAGATCTCCTCTCGTTGCAGAGCCCCTCTCCTCTCCACTCTCTATCCGTTTAATATTGCAACAATATTGCTGCGGTCGCGAGAGCCTTCCGCGCGACTCTCTCTCTCTCTCTCTCTCTCTCTCTCTCCAGCAACCAGCTCCGAAGATGGAGGCGGGGCCGCGCGCTGACGTCACGCCCCCGCTAGAAGTACAGTGAGGTACAGAATCACCAAAACCACTTTAGAGCAATCCTCATTCCCTCCCCTCCACTCTTTTCTTTCTGCCTCCATCTTCCTCCACTGTAAAAGCGACAATTGTGCTAGAAATCCATTTTCATATAAAAATAATCCGTTTTGGTGTTTGCTAAAGAAAGAGCACATCCATTCCACACTGTCTCAGCATATTGACGACTGTATGGTTGAAATAAGAACAAACAATGAAAACTGACAAGTTTTTTTCTTTTCCTATACAACAGTATGGTAAACTACTGTCTCAATTACCCAGTGAACATCTAAGTGCATGAACATACACACACCCTTTGATGTAAGAGTCACTAATGGAGCCCTCAAGAGAAGCACATACATTCAAAGGAATCAGCCAATACAACTCTTGCTCATAATGCAAACTATTATTTTGCATTATTTAGATTGACATTAGGAAAAAGATTTACAATAGCAATGCAAGAAGACAATGTGAGTCATTGTCTTTTAAACCTGTTTACAATGTGTGTGTCACAGCTTGGTTCACACAGGAAGAAAAGAGAATCCAATCGCAAATAGTATTTTTATTAAAGGGTTAGTTTACCCAAAATGTAAAAAAAAAGAAAAAAAATTGTCATCAATTACTCACCGTCATGTTGTTCCAAACCCATAAGACTTTCGTTAATCTTTGAAACATATGAAAGATATTTTAAATGAAAATCGGAGAGATTTCTGTCCTTCCATTTGAAAGTCCATGCAACTACCACTTTGACGCTTCAAAAAGTTCATAAAGAGATCGTAAAATTAATCCATATGTATCAAGCGGTTTAGTACAAATTTTCTGAAGAGACACAATCACTTTATATGATGAACTAATTTAATTCAGGCTTTTATTTCACATATAAAACTTGATCAATGAACAAACCGAAGCTCAACCGTATTTGCTTGATGTTTGAGAACAAATCTCTTGCTCTAGCTCAAACATGCTGCGTAACACGAGAACGAACCTCATTGGTTCTTGCTGAAGCTCAAACGTGCTGCGTAACACGAGAATGAACCTCATTGGTTCTTGCTGAAGCTCAAACGTGCTGCGTAACACGAGAACGAACCTCATTGGTTCTTGCTGAAGCTCAAACGTGCTGCGTAACACGAGAATGAACCTCATTGGTTCATGCTGAAGCTGAAACATGCTGCGTAACAAGAGAATGAACCTCATTGGTTCTTGCTGAAGCTCAAACGTGCTGCGTAACACGAGAATGAACCTCATTGGTTCTTGCTGAAGCGCAAACATGCTGCGTAACACGAGAACGAACCTCATTGGTTCTTGCTGAAGCTCAAACATGCTGCGTAACACGAGAACGAACCTCATTGGTTCTTGCTGAAGCTCAAACGTGCTGCGTAACACGAGAATGAACCTCATTGGTTCTTGCTGAAGCTCAAACGTGCTGCGTAACACGAGAACAAACCTCATTGGTTCTTGCTGAAGCTCAAACGTGCTGATTTTACACGGTTCTTGCACATCAATCTGTTCATCATATAAAGCGATCGTGTCTCTTTATATCTCAGATTCAATTTAAATATCTTCATCTGGGTTTCGAAGATGAATGAAAGTCTCACGGGTTTAGAACGATATGAGGGTGAGTAAATGATGACAGAACTTTCAATGATTTCAATTATTTATATCTCTTTAAAAGAAAGCAAAACACTCAGGAACACCAAGAATACGCCAGGGGACAGAAAACCTCATAACACACACGAGAACAGACAAAGAACTGAACCAAAAAAACATAATCTAATGAGGGGTAAAACAAGGAACAGGTTAACTTATAAGAAAGCATATCAACCCACTGCCAAACCAGAGGCAATACATGACTAAATTAATAAATAAATAAAATAATCTGTCATGGTAACTCAAATGTCCTTGAGTCTTTTAAATTTGACTCTTGTAGTGTATCTGAAATAAACCAGCAAAAGATTCCACAGCAACTTTGTTCAGCTAGTATGGATTGTTAGTTAGCAGAATGAATTGCTTGGTAAATCTGCCACCTACAGACAAAAAAGCACAATACAGCTTTTAGAAGAACAAATGACACATTCACATTCACTTACACTGCTAGTCTTGCAACCTCTTCCATTTTAAATTTAGTAGTGACACTACTAATTGTTCAGTGTGACAATAGACGAAATACATTTAACACTCCCGAATACAGCAGCTATTTTTCAGAAAAGCTGACAGACTATCACATAAAAGAAACAACGGTTATCCATTTAATGCATGAAAAAGTAAGAATGTATATGGAACAAAATCAATCATGTTTTCTGTGACTAGAGTAGGCCTATATCATTTGCAAGAATATTTGAGAATCTCACACCTTTCCCCAGAGAGAGAGAAAGAGGGAGGGAGAAAGAGAGAGAGAGAGAGAGAGAGAGAGAGAGAGAGAGAGAGAGAGAGCTAAAGGAGGAGAGAGAACGAAATGAGTTTCCTAAAGAGGAGATACAGCAAGTGGGTAAAAAAAAAAAAAGCCATAACCGATAATGAACATTCCCCCTCTCCTTAATCTCCTCCATCCCCCTCTGAGAGCCGGGAGTCTGCAGCCTGCAGGAAGGATGCTGCTAATTTCCTTCTTTATTGAATTGAGCTGGACACACACGTCCTGCAGGGCCGACCAGCCTCCTCGCCACATCCTCTGCTCTCGCTCCTACTCATCCAAGCCTCTTTGTTAATTATTCTGCTTATTTGTGTGACTCTGAGTTTCTCTCTCTATTCTTTTGCCATTTCTATATCTCAGCACTTAGTCTCTGTCTCTTACTCTGCCTTTCTCCATCTGCCTCTTGGCACTTTCTGCAAATAGGGTACAAAATAGGACATTTAACAATGAAAGGAGGAGCTTAACCCTAAAATGATCATCACTAGCTTTAGGAGGTCAAATTATATTATATGAACGGTTTAATTTTACACTACTGTTCAAAAATTTGAGGTCAGTTGGATTTAGAAATTTTTTTTTATATGTTTATGCAGCAAAGATGCACTAAACTGATCAAAAGAGACAGTCAATATTTAAAATGTTACAATAGATTTCTATTTCAAATAAATGCTGTTCCTTTGGACTTTCTATTAATCAAAGAATCCTGAAAAAAATTAAAATGAAAATAATAATAAAGCAGCACAACTGTTTAATAATAATAAATGTTTCTTGAGCAGCAAATCATCAGAATGATTTCTGAAGGATCATGTGACACTGAAAACTGGAGTAATGACGCTGAAAATTCTGCTTTGCATCACAGGAATAAATGACATATTACAATATATTCAGATGGAAAACAGTTTACTATTACTGTATTTACTGTAATAATCAAAATAAAAAATAAAATTGACTTTCAAAAGCATTAAATAATCTTACCAACATCACACTTTCAAGTTTTTGATTTTTGCAACCTAAAAATCAGGTATGTAGCCTAAATTAAGCTGCCACTTGGTAGAGGCTTGTTAGTTTGGGACCAAATGTGATTTTGTTGTTATTGTAGTTATGTCCCATGTAGCCATTTATAAAGTTATATTTCCCATGAATAAAAAAAATTATAATAATTATAATTTATATATATATATATATATATATATATATATATATATATATATATATATAAAATCAAAATCAAATTAGCAGAACAAAATGACATAGTTGTAGAACTTTAATTCTTGGACCCAGTTGAGAAGGTCAAAGTTGAGGAGGTGGGACAAATCCCCTTTTTAAGTCAAGAGGTACAGTTTTTAATGTGTTTAAAACATGCAATGTTAATGATAATTAATATAATAGCTCATTTAACATATCTAATAGTTATCACAAAAAAAGGTAATGGGATAAATAGCTGTACCCTATTTTATAGAGCTTCTTGCGCTTTCAACTGCCAGCTTCTCTTGTCATGCCCCACCCTTCGGAGACCAAAACTGCAATAGGACATTTCTCTCTCTCTCTCTCTCTCTCTCTCTCTCTCTCTCTCTCTCTCTCTCTCTCTCTCTCTCTCTCTCTCTCTCTCTCTCTCTCTCTCTCTCTCTCTCTCTCTCTCTCTCTCTCTCTCTCTCTCTCTCTCTCTCTCTCTCTCTCTCTCTCTCTCTCTCTCTCTCTCTCTCTCTCTCTCTCTCTCTCTCTCTCTCTCTCTCTCTCTCTCTCTCTCTCTCTCTCTCTCTCTCTCTCTCTCACACACACACACACTCTTCCTGTCTGCTCCCTGTAATTTTCGAAAAAAGCAAACCCTCTCACACAAAAGGCGTATATTCAAAACAAAGATCCTAAGCATTGTGTGGCATTGTGGTTTTATATAAGAGACTCTTGGAAGAATTTCACAGTAAATTGAAAGCAAACAACTGCAGTGCACAGGTAGATTCTAAAATAAAAGGAAATGTCTGTGGCACATCTTGTCTTGCACTGGCTTCATGATAACAGGAAAATAGAAGCAGTAGTGAAATCAAAAAGACTAGCTTAGACCAGTATTAATGCTGGTTCAGACAGTAGTGGTTATAGTGTTGCCTGGTTATGTCATGTGCCATGACTAATTGAAGGAACAGCAATGCCAAGTGAAGTTAGTAAAGCAGCATTGTTATTTTGCAACCCTGTTATCAATATTTGGTCTAAAAATGCCCAAATGTTGTTTAAAACCCTGATTTGTATGTTTCAACAATGAACATCAAAATGAAATACACTCTTAAAAATAAAGGTTCCAAAACAGGGGTTTTCACAATGATGCCATAGAAGAACCATTTTTGGTTCCCCAAAGAACCTTTCAGTGATCAGTTCTTAAAATAACTGTTTTTATTTTTTTCTTTCTTAGTGTGAAGAACATTTCAAAAATCTAAAAGAACCTTTTTCAACTATAAAGAAGCTTTGGTGGAATATAAAGGTTCCATGTTCCATGAATAAAGGTTCTTCATGGAACCATAAATGTCAATACAGAAACTTTATTTTTAGTGTAAAATTAAAATAAGATCAAATTTAATAAATTAAAAATTGTGAGTGTGTGTGTATGTACACACACTGAGGTGTGCATGACTGTTAAGTATGGCTTGCGTTTATTTGTTAGATTGGCATTTGACCGGTTTTCTCACACCTCAGCTAATTAGCAAGCTGTTCAGAAAACTTGTTAATTACAACAGAACTAACTGCCATTCCTTCTAAATACAATACCAAACTAATTCTCATCCACCCACGGGTGGCCGATATGACAGAGTCCATGTTACTGCATATTACCTGGTGTAAATGCTGAAAGTGCCTGAAATACCTGTCAGTAATGCACAACACCCACAATGATTACTGCACCATCTGGATGGACTGAAACGAGATGTGGATGTCTGTCGGTCAGTGAACGCTGAATACTAGAGAAGACTGCTTTACCTGCTCGTTGTTGTTCATGCACTGCAGTTTCTTCTGTTTCAGGTAGGTTGTCGTGAGGGGCATATTGTAGTCTATGAGGTCGGCCGCCAGAGAGGTCGGTTGGTTGTTCTCTGAGAAAGCATGAGAGATTTACAACAGTGAGGCCATACATATTTATCGTGACAGGAAAAGTCAATAATTCTGTTGTTATACCTGAGAATCACATGGAGTGTGTTATTTCTCTAAGCTGTCACTAGAGGGCAGTATCTGCCCCAGTGTTTTCCGCAGGCACACTTCTGCCTCTGCCAGATTAACAATGCTAAACAAAGGCCTAATTATAAGAAATGCATATGCAAATTACATTAATATGCATCGAGGAAATGTATAGAAATTTAAACCCACTCTCCCACAACAGCTGTTTTTTCCCCCATCCAAAGCTACTGTGAGAAAAAAATCATTGTGAATGTTTGGAAAGATCATGATAATGCTTCTGACGGTGACGATAATGACAACTGATTTGTTTTTTTAATTCATCTGTGTGTGTGTGTGTGTGTGTGTGTGTGTGTGTGTGTGTGTGTGTGTGTGTGTGTGTGTTATTAAATGCACACATATACACTTAATTTTAAGTGCACTCACACAAAGAAGTGCACTTATGGTCTCCCTAAGGTTCTGAAGAAGGTCAAAAACACATTGCAAGGAATTCTCAACAATTTCTTTTAGATTTTGTAAATATGGAGGCTTTTTTTTAGTCATATAACATCCTTCTTATTATTGATTTTATCAGCTTTGAGTTAAAAGAGCCATGAAGCAACCCATTACCTGCTGATAATCTCACGCACACATACACACACAGGCTATCAGTAATGGATGAGCTGTTTGCTGTGTATTGATCAACCTCATTTTCTCATTTCATATGGATTTACCACAACAAACAACAACAAAAATTCCTGCAGGAACTAAATCATCACTAAAACCAACATAATAATGGTTAAAGACAAAAGTGATTTGCAGGCTTCTAGTTTTGTCAGGCTGCTAAAAAGTCTCCCTGATGAAGTAGTCCAATACATTTTTCACCTATAGGCTGGAACTGCAAAAACTTATGTTAAAAGCTATAATTGTTGTTTGGTCACTAATCTGTCACAAATGCAACAAAAAAGGAAATAATGAAGACAAACAAGCTAGCATAAAATTACTGAACTTTAAATTACATCCCTTGTGAAAAAGAAGTTCACTTAAAGCTACAATATGTACGATTTTTGTAATAAAATATCCAAAAATCACTTGAACAGTGTGATATATTTCCTGCAGTTGTGTACTTACAATATCCCACAAGTTCCCAAAGATTTTTAATTTCAGAGAAATTCCCATTTTAAATAATGGCTCGTCCCTGTCGCCCTGTCCCACTTGTCGCCTGTCAATGACATAATATCCACGTTAACCCTGGTTTCCGCTCATACTGCCATAGTAACCATGGCGACAGACGTGGACAACTGCGTTACGTCTAGCTTTACGCTCACGCTGTTGTTGTTTCGTTCAAACATTATGGACCATGGCAAGCAGACTAAAACTAAGCAGACTAGAACTAAAACGAGGATCAATATCAGCGTGGTGTTTTCGAGATGCCGAGAGGTCCACGTCTGTGACAAACTTCAACTTGACAGAGACGCGCAAATGTAGAGGTGAGCAAATGTACATAAAACTAATCAATGTTATATAGCTCAACATGATGAATTGTTAGAATATGATAGGTATGTTATTCTAATGTTGATCTAGCTTATACTGCTAGTTTCATACAGATAAGCTAACACATAGAATAATATTATAACTTTCAACACACTCAAATGCAGTTTAGTGTGATAGTGTAGACCAATTGAAACAGCGCTGCGTTACCTCACAAGTTTCATTAGTCTAATAGACTGATCTGTGTGAGTATTATTCAGTACTTGCAGGTAAGTTAGTTCTGTAGAATGAAATGTCCTTATTCCTTTATATCCGTGGGACTCGCATGTGGCGCAGATATGTCTCTCATTACCAATCGCGACCTGCTTCATACCAGTCATGTTAAAAACATCAATGTATTCACTTATCCATAAACATTATTAGATCCTTCAGCATGACGACAAGTTCCATAATTCCGCTTATGCGTCATCAACACACGCCTTTGTTATTGAAAGAGGTTAGCATATTGTATATTTTGCATATAGCAATACACATTGTAGCTTTAAGCATACTTTTAAAAAGAGTACTTACTATGGAAATAATATACTTTAAAAGAATATACTTGAGTGCAAACAGACACTTATTACCATGTTATATTTATATTAAATGCAATTAGCTGAACTTAAGGGTCAAAAACACACTTAAGTACATCTTTACATGTAATTTATAGTGCTGTCAAATCGATGAATCACGATTAATCGCTTCTAAAATAAAAGTTGTTTATATATATATATATATATATATATATATATATATATATATATATATATATATATACACACACACACACATAATATATATAACTGTAATCATAAAATATACACACACATATATATTATGTAAACAAAAACTTATGTTAGATGCGATTAATCACGATTAATTGATTTGACAGCACTATTCAGTTATCTCTGAAATATGGTTAAAGACTGCTGTTTGTACTGACAAGCATTTATGGTAAATTTTAGAATGATGAAGTTGCTATGTTCTATATTCATTTTACATGTAATATCAAATTACACAACAGTTAAAATTATAATCAAATACTTTACATGTATATTAGTCAACATATCAAAGTGTACTACTTTAAAGCATAATAAATCACACTATTTTCAATGCAAAGCTCTATGAATTGCTATAGACACAAAATAAAAGCAGGGGAAATTAAAACAGTAATAAAAGGAATTAAAAGAGATAAATGATACAGTTATTAAATTAATTAGAGTAAAATGAATTAAAATAGTAAAAAGATGATACATAGAATTAACTTCTCATGTGGCAAAACACCGGTGTATCTTATTTTGACTCTGAGATTTCCCCATGATGGTCAGTATTGTATGTACTACTACTATCACTTCTTCAGTATCTATACATAAATAGCACATTAAGCTGTACGACAGAAATAGATATGTGGATAAAAGAGCCGATATCAACCACAGCCTGAGTGTCAATTAAAGACAGAGCGAGTTTACAGTAATTAATTACTTTGAATAATTCAGCACTGAACTTTCGTACGGCCGGCTGGAGCGAGGGAGGGGGAGGTCTGTGCACCCCCATGGGCAAGAAGCCAATTAGCAGCTCTCTTTATGAGCAACACCCAACCTAAGCCCGCACCGTTGACACAACACTGACAGGTCAGGCCTGGGAGGTGTTTCCTCTCTGTTTATCTCAGCGAGCGGGACATTTGAGGGCAGTTCTTCTGATTGGCAACCCGCACTGCTGGGTTCGGCCTAACTGGGGTTGCAGCTTCGCCAAAATGGCAAAATAACTGAGTTTTATTCATTCAATTCTCCATTCCAATGAAAATCTCCCAATCAAATCCCTCCCCCATTGGATTCCACCCACAATCCCTCTCACTCTCTGTAGAAATAATCTGGTTTCAGAGGCATTTTCTTTGTTAAAAGGCCCGTAATTGGGCTAATTGCCATGTGTAGGGAGGCTAGCAGGACACTCCAGTGACTGCAGTCTAATCAGAGGGTGTTGGGATGAGTGTGTGCGAGGGGGAGGAGGTGTGGCCAGAGGGGGTTTCATTAGCTTCAGGCTGGCACGACGGGGGGAGCTCGTTACAGGGTGGGCAGGGGACAAAAGGGAAGAGAGGGGGTTTCTTAACAAAGACAATGAGCTGTCCAATGAAGCATTATAGATATGAATATGATTTAAATATATGGGAATGAACGGATTCTAGCTTTTCAGCTCTCTTTGGAGTCAAGATGATGTACGCAAACCACCCTTGATAGAGTTAATACCTAAAGGTGTAAACCTATAGTAAATCTAAAGAAATCTAGATTGGTCTGTGTGTGTGTGTGTGTGTGTGTGTGTGTGTGTGTGTGTGTGTGTGGTGTGATACCTTTGAACTCTGCTCCGCTGGGGCTGATGTGCATCCTCTTCTGACATTCTCCACAGCTCATCAGGAAACGGGTCACCGCCTCTCTGGGCAGAAACGCATACGTCTCCGCTATCTGACACACAAACACACCATTTTAAACTTCACATCAGGATCTTTTAGACTCACTGATCCTACAAACTCAAACTCGAGTAGTGCCAAAGCTTAATGTATGGTAAAATGTTCTCAGATAAGACAGCAACAATTTATAAGAAAGATGGAACAGGGATGATTATGAAAATAAATGCAGTTTACAGTTACCAAAACAAGAAAAGAAATGAAACCCATAAATCAGTGGGACTATTTTGGAGATTTAATTTGAGGTTTACAAGAGATATGCACAAGCAATCATCTGCTGTATAGCTGCTATTACTTGAAATGTTAAAATATAGATTTTTTTCTTTTTATGTATTTATTTATTTTCATTTCTGGAGATTTTTTTTTATAATGGATGTGCACAAGTAATAACAGGTGCCATTATTTAGATGTAAAATGTTTGATTTCTTTTATTTATACAGTCTTTATTTGATTTTTTTCCAAAAGACACTGATTGTAAAGTTTAGCTAATTTGTGAAACCATTAATGGTAATGTTATGTTGTTGAATTGAACTAACCATAAACATGTACGTGTCATACTCGTTATTTTACCATACATTTTAATTGGTTACTTGTTTACGTATACAGTACTTATCAACATTATGCATTTTTGAGACACCTAATATCTAAGAGAGGTGCAGAGAAAAAATGATTTATTCCCATTTTCTCTTAGCAAAGAGCTGTAGAGAGGCAGTGACAGGAAACACAAGAGATGACTAGTCTGCAGACAGGGTGTGAATGCTTAGAGATTTTCTTAGGATACTGTCAGACTATACAGACATTTTTACATTTACAAACACTCACAACACCTCTCCCTCACGCTTCCATGTCTATATGAAGGGTGACATCATTTACTTTAGTGAGAATGCTCATAATTGTCCTAGTCAAAACATTTCTCTGTCACACATATATGTACAGAGAGATCCAAAAAGTCTGAGACATTGAAAATCTGTGAAACATTTAAAATATAAATTGAAAAAAAAAGTAAGGTTTTTGAAAAAACTTAAAACGTTTATATAAAATGTTAGAAGTTTGCAATTCATGGAGGTCACTAAACAATTAAATAAATTAGTGACATTGATCATGTGGCTCCGTGACCGTCAGTGGTTCTTTTATTAAGCTCAAGATACTTTTTTGGATTATGTGAAATCATGCTGGAGAACATGATCATCAGCTTGTACGCATGCGTATAGAGGTCATGCATCTTGTTCAATACTAAGACATTCTGACATTCATGTTATTTGCTAAAGTTTTTATTAATTGTTTTGCTGATACAAAAAAAAGAAAAACAAGCATTTTCACTAGTGGTCTCAGACATTTGGACCTCACTGTATTTGCACACATTGAACGATTATCTGTTTTATATTCTTTTACATATACACTCTCACAGCCAAACATTGTCATTTAATGTAAAACAATGCATCATTTGAAAGTTACACACCATTATCAACACAACAAATAAAAAAACTGTATATGTATCTTTCTTTTATATTTTCCCTCTTCTTTTTCATGTCTGTTTAGTTTCTCCCTCCTCCACCTTTCTGCCATTAAACTGGACAAAGAAAAAGAGAAAGTACACCCCCACATTGAAGGTCCCTCGTGTCTCTCTAATCTCCTGTGAGGCTCTAACAAACCAGCATGGGTGGCCATGAAACCACAGCTGGAGGGTATAACATGTATGTGTGTGCATTACGAAGACAGAAGCTGAGCTAAACACACAAGCACTGATACAAGAGCCAAAAAAAAAAAACTGAGCTTTCTCCTTTCTAGTACCCTGATTCCTCCAGGAGATCCTAAGAAGAGCAGGAACAGAAATCCTGATGCGCAGGGAAAAGCTCTGCTCGTGGCCCTGCCCTGCCCTCACAGACCAACAGCTGTCAGACGCGAGAGGAACAAGGGACAGTGTGGAGGACACAATATATGTGTCTGTTAGTCAAAGACTAAAACATACATCACAGAAATTATTAATGCTACACAACCAAAAACAAACTTATTTATGCATTTATTGGAATAACGTGTGTAAATGATAGCTAAATGCACATGGAGTGTAAAAATGCACTTTTGTAGCTGTCCAAAAGAGGGCAGTAGCAGCACTGGACCTCTGCATAACCCCCACACCAGGTGAGAGCAGCCCATGTCACTCTCACTTCCCATGTTTCCATGACAGCACGTGTGATACAGAGTTCTAAAGATGTTCACCGCAGACCTAAATAAATCGAACCTATCTCTGCTTACAAAAATGCAGAAAAATAAATAAATAAACAAATAAATAAATAAAAAGAAAGAAAGAAAGAAAGAAAGAAAGAAAGAAAGAAAGAAAGAAAGAAAGAAAGAAAGAAAGAAAATAATTAAAAAAATTAAAACGGAATGCAAAAACATGAAAAATGAGACAAAAATATAAAATTTGTAGAAATATTGTGAAAATGCAGGAAAAAAATTAATTGCAAAAGGAAATGCAAAAAAAAGAGAGAAATGCAGAAATAAATCAAAAGAAATTCAGAAATACAGAAAGAAATAAAGGAAATGCAGAAATAAATGCAGAAATAAAGAAATAAATGCAGAAAGAAATACAGAAAGAAAGAGAAAATAGAAAAGAAAATGCAGAAATTATGAATAAAAGGCCAGAAAGAAACGAAAGATGGAAATGCATGAAGAATCAAAAAAGAAATATAGAAAGAAAAAGGAAATACAATAATGAAAAAATGCAGAATGAGAATACAAGACAAAAAAAGGAAATGTGTAGAAATACAGTAAACACAGAAATGCAGGAAAAAAAATGCAAAAGGAAATGCAAAAAAGTTAGAAATGCAGAAATAAAAAAGAAATGCAAAAAAAATGCAGAAAGAAAGAAAATAGAAAAGTAAATGTAGAAATTATCAATAAAAAGAAAGAGGTAGAAATGCATAAATGAATAAAGAATTTAAAAAGAAATACTAAAACATGCAGAATGAGAATGCTAAATAAAAAAAAGGAAATGCAAAAAATAAATAATGAAGAAATGCAATAAGAAAGAATCGCCGAAATGCTAAAAGAAACACAGAAAGAAATGCAAAAATGCAGAAAGAAAAAAAGAAAGAAAAAAAGAAAGACAGAAAGACAGAAAGAAAGAAAGAAAGAAAGAAAGAAAGAAAGAAAGAAAGAAAGAAAGAAAGAAAGAAAGAAAGAAAGAAAGAAAGAAAGAAAGAAAGAAAGAAATGCAAAAAGAAGAAACAGAAAAAAATTCATTGATTCATTTCAGTCCCTCCAGCTTTCATTTATCAGGTAATGTGTATTCTGACTGATTCACCCAAAACTCACAGAGGCCAGTGATTCTCTACGAATCACACCAGGAACACACACAGCACGAGTGCAGCACACACCACGAGCCACTCGCTTCTGCTCATAAGAATCACAGAGGAAATAAATCAAGGGGACAAATCAACTGGACACTCTAAGTGACCGACAGATACAGGCGGTCAAAAAGGGTCACACGGGGTATTAAATCTAACCTGCACGAGGCCATAAACATACTTCCATGACTGATCAGAGACGATGACAGAGAAGTTCCTCGCTTTACTCACCGCTTTATACGTTTTCTTCTGCCCGGCGTGTTTGGGTGCTTTGGCTGGGTCGGAGCTGATCTCCACGTGCATGGCATAGATGATGTCGTAGAAGTCCTCCACCACAGCCACCCTCTTCAGAGAGGAGCTCTCTGACCCCGAGCCCCCGTCCACACACTGAAATCAGACAGAGAAGTGGACATTTCCTTAACATGTTATACTTATACTCTCACTTCTAAACTGCCCATTTAAAGTCAAATAACAATGATCACTGCACATAATTCTGTTATGTAAAACAGCAGTGCTTTGTTAATATATAATTAGGGCTGCCTTTGTCATCTTTTGATATTAAACTGGATGAACACAGTTAAAATCGTTTAACAAAGTTAATACCTATTTTGACATTAAAATACCGCCATTCTTTTTACTGTGACTGGTTGAACTAAGAGTGCCAGCACAGAAGTCTGTGTTCAAATACCAGATTATTGTTTAGCGGTAAATGATGGGAAAAGACCTTAATGGCTAATTTATGTATGAATACAATTTGGAGGGGACAACTGCAAAGTGGAATTTAATAATCATCAAAGCACAACATGTCCAAAAGATCACCTATGAGCAAACTGCACTGTTAATAAGAGGACCAGAGCTACTGCCAACTGCTATGGGCAAGAGACAAAAATAACATTGCTTTCTTTTTTAACCAAACAGTAGGTGGGCCCCACTGACTTCCATAATGAGGCCCACCAACTGTCTGGTAACCGACATCCTTCAAAATATCTCCTTTTGTGTTCAGCAATTAATTAATAAGTAATTCATACAGGTTTGGAACAACTTGAGATGATGATGACAGAATTTTTTATTTTTGGGTGAACTATCCCTTTAATTAATCCATGTACACATTTCATTTTTACAAAAAATGTTTGACCTTATAATGTTCTTCCAGTGAAGCAACAGACTACTCTCTACTGTTTCAATCATTGATACAGTACAAAGATATTTTCCAGTCATTAAGTCTGCATAAACCTACCCCTTTTTTACAATCGACTACAAGCTCCTCCATCCAATCAATAACCGTCCCGGTCCAAATCAACATCTGCATCTTCCTTTCCTTTCAGCACCAGTATTACATGCAGGGATGCTCTTCTCCATCCTCAGTTCTTCACCTTCATCATATCCCCCACTCAGACCCCTCCACCCCCCAGTACAGGGCCACGGGGTTACCAAGGGAGTATCAGCAATGCAGCTCCTCACCATTCATTTTAGCGTTAATTATAACTTAAAAGGTAGGGTAGGCAATTATCGGACCAGCTAGCAATAGCAAGTTAGCTGTGAAAGCATGAGATCCTTTCCTTCAGTGTGTCTCCAAAGCCAAGCCCTCTTGAACACATGAACACGTATAGCAGAGTTTACAAAGCGTCATGAGACGAGACGGCGTTAAAATCGGGCCGAATGCAATGATTGGATGATCATTTTATGGTCCTATGCCTTCCACTGATGATATATATATACATATAAATACACTGGGGTCAGCCCTATGTTCCCACATTTCTAAGTTACGGGTAGGTTTAGGGGTGGGGTCAGGGGTAGGCCATTTGTGGGAACATAGGGCTGTGGGAACATAGGCATGCTCCCAATACATTTACACCACTTAACTTAGTGATTGCAATTAAGAGACTTTCAACCAGCATAACAAAAAAACATTCCTAGAACAAATCGCCTACCCTGCCTTTAAGTAATGTCTACATGAATCTGGACACATTTGAAAATACATGTTTTTCTCTACATTTTGGCCCACACTCAGACGGTGTTTTTGTCCAGTGAAAATGTAGCTTTTTGAAGATGCTCTCCAAAATGGATAGATTTGAAGCCCTCTTTCACATTGTATATGGACTGTGAAAATGGAAGCATTTGAAAAAGATGTTGTACCTATTTGTCTGTTATATACCGTTATGTGCTATTCACTTTCAGTGTCGCTAAATGTTACTTTATACAATCTCAATATTGCATTCCTGCAGAGATGACAGAAAATGTACTTGCAATTGCTGTCCTGCTTCAAAACATGAAGGCAATTGCGTTTAGGCCACACATGGAACGCCGACTGAGTGCAACATGGACGCACCAGTAAGTAGTGGGATATTTTTCTAATAAAACGGCAGAGGAATAGAATAAGAGCTTTATTCTGTCTGGTCTCTCTGCATCATCTCAGTGAGTTTTTATTACGTCTTACGCATGTGCAGTAAGATGATTTAAGCTGGTTTCAGTGTGGACAAGAATCTTTTGGAAAACAATTTAAAACACTAGTGTGGATGGAGAATGTTTTGAAACGAAAACGCTGTTTTAAAATGTATCTGTATTCAAATAAAAATAGCCTTATATTCTACCTGCAAATCATCATGTTACAGTATAAGAATAGTTGTGCACTAAACATGAATACCGGCGTGGGCGCGGAGTGCGTTCTGATACGAGATGAGTCGCTGCAGTAATGTGACATGCACTCACACATGTTTACTGCTGGATTCCACTCCACTACATTAACTTCAGGAGATAGGACACGTGTGCCAGGCTCTGCCAGTGTGCGTGTGTGTGTGTGTTTGTTACAAATTCATGCTGCTGTAGCATGATGCCGCCCGGCCTTCAACCCCCCCCACCCCCCTTTTCCCAGCGTTGCGGGGCACATCAGCGGCCTGGGACGATAGTGTGTGTGACAGCAGCAGCCCAACCACACGCGCCAATGTGGGACACAGGAGGGAGGGGGTCAGCACAGTACCTTCAGGCACGGCAGACAGGACACTCGCGCATGCCTGTACACACACACAGGGTGCACCTCAAGGCAGAGAGGACAGGATAGAGAGAGATCCCCCTTCCCCCAACGCCTACACGGGGTCAAAGTCACCGAAACCCTGAGAGGGTAAATCCAGGCTGTCCTGCACACACACTCAGAGCCCGACATTAGCAATTTCTTTGTGCCACTGCAGCATGGCATCTTGTGCTCAAAATAAATTAGTGCAATCTTATTGTATCAAAAGTAAAGACATCACGGCTGCATCTGAAATGCATCATGGCACATCTGGATTTAGGTTTGCGTAACATCCTGTCCACTGAGTTGCCTTCATTCAGTGGATTTTTAAAGGCAGAAATGTATCCTTCACTGGCAGTAAAATCCCACAATCCTCTGCAGCGTTTGGTTGGGAGAACAAAAATGGTGTCTGATGTGCTTAAAATGGTGTCTGAAAGCAATAAATCAGTTTATAAATGTGCATTTTTTCATCCCGTCAACCAACACATAAACATTTATTTAAGATCTGCTTCTGATAGGGTCAAAAAAACAAGAAAGAAACAATGTTCATCAACTTTTAAAAAGGTAAAAATACTTTTTTGTTGTAAACAAAAAGCAGTGTGTACAATCAAACTCAGTATTTCAAACAGCATTTAGAGCAGGGGTGCACATAACTGGTGCGCTTGAGTGGTAAAAATAAACGATGCGCAGCAGAAAACGTGGAGGGAAGCGGCTCTGAGTACCAACATTTTTGGGGACAGGGACACATTTACTTACTGGAGTAGGATCTTTCTCCATCTCTGGTAAGATAGCAATCATGATGATAAGGGTGTTCATTCATTATTAGGGGTGCAACGGATCGCAGTTGATCCTTGATCCGTACGGATCAATTTCATCTGCCGCTTTTAGTATCTGCTTTCATGCTGAGCTTAATATAAATATACTAAAAGTTCCTTATTGTTGGGCAGTTTCCATTTTTTATGTTTTTTTTAGTAGTAATCATTTCCATGATTTTAATTGCTTTTTTTATTTGTTTGAAGCTGTATTAGGACACTGCTCAATTTCCACTGACTGACCGGGCAGGAAGGCACCATTTTGGACACAACTAAATGAACGAAATGAGCGAGGGGAATTATTCCTTCACTGCACTTCCACCTCTATATGCGGATGCTTGTGCTGTTTTTAAAGCCTCACACTTTTTCTTCCTCCAGCTATGCTGCCATTCCTCCCCCATTCCCTTGATTCCCCCCCCCTTCTACAAGCACTAGCCTCTAACCCAGAACATCACCGTCTTTCTCCCTCACTCCATCTCTCCCTCTGCTCTTCCAGGCCCTTGTTCCTTCCAGCAGCACCAGATAATTACAGCTTTCCCTTTTCCCTTTTAATCTCTCCCTCAACACTCTCTCCTTTCTGCTACTCTGTTTCTCTCTTGCTTCCACTCCCAGGTCCCGGACCAAACAGCCCTGTTGCTAGGAGACAAGCTGGGTCGGAGCAGGAGAGGCAACGGCAGCTCCCCCACGTCTCCGCCTCTCTGGAAACAAGGGATGGAGGGATGGTGGAAGAGTTCAGTGGAGGGGAGAAGCCCTTCAGACATGTGTGCTCAGCCAAAAGGAAGAGACAGACACCGACCCCCCACTGATATACAGACGTCCAAACAAACAATAACGACAAAGTTCTTTCTAACACACACCTGCACCACATGCCGAGCTCAGCATGGCAAATCCAGGGTGGAAAACCTGCTGATGGCGACACAAGCATTTATGGTACTGAAATACGACAGATTGTCTTTCTGTCCTAATCTTCAACAACGGGTACGTGCAGGACGAGTGCTCTATGTTTTGGCACACATCAAGAGGACAAATTTGCTTCTCAAGTAAATCTATAGGTTTGAGGAGGTTTCAATATTTTAGAAAACAGGACAAAAAAAATAATTACGAAAACGAGAGGGAATGTGGGGTGTGAAGAGGGTTTTATCTGTAGGGGAGAGATGGACAGGATCGAGTGGGAGTGGAATGAGTTTGACTGGGTTAGTGCTAATTGTGACAGGCGGTCACAGTTTATGGGCTAATCTTGGCAAATGGCTGAGTAGATACACAAACTGATGGCTAAATGATGGAGTCTGTGTGTGTCCATAAGACTAACAAGAGAGCAAGAGGGAAGGAACGCACTCACATCTGCTTGGTTCCAAAACCTAGTGAATGTCCTATCCGAGGCAGCATTTTTAGGGCATCGTTGGCAAGCTCCCGACATGAAGACCATTCCAGAAAGTAGTAAACTTAATTATGTGGCCTCCTAAGATACTTTCTTTGGCCAATTTCTAAGGCAGCATGTATCCTTTACAGTGAAAGCAATCCCAGAATGCATTACAGCAAACTCCAAAGATTACGGATTAAGTTGAAAAAAATGCTGATTCAGTAATATATTGTATATTTATAAAAGTACCAATAATTTTTTTTTATTTTACCCAACATCTGTGTTCTGCATAGTTACCCTAGTAAAAAAAAGAAAAAAATATATACCAAAATCTATTTAAAATACATTTATTTCATACTGAGTATACTTCAAAGTCATTAACATATTCATTGACACATCACTAAAGACTTACTGATATAAAATTATAATTAAACATTATTTGGAGTATTTCTTTATTGCACAATGCACATTTGTTAATATTAAGCCAAAAAGTATCTTCACTATTAGTATGAATATGATCACTGCATAATATCAGTCTTTTAATGAAAGATATTTAAAGTGTACCTAAAGTATACTTGCAATAGTTCCACTTCAGCACAATCAAATATACTTAAGTACATCTTTAGATGAACCTCAGCACTATTTCCGCACAATTAAAGTGCATCAAGTACAAAATGAGTTGTTCCAATTTAGTATACCAAAAGTACGATTGCAGGGTATTTTTATTCAGCACATAAATATGTAAACGTATTTGTAGTATAC
This sequence comes from Rutilus rutilus, assembly GCF_951802725.1. NCBI lineage: Eukaryota > Metazoa > Chordata > Actinopteri > Cypriniformes > Leuciscidae > Rutilus > Rutilus rutilus. Next base: position 24,467,921 of record NC_140218.1, read on the forward strand.
TTAGCACAAAATAAAATATTTAGTATATAATGCTATTTTAGTAGATATATTTTTCACTAGGGTAGTTATGCTTATTAAAGTACCACGCCATTAGCTTAGCAACATGCTAACGCCAAACTCTAATGGATATACACTACCATTCAAAGGTCTGAGGTCATTAAGATTTAAATTAATCAAAATGTGATCTAGTTATGACATTTATAATGTTACAAAATATTTAAGCAGCTTGAATCCGATGCAAAATCCATCCAGGGAAATGTTTCACCTCACACGTTCCTACAAAATTTCATATTGAATGAATTCCTGCAGAATTTCACCATACAAAGGTAAATTTTACCACATGTTTTACCACATTTCTGAAGGATCATGTGACACTGAAGACTGGACTAATGCTGCTGAGAATTCAGCTTTGATCACAGGAATAAATTATGATTTTTTATTTGTAATAATATTTCACAATATTACCATTTTAATTGTATTTTTTTTATCAAATAAAGGCAGCCTTAGTGAGAGCACTGTATACTTCTTTTACGGACCCCAAACATTTGAATGGTAGTGCACATTATGATTTTTGTTATTACAGCTTTTTGTTCTTACAGCTTTCTGTTGGTCTGCGTGGGGAACTTTTTCGAATTGGAATGTCTGGATTTTGCCAGCAAGATTTCCCAGAGCAACAGTAAATGTGACCGGACCTTTAGAAGACAGCCTATGTGAGGCATCTCTCTAGCTTTCAGAACAGGGCATATCTCTCTTGATCTGCCCTCTCTCAGTCCCATATGACTTTTCACATATGTACCCTCAACTTTCTTTCTTTCTTTTTTTCCCTTTTCTTCTCTCCTTGAGCCTCTGTCGTCTTTTTTCCAGGTAAAGATTAGTTTGCTCAATGGACGGAGTGCTGTGTATTCTGTTGGTGAAGTGCATGGTATGTTTTGGCCATATTAGCTCTCAGGGCGTAAGCTGTGTCTGAGTTGGAAATGAGATTGGACACACACTTGGGGTTACACTGCTCCATTGGGATTTATAAGGTCCTCAAACATGCACACCTGAGTGAATGCATATGCAGAGTGCATGATAATGCACCGCAAATGACAGTGTAGCGATAAGGCACACTGTAACTCAGAGTCCTGAGCCAATTAAAACATTGTTAATTTATCCTGCTCTAGAGCACCGAGATTCTTCACCATGGCAACCGCAGGAATGCAGGGAGACCAGAATACGCAGCCACTCACCTCACAGGCTGTCCTGCAGTTACTATAGTGTGTGTGCAGACGCAGTGAAAAGCTGACAGTGGAAATGAAGATGAGTGACTGCTGGTATACTGTTAGCTCTTGTATTCTCACCAGTGATGCAGCCGTGAATAAGAAACCAGGCCAGGAAACCGATCGATATTTGAGCTGGTTATATTATCAGCACTGGCCAATGACTAACAGAAATGTTTGCTCTTTGTGTCATTTCCAAAATCTACAACAGCCATGTCAAATGACGAGGTGCATCCCAATTCACATACTTGTGCACTATTCTTTGCCATTTTTTACTATAAATAGGGTGACTTACAATAAAAAAGTGCACTTCAAATACCCAGATGAAGCCATTCATTAACAGAGAAAACTGTAGTGGCTTTCCTTACATAGCGGATATTATCAGATTCCAATACTGGATGAAAAAATATCTTTATAACATTCATACACTACTAGACAGTAGTGGAGTACATCTTTGCACCACTAGTGGCACCAAAAAGAACTGCAGAAATAACTCTCCCTGTTTGTGGAAGTTCAGGGGCCTCATTTATAACCGTTGCGTACGCACAAAACAGGCCCTGAAAGAGGCGTACGCCACTTCCGACGCATAAGTTGTGATTTATAAAAACAAACTTGACGGGAAAATTTGCGCACCTGCACGCAAACTCTGACCCATGCGTACGAACGTTTTGGAGATGGAGCAGTTTGGCGACACCGATGGTGAGCTGGAGTTAAATGTCTTTTTGGTCACTTTTAGACAGAAAATCTAAAGAAAATTAAACATATACAGAAAGATAATACAAATATAATTTCACTCACCAAGCCTATCACTTGAAGCAAATATCCATCCCTTCTTAAATGTCCGCGCCAGCGAGCGCGTTGAGCCGTTTAGTGAAACTGACGCAAATAACAGTTTAAATAAATAAAATAATGATTTAAACTATGTTTTACTTCTGATATAAACATTTAGATTAAATATGCGTTAAACACGCAAACATGAAATTATTACTGAGAAGTTACAACATTCATCAATAGAAAGATTTGCGATGTTTTTGAACACTTTTCCTGTGGCGTGCTGTTTTAATGTTTTAACCACAGAGATGATTGCTTATCATGATAATACCAGATTGTCTGAGAAAATAGTTTCGTGCAAATAATGCCCAAGGCCTATCTGTTTCCATTAAAAATATAAATCAATTAAAAATACAATTGGAACAGTGGAAAAGATTGAGAAAAACTTTCTCTAAAATGTATTTTACACTATTTGATTTATGTATTCAAAAACAAGGCAAGGATAGGCAACTACATGATTTTTATTCATGTAATGTGTCTTGTAACGTTAAACGTTATCACGTGGATGAATAATCATATGCAAATGATATGCAGATGAGGATCTGCATAGTAAAACTAGGCGTTGTAAGCTCCATATATGGTTATTTCGGGGTGGAGACGCATGTGCGCACACTCTTCCGATGACTGGGATTTATAAAGTGAATTCTGCGCAGGTTCTGGCGTACGAACGGTTTTATAAGTCTGAATATTTTTTGGCGTACGCCATTTTTGGCTTTCGGGCGCACGTACACTTTTAGTAAGGATCCTACGCACAGTTTTATAAATAGGACCCCTGATCTTACAAATGTAACTTCATATCTTCATAGATAATAAATAAAGTCACTTTATGAGACAAAAAGTCACACTGTGAGACTTTTTGCAAATTGCTAAAATTGTAAAGTTACATCCTACATGACTTTATTTCTCACAATATGGCTTTTTTTTTTAAACTATCTCACACTTACCTTTTTTTTCCTGAGGCAGAAATCGGATATTATGTTTTTAAAAATGTACATACTTCAGCTTAATCAACAATTTTATTATTTTTATTAATATTTGCAACATCAGCACTGAAAAACCCATCAATCTTGGCCACTGAGGATCAGTCAGTGGGAGTGTACGAAAGTGCTCTACGCTAGTGTTTCCCAACCCTGTTCCTGGAGGCACACCAACAACACTACACATTTTCCAACTCTTCCTAATCAATCACACCTGAATTAACTCATAAGCTCATTAGTAGAGACTCCAAGACCAGAAATATATGGGTCAGATAATGCCTAATTCACACTACACAACTTTAAACGTCGGCAGATGCTGTGCTGTTTAGACTACATGACTTGCTCTGGAGTCTTGAAGTCGTTGTGGTGTTCACACTATGTGACATTGCGTAAATGATCTGCAACAGGGGGTTACACACTACACGAGCTGACAACAACTCTGTCACCCAACGACTCTATCCAGTCCCAAAACCATATTTTGTCACGAAAACATGCGCAAGAAATGGAATGGGAAATGACGCATTGTCTATTTGAAAATGGACGGCGGGACAAAATTGGCGAAAAAAAGGAAATTGGGTGAAAGGATGGATAAGCACACGCGGGCAGCAGCGATTGTCTGTCAGAGAGAGTTGGAGGTGAGTAAAACATTATAATGAAAAAGCAGCTGCCTGTTGTGGTTTGGCAACGATGGTTACAAATACAAAAAAGCTTTTGTAACGTCATAACAAGCTGATCATTGGCTGTTGCTCGTCGCGACACGTGACACCACAGGCTATCGAGTCGGCCGACAGCTCCAGATATTTGGCATGCTAGATATTTGTCTGGCGTCGGCGATGTGACAGCGAGCGTTTTTGATGCGTCGTTAAGTATTTCACACTTAAAGATTGGCAAGCGCGGATCACCCGCAGATTTGCACGCGATTACAGCCCGACCTGTCGGCGAGCTCGTTATATCGGGCTTAAATCGGGTTTAAAATCCTGTAGTGTGAACTAGCCATTAGGGAGACATCCAAAATGTGCACTGTTGGTGTGCCTCCAGGAGCAGGGTTGGGAAACACTGCTCTACGCTATCACTGCATCAGTTATTTTTGAACTCCAGTATGAGTTTACGTATTCTGTCGCATAATATTAATCTCCTTCTAGTTAACAAGAAAATTAGACTTATTTCATTTCTCTGTTCACGGGTGATAAATGAAACTAATCATTTTGGTCTGTCATTAGCTCCTTCCAGCTGTGTGTATGCGTTTCTGTTAGACTTCCAGGGTAGTGGAACGACACTTCCTCTTTTCTCTAATTCACAAATAATCACTCTTTCAGTCTCGTATCTGTCCTCGTGGCTGCACAGCTGAATCTATGGCCACAGATACGGCTGGCCTCATGGGGAGGCCAAATTATAGACCGCCCCCCGAATGAAAGGCTTGGTTTTATGTGAAGCGTGTAAATCTTGCGAATAGCCCATGAATATTCAGGACGAGTCACTCTATTTGCAGATATCAAAAGTAGCTTCACGCCAACTTTATTAAAATCAATTAGTTCCACTGTGATAGAGTATGACGCAGTGCTCCCTTCTAATCTCTCACTCCACACACAACCTCAGTGTCAATGTCATGAGATCAGTTTATTAGTGGTGAATGCTAAAGCTAACACAGTTACTTGAGGATAGAGACCTGAATAGTAATAAACTTGGGCAAGTAACGCATAACCATCCTTTTCTAACAATTAGACCAGGGTTTCTCAAACTCGGTCCTGAAGGGCCACTGTCCTGCACAGTTTAGCTCCAACCCTGATCAAACACACCTAGCTTTGAGTTTCTAGTGATCCTGAAGACATTGATTAGCTTGCTCAGGTGTGTTTGATCAGGGTTGGAGCTAAACTGTGCAGGACCGAGTTTGAGAAACCCTGAATTAGACACTCTGTATTGCAACTCCAGTCAGTGTTGTTTCAGAACACTACACCATATTTTGCTATTGACAATCAAATTCTGTTGTGAATGCAGTTACAGAGGAGGAATGGCCTTTTAAAGTCGGCATTAAACAATTTCTCTACTGTGAGACACCTGTAGGACCTCTTAATGAAGTCCCGAGGAGAAGACGACACTGTGTGTGTGTGTGTGTGTGTGTGTGTGTGTACACTAGAGAACACACACTGACCACTAGCTGCCCTGCAAACATCCGTATGGCCCCTTCTCCAGCAGAACAACACTCTGTACCAGTGAGTTCTTCTTTTTATCAGCTTCTGCCCTGTCCTCTCACCCCCCTCCTTCCCTCGCTCTTCCTCTGCTCTTGTTAGCCTGAGCACTCACTAGCACAATTACCGCTGGAGCTACATCTACAGCTGCTTAACTAGCAGAGGGAGGTCAGAGCCGCCGCGTGTGTGCGGCAGAGGTAATCTGAGTGAAAGAGGAGAGGAGATGTTTTCTCTGGTTCTCTCATTGTTGTGAAGCCGAATAAACCAAGAGTCCTCGATGAGCAGTCAGTGAATGTGAAAAACTCTTGCTCTTTACTGGCTCTGAATGATTAACCACTCAGATCATTGTCCTCATACAACATCTAAACCAACCGACACACACATGCAGACACTAATCTTACCAGCTGCTCCCCTACACCTGCTTTTTGTGTGTGTATGTGTAAGAGATATTTGAGCCCCGGGTAACAGCGACTGGGGGGGGGGTGGGGGTGTTGTGAGGTTACTCATCTTTAGTGTCCACATGAAAGAGAAAGAGGTGCATTGAGAAAGAAAGATGAAGTTTGCTTTCTTGTGGCAAAGAAACTTAATTTTGTCAAATTAGCAGATCAATTAAAGTTCTCTTTCTAAAATGACCTGGACGAAATTGTGTGAAAGTGTCCTGCAATTCTGGACCTAACTTTAACATGCAATTCTAATATTATTTCTCGCCATTGTGAGTTTATATCACGCAATTCTGAGAAAAAAGTCAGAACTGTGAGATAAAAAGTAGCAATTACCCTTTTTATTTTTTATTCTTGGTGGAAGCAAGCTTCCATAGATTACTGATAAATGGCAGCAAATAAAATTATAAACTATTTTGTCTAAATAAATTCGAAATAAATAAATAAAACACTAAACTAAAATCAATCATTTTAAATGCTACAGGTGAATTTAGGCATCACAAAAATATACAATTATAAAATTATATTATAATAATAGCCTAAATTAATATTCATTTTTAGATTTTCTAAGGAATACATATAAATTGTTGTTAACTTAACTAAAAATTGTTTTCGGTAATTGAAATAAAGCTGAAATAAAATAACATAAAATGTTAGATGAAAACCCTTAACTTAAAAGAAAATTATAAAATGTAAATAAATAAGTTGAAGTTGAAGTAGTACGATTTCTAAAACCGAAATAAATTAATTAAGGCTATTTAGAATAAAAAAAATAAAAAAAAATTAATAAATAGTGTAATACTATATGAATAATACTAAAATAACATTAATTCAATTATTAGTGTTTTTAAAGATTGATGTCAAATTAATGTTGATGTAAAAATAGAGGAAATCGGCATGTACAATTATATTGACTGATAAAAATTGGCTGGCCAATACGGTACCAGTATATTGTGTATTCCTGTTCATCAGATAGCAATTTACAAATTTTGAGAACTGCCATTAAAAACGCCTACAAATATTTCAAAGTCTGCAACTGAACAGAACAGAAAACAGGGTTCTTAAAACAATCATGGCACAAAATGGTGAATTTTTTTTGTTTTTACCAAAAATGCCCATCCCTATTGGAAATGGTGGTAAACACATCACAGCTCACTGACTGTTCAGACAAACACACCACCTCCCACTCCATCTGCAGGGGTACGGCCCATGATGATATCAATGATCACAAGCACATTCTCTCCTCATACACCTGCACATGGCCGACCACAAACACAAACAACCATCAAACATTCCCACCCAGTGTGTGCTGAGGGAGGGTCTTTCAGTAATACAGAATAATTTAGCTCAGCGTTTGGGGCTCCTTTAGGTCACAGAGATGAATGGACTGATAAAACAGGCCGTCCCAGTTGAGATGCTCCCTTAGGCGGAGCAGAGGCTAGACTACGCACACACATACAGCTGAGGACAGAGAGAGCCATATTTTACACATTTGAGTTAGGCAAAATGAGTTTGCAATGTGTATTGAAAAATCAAGAGCTTGTGAATGAGAATCAAATTGAACAGGGGAATCTGTATTAACACCCAGCTCAACTCAGAATTTGCCTCTACATTGTTTCAATATTTTCTTTTAAAACACAAAGACACGCAATCATTTAAGCGTGTAAGTGTCCAAATACTTTTTGCGGTCACTGTGTTTGACGTTTTTATGTTGTCAATGTCTTGAGATTCCCACTATCCTGTCCTACCCCACCCCACAAAATAAAAGAAGCTTTAGGACAAAATAAGCAGAAGAGAGAACAGCGTTCTTCTGCAACAGTTGCTCAGTGTGTTTGGAGAGAGAGAGAGAGAGAAAGGGAGGAAAGAGAGGAACGTTAGGGGCTATTAATAGTGTCCACAGACGCTGGTGTCAACTGCATGTGATGGCTGTGTGACTGTTTCCTCCAGCCACCTCTTTCTCCCTCTCTCAACATCATTTCTTCTTTCTCCCTCTCCTGAAATCCCCTCTGCTTTCTCCATTTCGTTAAACGGAAAAAGTCGACACTTGAGAAAATGTGTCGATAAACGGCATTTCCATCAGCTATATCGGTAACCGCTTTGAAGCGCTAAACCTTTTTTTTTTTTGCCAAAAATAAAATAAAATCCTTTGATGGAAACCATCCTTCCATCTTTCATTCTTCTCCTCTCACGCCTTCATCCCTATAAGCGATTTCATCTCGTCATTCTCACTTAACTCTCCAACTACAGGTCATTTAAGGTGAGTTATTGAAGACCCATTTTCATGTGTGGATGGTGTCTGCTGTATTCACACTATTTTAAGCTGACTGTTTTGATGAGTAATACTGTAAGTGACGCGTCTGAGAGAAAACAGTTTGTCAGACATAACAACAGACTGATCATTGTCTTCATACCGAGCTTCTGATCGGTCCACTCAAGCGTCAAACTACTACTACACACAAGCACACCAATGAGGTAAATAACAGAATGCAGTACTGTAATTAGTTTTCACTTAAAATCAGTGTAAAAGGACATTTTAGATATACAAATGATAAAGGAATGGTTCATACAAGATTTAAATTGTATCATTATTTACTCACCTTCATGTTGTTCCAAACCCTTTGCTGTTGCTTTTTTCCCTATGGACACAAAAGTAGAACTTTTGAACTTTTTTTGGAGCAGCTCTTCCAAAGCAGAACAGGTCATAGTCGCTAGGAGCCGTGGAGCTCCAAAAAAGGACAAAAAACACCATAAAAAATCATGTCAGTATCATTTTAGAATACAGTATCATTATGGTATTTTATATCAGTTTTCATGTTTAATTTTAGTGCAAGTTTTAGTCATTTTGTTATGTGCTTTTGACATTTTTATTCGTTTTTGGTAATATTGCTATATTTAGATTAAATTTATTTTTGTCAGGTTTAGTTTTGATCTTTTTAATACTACAGTTTATTTCAGATAGTTGCCAAGGCAAGGCAAAGATTTTTTGAGTTATGTTTTTCCTTTAATATTTATCATTTATTTTATTTCAGTTACTGAAAACTATTAACAGTTCAAAATAACAACACTGGTCCATGTTACTTAATCACTACTTAATCACTAAATTTCTAAAATAAAACTCACTGAAAAAAGTGACAGCATATGGTTTGGAACAACATGAAGGTGAGTAAATAATGATTTGGGGTTCAATTATTCCTTTAGAACTCAATCAAGAGAATCGGGTCACCAGGTGACCTTTGCCAAGTTCCATTTAATCGAAATTTGTATTACAGGTCTAAGATTCTCCATTTCTCACATCTGATATAAAACCTCAAGGCAATGGCCATGATATGAGCATGCTGATAGACAAGATCTCCTTCACACGGACGCTCTTGAGTGTGAGTCTGGCCTCACAGCTTTGTTTTTAAGCTGAGCTAACCAACAGGTCAGAGTGTCTGGATCTGCGATCAGGATCTTGTGTTACCAGTGCATATTAGTACGCAGTCTCTGCACTGCTTATCGAATGGTGAGGGAATCACTTTCTCTCAGTTCACGTCAATTAGCCCCCCCTGAGTGAACTGAAAGGGAGGAATGTCTCATAAAGAAAGCAGAACACACACATACCCAAAGCAAAGAGAGTGAGCGAAAATAGTATTTGAATAGGACAAATCTGGGGCAGCCGCTTCATTATGAGGGTACACAGAGAGCATCCATCTTAACTTTTCCATCATACCACTTTCCTTTCCTTTATCAGAGAAATGTTCAATAAAATGAATCTTCATCTGGGCTCCTGATTATTCCATTTGTTCTGTTGAGAGCTGACCTGCTCACCTCGTCTCTGCCTCTCTATCTCTCCCTATTGCTCTCGTACAAACACACACTTCCAACTAGCCTTTTCACCAATAATACCACACACTGATATTGTCTCACAGGTGAACTAAATCGGCAGGTGTGTTTAGGTTTAGTCAATTATTATTAAAAAAAAAAGTCAACGGCTTGGAAACCTGAACTCTTCAGCTCAGAAAGACAACATTATTAAAAACACACATTTTTTCACCCCTCTAAAACAGGTCTCAATACATAAATGCTGTGAGTCATTTTGTGTGACTAAATGCTTTTCCTAATGATAAAATGCAAAAAAGAATAAATGCACGAATGCACAAATTTGGGCTTTCAAAAAGATGCTGTTTCTAAACTGATCCATACATTATCATGAGAAAACGTATACCACTTTTATGAGTTGGAAATTCCATATGAGTTCAGCTGTTTTGATTGTATGAAAACAAATGCTTAAAAAAAAAAAAAAAGGCTAAGCATGAAGGTCCACCATTAAACCTGTCATTGCAGCATAAGCGGGTGAGATTGTACGGATTAATACAAATGCCCACCAACTCTCCAAAATGTAAAATAGTTATGAATTATCATGAGAGTGCTAATTAACCCCAAACAGACACATGTGGGTCAATGATAATGGTGATGGAAAAGGGAAAAACTGATTTCTATACCAATTGTTTGATCTACTCGTTTAAAAAATGTCAAGTACTGTAACCATCAAGTGAAAAACTTTCCATGCACTTTGAATACACTTGAGTTTACTCAATGAATACACTACTCAAAAGATCATGGTAACAAAAATGTCAAGTACTGCATAATCAAGTAAAAAATATAAGAGGTTTTCTCAGGACTACTTGAACTGAACAATATGTGCCTTCACATAAAAAGCTAAAATATGTTCGATTTTGTTAAAGCTTTTTTAACACTCATGAAGATCAAAAGTTTTCCTCTCTCTGTTGTCTGGTTTCCTTGTCACATGACAACAAAATGTATTCCATGCTGGTTACACTATAAAAATATTTGACTTTTCAAAATATTTTTACTACGAATAATAATACTAATAATAATAAAGTTGATTCAACATAATAAACAATATGCCAAAGCATTTATGCCAGCATAAAAAAAATTAAAAAAAATAAAATTGAAAAACATTCAGAAACCGAAAACAACACCACAAAGAGGTGCTCAGGTTATGGCCTGTATAAATACTGATTATATATATATATATATATATATATATATATATATATATATATATATATATATAGGCCTATATATATATATATATATATTTTTTTTTTTAGCAGACCATCTTAAAAGCACATTTCACAACAAATGTTAATCATCTGTAAATTTCATTAATATTCTGAAGGGTAAATTGGTGTCGATTGTTTGTTAGTGACTGATAGTGATAACAGCTTCCGGACAATCGGGTGGCGGAGCTGCCACCGTTCCCGTGGATACCGGGCGGAGTGACACAAGAACAAGTGGTTACCGGAGACCCGAGAGTGAAATGAACTCCACTACAGATACAACCGTGAACAAGATTCACCGGTAAACATGTGCGCCATTGTGCGTCTGGCGCAGGATTTGCATAGGCAAATGTCGCGCACGATTACGCGTTTGATAAGCAGACGGGGAAAATAGCACCCATACTAACCGTTGCCTTGATGGGGACGTACAGGACCGGTCTGTCCGCTGCCCCGTTCTCGCTCTCGCTCGGCTCGCTGTCAGTGTTGCCCACCTGGAAACCCTTGGATTTCACCCAGAACTTAAATTTGGCGTTGATGTGGTTGCTCTCGATATAGACGCCCTCCGAGTCGTCGCTCTGTAAGAGGGTCTGCAGAATTTTGTTGTATTTTCGCCGGGTGACGGTCTTTGTTTTGCCGGAGTCTCCGTAAGTGCGAAGGCACCACTCCTGAAAATCACCAAACATCTCCGCCTCGGACACCGCGGGGCTTCGGCTCCTTCTCGTTAAATCCATCCGTTTTTTGGTTGACATGGCTTTGTCGGTCCTCCTCCGGAACGAAAGAGGCTTCGTAAATTTTTTTAGATATGTAGGATAGATATAGCTCCTATTATACCGCGAAAACAAATGAAAATATTCTTCAAATTGCAGTATGTTTGTCTAGCCTCGCACCTGTTAACGGAGCCGTTTCTTCTGTCCCACAGGGTGGCAAACAAATGACAGTCCCGCGTCTCCTGTTGAGGAACTGAAAGAGGGGCCGTCCTACAAACGGCTTTCGCCCACCTGTAAGCTGAGGCTAATTAAAACAAACAGTATTTTGCCTAAATACTCTAAATACGACGATTAGGCTGTGTTAATAAACGCAGAAGTCCAGGGATTGCTATAATGAGGAGCAAGTGGTCCTCTCAGCGTTCGTTGAAGCTCGGCTCAGTGAATGAACTGCTGCTCCACCTGAAATCGCTCTCACCACCTGTTAGAATGAGCTCGAGTCTCGACGCTCCTCGCGCCTCTTCACGCGGAGGACGGGATTACAGGTGCGTGTAATGTGAGGTATATGAGGAATAGCCTACTATCTGACACACGAGGCGGTGGGATGGATGGCTTTGAGCGGCGTCCCATGCGCTGTGGGACAGTCCAGATCCAGGAAGTGCAGGCGTCCAGATAGCCCAATGCAAGCAACACAAAGCAGACGAGTGTACCGAAAAAAAAAAAAAAAAATCGAGGAAGTTATTGCATTTAAATGTTATTGGTTTATAATATATTTTTCTTTTTTTTGTCATTTATAAAGTAGGCCTACTGTATCCAAGCAAACCGAATTTAAGCAGCATTTACAATGAAATTACATTTGCTGAAATTTTTAGATTTTTTTTATAGGCTATATGTATATGTATGTGTATATATATATATATATATGTGTGTGTGTGTGTATAAATACAGCATATCTCAAACTCCATAATCACACCACTGCAGTAAATCACTTGCATCCAGTCATTAATGCAGTTAATACATAGATGGATGAAAATTAAAGGCTTAGTTCACCCCCCCCCAAAAAAAGATAAATTACTCACCCTCATGTGTGTGTGTGAATATAGAACCATGCAATGTTAAAAAAAAAAATAAGATAAAAATGTAACTATATATATATATATATGTACATTGTATGTAACCGAGCTGCAGATAAACCACACTCCCCTGATCTCAAGAGGTGCTCTAGCGACTGATAATAGAGATAGCTGTCTTTAGCCTCCTTATTATAGTGCCCGCCTCCCACCCTGGAGACTCGGGTTCGAGGCCCGCACAGAGCGGGTCGAACAGGACCTGGGGGGTTACATTGCTGCTGTGACCCGGATGGGAGTGAGTGTAATGGAGGCCAGCTGTGCATGTAAACCTCACTCCCCTGATCTAAAGAGGTGCTCTAACGACTGACGCTAGCAACTACAGTCTTTAGCCTCCTTGTTAGAGCGCCTTAGACCCGGGTTAGAGGCCCGCACAGAAAACTGAAATGTATAGCAACTATGAGACCTTCAATAGTGTGAACAGGGCTTTACACAGAATACGCTTCATTATTTTAAAAACCGAAGAGTTCCACTGAAGGTTGACTAAAGGAGATTTCAGTAAGAGATCGGTATTGTAGTGTTGTCCTTTATGTATTTAAAACTCATTCATTTATATTTTCACTAAATTAGCTTTCCCAGCTCAGTAGCGCATGGTGCTACCAATAATAAGGTCATGGGTTCGGTTCTCAGTGAATGCATGTGCTGATAATATGTAGGTTATACCTTGAATTGAAAAAAAGATTAAAAAAAAAAAAGTGTTAATCATTATTATTTAAAAAAAAATCTGGGTACAGTGTCTTGATGACCTGATGTTGTTAACTTTCATTTAGATAGATGTGTCCTGAGGAAAAATTTATTTTCACTGATCATGAGAGTTTGCTTTTTCTTATCTTAGGAGACTTAATTGAGTTCTTTAAGTATCAACATTGTCTCAGATGTCTGTCTTAAAATGCCTACGAGAAATAAAAATAGAAACAGCTGAGACAATTGTAGACATACTGGGCTTACTATGGATACCAGCTTAGATAGTAGAATGTGATGATAAATGTTCATTTTAAAATCTGAACTTTTCATCGCAGACCCTGAACAACCCTTTCCCAAAAGAAAAATCGTAGAAACTCGAGACTAAAAAGTCTGCAGAGATATATAAAAAAAGGCTCCATTTGCACTCTGATCTACTGAAAGATTTGCTTTATGATTTTTCATGGGTACACACACACACACACACACACACAAAAGTCAACTAAAACATTTTAAGTTGTGATTTGGGTTAAATTCATTAATGACTCGGACAAAGTATTCCAACATAAAGATATGTAAAATATAAGAATAATTCAAATGAATTAATATTAATCTTTAATATAGCCTCATGGGCAGCGCATGTTGAGCCATTGTGCTTCAGGCAACCCCAGTTCGAGTCCTGGCTCACAAACCTTTCTCGATCCCGTCCCCCTCTCTCTCCCACTTCACTTGCTGTCTACTCTACCCTATCCTATTGCAATAAAGGCAAAAAAACCAAACAATTTCTTTAAAAAATATATATTTAATCTTTAAATAATCAACCAACTAATATTCATCTAAGTGATTAGCGAAATAATTACTACTGCAGATAATAAAATAATGTGGGCGATCGAGGAGACCTTGGGTGAACAGTGCACATGGACGTTCTGTACTGGACTGAGTGTGTTTGTGTAACTCCATGTGTCTGAATCAGACACAACATGCAGATACACATTCAGTGTGCTGAAAGTACGAACAATTGTGTGTCATGTTTAATAGGAGCTTTCAAAATCTTTACCAAAAACACATATAATTGATGTTCTATGAAAATGAGGGCTGATTTAGAATTTTTGGACATTTCTGGACAGCTCAGCTCCATTGAATAAAGTTTTGTGACTTTTTGTCCATGTCTGTTAGCTTTGAAGCCATCTAACTATTGTATGTCTAAAAATGTAAAAAATATATATCATAATATTTTTCCAGGAAAACAATCAAAACATATTGATGACTTATCGTCATCCTGCACAACACAGATTTTTGTCCAATGAAATTTGTCAACTACCAATTCATGGTTCATGACCCTATTGGCTAAAAAAAGAAATTTCCTGTTTCAATAGAAAACGCATCAATAGACAAATGAAAATTGTCCTTGTGAGAATACAGGAATTCATATCGTATCATCATATACAATGCATGTCAGTCTGATTTTAAAGGGTTTTTTAGTCATGTGTAGCCAAAGTATGTGTTTGTGTTGTTGTTTTTTTGATTTACGTAAAACAAGTGAAGAGTAACATCAGTTTAGGACTTGGAAACTGGTAATCCTAAATGCTCCCTCTCAGCAAAAGTTATCAGTGGGCACAGGGAAACGAAGCACTAGAACGAGCTGTATCGAAATAGCCTTTTGCTTTGGGAAGTGAAAGTGGGTTTCAAAACCCTGCTGACTCCCTCCCTGCCTCTTTTTCCCCTTTTCAGCTGTGACCCAAGAGAGAAGCGAGCATCTGCTTCCAGAGAAAAGTGGTCAGTCATCTGTGGTTAGCCCACTAAAGTCTCTTCCCTGAAATGTTTGTCACTCTGTCTGTCGAAATCACAACTGCTGGTTTGGGCCGCACCATGTTCCAGTAGGCCTCTCAGACATTTATGTTGTCTTCTGGAACTTTTTGGATTGTTAGTACTGTGCAGTCAGTGTGGCATTCTTTAAACGTCCCATACTGCGTGTAGTGGAAATAAACCCATTATTGAAATGTAAGAATGTTCATATTACCCACCTAACATTCTGAAACTGAATTATACGGACGTATATGTGCTGACTTTCTGTTATCATCCTTTTTCCCTTGTTCAGTCTAGATGTCTAGCTCCACTTGGGACTGGTGATATGTGCATGTGTGTAAGGCTCTGCTCTATACAGGACTGTGTGTAAGGGTGGTATAGTTATGTCTATCTGTTGCTATGACGGCAGTCATCAGCAGAGGCTGTGAGTGGGTGTAGGGTACAGTGTGCTGCTTATCCCTGCTGACTTGTGTGCATGGGTTTGTGCAATCCGGACTGCCTCCATTACTGCAAATGTGAAATGTTTTATGCTGTTCATATCGATTCTGAAAATCAAATGAATTTCACATTTAATTCAACAAATCAATTCATATGCAGACTTGCACTATGTGAAATTTGCCATCTTCAATTTTTTATTTCGTATTTGTATTATTTGAGTTTTTTTATATAAATGTTTTCTTAATGAAATGTATGCATCATATTTAAACAAACTCATACATTTTGCGTAAAGCAAACTGCGAAACCTGAGTGATTAACTTTACATTTGTTGTCTATAAGTTAATTAATTTTAATTACTGAATATACAGCATAGAAAAATAAAAAACAATTGGTGAAATTTTTCACAACCGATTTCCCGCCATGTTTCATGTCTGCACACCCCTTCCCAACATTTAAAAAAAAAGTACAATATAAAATTAAAGGATAAAAATAAAATACAAAAAATAATAAAAATCGATTTCACACTTTTAAAGGGATAGTTCACTCAAAAATGAAAATTCCATCATTAATTACTCGCCCTCATTTCGTCCCAAACCCGTAAGACTTTCGTTCATCTTCGGAGCACATATGAAGATCTTTTTTATTAAATTTCTGTCCCTCCATAGACATCTACGCAACTACCGCTTCAAAAAGTTCATAAAAAGATTGTAAAACTAATCTGTATGAATTGAGTTTAGTCCAAATTTTCTGAAGAGACACGATCGCTTTATATAATGAACAAATTTAATTTAGGCTTTTATTCACGTTTGAAGAAAAAAGAAAAAAGAAGAAAAAAAAAGCAACTATTATTGCCATTTCTTCTTGCCCGCCGTCCGCCATGTTTGTTTACTCTAAAAGTCACGAGAGTTCACAGGCGGGGAATCACAGACGAATGCGCATAATCTTCAGGAACATTGACATTTCTCTGTTCTTGCTACACTTCATCTGCCAGTAAATGCCTCGCTCTTAATAGCTCTGCCGCCGCCATGTTTCCAACACCTGGCCCCGCCTTGATGCCGTGATTGACAGGGAGGGGTGGGGACGTGATTGGCTCGGATTGCATTTTCAATTCCGCTTTGAATTTTGCTCATTGTGGGGCATTTGAAAATGCAATCGCAAGTGTCTTAACTGAGTTTAAATGCAATTAAGAAAAATAACATTTAAATGATAATTTGTGAAACATATCTAATCATTTCTGTAATTCAGTATTCATTTCTGTAATACTGTATAATACGTTAAAATATGTTTAAATTAACTGTTAAAACTAGTGTAGGAAATTGCCATTTTGCATATTACATTTTAAATTGAATATTGCAACCCATATGCTTCCATATCTAATGAATAAGTACTAGTATCTTTAAAAAGGTAGTAGCTAAAGAATAAGTACCAGTACCTAATGAAATAGATACTAATATCTAAAAAAAATAAGTACTAGTAGCATAAAAAAGATACTAGTACGTTTTAAATATTAAATGTTAAAACGGCTTGCCATAATGGTTTCATATCGTTTTGTTTTTTTAGTTTTTTTGCTAGAGAGTTTTTACGCAATCTATCAATATGGAATAAAGCAAAACCTGGACAGCTTACATGTAACAAGAGCATTATGGAGTGATCCTATGACATAAAAATCTCTCACCAAGTAGTAAATTTAGCATAATCATCAACCCACTGAACCATCTTTGAAGTTTTAGAAGGAAACATTCACAGCAAACGTTCCAGTGTCGGTCCGGTTGCGTGCCAGCTGCCTTATGCACAAACACAGATCTCTAGCCCCATCTTTCACAGGAAGCTGAACAGGGGGAACTCGAGACATGTCTGTCTTGATCAGTATCTTATGGTGTCATCACATGGGCTTAGTGTGGCAGAGAATCTGTTGTGTGTCAGGGCAAAAGTTGAAAATAAAAGTACTGATATTGATTTGGAAAGATACAATGTTGAGAGTGACATATGTAGTGTGAGACTAAGGTAACAAGACTGTAATCTATCTTTTCACATCTCAAACAACTTTCTTGGAAAACATCTGATATCATATTTTTTGCTTAAATATATGTAGTGGTTTGGATAAGGTATATTGTTTATATCCTGACCTGTGTTCTGCATGAATGCTATCACAAACACAGATGAACCGTTTTCAATGCCGATTCATTGTTTGTCTGTTTTGCGGTGTCCCATTGGCAGAAACTAGGGCAAGCACTGGTCTCTTGAAGCACTGTGGAGCCAAACACCCATCAATCCCATGCGCTGCACCTCATTACCGGGCTGTCCTAAGACTGTACACAACCATAATAGCTGTTTAACGATCCTCTATCCATCTTCCATAATCAAAATGGTGCCTGGAGATACCAAAGACCATGCACTTTAAATGTATGTGTCATGTTGCTCCTATGGTCTTAAGAGAAAAATAATAATAATCAAGACGCTAAGCACGACAACCTGTGTAAAAAAAAAAAGTTTTACCTGTGTGAAAAGATCCCTTACTGCCATTCTAAATTGTATCAAAAGTAGAGCCAGACCCATATAGTGACCTATGAATACTGTTGACTGCAATGTTAGCATCTATGCTAGCAATGTGCTTGATTGGCTGAGTCTGAGAACTTGGGCAACTCTAAAACTGAGTGTGGTTTGGTCTTTGAATATTTGCTTTCAATTTTAGAGCATATAGTATATGTTTCATACTGTACACAGTTTCAGCCTTTTTCAAGATGATGTTAGTGATTAAACCGTGACAGTCTAACTTAATGGGCAGTCATGAAATCAGTTCACTCCATGAAGGCAGTTTTCATTCCTGTTTGGATGTATTTCCTATTAAAACAGGAAGCTGGGGTGGCCATATTGAAGGGCTTGTCCTTTTTTAAATTGCTAATATTATTTAGTTTATATCACAGCCGAGAACCATGATTTTTTGCTAATTGCTATTCTTAGTCAGACGTGATATTTCATCAATGTTTTTGGTTCTTTTTTTCTTGGAAAAGAAAGACTATTCATTTTAAGTGTTCATTAAAAATTGTATAACTTCTAAAACTTAATTTGGTCAACTTTACGGTGTACACTAGAATATAAATGGTCTCAAAGCTAAATACATGGACTAAAAAACACATATTACCAATTTTGTTCAGCTACAGTGAACAGATGTATTATTTCTATTTCTGTCATATGAGTCATTTTACAATTAAGGTACATGTCATGTCCTTTAATGAATCTTTTTTTTTTCTAACACTTTTCTTCATAAATGTCATATTAATGCTTTAAGGGAATGCATATTAAAATCTCACACAGATTTTTGTGCACCCTATGTTTCAGTTTGAAACATTACTTTGATGTTCCTTAAATGACAGCTTTTGCAGTAAGTGAATGGGTTCAATAATGATTATAAAACGGTTCCAGTCCTTGATTCTGATTGGTCAATAGCTACGTATGTTTTATTCACGATAAAACACGGCTGTGACCGCTTCACCAAACGGTTATATGCATCACTACACAACACCCCTAGCAACCACTTTTAGAAACTTAAAGGAGAACTGAAACGAAATAGGAAGTAAAGGTGATATAATAGATGTGTTATCATTGTTATTTGTGGTAGGACACTTAAAACTGCTTAAGTAGATACAAGGGGGGAAAACAGTGATGTTAGTTTGTTGTTTTGTTACCAGGGCGCAGCCATCTTGAGCTTCAACGGTCCGTGACGTCACTGGCATGGTAGGCTACCTTGACAGCTCCAGCAAAATGGCATCTCAAGAGAATGTTCAAAAATTGTGATCTGTCCAACAAGCGAATATAACACCTCCGATGCCATCAAGGACCGAATAACCTGTTTGCAAAATGACTGTGGCATAAATGTGAGCACGGCGGGTCCTGTAAACAAGTTCCACTCACCTCTTAGTTGTTATCGTGATGTTCACCTTCACCGTAGATCACCTTGCTAAATTAATCTGAAATACAGCATTGTTATAAATGTATGTCTTCTGTGGAAGGCGTAGGACCACAAAATGTTGCGTTCAGTCCGAACGGTCCTATAGCATATGTTCCCTCCCTGTCACACCATACCACTGCGCAGGCTGTTCACGCAGACATATGAAGTCATAAGCGTGTTCACGTACGCTGTGCAGGCAGAGCGAGAATGGCAGACAAGCAGCAACAACCAAACTTTCCTTCTGAACCGACAAGTGGCACTGGCAAAGAATCTAATACCTACGATCTATATATCTTCATCGGAGCCAAGCAGACTCTCATCGTGGAACCCTGTCATGCAAGAAATATTAATACACACTGACAAGTTTTGCTAGCTAAACAAACCGAAAACTTGCTGCATCTAATTCTGAAAGCATACGTTTGGTATTGTATTACTGTTACTAACTGTACTATAAAGTTTTCTCACCGGTGAATGACACATGATGTATTGCAGTAACGTTGTCTCTGGTCTTCTGGGTTGAGCGCGTTCATGCTTTCAGGGGGCGTGGCTTTGGACGCGATTTGCAGGGAGGGTGGGACCAGGGGGGTAATCTTTCAGAAAAAACTGAAGCTTCCCCGGGGGCCGCCATTGATTAGCAGACCATCACCTGCTGTTAGCATTCCATTGACTCCCATTCATTTTGGCGTTGCTTTGACAGCGAATAACTTTACATCTGAGGCGTTTAAAGACTCCATTTGTCCATTATTTATTTCTAAAGAAACACAAAAATTTATAAAAGGCTCCATTACCTTGTATCTTACGTTATGGCCCCGTAGAAGCAGTTTTTGTAAAAATAGGCTAACGATTGCGTCATAACCATGTGACTCTCTGTCGCACAGTAGAGAAATGACCGTATGGACAGGAGGAGAAGCTCGTGCGCAATCGGGGGGACGTGGAGGCAAAATGACTAAATAATTAATCAGAATACTTAGCAAAAGTTTCTCCTGCTCATGGAAACCTCCTACTCACACTCTCCGTCTCTGCAAGTTTCGGAAGGGAATGATTCAGATTTCTCTTGGCACAGTTACTAGAAGACAGACAGGTTGCTCACGTCACATCTACGTCGTCAAGCTCAGTTTGAGTCTGCGCAGTACGGTCAGCCATCAGGAAGTGAGTACTTCTAATTGACTTCACTTTTTTCCGTTGAATCCAATGCGGTCGCTGTGTCCATTTATTTTACTGTCTATGGGTGGGATGCACGCTTTTACTGCTAGGGTAAAGTTAGCATTTTCCCAGATGTCCTACAGCACCTTTAAACATATGTTCTCATTGATATTGTTCATTGAAGCTTATAGAGTATTGTGAGAGATCGAGTAAGCGAGTGTACCTGCATTTACAGTAGATATAGCATTTTCCTTCAGGTCAGTCCTATATTAAAAAATGTGTCTGAATGTCTGCAGTGATATCTTCTCCTTTTAACGGTTATGTTCCCTTGCCCTGACACTAATGCTGCGTCCCAGTCAGTCCAAAATTGTCATGCCCTTCACTCACTAACTTCCCTCCGTCTCGTTCACTCGGATGTACGTTATTGCTTACGTTGCACGAGTGCCCACTACTGGCGGAAACTGCAATGGGCTGAATTGGGAACGTCCTAAGCAGGCCCTAAGCTCTTGATCACTTGGAATCAGCTGTGGAGTTGATTTATTTATTTTTCCCTTTAAGAATTTGTTTAATGCAGCATCCAAATGTTTATAGGTGTGTTTGGGTTGTTTTAAATTAAAAAAATTTTGAATATATCATAGAGTTGTTTCTTGTGGTGGTGATGATTAGATGAGATCTGTGGGGACGTCACAATCGTAGGCTACTGCATTGTGGGACATATAGGTGCCTGAAGTGTACATATTAAGTAGACTCGCTCCCTCGGTCAAAATCGAGGGAACGAGGGTCTGTCCATATAAACTAACCTCTTCCACTTCATGAAGTGGAACGCACTTCAAAATGGCGGCAGGGATTCCCCCGAGGGGAAGTGCTCAGGGAAGTTTGCCAGTGTGTGTCTAAAAGTGGACTGGAACGCAGCACTAGTTATTTGTCAGTTGCGTCTTGCTTCTCCGTGTTCACAAGTTTTTCAGTCCTTTTAATATAAAAGTCTGCTCGACTACTGACTGACTCACTTATAAAAAGAGTATTTGCCGCCATCTAATGGCGAAATAATGTAACTTCAGTTGTTGTTCACGGTCAGGGACTATTTTCTCCAGCGGAAGGAAGGCTTTTAGTGATTTTACTAAGACTCTCAGTCAATCAGAATTGAGAACCAGAACGAACTGTTGCATAAAAGAAAATATTTCATTTTGCTCAAAAATATTTTAACATATCATGAGAGTCAACTATTACTTGTACCATATGCTACAACTAACCAAACAACATGCAAGATGTTATTTTCTTCTGTGGTGGATATTTTGAACACATTTAGTCCTCTCAATTTTTTCCATTTAACTGACTGTCAGCTATGCTGGGTACATTGTTATGGCTGCAATATTGTCTTATGATTTCAATTGAGGTGATCAATATAATAACTTATGGTGTGTATAGCATGAATGGAATCTTACTTGCTAGCTCATTTCAATTTAACACGTCAGATGAAGACCATCAATAAATATTATTAACTAATGAACACATCTCTTTTTTTGGATCACACGCAATTAAAGTCTTCAGTTTTCCTTATCACACTTGGTCAGTTTATCAGTCCTTTTTTCATTTGTCTAAACTTTGCCCCTTACCTGCCTTCAGCTTGTGTCATGAGGTCAATTTAGCATATGTACCGTCCTTACAACTGCCTGTGGGTGTTTACAGACAATATACAAGGATCGTGTTAGATCAGTCGTTCAGTGACTCTTTTGTTTGGGCTTTGGGTTGACTCTCCTCCCCTCCCCTTTTTGTCCCTGTACTTTTTCTTCTCCTTCTCTGCCCTGAACGTTTGAGAGGAGAGACAGAAATCTACTGCCATTGTCCGCAGCTTACAAAGTGTATTTTCTCTTTCTCCTGCTCAAACTATTTCTTTCTTTTTACTTCTTTTCTGTGTAGGCGTGGGTTAGTCTGTGCAGGTCATCACACAGGAAGATGTTTTTTTAGTCTCATTTGAGGTGCTAAAGCACTGTGCTGATAGCAGCGATGCCCTTGGCCTCACCTCATGACCCTTTTCTCACAACTTAAATTAGCCTCTCCTCTCTTTCTCTTACCACCCTCTACCATGTCCACATCCTTTACTCCAGCTCCATCTTTTGTAATCTACCCTTCATTTGCTTCACCCTGATTTGGACTTTCTTTCTTGTCTGGGGTCTTTTTTCAGCTAGTCACTTTTCTAATGAGACCCATCGTCCAAAACATTAAGGGCCAATGCTGACCTCTAGTGTCCAATGCACCTAACTGCAGTTAATCAGATTTAGGATTTAAATTTTACAGATGTAAAATTTACATGTATATACATTCTAGAACTTGGTTTAGTATACAAATTATAGGCTAGTAGAATATGATACAAGAATAATCCATACATCATTTATAATATAATATAATATTATGTAAAATGTAGTCTATAGGCTATGTATATACATTATAGACCTTGATTTAGTATACAAAATATAATATGATAAAGCATAATCCATACATCATTTATAATATAATATATACTGTAATATAATATAATTTAATTCTCACATTTTCGTTGTATTTCGGTCTTGGTTTCATTTTCAAGGACTTTTAGTTTGTTTCTCTGTTTTCCTGCTTCCCTTTGTCCTGTGTTCCCGCTCTTCATTTTTTGTCATAGTTACTAATAGACCACCTGTTTTGTATGTGGTTCGTTTGTCTGTGTATTTAGGACCTTCAGTTCTCTTCACTCTTTGTCTTGTGTTGACTTTAAGTACACACTGTTACGTTTGATTTTGTTGGAACACTGCTTTTGTTTGTTTTAAATATCTTTATTTGAAATTAATCATTCTTGTCTTCATCCTTGGTGAGAAAACCTGTGACTATAATATAATATTACATAGCCTACTGTATTATACCAATATATTATATGTAAAATGTATAACATTTTAGTGTATACAACATATAAAAACATAACCCATTCATCATTTATAATATAAGTGAATGTAAACAGTTGTAACAAAAGAAAATGTCAGTGTGTGTAACAGTATGTTGGATCCGTGCAGCTCTTATAGTCCAGTTGGGTAGTGCACATATTAAATAATACCGTTACCGAGGTGATAAAAGCACCAAATTTTACATGAAGCTTCTTTGGGACCTCCTAAATGATTTCAGCCTAGGAGCCCAGCTGAAATATTGACATTTAGTGTCAAATCACTTAAAAAACAATATTCATGAAAAAGTTTTTTTTTTTTTTTTTTTTTTCAAGTAAAACTTTCAGGGTAATGGCCTTTTAAGACCACTGAATAAGCTTCCTTTTGTTAATTTGTGCTCAGGCCAGTAGATCTTCCAAATTATAAGTGTAAAACAGAGTGCCAAGACACTTTATACCTAAAAAAAACCTCAAAAAGCCCTGTATAATATAGGTGGAATTATTAAAAAAGGCAGCAAAAATGCTTAAATGTTAAGAGATCTTGGTTTTCTCTTTTATTTTTCAATTCAACTAGGTCATTCATATAGCTATCTACTGAGTTCATGGTTTGGTCATTAGTTTTATGTTAGGCTGCATCACATCACATTAAATCCTATTTGTGTGTGACAGTACATAGCTAGATGTACTTTCAGTTATTTTGGTTGCCTATTGTAGACGTGTTGCAGGTCAGAATTTGTTCGTTCTTTTATGCTTAATGTCCAACTAAGGAATACACTTGGAATACACTTGGCGACCTCTTAGAGTGCTCTGGTTGGACGACAGCACTCACTGAAGCAGAAGCAGCATCTTCTGGAAAGGCTGACTCATTTCTGAAAGCAGCACACCTAACTCGCACCAGGCATGGTCACTCTACTGTTACTTCACAATCTACAGCAGGAAGCTTTTAGGCTTATTGCTGGGCCCCAAAGATGAAAATACCTTTATCACTTGGAGAAATGACATGCTGAAGAAGAGTCCAACTTTCATGTATTGGGATCTAATACTAAGATATGAAACC